>NW_028263391.1:18494781-19694781 GCF_051168715.1 Poecilia mexicana | reverse complement strand
ATCTTGTACTTTTGTGTAGATGATTGAAGCCTGAACCCAGTTCTGCAATATAGAGAACTGGGTTTTAACCTGCTGAACTTTGCTGTTCATCCTCAGTCTGTTCTTCAACAAGCTGGGAGAGGACTTTACTAAGAAACATAGGGTTGCATTTAGAAAAAAATATGAACCTGTGGTTTACCGCAATGATTATTACAGATGACGTTTCCAGAAAAACCTGTCAATGATTCTATCTTTTGTTGAAATTAAACACACTAAAACTTATGTTTAGTTTGCTGTGAAATAAAATTCATTTCTGCTTTACAAAAAACAGATACAGTGACTATTTTACTCAGGTTTACCATTTGGTTATAAATATTTTATCCGATTAAAATCGTCCCCTGCTTCAATCCAACAGTCACATTCAATAGAAGTTACTCAGAGATTGCCTAAAAGGTGTTGGTTTGCTGAACGGAGTTTTGATGAGTACAGCTTGTGTGCTCAAAGTATGACTATTTATGATTTAGCATTTATTCTTCAGTATCTACTATTCTGTAAGGCGGCAATGAAGCCCTGAGAAAACTCCTGTGAACAATGCAGATACCTCTGGATGCCTGGGGATGAAAAAAAAAAAAAATACCTCTAAGCAGTTCATAACAAGAACCACAGTGAACTGAAACAGCAACATTTGATTTCAAATTCATAGCCTGACATCTAAAAACCTGCTGCATTATCAATTATTCAATTTAAAATGTGTTAAAAGTGTAGCGCCTAAACCATCTTACAAAAACTAATCTTTGTGTCCATTCTTGTTGTTTGCTCTTATTCTTGCTATCTAGAGTCAATTTGACCTCTCTGACATATAATGCCGTTACTGTTACAAATTTTTGTTCATCTACTTTTTTAGTGAGCTGCTAAGTTGTTGAAAAGTTAATGCAGCTTTGGCGTTTTGCTTTAATAACACTGGCAGTCAGGCATGTATTCGAGGTCTTTAATTGCAATTAACTATTATACAGACATGACACTAATCTTTAATATAAGAATTAATTTAAAATAAACATAACTGCGTTTCTATACTGGTCCACCAAAGTATCCAGTCTGCACTGTTCTCCCATGAGTGGAGCTGCTTCCACCCGTTAACTCCCTCCACTAAGCTCTTTGTCACTGGACACCGGCCTTCACCAAGGGCACCGTGGCAACGAGATCCACGGCCAGCGCCCCAGCAGCCCACGGCCCGGAGCCCAGACGAATGTTCAGGGGCAGAGCTGATCAATATGGGGAGGCTGAGATATGCCATTACAGGTGAGGCCAGCCCCTGTGCCATCCTAGCCGCTCCTCAACGTAACTCCCTGCCCATTCAGCAATATCTGCACATATCGGGGATGTGGTAAAACGAGACGGGTCATTCATTCTTTCAAGTGTTTTGGAGGCCCTCAGAGGGTTTAGTGATCGTTAGGGCATCCACCATCGGTCTACCACACCCTGCTTTGACATTGTCTGTGGCCTGGTCAAATGAAACTGCATATCAAACTCAATAATCCTGTATAGTAGCTCCACGGCTCTACCTCTGTTAAATGCAATCCTGTTGTGCTGTGTCAAGCTAAGGATTTAAAGTGGATAAATGAAAAATGCTCGCCAGATTAAGAGTTATTAGTCTGTTCTGTGTCTGCTCTGCCCACACAACCGTCTTCCTCCCCTCTCTATTACCATGCCAAGGATAAACAGCTAAATATCCCTTCTTCTCCCCCACTCCTCCCTTTTTTCATCCAGAGAAGCAGTCAAACTCTGCCAAATGTCCTTGTGGCCCTTCAGGTTTGACTCAGAATAATAACCGTAATGATGGGTGATGTGGGAGTGGATACTTATCATGGTTAAAGCAAATAATAGCTCTTAATAGCAGTGCTAATGGGCAAAAATATATATTCCCTTTTTATCTGCAAGAAGTCGAGCAGTTAAAAGCACTTGTTTGGAGTAAAGAGCCTCTACCACTCACAGATACCGACTAAAGCATTACTGGGACTAAGTGGCATCACATATCTGTGCGACTGTCCACTGCTTGTGGCATCCTGGGGTTACCAAGGTTCATTAAGCATATGGAGTGCAGTAACAGGGCCGCAACGGGTGATAATTGGCAGGTTTTTCTTCGTGGTGTTGGTGTTTTTAAATAAAAACAGTTTGTCAGTGTGTGACAAACAGGTTAAGTTTAAGTAGAGACGGACATCTTGCAGATAGAAATCTGAACTACTGAACTGACAATATCAATGTTTTTTTTCTTACGGAGAAAAAAAACAAACATTCTCAAAACTTGGGAAAGATGCGTTTCTACAAGTTTTGAATGTGACTTCCCATGTCAGTGGGATCTTTCATGTTTCTCCTTCATGTTCTGGCTGGTTGCAGATTCCCTCCCTGCCCTTGTCCTTGGCTGGCTTCTAGCAGAGGACATGTGGCAGACCAGGTCAACTTTCATGGGCTAGTGGCTGGAACTTGAACTTCTAGCATTCCTTAGTAGCAGGAGAGCCCCTCTGGGAGGCTCATATCAAAGGCGGGGGTCCTTTTACTCCTCCTTAACTTTCCACTAAAGGGGCGACACTGCTCTCTCCTGATGAGGGGATAAAGGAGGGGTCAGCTGTGATGGTCAATGGCAGCTACAGCTCTGTAAATGATGACATATTCATAAAGAGCTGCTGCGTGTCGATCAATGCTCAAGATGTGGGCCAAGGTCAGAAATTCTCTTGCATTATAGCCGGAGTGTGCATCACAAGTGGAGCCATCAATCCCAATAGAGACAAACTAACAGATTTAAATGGCAAAACTTGTAGTGCCAAACTAGAAAACAAAATTGCAAATAAAATAAAAAAAACAACAACAAAAAAACATAAAAATATGAAAGTGAGGGGGAAAAAAGAGGATGTGTCAAACCCAATAGCAGTTTCCAGTAAACAACATTTGAAAGTCGAAAGCAGCCCTCTCAAGTATTTACGTATTTTGGCTATTTGTATTGTGGGCTACTGGGGTCTTCTGTATTTTACAGCAATTCATCAAAAGAAAGAAAAAAGAAAACAAGATTGGTTAGGTACCAAGACTGAACTGAAACAAGTCATTTTCACAGAACTGTCCTTCGTCTAACCCTTTGGTGAAGTGGCAGTGTTTGCCCACTGAGGTTGACACCAACCCTGCCAGGACAAAGTGGGTATTAAAAAAATAAACTTATTTTTTCCAGATCTGATACCTAATTTATACATGTTTAGGTAGGGAGTATGTGCAGCATACCTAAAGTGTTGGTATAAATTTCTGGTCATCACAGATTTAAATTATTTTATAAAATTTAGGTTTTGCAGCTAAAATATGAGCAATTATATATTACTCATGTCCATGGGTAATTAATTACTTTAGATGTCTTTGCTGACTTGTTCCTGTTCTGAGGTTTTGCCTGCTACATTCTGACTTCTGATCATTTTTGACCTCCTTGATGCGTCTGTCTGTTGCTCCTAATTGTGTCCTTATTTTATTCACTGTGGAGTCGCAGATTGTCTCTCCGAGGCCACAAAACAACTTTCCTTTCTTCCTCACTCTATCACCGCTCCACATCTGTTCTCATCTCCCTCGTCATCATTTACATTTTCAAATCTGCATTTTTCATATAGATCCCACCTAACTCTAATTTTAATATCACTGTTATTTCCCATGACACCTTTTGTTTTATTATACATTATGAATTTTTCCCTCTCTCTCTGCCTCTCTCTGTGTTTTACTCCTCCTCCCCCTCCTCTTTGCTCTCCCTCTTCTAATCCCTGTGCCCACACTGCGCTTATGAGCTGAAATATTTTATCAGGTGGAACCCTCAGTCAAACTTATCATTTTAATCTTATTTCAATAAAAAAAATAATCTCTCTTCGTGGCTGTTTGACAGCAGCTAATGGTTTTTCGTTATCGTAAAGGAAACTTTGAGGACTGAGATAGACTGCCAAAAAAATGCAAATAGCCCCTCCACCCCAGTATATTCTTTCCTACACAATTCATGAGGCATCCAATAAGAAAGCGAGAAGATCAAACCTTGCCATGTCTGCGTTCTGACTTACATCCTGCTGCAGCATGAATCAGGCTATTTGTTTGTTTGTGCTGGGATCTTTGTTCTTGTTGTCCACACATAGCCACAGGTGACAGCTCAGCTACCTTTGGTTTCCCCTTCTTCATCTTCTCTGGCACATTCTGAACAATTGTGATCTGAGGGCCATATCAGGTCAACACATTGTGATGTTTTATGTGAATTCAGGCTCTGTTTCCAATCTTCAAACTACTCAAAATGATGTGTTCGCTACAGAATAACTTCCGTTGAATTCATACATTGTAGGCTGTGGCTGCAGGACGGACATACGTTACTGCAGTTTTGAATTCAGTGCACTGGTTACCAGTTCATTTACTTCAACGTTTTAGCTCTATTTTCAGGGCTTGAATAGTAAAAATCACTTGTGATATCTCTGACCTACTGAAATCTTCTTTCTTAGCTTAATACGTAAATGTCAACCATCAAATTTCTAGATGAGGTCAAAGGTCTGGAAACAGTGGTTATAAGTTCCGTTTCATTACATTTTCTTACATATAAGAAATGGCACTTAAACTCCTCAAAAATGACTTTGTGTAGGGCAAAAGATGTCAGTTCAAATAAAGACTTTGACTGCAAAGCACATGTTCAAAACTGATCACCTTTGTGCTTGAGAATGTGGTTGCAGTAGAAAAGATATACTCCTTCTTACAAAGAAAAAACCAACAGAACCTTTTAACATAAGCAACCATCTTCCATGATGACCAGGAAGTAAAGTGCATAAAGAAGACAGAAACACTGGTAAAAGGAGAACATTTTTACAATAAGGAAACAAAGGAAACACAGAATTAATGGCATTTCTGTCCTGGCTTCTTCCAAGACAGGAAGACAGCTAAACAGAAAAGCAAGAAAAATAAAGTAATAACACATAGTTAACGGTAGCTGATCTTGTTCAACAAGGTCAACTTCTGTTTTTTATTTCGATAAATGTACAGTGGAAAAACTGGATTATGGGGCTGATCCTTTTTAGATATTCTTGCATTATAAACTGTCAAGTGTAAATAAAACCATGCAATGAAGTGAGAGAGCAGTACACACACACAAATATATATATATATATATATATATATATATATATATATATATATATATATTTTTTTTTTTTTTTTAATTACACAAGTTCATGACATTTAGGCTGGGCATAACTGGCTGCATTATTTTCTACTTATGTTTTTTCCTATTAGTATTTTGTATAAAATACATGCCAGATATAATTAATCATTTGAAATTGTCAGGATAGGAGGCTCTCTTTGGAGGATAAAAGTGACGGTTCATGCAACTATTTAACCTTTTTTGTTTGTTTTTGCTCTAATAAGTTGATTTCCTGTTGTCCCAGCAGATATTTCACCTCCCAGCTTGGTCTTGGTGTGTGCTTCGAGAGAAGCAACCCTGATGAGAACAAACCTGCACTCACCTGGCTGACTTCAAATTTAAAACAAAAACCCACAGCTAGCCGACCTGTCAGGTCAGCAATGTCACAAAATATGAAGAAGGTGCAAATGAGCATTTTTCCAAACAAAATGAAAACTCAAGACCACACTTCTCTGTTCAGAAAATTACTTTGGAATCTAAAGATTTTCAAGAAGCTTCTCGTGACACCTCACAAAAACTGGCTCTACGGTGGGATTCAAATCAAGGAAAGAAATGCTCACTCAGTGATATAAAAAGTGTCACACTTTATCATTCTACAGCTTTGTCACTTGCTCGTTCACCTCAGGGAAACTGCAGCCAACAGATGAGGGAGGGGAAAGAAAGAGAAGACGACAAGGAGGATGGGGATGCCCTCAAATCCTTCCCTTTTTCCTTCACTGGGTGTCCATTCCTGTCCACCCCCTGGTGTATCCACTGGGGGCACATTCCTTGACAGATAATTTGTTTAGGAAATGAAACAGATGTCTTGTAGTGAGTGTTTTTTCCTCCTTATTTTGGGGGGAAGCTTCCTGCCCTGGGGAATTGGATTGGGTCGCAAAACGGAGAACCTGATGGGGGTGGGGAGTCTACAGGGTCAGACTGAAACCACTCCAGGGGCATTAAGAAAAAAAGAAAATAATAAGGCCATAGCAGCATGCCACAAACATCATTCACACAATCATCAAGGCCAAGCAAGGATGTCTCCTGAATTTACATACCACCGCCCCAACACTTTTACGCCATCTATCCATCACGGCCAGGATCAGGGCGTGAGGCCCTCTCCGTTCCTTCTCCCTCTGATTATGTCTTTTGTTTATCTGCCCGAGCACCAGAGATTGATTCCCCACTGTTTTTGCTCCTTCTGTTCAGCAGATATGAATTTTCACAGGATGATGAAGCACCAAGTCAGCTAATAATAAACAGAAAACACACATTAAAAGACAGAGAGAAAGAAGGAGGAGAGGCATCTGCCTGTGTTTGGCTGATGTAGAGAGATGGATGCTGTAAAGTGAGTGACTCTGGAAGATACACGGATGCTCTTCTGTTTCCTCTCCCTGTCACTTTAAAATGTCATTGTTTCAGTAGAAGAGGGGAGCAACAGAGAATGTGAGGTTTTTTTTAAAGTTACTATGTACAGCTATACACTGCAGGAAAAACCATCAAAATATACATGGGATTATTTCAGAGAGCTACAAAGAAGCATAATAAACAACATTTGCTGCTGACCACAACCTCTCCAAACAATAGGCATCAGACTTGTTTTTGAGATTGCTTTAGATATAAAGGATGGAACGCCAGACTTTCACAAAATTTTGCTAGAGGTAAAATTGCTCACCTAATGTGTAAATATGTAACTTGATGCTTGTACTGTAAATTTTTCAACTCTAAAATTTTGAAAATTCAATTTTATAAAATTTGGGTAGCTGCTTCTTTTAGTTGATTGGTTCCTGAGTCTTTTTTTTTTTTATGCCCACGCACAATATACTCCCTAAAAAGAAACAAAGGGTAAATCATATAACAATTATAAGACATGTTTTTCAGTTTCATCCAACATCAACGATCTGCTTTCTAGTTTAACTTAATCATGTCACAGATTTACTGCTGGGTGATCCGACATACCCATTCTGGGAGGCCTTGGCCAGGTGTTATTGAAAGGATTGCTGAATCTGAAATTAAAAATCACCATATCAGGCAGTGCAGGCCTTTAGCCTTTTGCCAGTTAAATCAGAAAGTGTCGGGGAGCTGTATGATGTGTCTGCCAAAGCACAGGGCCATGTCTGGTTCACAGAGGACATTACCATAAGTACCATTACTGTCAGAGAGCATGAGATCCGTATCAGTGAAATATACCACCGCTGCTGCTACAGCATCTGCCGTGACTTACAACACCCCTGCCCTAACACTGACATTTACCACCGACACAACGCAGTTTGCTGCTGGAAGTAATGTGGCAATATGGGGAATATCGCTGCATGTTGTCATGTTCATGCAGACAAAATCAAACTCAAAGGGTACTCTGCATGTGAACCACATTGTAACTATTTTTATTTAAAAAAAAAAACCCTGAAATATGCATATAACAATATGCAAATAGAAGACACTGTCTGCAATATGCAGCAGTGATACATAAGATGGATAAAAGAACCCTTTGTAACTTAGAGAGTCGTTATTAGAACATGTGTTTAACAGTTCAGCAGAGCAACAGCCAACAGGATGACACTGTTAAAGTCAAAGTAAGTTTTTCAGCTTTCCTGTTTAATGTACCAGCACCTGATTCCATGTCTAGTTTATGGCATTAAATCCTTCAGAAAGTTACTTTTTCACATTTTTATAAATGCTTTAGTCTTGTTGTATACTGGGGAGCCAAGTTTTTTGAGGCTGGTACTGAACCATGCGGTTGACTCAGACAAAAGTTAACCTTCAAAGTCGAGGAAACCTATCCTTAAATGCATCAGTCTTCTCAAATACTGAGATAATAAAAGTAAGATAGCAAGTTTGTTTCAATGCCAACTACCTGCTGTCCTTTTTGGGTGTCTTCAGTATGTAGTGAAGTTGAGTGTTTTGTCGTGATAGGGTTGCATGTGAGGGGTATTCTTTCACTCCTAATTTGGACCCTCCAAGTTGCACTGCCTCTGCCCTTGAACCCACTGAATAAGAGTCAGTCCAATTTCACTCATTACATAATGCTTGTATGTTGCTGCCATCAGTGATAGAAAAACAAAAACAATGTGTTTACATTAGCATTATCTGTACATACACTAAAGTGCACTGATGGTAAATTTTAGGTAACTCAAGTAAGTTGATTTTCATACTTGGGGAAGCCTGTCACTGGAAAACAGCAACAAATCCTAAGCGATGTCGTGTGGAATTATAACGCACCGAATGAATGGGGAAGTTTGCGTGTTGCAGCAGAAAATTAAAGCACGTGGGGTGAAGCACGTCAAAATGCTGTCGCTGTCCTAACATGAGACAGATAATCTCTGAAAAAATAATCGATCTCCTCCCTGATCTGCATAATTACTCCGCTCAGTCAGAAACAGCCAATCAGAACTAGCAGTAATCAGCTAGCCGCCATGCTATCAGGAAGTTTTCATTCAGTAACTCTGGGTTTTTTATTGTAATGGATCCTGTATTTGCCTTTGAATGTTAAGTTTTATACTTGAATATTTTGACTTTTTGCATTATTTAGCCTCTTCAGAGCCTTCATATGTTTTCAGTCTATCAATAGCAGTACAATTTGCACAATGCCTGTTTTGTTTTGTTTTTTTCTTGGAAAACTTATTAAAAACAAGTTTTTGTCTAAATTAAGGTTAATTCATGGTTCCTTTTTCCACATAATGTAACCGGTAGTGCTTATGATTAAAAACGTAATTGGTGTCAGTGATCGGCCGTGATCGGCCCTCATGGGTGATCAGAATTGGCAGGAAAAAACCTGATCGGCACATCTCTAATATATATATATATATATATATATATATATATATATATATATATATATATATATATATGGTATAAATGAGCTGACAAATGTAGGTGAAGGCAGAGAAATGGGTTGACAGCTGGCTAAAATGAGGGTGAGGTAAGCAGAGATAAGAGGGGATAGGTGGAGGTATGCAGAGATAAAGCAGATGCAGATGTGTACTGGAATGGGGTGTGATGAATGAGGGTGTGAGTATATTGAGTGTAAAGCAGAGTGACAGGGATGGGAGATAGAATGAGAGACCTTCACATGAACAGAGAGTAAGCAACGGAGAGAAAAGTCCAGCCACAGCCACAGCACTAATAACCCTCTCTCCATAACCCAACTCTGCCCTTCCATGTTAACATACTGTGAACTGAGCACAAGTGACAAAATCAATCCATCACCACTGCCGGCCGACCGGCACAGAGAGGGACAGAGGCGCTAACAGAAATTGATGATATCCCCACTCGAATTTTACACCGTTTCGGCCACAGCACCGATTGAAACAGACAGAGATTTATAGTCCAGCCGGCGACGGCGGCTATCCTTGATTGCCTTTTTTTCTCTCTCTTCTTTCTTTCCCCACCGCAGAGCACCCTTTTTTGCATATTTATTCCCAAGCTCATCAAGACTGAACGGACGCATCAAAGTGACAGTCTTATTTCGACTACAGGAGGAGGAGGTGGTGTGAGAAGGTGTGAGGTTATGTCCTACAACATGGATGATAGTCCTTGTTAGACTGTTGACAGATTTCTGAAATGAATTCGCATACTACACATAATCTAGGCAGAAAAGTTTGAAAGAAGAGTGGCAGAAATTAGTTTTTGTACATTTACTTATTTTTTTTGTTTGTTTTTTTTGCAAGTGCCCTGATAAGATACTTGCTTTGTTTACTAGCTTCTAAACAAAGCATTGTCAAAATCTGTTTGGTAATATTCCAAAGATTTGTCTCCACTGTAGATGAAAAGTTCTGGTTGATGACATGACAGAAGATACAGCAAAGTAGTTTGAAATGACAGAAAGGAAACAAGGTGTTTCTGTTTTAACGAAACAAATGCGCCTTATTCCACATTTTGTGCAGAATAAGACGAACTTTGAAGGAGATGCGTTTGAAGCAGAAGAAGTAGTTTGGTCAAACCATGCTGACAAATCTCTAGTTATCTCAAACTGGTTTCTTGAATATGGCAACGAATACACTGAAGCAGCTTTGATACGTCATGGAAGAAGACATTTGGACATTAGAAGTGCAGTCAACAGATCTACACAAAACTCAGGAACTATAACCAAGTGACAGACAAATTTAGTGGGGGTTTAAACCAGCAATCTCCTGCTGAGAGCCAAAACCAATCACATATAAAACTTTCCTTACATGTAAACATGTAATTTAGTTATTGCAAATAAAAAATGCTTGATTCGTTCAACATTAATAGACCTCTTCCCATTAATTGCCGTAGAACATAAATGCCTCTGCTGCATTGTAGAATAATAAGTGCTTCAGATTATTTGATTTGAAATTTTGAGGACACAACATTTTGAAAGATTTTACATGGTTCTTTTTTTTTAATGGGAAAAGACTAGCATCTCTCCATTTGAAGACTTAAGGATAAAGTTTAAGAATTGTTCTATCAGTGGCTTGTTGTACGTAACATTAGCATTAATAAGGACTCGGTGAAAGCATGACAAGTCACGCTCATATTGCAAAGAAAACCAGAGTGTAGAGTTTATATTAATCCCTGTGTGTCCGGCCCCTTTGGAAGATGCCGTTTTCCATATTCACTTGGTGATTACAGCATTTAGGCTGGGATTGTGTGCCTTGTTGTTTCGGCTTAAAGCAGTTTTTATGGTGGGTGTTAAATGAAGGAAGGAACTAGTGAATGCGTTCAGCTGTTCTGAGCAAGACCTGGATGACAAATCTCAATCACTGATTGAGATCTCAGACCCGCTTCCAAACAAACGTTTTCATTTGTGCATTGGAAAAAGGAGAATCGATGCCTACTGCTCTTTATTGTGTTTGCAAGCTGTTTTCTTGCCATTGGAGCACTCTGTGCATGCACTAATCTGGTGTATTTGTCTGTGAGTGACTTTGTTGTCTGCAGCTGCTGTCCTGACTGAAGCGTCTGGGCGGGGATGCTGACAGGATGGGGGGGGTGGAGGGAGGGACTCCACTCGCTCAGTCATGCCGTGAAGGTTTTATGAGTACTTATGGAACGTATAAATTTCATGGGCAGCGCCGAGCTGCAGCCAAACGGTGCTTGACGGCGGTGTCACTGTAACGGCCACAGCAGTTAGCCTGACAGCAAATTGATTAGAATAATTCAAATGTGATGAATAACTTTCATCACATGAGCACTTAGTCCGGTGGGTGCGCTGTTGGTTGGGGCAGCTGTGCTTTATGACAGGACTGTGCACTGGAGAGAGACAACACATCAAGGATTTGCATTGCAGCAAACATCTCTGTCGCAGGTGAAAATGGCCCGGCGCATTCTGTGTGACAATTGTCATGAAAAACTGGAGCTGTTCCTGTCAACGCTCTAATTTTCCTCTTTGCAGTTTGTGTCTTATGGTTGATGGGAACGATATCTGGGCTCTTTACTGGAAATGGAAGCTTTAGATAACTGGGGTGTTGAAACACACAAAATCATGTTAAATCATTCAAAGTTGGATTTTCTATTGTTTGAAATTATGACCACGGTCAAAAAAAGCTTAATCCACAAATAGTTTCTATTTTTTTTGTTTTTTTGTTTACTTGGGAGCAAAAAAGTTATGCACAGAGTTCAGGACTGTGAAAGAATGCTCTGATTCAGTTCTAATTAGTCAAACATGCAGGCCAATTAGGAGTTTGTAAATTATTTGATTTACAAAGAAAGTCTAGAGTTTTCAGCAGAGGCCATATTAATTATTTACAACCTTTGAGGTATTAAAAATACTTGTTCAGCCAGAATTTTTTTATGACTGTAAAACCATTTCTTTATAAGTCAGTAGTAATACTCCAACCTTAAATGTTTTCATTACAAATTAGTCTTAACACTTTGTTTCTGATTAATCATTTATATTTCATGTCCTTTCAGTGCCACAAATTCACACGTGTACTTTTGCAGGTAGAAAAAAAATAAAAAATAAGATAAATGTGGTTTAAACAAATTCTTCCCTGATACTTCTGAAGGCTTCACTTAAGACTCCTCATTTTCCTGTCAGCTGTTATCGCCAAGGCTCAAGAGGGACATTTGCAACAACTTTTAGTGCAATAAACGGTGACATTTTCTCATGAATAAATGTCAGTGTTTGTGCTGTTCTGCTGCAGATTGCTCTAACGCAGCAGGGAGTCAACCTATAGCCAGTTTATCAAAGCTTTTACATCTGCTGTGGTAAACAGTTGGGGTCCACAGGGTCTCTTCTGGAAAAAAAAAAATTCAGAAAAAAAACAAAACAGGTGACAGAGTTTTCTCTTTAGTGTTTAGTTGGAATAAATGTAGAGTTAAATAAAACAAAGTTAGTACAAGAAAACCAAGCATGAGCAGCAAATGCTACATTGTGCTTTGAAATATAAACTCGGGTTATTAAGAATGGCGCAAGTAATACCCGAAAACGGTGGAACGGTCTATTTAGCCCAGAATTTATTCTCTGCCTCAAGCAGAAAGGTTCAAGTGTCTTGTTATTGAGCAGAGGGCAGCAATACAACTGGACTTTACAGCTTTCCTCTGTTGCAGTGTTTTTATCATAAATTTATGCATCAAACAAATTTTATGAACAGATAAAACAAAATAAGATAGTACAAAAACAGTTTACAGGGGATGACTTTGTTTAGCAAAAAAAAATCATCAAAAACAACATGGTTGTTTTTTTTTTCAGTTTCAGAAACCACGCCTTCAGCTAATTACTAGCTGAATAGTCTGCACAAAAATCTTGGGAACATCTCAATCACTGAAAAAATATATTTCTCAGTCAGATGAGTGAAAAAGATACAACACTGTAGTTTTAATTTGACAGTCTGTGCTATATTTTGAGGGCCAAGCTGATGTATATTGTGAACTTGTCAGATTTTAATATTGTATAAAGTTTTAGATTATGGATGTTGGCCAATTCATACAATTATTGAACTTTTAGTTAATTTAGCTGAAGCATTTTTATCCTTATGAAATGTTATAGAATTTGTAGGACCCCCTAAAACAACAAACACACATAAAGAAAGAACCAGTTTGAGCAGCCGTAGATCAGCCAGAAAACTTAACTCATTAACCGTGATAGCAGAGACAATGGATTTAAAAAAAGGATCCTTGACATGTTATGGTGAAATAAAGGTCAGGACAAAAGCATTGGCTCATAAATCATATTCATTCAACTCAGTTTCATTCCACATCTTCCCCTAATTATTTACAACTGCCCTGCAGTGACAACTACATCCTCACAGGGGGCCCTGCAACCAAGTTTCAGCCTTGCCAGTGAAGAAAAACAGTCTGTATTCCTCTGATTTGCTGTAAATGTTTACAATTCAGTCCACTGACAGGTTAAAAACTAACAAGAGGGATAGCTGTTGTATTTGGCTCAGGAAAGCCTGACCACAACACATCCCAATGCAGACTTTCCCAACAGCACTCGAACGCAGCAGAATGCCGTCACACGCATCTGCATCCCATGTAATTTGTCACTGCCACATCTTGTGACGCCATTGGCTGTTGCCATGCAACCTGTGTGTCTCACACGCGATGTCCCATGATAAATTAGCTGGGCTGTTACTATGCCAACAGAATTTGTTACTTAATTAAACTGATTCGGATCGCAGTTGGCTTCAGGGGAGAGTGTGTGTTTGTGCATGCACGCAAACTTACACAAACACACACGTGTGCACACACACACACTGTGGGGCTGAGGAAGTGAGATGAGACAGAGAATCCACAGAGGAATGACTGTTATTAGATGAGCTGAGATATTGAAATGGTCAGGCAACAAAAGAAGAAAGGTGAAAACAAGTTACCGGAAAAAAGAGGAAATCCATCTGGAATTACAGCAGTTTGCTTCACTTTTCTTTCTTCTGACAAAAGATGCATTTTCTACTTCTTTTTTTTTTTTTTTTTTAATAAGCTGCCAGCAGGTCATTTGGCTCAGATTGTTCAGCATAAAAAAAAAATAAATCCAATACATTACATTTAGAAGTCATTTTTCCATATCTATCAAACAAGAACACTGTGTGTTGAGAAGTGGGCCTCCTCCTTTTGTCAGCTGCTTTGTGCTTTGGATTGGATCAACACGCTTTGACCGCTGCAGAGGAAAAAGAAAGAATGGCAGAGCAATTTGAGCGTCGGAGCAGGACCAAACGGAAAGACGCTGCGAGCATGTAATCTCCTAATTTGGAGCATCGCGGCGTCAGATCCCCGCCTGCACGCTGCGTTCTCCCAGTTCTCACCTGGATCGGTAGGCGTGCTCTTATTTCCATAACTTCCTGACAAAACCATTTTGTCCTGCCTGATTGGGCCTATTTGCATCGGACACCTCCTCTGCATATAGATTGATGGGTTTAATCAGTGAATCAGGAGGAGCGCTCAGACATCAATCAATGTCACGCCACTCTGTCATGCTTTCACTTGTGCTTGTGGCCTCGATTTGTTTCCAGCTTTTTTGGTCACTCTGGTTTTCTTTTATTCCCAGAGCCATTCTCATGTTCCAATGGCATCTATCAGGAAGTACACAAAGATCTGTGGGGATTGTATATAGTCCAGCTTTTTACCCTCTGATGTGTTCATTGGTGGTGACTGAATACTTTACACTGTTACCTCACAAAGACTCAGGATTACCTGCATCTTAGATGATAGTGCACACATTTTATTTGAACTCACATTTTCACAGCCGCCGCTACAAAATACCCATTGCTGTAGAATAGAAAATTAAACTTTAGCGCTCTTACAACTGACAACATGCGACAAAGACCAACATTTTGCCATCTGTCTCCTCCTGCAGCCATCATCGGATTTTTTTCTTCATTTTCCAAATTTCGAGTGCTTCCACAGCTGTCTTTATTTCTTTAGTACTCCTCTCCCTCTTAAGAGTCCAACTCTATGTAAGAGAATTAACACTAAAGGAAGTATTTTCTTTTATTACTTGCAATGTCTTTTTGTACTTCTTTTCCAATTAGGAAAGCAGTGGAGAAACGTTCCAATCATGACATCTAGATAATTAGAAATGTGCAATAAGGTGAAAGAAACATTAATTCCAGCAGCTAACATGACCAATTCAGTAAGATGCCCATGAATTCACATGACGCATAAATAAAAGGAGTTCATATAAATAGCACTTTTCTAGTCATACAAACTACTTAAGGCACTTCACTACAGTCACATTAACACAGTCACACTAACGAATATGCACATATTCTTACACAGGTCAGTGGGCAAACACTGAGTTAAGTGCCTTACCAGGGGCATATCGACCTGTGACAGGAAGAAGCTGAAGTCAAATCCACAACTTTCAAATTGTAAGACAACGTCTCTGCCTCAGTCACCCCACTAATGACAAATCATGTGATCAGACACCCATGCACTGCTGATATTTTCTTAAGGGGGAGTAACTGCCGGAAAAGTTACTAAGTCTGTAATCAGTTTTAAATCTAATGAATTTAAATAATAAATGTAATTGGACTGTTTTAGAATGTTTTCTTCTGTAAAGGCTTGAAGTGCATTGATTTGGAATATAAATGATTGACTGAATCTATCCTTATGTGATCATTAAGTTAGCTAAACATTTCATCTTTTCATGTTCATGTTTTTGTAAAGTGCGTTGACACCTGTTGTGAATTGGTCCTATATAGATTATCTGAATCTTTTTTTTGTATTTTGTTTACAGCAGGGACAGGTGACCAGTTGCATCCTTTCAAACATTTTCAAACATAAGGGGTTCTTTATGAAGGAACCCCTTTATGATGAGTATAGAAATGTAAACAGGAGCTTAAAATGTATAGACTAACATAGGACAAAAATCCAACAGGTCAGAAGAAAGTGACACCTTCCAGCTATTAATCTAAACCTGTAGAAATATATATATATATATATATATTTATATAATTTTTGGTGAAAAACATCAAATACAGATCAATGTTTCAAGATCTTCTTTTGTCATTGAGTACTGAAAAAATAAACAGTTCTAGACGCACTGTTTTTTAAAAGAAATTTGCATTAACATTACCTAAAATTCCTAGGACAACTCATGTAGGCTCCAAGCCATAAGCAACCATTTGTTTTCCAGAAAATTGTTACAACAGGCCACTCGACACATGGTAGAGAAACCAAACATCATTTTGGTTTCCTTGTACTTGACATTATGATAGCATTGTCCCAGTATTGGCGCTGAAGAGTGACTCTCATGTTTAGACAGTTTGTTTTGTGCATGAAACCTTCAGTGGATTTGCAAAGCGCAAGTGGTGCTAGGAGATTTTACAAATGTTACTGTGTTACAGCTTTCTGCAATCCACATGTTTAGCTTTGCATCATTTTGAGAGAGCATCTGAGTAAAAATGCTCTCCACACAGTTACACTGAAGTCTAAGAGACAAGACCTGGCATTTAAGCACTCAGAGCCATGAATGATAGATATTTGCAAAGAGATTTTGGTTTCTGCTTCCTTTTAGCCCTGCATACATCCTCTGGCCAGCTACTGAATTATGAAGAAAAACACTTTCCCTTTAAAATTCTGTATCGATCAAACATTCATGGATGCAGAGGTCTCCAGACAATGTTTCAGAGAAACCGACCCCACAACACGCTGTGTTTCTGTGCAAACTCACTGGTTTTGCCAATTAGAGCAGAAGCTGACCATTCTGTAAATATTTAAATGGGCATCACATTTCATATACATGAAGCAGCAAAGCAGTAGAGCGTGCTGCTGAACTGTGAAGAGGTCATGGACTTAGTCCTTTAATATAACAGGTCTGCTCAGAGGAGAGCTCCAACCTAAATTAGATGACCAGACAGGTAGAAGTCAGGGAATGTAAAGCCTGGCCACAAAAACAGAAATTTCTAAGAAGCTCTTAATATTCCAGTTTATCTCTGGATTTTTATGTAGTCTAATAAAGCTCTTTCAAGATGTGGATAGATTTTGAAAAAGAAATAAAACAAAATCTTTCATACATTTCAAGTATGAAAGATTTTGATTAGTGGATGCATGATATAGGTCTAAATGCGACATCCATCCATCATCTGTAGTTTCTGAAGGTTTTCTACTTAAACCCCGACCACTAGATCAGCGTTTCTATGTCTAAAGTATAGACTTTTGAAAAAGTGTACAAAGAACCCCCTTGAACAAAAGGAAATTTTAATAATCAATTTTCCACAACATTTATTCCATCCTCACAAGGTCCACTCCAAACTACTAGTGATGTCACTTTGGCACAAATGTTTCCATTTTTACAATGTTAAACTCAGTCGCATTTTTTTTTTCTGCCGTTATTTAAGTTCGACATTTCTGCACATGTAAAATTAAACAGGAAAAATAAATAATGCTTTACCTCGATCACCTTACATTTGTGGTCAATAAATATATTTTTTTAATCTAGAATGTGGTTGCCTGTGGGCTCTGAGTTGCATCATATTTGAGGAAGTACATGAAACATGGTGAGGATAGAGGTCTGTTTTATACGTGTGAAGGATTTACTGAGGGTGTGTCTGTGTGTGCTTGTGGTTTAAGAGGCTGTAGGCTTGATATGCATCAGTGCTGCTCTTGGCTAACGTCCTCTTTGTGGTATTAGCAGGTGAGAAAATGAGTTGAACTTTCTGTGTGTGTGTGTGTGTGTGTGTGTTCATCTATGTAAAAATGTTGGTCAATGTTGATTAGGTTTGTCTGATTAGGCTTCTGATTGCTGTGTGGGTGGTGACTTGAGCTGGCCCCAAGGTGTTAAAGAAGATCTGATGATTGCGGTGAAAGTTAGCCGGCAATGATGTTTCTGAAACATCAGTTAAGTTAAAAACTAGAGTGAAAGAAGTAGGGACTCTGTTGAACAAGTACAGCAAAAAGAGAAAAACGGGTGTCAAGCTCTGAAGTGGTAAACACCACAGATGTTACTGTGGAGAGGTTTGTAGAGCATCTCATTAGTCATTGGCCTCTTTACAGTCATAGACTGAAAGCACAGGATGTGTGAATGTGCATATCTTCAGAATCATTCTGAATTTAGAAACTATATGTGGGAATCTGTTTTGATCTTTTTATGTCAATCCAAAAGAAGTTTCAGAAGTGATTCAGACTTATAATAAAAGGCCACAAAGTTAGAGTAAAATATGAGTTATAAATTGCACAGGACCATAAAGTTCCTGTTGTCATAAAGTCCAATTTATCTATGAACCAAATTCATTTCTACGTTAAAAAAAATAAAAAATAAAAAAAAACTTTTGGAAAGAAAGAAAACACACCAAATATAACTTTTCCATAAAACCCAACAGGTATCACATGTAAGCAAGCACATCAGCGCTTTTCTATTGTTTTTCATTCACATGTTGATTTCCATTCAGTTTTATTTACAAGGTAAAAGCTCCAAGCAAAAGTAATCCCAGCAAAGGTAACATTGTCAATATAAAGTCCAGCGTAATCCAAATACATTACAGAATACAAAAAATAGTGCAACAGTATCTGTATGCCACACAAACAGAAGAAAACAACGTGGAAGCTCAGTTGGCCTCAGCCAGAAAAGGCCAGGGGCAGAGAGGTACAGAAAAGTGTAAAAGTTGCTTTTGTGACATAGTGACCAACAGTCTTCTGACATTACATCTTTAGCCTGACTTAGCTTGAAACCCCAGTGAAGTAGGTTCTAAAAAAAGGGATTACTACACTGAGGTAGAAATCACATCACAGAGTCAAGTCAAACGGAGCTGTGCCGAGTATGTGCTAGTGGGAAACTGAGTTTAGAGTTGTTCTGTGAATGCTGACAACTCTAAACTCCCGGAAAGTAGTTTGAATTTAAAGACTCACCAGGGAGTTTGGGAAAGTAAACAATTTCTGGAAAATTGATTTGAAGGTGTTGAGAGTCTGCTGCTCTGTGGTGGTGAATTGATAGCTCAATCAGAACATAACGCTTTTCATTTATAAATCCATTTATGTTCCACCATTGTGAAAAGCCGGTGCCCAAAACAAGTTTTGTACTTAAACCATTGCATGTTCTTGTGTACAATTAATTTTCACAAACCTGTCAGTATACATGAGAGTTCATGAACAGCGAACTATGGCTGAATAATATACACTATGTTACCTACAAGGCTCTGAAGTGAGACTTCTGGATGAGAGCTAATCCTCACAGAAGACACAAGTCTGACTACGGTTTCTCAATTTCATATAAACTGACTCCATTTCACATTAGCTGGCACAACCATATTCTGTGCCTTGACAAAGCAGATGTACAGTCGACAAATAAGAGAGCTCTCTTCTCACATTGATTTTGCTTAAATTACACCTTAGTTTAACTTTCATTTGTGTTTTGTGAAAAAAGTTAAATGGAACACAAAGAGTCGAGAACCGAACTGGAAAAATAAAATCACTTTTACTGCAACAATTTTTGTCATCTCACTCTAAAATGTGAATAGTCAGCAGAAATCATTCAGATCATACAGATGCTTTTAATAGGCCTATCTACAGGGAGGAAGAGCATCAGCTTTTTATTCTAGTTTGGGTCAGATTTATAACCCCAGACCTCACACATACAAAGAGAGGCACAAGTCATCAATCATCTGTAGAACATCAATATGTCTTTTGGACAAAGATGAGACAAAGCCTTCCACATTATTTTTCTGGAGCCTTTCCCTGGAGGAAAGGCCATCACTATTGCTCTGTTTGAATGCCTATTTCTGATTACAAGATAGTAGAAAGTCCTGTCTGTTTTCTGTCAACAAAACTATTTTCTTCTTCAGAATCATCACCCTGTACTGAACTGGCTGGGATAAATACAGGAAATAACTCTACTTAATTAAGGTATTAAACTCTCTGCTGAAAATCTACTTACATCTTTTCAGTGCAAAGACAAACATTCTTTTGATTTTTTATGACTTCTTGAATGCTTAGCATTCCTCCAAATACAGAGGAATGGTGTATGTGCCAGCACATCACCATTGTCCCTTTAAATTAGCAGCATTTTGACACCTGGATGACTCAAAGGTCAAAACTATATCGCTCAACATGTAAGCAGAAAAAATAAACAAAAATGAAACTAAGTGGGGAAAAAAGCAATCAAAGTCCAAACAAAATGCTGAAAGACCTCCAAAACCTTGCCATCCAATTAATCAAGACCACTTTCCATTAGAATGGTAACCGAAATGTTTAGAGATATCCACTCAAGCATAAGCTGGGATGTGTACCATATATATGTACTGAGAGCCGATGGTTATTGGGCTATCAGAATATTGGTGATGGAAAAGTAAATGACACACAAACATAATTCAGATTTGATGCTATAAACATTTAACAAATTGAATAGTCAGTATCTAAATGAACTGAATGCTTAACCCAATACAAAGAATAGTGAATGCTAATTAAGTAGATGGCTAGCCACAACAGCAAAAAAAGGTAACAGAAAATAATAAAACAAGTCAATGAAGACACAATAATAGTAAATATAAAATTAATGCTAATAGCATCGGGTTAGCAGACAAGCTCATTAAAATATACCACAATAGTAGATGCTAGGGTAACCACTGTTCACATGAACAGTGCCCAGATTCTCTGACCGACAATCTATCAAATACTTCACAATCATATGTGGTAAATAGAGTGCGTAACTGAGCACAATAGCAAGGCTAAGAGTTCTACAGCTAAGATCTAAATGCAGTGCAACTTTAACCTAATAAGGAAGGAAAAATGGTAAGGTTGAAACGTACCAGTTTAATAAACCATACTGGTCAGTAATAAACCAATACTATTCAGTCTTTTGAATTAGTAAAGCAGCCCGTTAGTTTTACAAATGTGGCAGGCCTGAAGGGACTCAGTTAGCATTCGTCCTCGGAATAGCAGTTCCAAAGATGGCGGCTCCCAGAACAACCACGAGGAATGGCCCTTACCCCAGAGGCCGCATTTCATTGGCTAATACCCATTTCACGTCACAGCGCAGCTATCACGTGCGTGACCGTCTCACAAACACAAGCTACAGTAGTAAACACATGCTAATGTACATTGTGGACTAGCCGACCGGCAGAAAGTTTTTGCGTCAAGACTCGAAAAAGAATGGTTCTCCACTGTCAGTGGGGTATCTGTACAGGCGATGTCAGGCATCCTGATCGTATTTGTGGAACTAAAATTCACAGATTTCCAAAATCTGAAACGGAATGCCTTGCTTGGATCAAAGCTTATGCACGACGCATTTGCAGCTCAACCGTCGTAGGATCAATAAGAACAAAGGAGTGTGTGCTGGTTTAAGTATTATTGCTTTGCTTTCTTTGCGTTTAATGAATGAAAAAAAAAAAGAGTCAATAATAAACACATTCATTATGAAAACCTTTTAGCTAAGTTCAGCATAATGGCAGTACCGATACAACTTCTGCACCTTGAAGCCTGTCTGTTACACAGTCTTACGTTAGCTGAACAGATCAATATACAATGTGTACCGTATCTGACATGCATTAAAGATTTTATTTTACCTGAAAAGGCTTTTTACTAAATTGTAATCGTGTTAGCCACGCTAGCACCGAGCACATTGCGTCAGGCCTAGGCACACTCAAACATTTGCCAACAACATAAATCACTGATTTCAAAAGTAACCCTCAAAACCATGAATGCCCAACTTACCCAGTCTTGCAAGAACAACAGGCATCAGTGATCTTGTCCACAGCTACATTTATGCTGAGGGTGTGAGGATCTGCTGTTTTCCTCATCGACCGGTAGCATTTCGCTGCGACGCGCACAACGTTGGAAGCATCGCGTGGCTCAACCACCTTGATTTCATCCAAAAAAAGATGACATGAACTTGTTGGTTCCCCTGTCCATTGTCGTGGCTGATATTTTTCGAAAATCCGGCAGAAATGCTACACTAATCGACTCAGAAATGCTCTGCAGAGAGTCAGTCGAAATGAAAGACGCCATGTTTACACAGAAACTAAGCTCCGCGAGGCTGTTTGTGAGCCATGCAGCCACGTGGGATTTTAGGGGGCGTTTCTGGGCGGAGCTTGGTAAGGTCCATGGGTTACTCACCCCACCATGGATTACCAGTTTTAAACGAACGGCAATAAAACGGCTCCAACTACAGTCCAACAGTCCTTTCCGGCTCTGCAGCTCCAAAATCCAAGCGAGACGTTGAGCGTGGTCCAGTTCTGTGGCTCCAAAAAAACAGGCAAAATGTCCAGGAAAAAGTTCGTAGCTCCAACTGGTTAGCTAAAAAATAACAGTCCACAGCGGCATAGATACAACCTCGTCTGATGAACGGCAGCTGACCAACTGCCAGTACAAAGCAGCGTCACGTACACCTCCAGTACCGTTCTCACCCCAGTCCATCACAACCAATCAAATTGCTTAAACTTGATTTTGCCCTTGACTGACCAGTAAGGTAGAGACAAGTAAAAACGATGCATTTACTGGCGGTAGTAAATAACAGTTACTAACGAAATGCTACATTTACTGCGTGTTTTAAGCCAACGGAAAATACTTGTGTGTATTATAATGTAAAGGACTTTTACAGTGTGTAAAGCCTCCGATATATGAGTGCAAAACATTAATCAGGTTAAGTAAATGGCGACTAACACTGCTTAAGGTGAAAAGGCCTACAGTGCATTGTATTTAAGAAAATGTTTAAGGTGCGTTGGAGAAAAGAGATATAACCTGAGGGGTTACACTAGCAACAGGCTTTTAGATGCTAGTGGTATAAACAAACTGACTCACCAATTTCCATACAATATCCAGCACTCCACCACACCAAACAGCCTCCAAAACCAGTGGGAAAATCGGGAGAGTGGGAAAGTAGAGTTTTTAACTTGGGTTACAGATGGATGGATTTTTAGAGATCTATTCTCAATCAAAAATATTTGGAAAGCTTTTGAAGTTAGGATTTTGCTCAGGAATGTTTTCTGAGTTGGGAATCTTTTGAAATATTAACTGATCTATCTATCTATCTATCTATCTATCTATCTATCTATCTATCTATCTATCTATCGACAGATCTATAGATCTGTTGTATTTTAATACAAAAATCTATGAAAATAGCTGAATGAATACTATGTCTGTGATCCTTCTAGGACTTTTTTAAGGCAATTGAACAGCAAAACATCTTTGTTGAATCACTGTCACACACTTTCTTCATTGTGCATAATGCTATATATATTTTTCACTAATTAAATAAACTAAAATACTTACATTTAGATCTAATCAGATTCTGTCTATTGTAAATATTACTGACCCTGCACACACACCCCCACACACACACACAGTCTCCATCAAACACACAAGCACACACACACACACAGGAAGCTGCTGTTAGAGGAGATTATTCTATCAATGTCAAACTTCAATGACGCTTGTCATCTGATAAGGCTTGGTTTTAATAAATTAGGGACGAGCAGCCAAGCTGAATGCAGCAGTTTAACCCCCTGTAGGCACAACACACTGAGAGCTGGACCCACAATTCCTTCATCTCACATGCACACACACACACACACACACACACGCCCACACCACGGATGGTCAGAAACATGCTCCTCATCAGTCAGAAATTCTTGTGACTGCAGCTGCTGCTGCTCGTGGCCAAAATGTGAACAGCAATTGTCAGAAGGTAGAAAACACATATATTTTTCAGCAAGACTTCCTGATAGTGAAAAAATAACATATAGTGCATGTTACATATATTCCATTTTCATTATTAACATCTTCTTTCTCTGCTGAATAAAGTCATTACAGATGATTAGGATTAGGTTAGGTTGAAAATGTAAGTGTACTTTGAAGAAGTAGAATTTTAACCATGAAGGTATAATACCAAATTTCTACTTACTTGTACTAAACTGTACTAAAATATGAAGTGGTCAAGGACACAAAGGTCTACTTTTTTTTAAAGAAAATATATTATGAATGTTTTAAAACAAACTCTTTGAATGAGTAATAAATTACTAAATTACATCTTCCTATGTAAGCTTTCACTTACTAAGTCTTTTTACAATATATTGATAATGAATATTTATAAAATTGTAATAAACCAAATAAGAGGCTTGGGGTGTTATATCAACTAAAATCAGTCAGCAACTTTTTCTATGCTAAAGACACTAAGACACGGTGCTAGTTAGGCATGAGGTATGTCCAGTCCTGCGGTGGACCAGTCCAGTGTGACCCCGCCTCTCACCCTTTGACCGCTGGAGATAGGCACCAGCACGCATCACGACCCCACCAGGGATAAGCATGTTGGATAATGGATGGATGGTATGTCCAGTCTGAGGTCTATTCTAACTCCTCCATGGGACCGAAATTACATTTTGTGAGTCTCTTCTGGTTCTCAAATGCACCTTTAATTTGAGGATCATACTTTGACTTATGCACCAGAAATGGTTGATATGAGGTCCTGATTCTGCACAAAGGACAATGCAGGTGGTAGCAGTCAGATACTTCTCAGGTAGTGTGTGGTAAATCAATATGACTTGAGTTTGTATGATGCAGAAGTGATGCTATGTAATAACTACAATTGACTACTTACAAAGATTAACTAAATTGGTTCTGCAGAGTTTACATTAAAGTCCGGAAGGTTAGAGTCCTTGTCAAACGGCGTTTTGACTAAAGTCCAAAGGGTTGGAGTCCCAGTTGACGGCGTCTCAACTAAAGTTCTACAGCTTTTTATTTCTCTTTAAATCTCTCTTTTTCACATGCTGTTTTTATTTTAATTATGTAAAGCACTTTGAAATGCCTTGCTGCTGAAATGTGCTATACAAATAAAATGTGATTGATTGATTGATTGATTGATTGATTGATTGATTGATTGATTGATTGATTGATTGATAATCTTTTGACAAGTGAATTATGCATTTTTAATTTGATGTAAAGACTGAGGACTGTATCTAGATCATCCTGCTGAACCATCATTTACACTGAAATTGTCACCTTTTATGTGCAAAAAGAAGAGTTGTTGTACTCCATCATATCTGATTTTACATTTGTTAAAGCTGATTTGTGGCAGAATGAGGAAAACATTTAAGGTCGGCTTCAGCTCCTAGAACCGCTCCATAACACTCGCTGCTTCAAGTCTTATCCCAAACATCTGTCTAATGTCTTTTGCATTTATTACACCCTCACAGATTACCTTCTCTTTCCCCTGGTGCTTAACCTGCTTCTTTTATATATTGTGACCATGAAAACAGTTTCTCTTTTCTTTTCCCTCTCCGCATCGTATAATGATTCTCAAGGCCTGCGAGCTGCTGGAATTTAATTTCTCCACATAAATCTCCACAATAGGAAAAGGAAATTAAAGTTGCCATTACTGTCGGCGGTATTATCGTATCCTCACTTAACCTGCCATTCAGGAGGAATGAAACATTTATACAGAGGCCCCTCCTGTCTCTTCCTTTCTGCAATCAGTGGGACAAAGACTAGGGTGGAGGGGGGAAGGATCAGTGAAGAGATATTGATATTTCACAAGTTTATATTTCAACCAGGTTGCAGTCAACTATGTCCAGTCCTTTGAAGAAACCACTACTGCAAGTGCATTTATGTGAAATGGAACCAGACTTTACTAAAAAGCTGCAAATACAATTGTTTTGTGTGTCCTGGTTCCCACAATTTAATCATCTTCATAATCTTGCGCTACTTAATAATAACACATTCATTCACACATAAACCAAAAATAAATAAGGGTGGGGGAAAAAAATCAATTATCTTGGCCCTGACCAGGAGTGTCTCATTATTTCATAGGCAATAACCTGAATGATAGAGTAATAAAGAGCAATTTATTTGGAGAGGGGGGGAAGTGAGGAAGGAGGGATGAGCAGAAGATGGATGTGTTAGGATGGACAGGATCTAATTAGCCTCATCCGAGCGGCAGCTAGCCGCTCCTTTCAGGCTGATCTCGGACTCTCGCTAATGACCACCAATCACTCCTCCTCCTCCTCCTCCTCCTCCTCTTCGGTCTTCTTCTTCAGCTTTGAACTGTATTAGTGCCTCCTCCCTGACTGAGAAGAAAAATAAAACAACAAACATTTCAAGAAAAAAAAAAAGCTGCTATAAAAGTGAATCGGTTTGTTGCAACTCTCAATGTACAATGAACATCAACAGCAACAACAACAAAAAAAAGAGCTCATAAAGAAACACTTACAACCAAACCAACCATTATGAAAGAATCAGTGGAATGTTTTTGTTTCTTTTCAAATGGAGCCACACATGAAAATCAACTAAGAAAGAACCCGTCCAACAGCCTCGTTAAGCAAAACACTGTGATTATCCAACATCACACTAATTTCTCCATAAGCTTAGGTTACTCACTCCACTATTTCCTCCATCTGCTTTACACATCTTTTGTCTTTTCTTTCTTTCTTTACCCTCGTTCCAAAACAACTTCATGTGTTTTCTGACAGGACCAAGCATAGAGACTTGAAGTCAACCTGCGAAGGGAGAGGCTCGTCATTGCTCACAGAACTGTGAAACAGTATTACCAGAGTAAATATAAAAAAGTATTTTTTTATTATTATTCATTTAATAATAGTGGAATGAAGCTATCCAAATTAACCAGCCTCGATGTGAAAAAGTAATTGCCCTTTAAGCCTAACACCCGGCTCTACCAGTGGCACAAAGAGCTACACCCAAGTATTTATTTATTCTTTCTGCATGGAGTTTGCATGTTCTCTTTGTGAATGCGTCGGTTCTCTGCGAGTGTTCTACTTTCCTCCTACGATTCACAAACATTTCTGTTAAGTTAATTGATCTCTCTAAATTGTGTGTGAGCAGGTGCATGCATGGTGGTTTGCCCTTTGTGTCTCTGAGTTTCCCTGTGACAGATCGGTCACCTGTCCATGGTCTACCTCTCATTTAATAACTGCTGAAGACAAGCTTGTCAATTCTGCTGCTGAATGGCTCTGCAAATCGTAGATCATCTCTAAATCCCTCTCCAAACGACAAACAATCCTCCAGTCACTAGATGGTAGCAGTGCTGAAACTAATCAACAGGCTGCTTGTTCAACCAAGTAGAAGTTATACAGAGCTGACAGAGGAGGAGAGATGGGGACGTTTTTGACAGTGAAAAGAAAAACAGCAGTGGGAGGCAAGTAAAGCAACTGATGGTAGCAAGCAGAAAAGGATCAGGACAGACAGCTTAGTGGACATTACTCTTGAATTGACTATCAATGCAAATGTTATTAAAGGGAATATTGTTGCAAATTTTGTACAAAAAAGACGTTAAGTTATACACGCTGTTGGAGAAATAAGCTGATGAAACCTCAGTGATTATTTGCACTTTTTCTTTTATGAGAATCACACAGCCTGACCAGTCTCGATTAATGTTGTGTTAATAAACTTAACTTAAAGCAATGAAATATTAATCTGTTTTGAAAATCGGGTGATTGTATGCAGCATGGTGGTGCCAGAATATAATATTTCAATAATATTGATAATATTTCAATTCGTGACGGGGCGGCGTCAACAGAAAATTCTGGAGAAATACTGATTTATGTGGGTTTGTGATTAACTTGCTTAGTTGGGCTGACTTCCATCTCACTAACCATGGAGTGTTTTTAAAAGAGGTTTTAGCTTTCAAGCCTTTTCCAGACAGGTAGATTTTAATGATTTTATTTTTTTTCTTATCTGTTTTTTTTTTTTTTTTTACATTGGGGAATTGTGTATTGCTTTTGGGGAACCCAGCCAACTTCATGTTGTTAGTCATGTTCTCGTTGGGTCTGTAGGCCTTGTTTCTATCACCTAGTCAATTTAATAATTTGGAAACTTCTATAAGTTTCCTTTGTCTGACTTGAAAATATGTTTGATAGTCTTAAATAAAATCACACAATTGCTACACCGACGCATACTTTCCGTTTCTTTCCATCAAAACAAATTTTACTGGTTGCACTGAAGTGTGTCACAGCAGATCGCCATTTCTTTTTACGCCTGAGATGTTTCAAATCTAAATATTTAGAAATCACAGTCATGAAAGTACTTATTTTGTGGGTATAAAAATTTTTCAAAATATATTTCAGTTTCCAAGTAAAACCTATGCAAAATATTATATATCATTAGAAATGCGTAATTAGGTAAATAATCATCTGAGTCTGGGAACAACTAAAAGGTACTTTTGGTCATTAGGAGCATAAAGCAACAGGACAGAATAAAATATTGCTTTCATTCAAGCTTTTTCATTTTATTATGTTGGAAAAAAAATTTTCTTTTGGAAAATTGTTCCAAAGTCTAAAGCATTTGTAATTTTTTTTTTCTCATTCTGAAACATTTTTATTTATCATTTAAAACAGTGCAATGACATGCAAAACATTTTTGAACTATATTCAACAATTCACTGAAATATATTTTCCCGCCACAACAGCTACTTACACTGAAGATAAATAACATAAAACATCCAGAAAAATCCTAAATTTAAAATGAAAGAGACTTTTTAATCCCAGTTCTGAAAACTATTTTGAAAATATGAAAATATGTCATGACTAAGGTGATACAACACTGTGATCCCTCTACATTTTTTGAGTAAATTTGGAACGCTTAAAGTGAGCATTAAGAGGCAGTTCGGTGTCCTCCATCAGAAGTGTGAAATACAACACGTTTACCTCTCGAGGCAAATGATTCCTATCATTGACTTTAATGTTGCTTTGCTATGACCCCTCTGTTCATTTACACTCTGAGCATGTTTGCGTGTTTACACTGTGCACGTGACACGGCACAAACCATCCTGCAAGAGGAGGCGTGTAATTAATATCACTGATTTATTCACAACACAGAGAGGGAGAGATAACAGGCAAATTAATGGCAACCTTAGGGGAGACGGAGGAAAATGAAGATGGGAGAAGAAAAAAAATGGGGCCTTTGGACAAGTGCCATCCTCTAAATTTCCATCTGTTTACCCTCTCCCTTGGTGACCTTTCTGTCATTTGTGGACGGCTCAGGTTCACTGACCCCTCTCTCTTTCTCTTTTGATGCCTCCATCCCTCCGTTCTTCTCTTCTCCCCAGGATTCTCTCCTGTTTTGGGGGAGCAGACAGGCCTTCCTATGAAGGGAAAACACTTTAAATCAAACACAACACCATGGTGAGGTCCTCAGAGAATTCTTGTAGAGGAAGAAAATGATGAAATTTCTGGATTTGAATATTGCACTGGAGCCTTTTTCCCCTCTGCCACCTCCGCTGCGAGTCTCCCCTTCGATAAAGACCAGCATCGGGAGTCATTTACAGCAGATTGTGGAGCGATGGCTAATTCAGCCCCTTTTCACATGCAAATGCTCACACTCCTGCCATCACAACCGGTGACTCCTCTTTTATTGCTAAACACCCTCATCACAAAGAAGGGGCGATTTTGTGCACACTTCTTTGGCTCTATGCGCTCTCAGTCTACCTTTGTGTCTGTTTGTATGTGTGTGTGATGATGACTGAGAGCGGCGCCACAAGGGGGAGTCAAGCAGTGGCGGTTTGATACTTTCAGAAACAGATCTGAGTGGAAGACAAGGACTGAGGGAAAGGAAGGATTGTGGAAAAGATTTACAACGGAGACTGTGGAGAAGACGACTAGGAGGAGAAACAGGAGAAAAAAGAGAAGAAAATTACTAAATATTAAAGATATGAAATGGGCAAGATGCACAAAAATGTGCTTTTTTAATCAATTTATCAGTTTCAGACTAACTCGATCTTTGCAACAAAAATTGCATATTGTTTTTTTACGTGGAATGTGCAACCTTTCAACACACGTGACTAAATGAGGTGTCTGTTTTAAAGACCTGGATTATGTTTAAATTGTTTTATTGCTTTTCATTTTGTGTCAGCTTTCCAAAGTGTATTTCTAGTGGCATTCACTTAATCATAGAGGGGATATCAAGGTGAGATAGAGTCAACATGACAGTGTGTCTTGGATTATGAACTGCTGTTTTATTGCTTGAGTTAGGCATTAGGGCCTCTGCAATTAGCCCGTTTCCTATTTACTCAGATAATTGCTTTTATTTTTAATGTTTAGAACCAGATTCTAATCGTAAAATTGTGAATATGTTATGTCCCAGCTTGCATTCCCAACTCTTTAATACTCACAGCAGTGGATTTCAGCTTTCTAAAATACACTCATTGTATAGTTTTTCTATTCATGTTCATCCGTCTATCCATCCATTTCATTTCAGACTCTTAACTCTTCAGAAATTGTCTGTTAAACAGAAGGTGCTCTCATTCAGCAAACCTAAAGACAGCAAACCAACTTTTTAATGTATATTATTTGTTATTATTTTATATGTATATTCTTTGGTTACGAGAAAAAGCAGAAGGTAGAGGTGACTCAGAGAGTGCACACAAGACATTGTGGGCTGGTGCCAAAAGAACCATGTCCTCATCAACGCTGGAAAAACTAAGGATCTGGTGGCGAAGGAGGCGCAGACCCACCTCACTGATACTGGTGCACATCCACAGAGTGGACATTAGGTGTATTTCCATCATTTTTTATGTGTATTTTGAACTCTGCCTCCTTCATGCCTCATTCTTAGAGGACATCTCTGTGGTTAGGCTGCTTTAGGCTTAGACTGCCAGACTAGCCACTTTTCTTCATCTTCTTCTTCTGCTACTCTTCAATTTTTATTATTAGCTGTTTTCAACTGTTAACTTTATGTTTTCTGTTTTGTTTCTTTCCATGGAAGCTACCTCTGGTCTGGTTCTTGTTTGGCTGTGGTGATTTGGCTGGTACGGGGCTGCTGGCAGGTGGATGTTCTCCCTCTCCCTCTATTCACTTTTTACTTTTCATTAACTTAATTTTAGACCCTAAATTCCAAAACCTTTCCTTACAATTTTATTTTTTGCCATCTAGTCTCATGAAATCAAAATATTTTCATTGCACCCTACTTACTATGCTAGAAAAAAACTGATTTAAAACACTTTTTTTTTTCAAGATAATTTTGCTTACATATTTTGGACCACCAGTAAGACTTAATTTCAAAGGTTTGTGTTTTAAGCTGATTAGTGTTTTTTTAAGCAATTTCTAAGTCCAATATCAGCACTACATTGATACATTTTATTGCTTTCATAAGCAATAAGCACAGGCAAAGTGCACTTAAAAGCTTGATGTTTTAATGAGGAGGTGCATGTGTGTGTGTGTGTGTGTGTGTGTGTGTGTGTGTGTGTGTGTGTTCTCTTTTTATGAGTCACACTCACAATCAGTTCTCACTTCAACAGTAACATCTTGGTCTTATGGTACATTAATCATTTTTCACACCTGAAAATTCCACGTCTGTTAATTTATCCTGTTTCAAGTAGTCTAAAACGCTGAATGGAGCAATGGCACCCTGGATTTAATTGTCTCTCCAGTCCTCATCTCTGGTGTTAACCACAAGCAGCGTCCCACCCCCCAACCCGATCATCACCCCCCTCAGGACACTCTGCCGCTCCCTGCCACTATCAGCCCCCCATCGCAGAGGATTAGGTGCCAACTAACCCTCCTTTAATTAACTCATGATTAGGTATTAATATCTGGCACGGGTTTCAGGCTTGCAGTTGTTGCCTTAATAAGTGGATTAGCGTTAGCCTCTCGTTGCTCTTTCCCTCTCTGGCAGAGAGACATCCATTCTCCTTCCACATCCATCCCTCTTGGCTTCCTTTGGCTGTGGTTCAAAAGCAGCATTTTTCCTGCTGACAAGTTTGTTTGTGTGGTCAGATTGTTTGTGCTCGGTAGGTTACGCTGAACACTATGCACGCCCTCACAGAGCTGATAACTGATGCTAGGCTATGATTTAGATCTTATCAGGGATGCAGCAGAGATAGATGTGTGTCCTCTTGAAATGCTTACATAAAGAGGTCATTAATGTATCCCATTAAAAACTTATCTCTTTTGTTGCCACAAGACAGAAAAAATAAATAAATGAAAACGGCTTTAAGGTGGAAATCAGCTGGAAGTAGAAGCAGGAGTTTTCCTCCAGGTGTACATCCCCCATGGGGATGGTCAAATAGAGGACATGTTTGGGTGGCATACGAAATATAAAAGCCATAAGAAAAACTTTGGTGTTTTCTTTTTGTTTAGAGATGTGCTAACTATACCAAAGAGGAACATCTCAATAATGTATGAATATAAACAAATTACATGTTATCTTTGCACCCCTTGTCTCACTTGGCAAAGATATGTTTAAAAACTAAAAAGAATATCACCCATTATTGCATGATATCTAATCGCCTTCTAGCACGGTCACACGGTAAACAAAGGGTTAGTCCATCACAGCGAAGCCAATAAACACAAATAACAATCAACCATAAATGCACCACACTTGCTTCAAGGGGAAATTTACAGAGACCAGTTAATTTGCCAGGTATGTTTTAAACTGCAGGAGGAAACTGCAGTACCTGGAGATGTCTCTGCATGCACGCTTCGTTCAGAAACATTTCAGTCTGAGGGTTGAACCCAGGACCTTCTAACTGCAAGACAAAAGTGCTAACAACTTCACCACTGTGCGTGCGACACAAGCACAGTCAAGCAAATTTAGAAAAAATCCAGACTTTAGTAGTTTTTAGTAAAATCACTTGTTGCACAATCAGTATCCCTAGAAACTTTTGAGGTGTGGAAGTGTCTCAAGCAGGAGACACTTGGGTATTTTTTATAATCTTTACTATGGATGGTGGATAGCATAGAGAATGCTAGTCATGTTTTACAAAAAAAAAGTCTCTTTAAGGAAGCTAACAATAGTCCTTCGTTTTCGTTTGCTTCTCGACATGTGCAAGTATTCTCCACAGGTGTTTTACTGCAGAGGATTTCGTCTGCAACAACGACCTCAAGGGCGGCCTCTCTGTTGAAAAGGACTGTGAACCGCCCAAAGCAACATTTCACCAAGCTTCTTCAGACACTTCAAAGACAGAAACAGGCACTGAAAAGCACTTTAATATTTAGCAGGTGTTAATAACAATTTACAGGAGACAGACATACATTTTCCTGCATAATAAAGCAAGCCACCTGCATCATTTAGCAGGTCCAAAGAGCAGCTTTCAGGGAGCACACTCCAGTTTAATGAGAGTATGTTAGAAAAAGGCACTGCCAGCCTGCGACCACAACAAAGTCTGACTGTTTATTCAAGTATTTACAGCTGGCCGAGAAAGCTTTTTGTATGTGACCTTGAAGTAAAGGCAGTAAATTAATGCACGGTGAGAGAGAAGTGATCACAGAAGACTGGGTCTACACTGCTTTAATGCTTCTTTCCTCAGATATTCTTTAAGGCAAGACCACAGCTGGTTGTGGTTATTTTAACTTTCAGGAAAACAATCTTCTGAAAAGCATTTTTTAAACATGCCCAACCTCAACTGGGAACTTTGACCCCAACCATATTGGTTAAAATATATCAAATATTTGAGGTCTTTCACAAGAGATATAATAAATATTTACCAATGTGTCATGATCCAAATAATCACGTACTTCAAATGAACAAAAAGTCTTACGGTGTCAAGTTTTAACAATTTCTCAAATTTTTGACTTTTCAGGCTTGCAAATCATGGTAATGGTAATTATTTTTAGGTTCAAAATTAATAGATTAAGGACAAAGGTTTGGACAAAGTACAAGAAAAACGAGTATAAGGTAGCCAAGAATGGAGCTCAAAAGTTGCTAAAGGATTTTGGGGTAACACTGTTTCAAGAGGTGTGTATAAGACTGACATCACATTTGGAAGACAAAACTTGGGAGTCAAGGCATCTTTCAGTGGCAAACCAAGACAAAAGTGATAACAGCAAGGTCCCCTGCTTAGTTATGTCTTGATAAAGGGACAATCTATTTGGTAAACCCAGTCAGAAGAAGGGAGCCACGACAACTCCCTAGCTAGCTAGCTCTTCAAGTGCATTTGCGTGGAGAGCTAGCAAACCAGCACCCTATATAGGGATTTAAAAGTGTTCTGTGATGGGCCAGTTGGTCACCAAAGTGATGAATGACTTTTTTTAAAAGTTTGATAATCCAATCTCTGTTCTTATCCTGGTCTGGAATGTCATTTTGAAGCCTGCTTACTTCTTGGCGGGTGCGGAAAACCTTGTCCTCCATACCCATGTTTACTTGAGTAGAGCTTGTTCATTTTTCCTGCATAGATGATCTTTGTTGTTTTCAGATGAAAACAGCTTAAATCAACTCCAACTGAACCTCCACTTACCTTCTACTGAAAACTTCAGATGACTATTCCCACTTTAAAATCCAAACTACTTGAAAATGGACTTCTCTCAGTCTTTTTAGTGTTTTTGTGAATGTATCTTGTTTTATAGCAGTCGTATTTATGAGTCAATCTGATGTGTTCTCTTCATCATGTCTCAGCATTTTTTCTAGACAGCAGAGAAAGAAAGAAAATTCCCTTTTAGTCCTCTTTATTCATCCACGTGGATCTGCTATCAGTCAGCATGACAACTGTACTGTATATCCAAACACAGTTGTAGATTCCCAAAAATGCACCTGCATAGCTCCGTATTTTAATCCGTCTTCCCCGTCCTTTTCCTTCTCCTGCATAAATGCCAGATCCCCCACCTGAAAGCCCTTTGCACTGATTTACGAGGAGCTTTGCACCATTCACATTATAAATCTCTCACCCCAGTGACACTCCTCTGCTGGTATTCATCCACCATTTTTTATTTTGTCTGTTTGCTACAGAGTGCTTTGGACCTGGGCCAAGGAAATGCACTCTAGGATTATCAAGAGGTTTAACAGGAATAAAGTGTGAATTACAATCTTGCAGCTTTTTCCCCACTGCTAGTTTCGGCAAACCTCTGACTTGATATGTTTCTTTTTCTGATTTCTCATTTTCTCCTAAAATTAGGATTGTAGAACATGAGCTGGGTCCAATATATAGTCAATAGTGGATAAAGAAAAAGATGCTTCAGTCTTGAGTATTTAAGCTTTTGAACCTTTAAGAGTTTATATAGAGGTGTACGTTTTCTTTAACTTTATCATCATCGTGTCTTTAATTTTCAGTACATAGAAAATTCTAATTTCTTTTAAGCTTGAGCCAGTATAAGCAAAGCAAAGCCAAACAACAAAACTTTGAGTTAACCTTGTTGTCTCAAAACTGGCTTATCCTCGGCTATATTACCTGATGAAATGGAATACAAAATAAACAGAATATGCAATAGTAAATCTAACTAAAGCACAAAGCTGTTTCCAAGGCGATGGTTGGTGATCATGGAAATAAATTTTCCATTGTTGGCATCAAGCCGCTGCTGCAGATTTGTCTATTTCCCATCCATGACGGTGATCCAACATTCCATCTCATCCCCAAAGTGCTCTTTAGGTTTCTGGTGAACATGGAGGCCCCTGGGAACCAGAACACTCTTGGCTCAAAAGTGCGCCAACAAATGTAAACATACCATCACACCACTACTAGCAGCAGCCCAAGCTGAACCTGTATGAATGGTGACCTGAGGTTCCTGTTGTCAGCAGACAGGAGTGATTCTTTGCCACTGTAGTCCATTTGCTTTTCAATCAGTTGCTCGCTTAGAGATGACAGTCCCTAAAATAGTTTAAGTTATTATTGCATCATCTCAAACTCATTTGCACCATCTTGTCTGACCTTTGGCATCAACATGGTATGTTTGTTTGTATGTTTGTTTTACACTGACTGGAATATTTTCTGTTTTTTCTCTTACTAAACCTTACAGCTGTGTGGGAAATCCCAGCAGATCAGGAGTTTCTAAACTACTCAGGCCGGCCCATCTGGCATCTATAACCATGTCACTGCAAATCACCTAAATTTTTTTTCCCATTTTATAATATTAGCTTTTAACTTCAGCTAACCATCTTCACCACAGTTAGATGCATGTCTCCCATGCGATTGGGTGATTCGGGATTTGTTCTTACAAACCACTGAACTGGAAAACCTAATGAAGGGGAAAACAGAAGTTACAGTCATAGTCTGAAGTCATAGATGTTTACTAAGGACAACCAAATATACTGCTCTTTGCTGCAAAGAATTATTGGGAATTTATTTGGGCATTTATAAGCAAAGTATCAGTGTGTGACGACTCATGAATGAACAAACTCATAGTTCTAGAATGTGTCCTGGAATGTGTTTGTCTTTATAGATTACGTCTGCAGAGAATTTCTGTAAAACAAAGAAATCAGCATAATGTATTTGCTGTAACAATAATTAATCCGCAATTCTGCAAAGAGATAGCTCTCACTTAGACAATTTACCGAAGAAAGATGCAAGAAAGTTTGTGTTTTGTATGGCTCTGAAGCTACAGAGATTCAAATAAAATCCTCTCAAACATCCTGCTTCACCATCTGATGAGGAACAGTGACCCGGATGAATGCGTTAAACAGGCCTTGCACAGTGAAAACGAATGGATGGAGGTGACAATGAATCCCGAACTGCAGGAGGTCGCCCCCTCTCTCTCCCCATCTGGACAGCTTTATTTCCATGATCCCTACAATCCGTGTTGGGACTTGGCTTTAATCACTCAGCGTGAGGCCTCTGCAAAGGTCAGCTCCATTGATTAAGTGTGGAAAGGCAGAGTTGTCATCTTTCATGCCAGGAGTGGTGATATCTCTGTAAGTCTCTGTAGGAGACTGGACTAAAGATGTACACTCTGTCTCCTGTTAAATCATGCTGGAACACTGCTTGCAGAATAAATCAGACGAGCTTTGAAGACATGATCCATGACTTCTGTATTGTTCCTCGACATGAGGGTCATTGTGAGAGTTTTACAGATACACCTGAGAGTCAGGTTCACTTCAGTTTTCTTTACTGGTTTTCTGGTTATTGTGTCCCATCCTGAAACACAATGTATTTATATCAATATACTTTATATGTCAAATCACTGTTGAAAGGGAATGTTCCTGCAATATCTTTTACATTACATATAAGAATATCTGCAGCTTTATATATTGAGTGAATCCAGGTAGAACATTTCTCAAAGGCTGATATATGATAAAGGAAAATCTCTTGAGGAGCCTGTCTGCATGAAACACTCTTCTTCCTCAGCTGTGCCTTTGGGAAAGGTGCAATATGTAGTTTTCCTTTGCCTCAAAGTAAAATGCACGGACATCCCTTGAAAAGATGTGCTTTTAAAGACACCATATGTTGCTCTAGAAGCTCGACATTTCTATGTTAATGTTGCCATGACATAAGTAGATATGAACTTTGTCAAGGGCACTGATACAACTCCAACTCATCCCACAGCCCAAAAAGTGGTAATGTGTCTCGGCAAGACATTCACGAATGCCACTCCAAACTCTGAATCTTGACAAAGATTTTCTAAAGCATTTAACAACCCCCTTGGTTCTACTAGCTTTTAATGGTATGAGATCATAGCTCATGCTCAGGCTTGCTCCTGAGAAATCCCATTACAATTAGGTTCCATGCAACAGTGGGTTCTTTAGTTTCAGTTCCAGAAATTAACCATGTTGCATTCACTCCATGTGCGAGAAAAGGAGACTTAAACTCAGTGAAGTGAATCCATCGCCACATTCCTCCACCGATCTGAACTGCCAGTGGGACAAGTCAAAGGCCATGCTTGTGATGTGACCCTTTCCAGACACCCAGGGGAGCCATTCCAGCTCGATCCCCCCCATCCTGCATCTCTGACCCCTCCAACCATGACCCAGAGAGAGTCACAGAGGTCACATTCAAGGACTCGGTGTTTGCTCAGCCTCATGAAGGAACCCACACACACAAACAGTGGTTCTGTCATCCATCACCAGTGTGTGTTTCACACTCGGTCAGCTTGTGGATGTCAGCACAGACGATATTGATTTTCCATTCATCTCAAGCAAAGAGCTACAAGAGAAGAAGAGAAAGGAGAGAAAACAACTGTTAGGCATGTGGGAAATAAAAAGAAACAAGGAAAACATGCAAGGGGGACTTAAAAAAATAAAATGACTGAAGTTCACCAATTAATTGTAAGTGCAATAAGATTAATTTTCTTTTTTTATGAAATAGAAAGAATATGTGTTTTTGAGACATGATTAAGATGAATTGAAACGAGAAAAAAATGGAAAAAATTTAACGGAAACAATTGGAGGAAATGAAAGAAAGCTAAATGTTTTACATAAAAAGGGTATCAACAAATGTTTGAGAGTAAATCCAATGGAATAGATCAGGGGTTTTCAACATCAGCCCTCAAAAGTTGGTGTCCTGGAACTGATGTGTCCATAATTATTTAACTATTTGTGTTGAAGCAGAGACATGTCCAAAAATTTCAAGGCACCAGCCGTCAAGGACTGGAGTTGAATACCCTGGTATGACCTGTAGGTTTCACGTTCATGTCCCCAAGTTCTAGGTACACCTCTTAAGTCAAGGGTCTTGACTTGGATCCCCAAGTCAAGACCCTTGACTTGGATCCCCAAGTCAAGACCCTTGACTTGGGGATCCAAGTCAAGGTCCTCTGTTGACTTGGGTCAACAGAGGACCTCTGTTGACCCAAGTCAACAGAGGTCCTGAGGTCAGCTTGCCAAGATGTCAAATTTTCTAGAGCAAGTAAAGTTTCTTAAGTGATTAAGTCATGAAAAGTCAACAGTTCAAGTCTGTGCCACAAGAATAAAAGTCACATCAGATCCCGTTCTTAAACTGTCTAAAAAATGTCAACACACCAAATAAAGCATTAAGACAAATTCCCAAGTTAGGTCTCTCAGTTGAGTCACCAGATCCTCCTCATTCACAAAGTCTTGATAAAGCCAACTCAGGTCTTTAAGTTCCAGGTTGAGTTTCCAAATCATTTTAAGTTCTCAAGTCAAAACAACATCTTGAGCTTCTAAGTTAAGTAACTTACAACCACCACTGAAGTTTGGTGGTTGATTTCTTCAGCCTCAATGAAAATAAAAAGCAACAAGTTATATTTTACATTTCATTTAGACTGAAACACAATACTGCTCACCCTTAAAATAAAGTTAAGTACAAACATGTAACACTAAAAAATCCATGAACTTGAGTTTCTTTTGAATGCAGTGCTAGATTTTTAACTGCTTCTGTAGGTTTCCCAGATCCAGCTCTGAACTGTTTTCTTGTTTTTTCAGCAGTGCAGAATCGGCACATTGTTTTTCACCCTCTCTTGATGTGTTTGTGCAGTGCGTGTGGATGCGAAAGGATGGACCCTGGCTGTGTGAGTGTGTGTTAAGATTTCCTGACCATGCTCTCCTTGCAGCAGCAGGCACGGGGGGGCAGGAGGAACTGGGGCATTTATCAGCCCTCTAAGTGGCTGTAGGAAAAGCAATGCTCGCTGGGAGTCGAGCTGACAGCAGTTTTCCTCGGATCGATCCGCAGCACTGCTCCAGTTTATGACAAAAGAGTTCACGACACGGCAGTCACAAAGTCAATATCGTGATAAATACTCCCCCTCCACTCGCTCCTGTCCACCACTTTACCAGGCATTTGGCCTGACAGTTATTACTCCTGTGGTAAATCCACTGACCAGAGGGGAGCAGAGGGGAAGAAAAGGCACTCTCCTTCAGGTCTCAGCGCTGGATTTATGGACCTGGGAGGACTAAGTTTACTTAATTTAAAGAAAAGATATAACATTTGATAGTTGCCCCTTGTTCAGGGAAGCCTCTGCTGTAGTTTTACTGAGAAGGAAAGTCTGTAAAATGCAGACAAAAATGCATTTTTTCCACCATTGTCCAAACAAGTGGTTGCCTGCAAATGCACGAAAACACATTTCTAATAGATTATCCTTCTTTCTTTCTTGTAAGTGAATTGGAAAGCAAATTAAAACCAGGGATTAAAGTGTTGTTTCACTTTGACCGACTAACACCAAACTAACTTTTCATTGCACCCTCATTGCATTAGTGGGAAAATATCCTTGTGCTTTAATTTACAGCAAATGAAGAAATATTAGTAGATGTTTTTGTAATTTGCCACAGATCCCTGCCTTTGCGCTAATCCAACATGATAAATCCTTTTACGGTTAAAACTAGCCTTATCCTTGCATGTGGCTAGGATCACAGTAATCAACGCAGGCGATTATGCAGATGAAAATTACACTGCTACATATGAATATTTTCAATTATTCTGCTCCTAATAATGCAAGTCTGGGGTAAGATTAATATATTTTTTTTCAATAATGACTTGCAAACAAGACATCCAGTGCATGTTGAGTGGCAACTCATCGTGTTACAGCATGACTGCTAATCCTGTTAGAGTTGGAAAAATTCATCAAAAGATCTCATTAAGATTTTATTTGTTTGGGAATCATCAATAAAAAGTTGGCATGGTCTCGTCAACTCTCCCCACCCCATCAGTCTGTGACCCACATTGCACCAAGTCAGTTTAATAGACTGTCAGTTAAGCCTAGTTTTGACACAAAGAAATGAATGTTTAGAAATGAACAACTCTGAATACTTTAAAGAAAAGATTTTCTTATCAGCAGCCAGCTGGGAAGTGAAATATGCTTCCATTCACTGAGAAGTTGAACTGGAATTTGCATCTTTGTCACATGACAGAATCTGTGTCACACTACTATAATTATTCACTTAAAGATGTCCAAGCCGTGACCATGTATGTTTAACAATTGGAATGCACTTCTCTACAAACATGAATCCATGGAGAGAACTCTGCAATGGAGAGCAGGTTATCTGTGTACACAGACATTTATTATGGTAAACTCTCGATACAATCATGACGTAGACATACTCCATGACTCCTGAAACAACACTTTATAAAAAAAAACTGAACTCTCAGAAACACAGGAACCTCTCTGTTTTAACGTCAACATGCAATAGAGGCGATAGCTTAATCCATTTGAAGAAACAAGGTAACAAGGTGTTGGATTCTGTAAAATGAGAAAAGATATTGAAAAAGTTTAGGGGATTTTACCAGTCTAAAGTTCAGCCGAATATTATTCGCACCAAAAGTGTGTTTAGACTTCAGATTATTTTCTGATCACCAAGAATGCTCGTTTCACAAAGGAAATGAGATGGACCTTACTTAAAAGACAATTAAGCAATATAATAGGAGTCTCAATTATGAAAACCATTATTCATCTATTGTTTATATGTATATTTAAATTAGGCTATTAATATCAGAAAAAAAAATATGTTGATATTCGTTTTGAATTGGTGGTAAATAAACTAAACTGAATTGAAATTCTCACATGTGCGTGGTATAGGTGCAAACCCTTATTACAGAATTTCTGTGTATAATAAGACGTTTAGATGCTGGGCTAGAGATGATCAAATGCAGCCCAAACTTATTAATACGACTGTGAATGACTACTGTAGTTTGCTGCCAACTGGAACCTCCGAAGCAGATGCACTCTTTAGCACCGTAATCGGCTAACCGTTAGCCAGCCGCAGGATTCTCACAGAGCAAATAATTTCTTTGTCTCTTCTTTGTCATTGTTTCCTTTTCCTACCAAATACCAGAAATGACTATGCAGACAACTTAAAATGTGTGTGAGGCTCCTTCAATGCTTTGTAATCAAGTAATTTCAGTCAACCCAGCGAGAAATTTTTAACCTATAGTGCTCTCACCACAGCTGAAATCACAACAGTACAACTTTCTACTTTACACCAGTGTTAGAATTTCAAGTAGAGATACATCTTGGTCATATCCAAGACTCATAATAACTGCTTTAATTTCCTTCACCAGATTAATTATGCTGATAGCAACTAGATGAAGCTTTATATGACAGATTTCACTTTAAAGAGGACTTTTTATGGCCCAGTCATTTAAATCTGGGTTGTTCAAGTAGGAGAATATCTTAAACATGCAGAGGTCAGTCCTGTCAGGAGAAAAGTTATCCACATTGCTCAAAACCCAGCTTGTGTCCCCTGTCATTGTTTTATCATACAAGGAAGCAAATTAAAATTGTTAAAGAATAACCAGAAGCACATCCAGGTAAATTATAGGTTGCTGGGAAACTTTTCTTCAAAGAAGCAAAAGATGTATAAAATTAGTATGTAGTTTCAAGTTAGAAAATTGCAAAATGACATCCACTGTCCATCCGTCCTCCTGAAAGCCAATTTTGTATAAGTCAATAATATTGACTGTTATAGTGATGTAGTTTCATCAGGATATGAAGATGACATTCAACTGGATGGAGGTAAGGCAAACAAACAGTAAGCTGGACTGAGACTGTGTAGTGCATAAAAATGTCTTCACATATTTTTGAGTAAAAACGATGACTCGTATTCAATGGTAATTGACCCTTTACCTTTAACCCATATTGCTTCAAATGACTAATCTTCTCCTTGAGAAATACATCTCTGAATTATCTAGTATGACTCAGGGGCCTCATGACGGGTCAGAACTGAACAAGCATTAAGTTTCTATGCTTCTCAACTCTTAGCAAACTCCCTAAAAATCTGAGGTGTGCAGAAACTGCTGGCTCCTTTAGATTAGGAAGTAAGAAAAAATATTGTTTATCGCCACTTTTAATTAAAGTATCACTTGTAAAATTTTGTCCAATGACTGATGAGTAATACACAAGAAAACCTCTTTTTTTTATGTTTTTATGGCAATATTTGTTACTTTAATATTTCTCCTGTGTTTGTAAAGTACTTCAGATAGCCTGGTGAATGAATGGTGCGATATTATCTATGTTTATATCAACTTGTCTTGCCTTCAAACTGAGAATCAGTGAAGTTTGCGAAGCAACTGAGGGGGATTAATTTCAAAGTTTTCTGCACAGTCGGCTGTAGTTTCATCTTCACTGATTCAATGTCTGCACCTTCAAGTGAACAGCTCTCCCTAACGGTCTGTAAAGTCACACACACACAGTGAGTGAGGCTCCTTTTCTACCACGTCCAACCAGAATTAGAGTGTGATATTACAGCCTAGCCTGCAGTTGTGCTATATTGATAGGCCCATACATCAAAGCAATTCCTGACAATCACAGATGGCTAATCGGGACATTTTACAACCTTGCAGTTTACGCAGGGATTTTGATATAAATTAAGCACACAAGGCAGCGTCCCCTTTCATGAAGCTGTACTTGGACAGGGCTTCATCTGATGAATACCTGCTTTTATTGGCTCAAAGACCTCCCAGCCCTCTGTGAGTAGGAATATTGTTGTTCATACATACCTGTCTATGGTAATTAATTATGGTTTGCTGTTTCGCCTACAGTCAAACTTGGAAGAAAAATATCTGCCTTCACCTCTCTTCTTGACTCTTCTTCTTCCTCGCCTTTTTTTATTCTATTTGTCTGCCTTTTATTCCTCCCATTGTTCAGAGTTTGATGAACCAATAGTACAGCTCTGCAATGCCATGCATCTACCTTATTTTAGCTGTTCAGTTGCAGCAAATTTTTCTCATTGGGATTTATTGTTGGACAATTTAGAAAGTATATATTCAGCTTTTCTTTTCATTTTGTCTTGAACTGTTGCTTTTTATCAAATTGGTGCACACAAACTTACGTTCCCTCACACAAAGTAATAAGTTTTACTTTTAAATGCACTGAAGAATCAGCATCAGTTCAAACAGACACTAACCTGATAGATTTAATCTGCTTTTTAACACATTAGTATTTTCTTTCTTTATTCTCCAGAGACGTAAATAAAGTAACCACAGAAAAGCAGAGTTCAGAAAGGATAAAAAGGGGAAGTGGAGAAGTGTTTGGAGAAAAAATAAGATCTGAATTGGAAGTTGGAGGAGAGGGGATGATGGGAAGTGGAAGAATTGGTTTACACTCTCCGGTTTTGTTCCACTTTCTTCAATTACCAGAACATCATTATAGGATGGTCGGGTAGAAGTGGAGGAAGAGGGATGCTCCAGAGAAACTGTGTTCAGGCAGCCCGGGCTGTGAGTCAGCAGAGGAAACAAAGAACCAGAAAAACACTTGTCACCTGACCTGCACACACTGATCTGCAAACATGTGCACACACACACATTCTGCGGCAGTCTGCCTGGTCCCAGGTTAATATAGCAGCACCCCCTCTTTATCATTACACAGATGGCCATGGGAGAACTTAATTCTTCCTCTATTGACTGAGTTTGCATCGCTGGTCCCTGCTGTAATGACTGATCCATCAACAAACCGACTGGTGGCTCAGGATAAGGAAGCATTACATTAAATGAGATAGAGAGACGGAGAGACTGAAAAGGGGATGTGCCACCTGCATATATATTCTGTATGTGTTCCTTTACTGGATCATTTTTACATGTATTGAATTTCTCCTGCAAAGAAAGACTTTTTTATTGATATATTTCAATGTATTTGAACCCCCTCAGAGGACTTAGTTTTACATCAAGCAGACACAAAGGAAAACTGACACAATGTATAAAAATATAAAAGTTTTGTTATTTTATTTTGAAGATCTGCTACAGGAAAATTTAGTGTGACCAATAAACCTAATGTCCGAGTTTTTTTGTATAGTATAAGGACCCTTATATGCAGGGACAGAGCATCCAAATGTCACACAAAGAGGCCAGGGAGCAATCCATTCCTACTAACTAACTAACATAATCCTCCTGCAAAGCTAAAATGCTAATTAACAGAACTTTTGATTAATTAATTTCTGTTTTTCACATGTTGTCCCATGAAAATCATGTCATAGTTTGAGCACAAAATGTTGTTCAAATCCAGTTTTTTGCTTAAGAATCTTTAAACTTTTATCACCATTAGAGAAAGCGAGTCTGATGAAGCTTCAGTAAATCATCATAGAAGAGAGGAAACCTGCTAGCAATAGCCTAACTTTTCAGCAAATCACCGAGCCTGAAAACTAAAATTAGATATATAATTAGAAACAAATTATGAAGTTTTGGTGACAAGTGAGAAAAAAAAAGTACCTTGTTAGCCTAGTTAACCTGTATTGGAGCAGAGCATTGATACTGAACTGCAGAAACTACAGTTGGGATTTAATATCTGGTGCATTCAAGAAAATTAATAAAAGGGGAAAGAGCAGGAGAGACTGCATAGCACATACAAAATATGATGTGCATTTTAATGCTCTTTACAGCTACAGAGTTTAAAAACATTATAGAAAGAACAAAAAAAATTCTTGGTCAGGATGTGTTTACTGCAAATGTTTCATTTGAAGACATTTCTATGAAAAATAGAAATATATATATATATATATATATATATATATATATATATATATATATATATATATATATATGGAAATAAACAACAGTCCAATGTTGTTTCCTTCTTTATGTTAAATCTTTGCTAAAGTTTAACACGTTTTATAATAAATATATTTTTACCTTCATTGTTGGCTGACAAACTAGGTCCGAAGCGCTTGGCTGCCACTATCTGAACTGGAGTGATGAGCTGAAAAATACACAAAAGAAGAAAATTCTCAAATGTAAAATCGGTTTCTCTTGAAGCCTGGTCAAATTATAACATATTTCACATGGTTTTGACTAGCAGACTTGAGCAAAGAAACAACTTTTTTTTTGTTGCTTTTTTATTGTCATATATTTGTAGACGTGAAATTATACATGGCCTCCAGGTTCTAGTGGAGGTCATGGGGTGGTTGGGGTAGATTGTGCTAATTTGCTGCACCTGTGAAGGTCTAGATATATATACATATGGCCCACAAAGTGTGGCCTGCAGAAGGTCAATGGTTTCCATCTCACTATAAACTGTGGGTGTGTAGTGCCTTAGAGCTTTTGTAAACCTCATCTGGGTTAAAAAAAAATTAAGCCAAAGATTTTTTAGAAATAAAGAAAAAAAAATAAAGCTTTTATGTCTATGCTTAATGTTTGTATTAAGCATAGAAACTTCTTGAAACTGAAGTCAACTTTCTTGCTTGTACATACAATCTTGGCACATAAAGCAAATTTGTATTCACTTCCAGGTAAACCAGTTTTATTTTAAGTAACAGCAACAACCTATTTTGTAGACACCCCTTCTCAATTAGTTCATGAAGTGAGTTGAGCTTGTTGGAAGCCAACCAGCGGATGGCTTGAGCCTGAACAATTGTTCTCCTGTACCAGTACTTCCCTGCAAACATCCTCTAACTCCCTCCTGCCCCCATCCACCAGCTTCGGACAGATTAAGCACACAGGTTTATCCAGGTTTTCCCTCAATCCATGGAAGCACACTCCTGAAGTTTTCCCGCACTCAAACGCAAACAAACGCTGGATGACGTATAATTAGATTTAGTCCCATTTGGGAGACGTCACTATGGCCGATTTGGTATTTAATAAAAATCGTCTGCGGTTAATTCTCCAAGGATTATTCCACTAAAGAAGTGGAATGCAGTTAAATGAACTTCCACACCCAGAGGAGGCAAAGGGTTAACCGACTGCCTCATGGGCCTGTTAAATTCTCTTAACTCCGACAAGTCCAGACTTCTGCAGCCAAATATGATGGATGCTGTCTCGCTGTTGGTCTTTTCCACTTTGCAGACACATGCAGCCCTGTCGCTTCTTTGCTTTCACCTTTTCTTAAAGATGCCTGCGAGATGAAAGGCTGCGGCCCTTCGCCTTATCACTGTCTTTAGAGCTTGGGAAAACTTGGCAGCACCTCAGCTTTTTAAGGGAGAGAGAGAGCGAGGGAGAGACGGGGAAGAGAAATAGCATTGGGGATTATAGTTCTGAGGACAAACCTGACTATTCACACTTGGCATTAGCAAGACAGCCCGGGTACAAGAAGGATATTTTTTATTCCCTTCAATTTAACTTTAATTACTCAAATCTCGGCGAGGGCACACAAGAAAAGCCCAGGCATTTGTGTCTGGGAGATTAGCAGACTGCCCTGCCAAGTCCTCGCCGGCGCTGCATCGTTAGATAGAATTCAAATTCAAATCCAGGCTAAAGACAGTGCAGCTGTCGCCCCCCTGGCCTGAAAACCCCCTGGATCAGGAACGAGCTGTCCTCCCTCCTCCTTGCTTTCCCCAGGAGAAACCTAATCCTGCCTCCCTCGCTTCCTATATTTCCATTGCTATGTCTCTGCCTCTGATGACTGTGACAGCTCAAATAAAGCCATTAAAGCCTCTCTGAAATAATTAGTAATTAAAAATAAAAAAGTGGGTTGTTTTGTATTTCTCTGGCATCTCTCCTCAGGCAGGAAGAAGAGGCTGAGTCTGGAGGTGTTGGGGGGCCGATGCGCCTTTCACACCTCTTCAGATCGTTTTTCCAAGTGTGGCTAAAGGAAGGATTTCTTCATGGACATATCGGGTTAAACAAACACTTCCACTTCACACCTCCTCCCGACTCTCCAGGGGGAAAACTTGCAGGGCTTTCCTCTCCTCAGGAAGTTTGATGACATGCCCAAATTCTGATTTCTGTGACGTGTAATACTGCAAGTCCTCTCTGTGGGCTTTATAATCTTGTCACTGTGCTGCTTTTTCTCCTCCCCGGCTCCTTTTCTTACTCCTGTATCCGGAGCTCGTTTTGGTAGGTGGTTCGATGCGAGGATGTCTCATAGAACGCCAAAATCCCCACTAGTTGTTCGCCTTTCACCCGCAATTGACTTTGTGAACACCTGCAATGTCTTCGATAAGTAGCTAGTCTTATCTTCTTTGGGTAGAGCAGACCCCATTATTATGGGTTCGAGGGCAGATACCCCCGTCGTGCTTCAGGCCGCAAATGATAATCCAGGCTGCCACACCGCTGAAATCCTGCTAAAGTGATCCTAAATTGACAAAACCCTTGGATCTTCCGGAATAGGTTAAGCCTCATCTATTAGTGCTACAGTGGCTTGGGATAAAGGTTCGTCAGCCTCTTGCCACCGCTGAGAACGTCGTTGGCAGTGCCGTCCTTTCACTTATCATCTTTTAATCCCCGCAGACACAGCAATGCAGAAAGGGGCAAAGAGTTTATCTCACTTCCTTTAAAGTCTTTAGGTAATTTCTAACTCGAGTTCTGTAGCCGTCTGTGGAAAAACGTCATTGGGACAAAAATATTGGAGGAGACGGCTCAAGCAAAGAGTGCTGCAACTGTTTTTTTTTTTTAGTTGCTCCAGATGCCATTAAAACAGAAACTGATTGGCATTAGAAAGAGCACTAGTGGTTGTGAATGTGAGAGCAGGCTATGTCTCTCAGTTAAAGAGCCCATAGGTATCCACGATGCTGGTAGGAGGAGCAGCAGCTCTGGATTGAATCATGTCATGCCAGCCTTTTTACAGATTCTGGACAAATCTGGAATAATTTGGAGTGCCCACATATGGCTAAAGCAAAGGGATTATAGGAAAATATCTTCATTAAATTCCTGCATTAAATTCCAATGAGAGGCACACATTTCGACTTGAACAATGTCTAAACTGCAGGAATATATTAGTGTACTTATTTCATAGCCAGTATAATCTACAACTAAATAACAGCAAAGTCAGTGATGACATGAAGGTGATCCGGGAAAAACTCCCAGGCCTCTGCTTTAAGGTCCATGGTAAGTAAAGGATTTTAAAAAGCCAGAAGAGTCAAGTTAATAACCACATATCCAGACTTTTTTTTTTTTCAGTTGCTCCATCCCGTTTTTCCATCATCCCTCCTTACACCCCTCACTCATCCTCTCTCCCAGTCTGCACGGGCCTAAGGGAGAGAATAGCGATTAATATCAGCCTAAGTTGTTACCTAATTCATTATGGAATAGCAGTTAATTTGATTTGATATTATTTTAATAAAATTCTGTAATATATTAGATTGTTTCAGGCTATCAAAATCATTTTCCAATTATTACGGTTACTCAACCAAGTCCAGCTTTCCCCTCCCTTTGTGTCAAACGGCAGTTGGTCTCCGTGTGAATACATTAGGTGCTCCGACTCCGTCCCTCCGACTGATGGGAGACGAAAACGTATGTATATGCATGATTAAACCCCAAATGTTATTAGTGTTATTGATCTGCACTGCTGCAGTAGATTGGTGTGTGTGACTGGCTCAGCAAGGTGTCCTAAATGTGTTTGATTGAGCCCTGCACAGAGGAATGAAGAGACCTGGATTTTTTTAAATTTTATTTCTCTTTCCCGGTGAGTGTGTGTGTGCATGTGTTACTCTAATCTTTTGGCTCTGTGTTAATTAGTAGCATGCTTCAGTGACCCTGCCCTTTTCTGAGCCATCAGGACTTCAGATTGGAGGGAAGCGATCTAAGTCATCCCTAAACCATGGCCAAGCAAGTTCAACGCAACTTAATATCCGCACCTCAGGCAGTCCTGGTTCCAAAATCTTTACTGAAAATAAAATAATAACAAAATAAAAAGTTAACCTAAGTTAAGTTAAAGTACAAATTGTCCATTTCTACTTTACAGTTTTACATGCCAAGTTGAAATTCTGAGGTGGAAGACAGAAACCAGTGGAATCTTGCTGATGCCATTTACAACATCACTAATCAGGCTCATTTCTATCACCCGGCTTTGAGTTATTTCACTGCTGGGAAAAGATGGAATGATGGTTAGGTGGAAATTCCAGTAAGAAGATGAATTCATAAATCAGAACTTGGAGTGATGAGAGCGATCAACCAGTTGGTCTGACATATGAAACTCTGGATTGTTTCTATGTTTCCAGACCCAGAGACAGATTATGACCAACAAAACAAGAGTCTGGATACAAGCTCACCTCTGGTGTTGGTTGGACTGCACTGTCTTAAGATCTCAAACTATTATCATGCAAATTGTTTGGAATTTCATCTTTATATTTTGCTAAAACTGCTAAAATGAGCTCAGTCTGCAAAGTCTCTACTTTGGAGAAGAAACTCAGTTTGTTTGCTACCATTTCTTCTCCACTTTGAAAAGGAATCAGCTTCCATGGTTTGTATGGTCAAGATTCCTCCCGATGTCTATTTGTTTGTATTTTCCAGGCACATCTCACAGGAGGGAGAACTTGGAACATATTCAGAGCTCATCAGAGGAACAACATATATCAAAATGTGTCTCGCCTCACAATAACTTGAGATCTTACAAGAGGAACTAAAGAGTGTTACGTAGCGTGTCTGGGCTTCCCCTAATCCAGTGTAGGAAAAATAGGAGATTTTTGTGTGGATTGCAATCAGCTTGGCTGTAGACCATAATCTACATTGAATAAATATAATTTAAGTTTAACTAGAAGAAAACAATTAGTGTGCTGGATTCTGGCTCTCTAAATTAGCTTTTTGACCATCAGAAACACCAAATCAGTGAACAAACTTTCACTGTATGAGCTGATCTCTTGTGAGATTTCCTCCATCCTTTTTCAGCTTTTTTAATTAAAAGAAAATTATATGACCAAGTTATTCAGCTTGGTCTCCATTTACTTATATTGTATAGGGTTTATTACCAACCCTCAAAGTTTTTTTTTTTTTGTACCCACATGAAGACATTATAAAAACTGGTGCAAACAGTGTTCCTTCATTTGTAATGCATGTCCTCACAATTTAACTTTGAGTCCCTCAGGGCAAAAGGCTCTTAAGGCTCAGCGTGAGTTCATACTTCTGTCATCTTTTTAGTTGGTCAAAAATTATGCAGAATTAATAATACAAAGCACAGTTTCTCTCCTAATATAAGCTTTGTACAGTCGGGGATGGGAAAATTTCCAAAGCCCACCACGTCTTAGAGAAATGTTTGCATAATTATGGGCCACACACTGAATTACACCCAGCTGGAACAGCAGAGGCAGACTGATACCGACGGCCTTCATTTAACCACAGACCGGTTTACCGTTTCACCTCTTTGTCCAGCAGCTCTGATGTCTGTCCCAAGGGTTGCCCCAGGGTAGCCAGTGAGGGGCCCTGTCTCGTTTCAGGAGTTCCACCTCTCTGAAGCTCATAACTGTTTTGATGAGCCGTTGGCACCTTCCCAGAAGCACGTCGGTCTCCGGCCAACGTGCACATTCCACTTTACTCCCCACCCCCCGCGCAACGACAATGGAGTTCACTTTTTTAACGCCCTACTTTTTATCTCTTATTGCATAGCCGCCCCCTTCCCTTTTCTCCCTGCAGTCACAGTATTATCATGATTTATAGAAGAGTCCATTTTGTTTTCGGTTCCAAGACGCTCAAATCAAAGTACCAGAGCTGTGCTTTATCTTGCTTTATTGGAAGCCACTGCATACTCCCCTCTTGGTCAGTTAAATGTATTTAAGTGTATATTTAGATAAAAAATAGTCTCTGAGCCGCAGATTTCATTGTTTTCTGTGTCAGTGATGAATCTCTCTCTTTTGATAGTTACTCAGGGAGAAGAGAAATGCAAGCTTGAGTGTGCTGCAATTTCCTCTAGAGGGGAAAAAAGAGAAGCAAGGCTACTCATGGCACAAGACAAAAAGGGCAAAAAGTACACTTATTAAACCACCCTGCACACTATTGGAGTTCATTCATAATTGTCTTCTGACTGATCTTAACATGATCAAATATTTCTCTTTATCAATGTTGGGCCAAAACTCTACCGTTCAAGGTGCCCGTCTTTAAAGAAACCAATGAAAAAGTTTTGTTCATTTTGTCTTAGAGAGCACGTCAGAATAAAGCAAAAGAAAAAAAAAAAACTGCTTAGTCTCCAATTCTCCGAAACTCATGGAGCTTCGACAGTCAAAGAATTGGAGAAAACCACTCACTACACAGAAAACACGAAAGCCTACCTTTGTCTAAATCAGGTAACAATACCACGCTGTCTGTCAGGCCAACACAAAAGCCTTAAAGATACACCCTGCTGTGTCTACGATTCTCGGAGAAAGCATCTGTATAGGTGGATGTCGTTTTATGATTTATGCCACGAGGACACGGTATAATAGAACAATAGCCTGAGTGTTTGGCTGTAACAAAGAGGACTGCAGGAGAGCTCCAGAATGGCAAGACGCTGTCATTTATTGCTGGTATTATGAATGGAGAGAAGCCAAAATTGATTTCCTGGATACAATACCTGCGTAAGGTGTTTGTTGGTCATCACTTGAAATGGGGAGGGGGGGAGTGATTAAGGGGCACAAAAACCCTTACATGCTAAGAAAAATCAAAAGGTAAGGCTGAAAAAGACGAGTATGTCAGGTCCAAGTTTGCATTTATTATATATGCTGTGCTGAAAAGACGGGGGAATTTTGAGTAATCCTACCCCAGTTCATGATGAAACTGCAAGAAAAATTAAAATGTGGAACAATTCCCGCAAACAAAAATATTTAACTGTTTTAGGAGGCGACGTTTTCCCCAATCACCTCCATATTTGAAGCCATGCTCAAAAAAAAAAAAAAAAAAAAAAAAAAAGATGTAGGAAAACTTCCTGACGCCATTCTTGGACTGGATATCAGGCATAAACCAATGTTTGAAATATTTCATATAATTTTAAACTTTGGCAGATTAGTGATTTTTTTTTTATTTTACAAGCAGAGTTCATTTGCAAAGTATTTCCTTCTTATCATATCTGTTAATTATAAAAGTGAAGTTTTAGAGAGACATTTAATTCTAACTGTGCTAATCACAAATAAAAGCAGTTAAAATTAGCTTAATAAATGTCAAAATTCTATGTTTTTTCATTTGACTGAAAAAGTATCAAGTTGCTTTGTGTGACTTCTTGCAAGCAATCTCTTATGAGGCTAATGAATAATTACTGTATGTTCACTGTAACTGTGGGTATTTGTCACTGGATGTTGTAGCTTTTCGGTTGATTTTAATAGAGTTCTCAATAGCAGCCTTTTTTAAAACTGTGTGCTAAAGTCCACCCCCATTCTCAGTCTCAGCAATCTGCATACGGACTTACTGTAGCTGTGTAGCATGCTGCTAATGCAATCTTGACGGAACTGGTCTAAGGCTTAATTTGTAATTTGTAATTTTCAATTACAAATTCCAGCAGCCATGTGTCTAGTTTTCTTTTATTTGCTTAGACTAATGGAAAAAAGACAAAAAGCTCAAGTAAAACTGTTCTGAAACAAAAAATGTGTATGCGAAAGTTTAGACAAATTAATATAAGATTATTTTTTTAATTTCGGAATCACAGTTGTTGCCACTGTTGAACTCCAGCAAGAAAGTTTTGCATTTGAAACCCAACCATGGCCTTTCCATGTGGAGTTCCCTGTGATTTCCTAGCTTTTCTTCAGGTACTGTGTTCAAAACATTGCATATAAGCTTAACTGAAAGTTAAATTGCCATTTGACGCGTGTTGTTCTTTGTGTCATGTGTCCTTGTTCCAGTCCTGTGTTGACCCGCTGGAGAAATACTCTGGCACCTGTTTTTTTTTTATTTTTTTTTTATGATTTGTGCAACTTATAAGGGAGCCTGTAAATATGAAATAAATATCTTTTATGAATAATGTCTGTTTTGGTAAAAAAAAAAAAAAAAAAAAAGAAAAGAAAACAAACACAACCAGAGTCCACCGGTATGCTTCCATTTATCTGTTTGGTGTCCGTTTCTTTTTCTCGCTACGTGACAAGATTGTGTTTTCGTCTGGGTACGATTGGCTTACTCAACACAGAGAAAGCACAGAGAAGCCAGCAATGTTGGTTTTACATTCAGCCCATCTCTTTGGTCAGCCCAACTTTTGAGTTTAACCTCCATCTGACTTCAGCACACGTTTTTTTTTCAACAGCTCTCCACTGAGGCATCCGGGGGCACTGTGTGCGCTTCCTGCACCCTGTGCATTAAAACCTTCCTCTTATGTTCTGGGAGATTGAAAGTGTCCAGCGTATTATTCAAATGACACGCTGCCTCACCGGGCTCCTCTTTTCTTTCTCCTATCTCTTTCCCTTCGTCCCCCTCCTCCTCCCCCACATTATTTTTGAAGACAACTGGAGGCTAGAGGATAAGAATACTGGTTGCGGTGCTTGCCGGCACTTCCTCCTCAGCCCTGATTTGAATAAAGAGCTTTGAAATTAAGTGGACAGGCCCCGTCAGGAAAGCAGCGGTGCGCCTTTAAGAAAGCAACCGTGCCTGGGTAAATTATTTTGATTGACGGTACCAGGATTTTTTTTTCTTCCTTTTTTACGAGCTGGCTGATTTAATTGTGAGAGCCAGGGGGCATCTTTTGGGGCCAGGTACCGGCGCTCTTCGCTGCAGCCCGTTTGATCTCCTCTAGCCGTCTCCCGGTGGTACCGGCAGCCTGGGCACTGAGGGCCAGAGGGCAGACGAACAAAGGCAACTGTGTCTGTGAGCCACACTCTGTTCACCTCCTATGAAATAGAAAAAAAAAAAAATACAAAGCTTTGGAATGGGCAGCCAAAAGTGTGAAAATGGATTTCCAAGCTCATTTGATGTTAAGTCTTTAGTGTCAGGAGTGGTATATTCATTGATAAAGAGAAAGGAGGGAAGGAGGGGGCCGAAAGGTGGATAGAAGAGACGGAGAGCAGGAGAGCAAAGGCAGAAAGAGCCGGAGCATCTTCTAACAAATAGCTTTTCTTTTTTTTTTTTCTCACTGACGGAGAAGAGGTGTGGACCGGGTTTCAAAAGAGGCAGAGGATTAGGGAGAGGGGGCTTAATGAGAAAAGGATCCCTCGTCAACGGACAGGCCCTGTCAAAAACCAAGAGGCCGATATTCACTCCCAAAAGCCAGCAAATACACACAAATGTACGGACCCGTCCAGGAGCCCAACAGCAGCCAGAATAAGCTTCTATCTGCAGCCGCCTGTCTGCCTTGCACTCACTCTGTCAGCAGAGTAAACCAGCTGCACACTCGGCCGTCCTTATCAGCGCCGCTGCTCAAAGTACCGCGCTCACGTCAAGTCTCCAAGTCCACACGCCTCTGCTCTCAGACTCAATCCTGCTATGACGGCTGCCTGGCTGATTTACCGCCTTGTTTACTGACAACATTAGCAGAGCCATTTTTCCTCCATCTGCTGTACATCAGAACAATGCCTCGGTGCAATAACCAAAGACTCTGGAACAACCTGCAAGCTAAACAGCACCAACGCCAGGTTGAGTGTTGACGACTGCACAAAGTACCACATATACAGAATAATAAAGGAGACTAAAGTTTTGCTTGATGTACTTTTTATTTTATTTTTTATGTTTGCTACAGTGTATCTAATTATATAAAGGGCTTAGATATTTTCTTTTAAAGAATTTCTTCAAATAATAGTTCACATGCCTTCGTTTTCTGTTTACATCCGTAATCGTTTGTTCTACATCTCTATGTTTTCCAGTGATGGGCAGGCGGCTTGTCCAGGTCCACTTCTTGCCAATGACCTTTGCAGACATGTCCCCTGCAACCATGCACGGATAGGAAGGGATGAATGGATGGATGGTGATAAAGAAACTCTGAGTTTGGGTCCATCTGCCCAGAGTGTTGTCTTACTTCACAAATCAAATCTCTACTAAGCAATCTGTTGCCTGGAGCTCGTTCAACTCAGAGTAGTTGCAATGAGAGTAATTCAGAAGCGCTGTAGGTCATCTTCTGTGATTAAGGAGCTAAATTTGCCATCCATGAGTCTGTCATACTTCACACTAACATCTAAGCAAAAGTAAACAAAGGTGATACTTTCGTGACAACATAGTAGAGACAAAAAAAAAAGTTAAACTCTCTTTTTTTACCATACACAAACGGTAGAAGGTCACATTCATTTACAAAAGGAATGTTTCTGAATTTTAATGCAGAGGAAAAGGAGATAGATGAACAGCTAAAATTCAAGATTTCTCCACAGCAGTTAGGGTTGGGAGTGTTTCTGGAACAGTTGTGTAATTCCGATCCTATTTTTGTTTGATACGGGAACTATCACTGCGTTTTAAGTTGACATTTGATTGGTTTTGGCATCAAATCTTGATAGTTTTGGTTAGAAAACAATATTTGTCTGAGAGCACACGTGTCACCAAGTGATTGAACTTCATTTGGGGTCAGTACTTGTAATTTAGTGTAAAAATCTCCAGTTTTTTTGAAAGTAATGAAACTTTGCTGAATAGGAACTGCACCACCGGCGGCATTTCTTATTTTTATTTTTATTTGCATCCATGGAGTCTTAGTTACATGGGATCCTGAAAAAAAAAAAAAAAAAAAGCTGCATCCGTCTGTGGGCCGAGACGTTCAGTATGTTCTAATCTACATGTCGATAAAAAGCAGAGAGATTTCCCATTTCCTCTTGGAAGATGCACGCTTTTATGGAGAGATTCCAAAAGGCAGAGTTATAGCTATACATGTGATTACACTGCTTCTACACAGCAAACAGAAAGATGGAGCTGCTCATGGTTGATAGAGAGAAAACTGTGTGCTTATGAAAATCTCACATACCAGTTGAGGAAAATAATTTAATTTGCAAAGAAAAGACCCTAAGTCGTCCCCAAATGAAAGCCCCGGGGCTTCTACCTCGGCACAATAGCCCTTTAATCCAATGAGTCTCATGCACACATACTTGCACAGTCCTCACCAATAATGTGTTGTTCTTTACATTTTTAAAGAATATTTGTCGATGCTTCTTCTTGCTTTATTTATTTTTTTGTCTTTTGCATATATAGACAGAATTTGCCAGTATAAAGTCTTTAAATCTTCTCTTTTTTTTCTGATATTTTTTTTTTCTGATATTTTAATCAACAACAATGTAGAAAAAAATTATAAATATGTCTTGTTCAGAGGCATAATTCTCATAAAAATTAGAAAAAAATTCGGACTTTTTATTATCTAATACTATTCACTTCAGATATTTGTTCATAACCTTTACCTTTAAATTGTTCTTTAGGTCAAACCAGAGTTGATCTTCACCCGCCTCTGTGCATTTGAATTCAAATCCAGGTTTAAAGATCCTCTAAAATGATCCTGTTTATAATGTAAAATGCCCTTGTGTCTCTAGATGAGAACTGATGGATGGATGTTCAGAGATTTGGCATTTTGAGGGAGTGATTTCAGATTTAGATGTAGATTTATGCATTATCTTTTGAAATTCTCACCTCTTGTAAAAGGCTTTGTTTGCTTCTGAAATCCTCCCCTTCTCCCTTCTCAAACGCAGTTCTCCTTTTATAAATCCGCGCAGCATCCCTTTGCCATTTAATTGACTTTGAATAAAGAGGCCTCCTCAAAACTGGGGTAATAATGTCAAGTTGAACCTGTAAACTTTGCATAGGGAAATTGAGCGTTCGCTGCAGATAAATCAAACAGAATAGAAATTATTGCAGCAAACCATCTGGATTGGGCAAGAGAAATTTGTCATGTACCTTTTATTTGACACAATATCTCTAGAATTTGATCAAGCTCAACATCTTTTAGTGCAAATTTAGCTTTTTTTTTTCTTCTTCTTTAGAGCAGCGTAGTGCGTGTATAAACTCACCAACCGTCTGCTGTCCAACTGATGCTGTTCATCTAATTCCCACAAGCTGATTTTAGCCCAAGATGATTTAACCACAGACCTGCATTGTTTATTTTGGTAAACAAGTCAATAATCTCCCCACACACACCCCTCTCTCTTTTTGTCACTTTACTAGATTTAGAAAATCTGTCTAATTATAAATTAGCATTCTTCAGAGAAACAACCAGGTTTCCGAATGAGGATGAAGCTTACTGAAGACTGCTAAATCTGTTGGCGTTAGCTGAATGCAGTCTTCGTGTCAGACTGTTGACCTGCCCTCTTTCTGGAGGACATTGCAATAACTCTCCCTGGAAACGTAATTTGACTATCTGCATTTCACAGTAAACATTTCACAGTAAAATAGTAATAAAAAACAGTTGTAACTGTAACTAACTAATTCAAATACTCTCTATTGAAAGTATTTTTTTTGTCCTTGATGTAGTACTCTGTGCTTAAAGTAGAAAATATATGTGTGTCTCTACCAAGTCAAGTGTGTGAATTGTAATCTGTCAGAATTAAAGATGGACTTCAGTTTTTTTTCGTCACTGTTTTAAGAACAATCAAAGACCAAAAACAGTCGGTTACCATGACCCCTGCTCCAAAGAGAACGGTAGCAAATAATAGTATCAATGACTCAACCGGGAACAGAGAAACAAGTAAACGTCGAGACACTGAGTAAGGGGTACATTCTGTGCAAAATACACAAAAAAAGTACCACAAAACAAAGTCAATTGCCCGAGGACAAGGAGCACTTCTTTATGAAATAATGGATAAATTGAGAATATAGAGTAGAGTGCTGAGTGAGAACAGTGAGTGGCCACTACGTCACTACACAATCCAAACTTTTTGCCGTTTTGAAATAAGTTCAATATTTTCATAAATGAGAGCTGAAATAATTTTTTTCTAGCCTCAAATATGTTTTTGTAATGTTTCCATGAACCGAAAATCAGGAATATGTACTTTTATCACCTGAAGGAACTCTACCTGTTTTATCCCGTCAAAAAAGCTGTAGTATCTAAGCAACGTGCTCTTTAAAAGGTTAAAACCTTTACATGACCTAAAAAAGCTTAAAAAGAGGGAAATACACTACCCCTAGAACCAAGTGAAACAGTAAAATGCAATTTAAGGAAAACACAAAATGATTTTTGTGGTAATAATTTTAAGTTGTCTATTACTTTTCTTGCTAACTCATTTGTTGGCTTTTAAATCTGCTCTCATTAACACCTTTGTTGTTTCTGTAAATCTCTGGTTTACCTTTCCTCACTGCTGCTGGTGGAAACATGTTGAATTTTCTTCAAACTATTTGCCTGACTTAAATGTGGTCCCAAAAAAACTGAACTGAAACAATTTTAGCAGGGAAGTCAAAAATATTCAGCAAGATTAACTATATTAAACTTCCTCATTGATCTGTGCTCTATAAGGGTGCAGCAGACTATTAGGGTTGCCAACTAAAATATTTTTTGGGTGAACTTCATAGATGACAAAGGTAACTGTGACAGTCAGGAATCAGATGTGATGAACTTGATCAAAGAGGCTGAGTTAGCATGTCTGCCAGCAATAAAAAAAAAAAAGAAGATATGCCCTTTTCTTGCCCTCGACTCCAGAGTCGAGGGCAGCGGGGCAAGAAATACACAGATTTCAGAAAGCAATCAACAGCCCCTCTCTGCCACCCCATCCCGAGCTGATTTGCATCTGATCCCCAGATCATGTTTTATTTATCAGTAATCACAACCAATCAGGGAAGAAATTAATCAATGAAGGCGCAAGGCAGGAGCGATATCCGCCATCTGGGGGCTGCGCTGATCCCTCCACCCCCTGGAAGGCGCACACGCTTCCACGCACACAAACAGGCATGTCCGACAAACGGATACACTTGTGTGCGTGCACGCATACACACACACACACACACACCCACCCCTACACACACACACACACGCACACACAGACAGGAAGCAGAAGACGCAAACATGATGTGAGAAAAACATGCATTCACACATGCATGGACACACAGAAGACCCAACAAAAACAAGGGCCAACATCACACACACATACACACACACACACACACACACACATATCCACTGGCTTGTCATAGGCCCATATTTAGGTGACTGATATTTTTCTCTCCCCCTACCAATGAGCTCCGAGCAAGTCCATATGGCCTGGATCAAAGGTGTTGCTGGGTGCATGCTTCTGCTTTATTGCCAGCCGCTGCTGTTAATTAGGAAACAAGATCACAGGCAGTATTAAAATCCAATTAAATTGATATGAACAGATTGCCAAGTGATGTTCGCTAATGTATAATTGAGCACCATGCAAATTTCTCTGGCTGCCTTTTGTTTTGCCGTGTCTCTGCCTCTATCTCACTGGCCCACAATGAGCAGCGAAGCTTGAAACTTTTCCTCTTTCCGTCGTCACCAGCAGCGAGATAAACAAGTTCATGTCCGCTGCTTTCATCGGAAAACTGATAGGCATCCCATCGTAAATCAACAGCACCGTGGCGTCTCCGAGCAGTAATTATGGGGTCCACTTTACATTTAGCAAGGTGTACATCACCAGGCTCCAATCAAGGGCCTTGCTTCAGCAGAGTTCCCTTCTGCAGGTGAGCTGAACTGTGACTTTCAGTCATCCTTTACCAAGGCCATGGATAAAAGTCAATAAAGATTTTCAGGGAGTGTGGATAAGTCTAAAAGTTAACACATCTTTGTTGTCTTGTTATTAAGTAATGATAGGATGTTAGCAGGTGAAAGACAAACCAATCAGTTCCTCGTAGGCAGTAATGAGGTTGTAGCTCCACTCGGATGTGGTGAAGGAGGAGCTAAAATAAAAAGGAAGACTCTTGTTTTACTGGAGCATTTATGTTCAAAGCCTTTCACATCGTCGTCAGATGATTCAAAATGTGCTTTTTTCAAGCAGCTGCAATGAGTGTCATGTTATGAAGGACTTATGTGTACATATTTATACTCTCCCCTGTGTATATTCTGCCCTGGTTTGGTCTTTTTTTTTTGTTAGTACTTTTGTCAAGTTGTCTTCTGTTTCTGTCTGTGGTTGGATTTTGTTGTCTACTTTGCCGTTTCATAAGTTGGACTTCAAAAACTTTTACTATATACACTTTTATTTAGTAATTGTCTCTTGCTAATCTAAATGACAGAATCTAGTTCTTCTAAATACAAAATTATAGAGTGTGACCTGAGCTCAATTTTTAGTCTCTGGAATTATTTTGTTTGGCAAACGGCCCAAATTTAAGAATAGTGCAATTTTTTTTTTTACAAGATTTTGACAAGTTTAAAAAAAAAATAAATAAATATTAGGCAAGGTTTTTCACTTTCATTCAAAGCTAATTTCCTGTTTACAATGATTTTAAACAAAACGTGATTTTACAGACCCTGGCACACTCACTCTATAAAAGTGGCCATATAAAAAAAGCGGTTTTAATAGAGTACACCAAAATTTAGGAAAGTTGTATGGTTTTCATTTTGTCCTTATGATTTATTTGCTCTTTTCTTGGCAAATGTTGTATTAAATGTGTGAAAATCTTGTTTAAGATGATATAGATAAGCAATAAATGTAAAATCTTACTTGTAGCAAACTAACACTAGGATTTAGTTATAAGTAAACAGATTTCAGTTTTTTCTTTTAGAGTTCATCAATTGCATGCAAATAAACGTTTCTTGTAATCTGGTGTCTTATTTCACATGGTGTGTTTTACCATAGAAACTCAACATAAGATGCACAATGTCTTTTTTTTAATTCCCTCTTTGAAAAAAAATGCAATAACTATACAGTTTTACAGTTAGAAGTCAGCTATCTGGTTTGGGTCAGAAAATGATCATACTTTAGGCTCAAATATTCTGCAATCAGTTGTTGCAGGTTACATTTTTTTCCCCCAAAAGCTCATCATTAAAAAAAAAAAATATATATATATATATATATATATAAAAAAAAAAAAATTCCCCTCTCACCCTCCGTGGGTGGTCTCTTTCATCCTCTGAGCTCGGGTCCTCTACCAGAGGCCTGGGAGCTTGAGGGTTCTGCGCAGTATCTTGGCTGTGCCTAGAACTGCACATTTCTGGACTGAGATGTCTGATGTTGTTCCTGGGATCTGTTTGAGCCACTGCTCCAGTTTGGGGGTGACTGCCCCGAGGGCCCCTATGACCACAGGCACCACTGTGGTCTTCACCTTCCAGGCCTTCTCCAGTTCCTCTCTGAGGCCCTGGTATTTCTCCAGTTTCTCATGCTCCTTTTTCCTGATGTTGTGGTCACTTGGTATTGCTACATCCACCACAACGGCTTTCCTCTGTTCTTTATCCACCACCACAATGTCCGGTTGGTTCGCCATTACCATCTTGTCTGTTTGGATCTGGAAGTCCCACAGGATCTTAGCTCGGTCATTCTCCACCACCTTTGGGGGTGTTCCCCACTTTGACCTCGGGGCTTCCAGTCCATATTCGGCACAGATGTTCCTGTATACTATGCCCGCCACTTGGTTATGTCGTTCCATGTATGCTTTCCCTGCCAGCATCTTGCACCCTGCTGTTATGTTATATATATATATATATATATATATATATATATATATATATATATATATATATATATATATTTGGTTGATGTGACTGAGCTACCGAGTTTAGCAATAAAGAAATATGAATCTAAAATATTTGTTAAATTGGAAGTAATTTCATTTATACAGGTAATGTGGGAGCCAGTAGAGCTGGCAGAGAAGCAGGAGAATTGCACCTGGCAGAAGCTCCCAAAGTGCTCGAAAGAAAGTGAATTCCTCAGTCAATGTCTAACTTTAACACTGATCTCATCAGCCTCCTGTAACATGGCAGGGCAGCCAGGTTATGAAATTGGACACATTAGGGATTAAGGATTAAAAAGTCGATTATAAGGTCCCCCGACCCAGGATTTGCTATGTGACATATCCAACACATGAAGATGTGACTGGTCAGACTGGTTAAGAAGAGATGGATTTTCTCTCTGAGCTTTAATCCGGTCCATCGTTGGGCTGAAAGGTTTCAACAATGGGACTTAGTACAAGGGGAATTATGAGTGGCTCCAATGACGATCAGGTTGTCCGACAGTGCAGCAGAGTAAAGCTGTCTTTTTCCTCATCTCCCGTTTTATTCAGACACTTTTGATAAGTAGTTTCTTTGATTATGTTCCATTTCCTTTCAGAGAACAATAGACAAGGCCAGTGTTTGGATTGTCAGAGACTAGTGTGTTTTTATTAAGACTTCCTGGAGCGCATTATGAAGCCTCATGTGTGGAATTGGTTAGATTTTTTTTTTAAATCTATGGGTCGCAAAAACTTTATTCATTACAGATTTTTAATTTTCAACTCTTGGTTGGACATGGGCAGAGTTGCATGAAATATTCAGTTTAAAATGGTAAGAAGTGATATTTGCTCATATAGAACTTTATCTGTAATACTTAGATTTTGGCATTGTTTTACTATGTTTTTGAATGTGAAATACAGCAACGTATTGTTAGCAATGGTTACCACATGTCACTTTAAGAAATCATTGCAATAGGCCCTCTTGAGGATTCTTTTTTTATCTGTTTGACTATGTTAGACTTTGAGGGCTACTTTGATTGGATTTCAGAGGTTTTGCAGAAAAGTCACGCTGGAACTTGATTTGCCAAGGTCTGATGGGTTTTTAAAGGGGTTTTGAAAGGATGTCATGAACCACTTTTACAGCACTGCAAATAATGGGGGGAGATGGGTAAAGGGCCAATGTTTCATTGGCTTTTAGATGGTTCCAGTAGTCCCAAATGAAGGATGCTACAGTCACATGGGCCTTCTGGGAGCTCCACTATATTCCATTCATTAGGAGTTGGCGCACACATCCCCAAACATGTCTATCTGTTCTGGATGAGTCCGTTTAACGGTCCCAAACCTGTTCTGGAAAAGCAAACTGAATGATCACAGAGTCAGGGAGGTCTGCCTTCCCCATTCCAAGCCATGTCAATTACAACATTATCAGTGGTTAAATACTTCTCAGCTGAATGAGCCTAATCACATATATTGTTGGCATATCATTTCACACCAAAAACAAGAAGCAGAAAGGCTTGGATGTAAACTGAAAAACAACAATTTCTCTGTCAGATGCCACATTGCCAGAGTCTCGGCTGTTGGCCAAGTCCAAACCTACAGAGAATGTCTGGATGTCTTTAAGTCAGGCCAGCCATGGAATGGTGGAAAAAAAGACAGCGATGAACAGAGAAGAGTGGTGGATGAGAAGTGGGTGCAGCTGGTGCCCTTTGTCGCTCTTGAGTAGTGGATGGTCCTTGGAGCTTCAGATCCACTGGGAGGGCAGAGAAAGCCCCAGTAATGACATGCTAATGTGACTGTCAAGAAAGAATACTGGGGAGATCGGAAATTGCGCCAATTCTCCACTGTAAATGGGCAACATTGCAAAAAGGAGGGGAAATACTCCCACTCCCTTTTCCGTGAAACATGATAAAAGCCTTGATAAAAGCTCAATAAAAAGAGATTTGGGGATGTGAAGAAAGCACATAAAAGTGGTGAAGTGGGATGCAGGTGGAAGAGGATGGATAAAGGTGTAATTTTGGTTAGAAAGATTGTTGGAGGCCTGCTGGGAAATCTGCATGCCGAGCTGACAGTTTTTTTGGCTTTGCAAACAAATTGTGATTACTACCTGTTTGAAACTGTGAAAAACATTGAACAATAATCTCCCAAGGATAGGTTCTGAAATTCATGTGGATATTTAACCAGGATGCTGCAACAGAAGGAACAAGATAAAAAAACAAAAAACAAAACATTTGGCACTGACTTTGGGCTTAAACATCAATCCCAAACATGAAGGATTCATGTTTAAAAAGGTCAAAGTCCGACTTAATCGGATGCACTGCAAATATAAACCAATGATTTTATCATATTCACGTGAAACAGCAACATGATCAGGAATCAAAAGAGCTGCATCCAAGCTGTTAGAAAATAAACATAATTCAGATTTTCCTACTTGCTCATTAAAGAATCTACCAGGATTCTAATTCCTACATGCTGTCTAACAAGCAAACACACACGACCCAACTTCTAATTCAGCCGCTGATAATTCATTCACAAATAGATCTGCATTCAATTCACACTGTAAAAGCTGTTTGTCTTTTTAAATATCACAACACTGCTTTGTAAGAAATAAATTACCAGTGTTTGTAGTTGCTTTAAAATGATTTTGTGTTTAATTAAAAGTTCCCTAAATTTCCCCAAGACAGTCACCACCTCCCTCTCCTCTGCTTTGCCGAGTCTTTGTAATGAATAATTATGCTATTACCTCTATTAATACTTCATGGTACTAATTTTTCCAGATACAGAATGGTTCAATTAAAAAAAAAAAAAATACAGTGAAGATTTTAATAAAAAAATAATTAATAAAAAGCATTGGGGTTCACCCAAAACTCCAGTGTGGGAGTAAATGATCAACTTGTGTAGTTTACACCGACCAGTCATTCCCCAAAGGCCATTTGTGAAAAGGTCTTTAGGGAAGTGTTATTTTTATCTACCGTCAAACATCACATGTAGTCTCGTCTTTTCAGAAAACGCTTCTTGTGCTATTCTCTCCCAATTCAATATGCCTTTTCTGCATTTTTGTTTGCTGTAAGTAGTGTTATTTTCTGAAGCTTGTGTTGAAAAGTAAGATATCAGAGGGCTACACCGAAGCGGACAAACAATTATTTCAAACCAACGCACCTCCTCTGGTTAAAGCAACAACGGTAACACATCTGAGGTATATTTGCAAGTAAAAAGGAACTAAGAATAAGAATTAACATCATCCCATGGAAATATGTTGGCTCCATCTCTAATCATGTGTAATTTAAGATCTTTTGGTTCTGATTCTGATTTATTTCATATGTTTTGTTTGTGTTGGCACTTTACAAAGGGACGCTCGTTTAAGTTGCATTTCAGCTGATGTGTACCACTGATGTGCACCAGTTGGGAGTAAAATAGAGGAAAATATGTTTTAAGCTCGCATCATCTTTATCTTCAGAGAACTTATAAAGCAGAATATTAAATGAAAGCTTTCAAACTTGCTCTCATCTTTGTCATAAAAGCAAAAATATTATTTCCGCTTCTGTGTAATTCTTTGCCTAATTTCCCTTCTTCGCTGCTGTTGACCTGCAGCTCAGAAACACTTCCATCCGACACAGTGAATTCGGTTATAATCATGTGTGTCTTTTCTCAGCATAAGACCCTTAAAAGGTTCCAGCTCGGATAAAAGAACAGAGAGAGATGTTGGGGTAGCAAATATAGAAAGGTGTTAGGGTGCCTGTGTGTGTCCTAAATATGGCAGATGAGTGTAAGGTGTGGGCGTCTATGAGCACCTAATTGGCCCAGATATCACAGAATGAAATATTCATGGAGGCTCGGCGTCTTGTGAAAAAGGGAATCTGGTGTGTAATGATGGAGTTGGACTGTTTTATCTGCCGTGCACCCCACTGACACACTTACAGCTCGCCACACGACACCACCCACACGCAGGCACACAGCTATGTTAAGCATCCACATAAACCTGTGATCTGGGTTGTATACAAACCATGAGTACACTTCATATAGCAAGTAAACAAACCCTCTTTGGGATGAATCTAAGCAAAGAGGAATGATGTTTTAATGAGCTTAAACTGGATTTATTTAATGTTTATTGTTGGACGTGTTCAAACATAAGGCCCATCAATATGGAGCTCACTGAAGTGCTAAATGTAGTATTGGGTTACAGCCACTTGATGCGTTTTGTTATGTAGTTAAACCTCCCTTTTTTTTTTTTTTCCCAAAAGTGAAAACCTGAGTCATAACTTAGACTTCCATCCAAATTTGACTGAACTAAAACTGTTTGAATATATCTAAGCACCAATAGGATTTTTTAAAAAAAGGTGCTAATCCACTGGAATGGGATTGGACAGATTAAAAAATACTTCCGAGTTGGGAATGAATGGAGGAAGTTAACTAACCTCAGGCTTTTTTTTTAACAAGAGGGATTTTGTACAGTTAGAAAATTATATTGGATTGGTAGGACTCTGTCAGTCAGTCAGTTTGATTTAGTTTATTGACATAGTGCCAATTCACAGCAAACATTATCTGAAGACACTTTTATATGCGGAAATAATTGCTTCAATCCAAAGATAAAGACAAATTTTATTCAGTGAAATACATTCCAACTATAATACCATGCAGTCAAGTCACGTTACTACACCAATGGTTAAAGAAGGTACCTATAAAAAGGAAGCTCTGCCATTTGTATTGTCAACTAGCAATCCCTTACACTGAGCATGCATGTGGCAACAGCAGTGTGAGCGGCCATCTGCCACAACCAAGAAAGAGTTTGAGAAGACAGAGCTAACACAAAAAACACAGAAGCACTGGTCTGAAAAAAAGTGAAGGTGACCGTAGCTCGCTCTGTGGTTTTAGCTTGGAGAGAAACAGCCAAGTGAACAGGCTAAGAGCCTGTAGATGTTTGCGCGTGTTAGCCGTAGATTTTATTTTGATCAGTGTTCTAATCCTGACCAATGGTCATGAACTGTGGGTAGAAACTAAATTCAAGGGACTGCTAGAAGTGACTTCCAACTCCCAGCAGGTAAATTTATGCTTCAAAAACAATCTGATGGGATGCTGGGAAGGACTGTTCTGCTCTGTGCAACTTGTGCAAAAAGATCACGGAAGCTATTCAAGCCTAAAATGCCATTTCAATGCAAAACAATTTGCAGCAACACACGTCCACAAAGCTAATCTACATTTCTGAAAATCTAGCTTTATTTCTTTTCTATCTTTTCATCTTAAAGTTCAGATTTGGGCCAGGATAGACTATGACTATTCTGCTAAGTTGCAGCTGCACAAAGGTTTGTTTTAAATCTGAACCCAACCCCTGCACTGACAATTTAGAAGTCAAGTTTTTCTAAAAAGGCATGAATTAAAAAACAAGCTCTTTGAAGAATAATTGATGAACATGCTGAAAACCTTCCACATTCTGTCACTGAATAGGTTGGAAAATTGCTGAACACAGCCGGACCCCTCCTTGGAAACCTCTGGAAACCACTGCAATGGGCTCACACTCTGATTTCTCATCATACACAGCCACTAAAGCTTTGGCAGTGAGCAGTTCCGAGCTTGGCACAGTTTATCTTAATGAGTGGCAGCTTTGAGTCCCTTACCACTGCTGTATGGGCGAGAGAGGTGGAGAGACGAAGACAAACCTAATTGAGCCGAGTGGATTGTGGGATTGGCACGCTGTGGGACTCTGCGCGGCCTTGGCTGGCCGGCCGGCTGTGGAGCACTCAGAGCCTCCCTGAAGTGGTGCCCAGCACAGACAGTAAGAGAAATGAAAAAAGAAAAAAAAAAAAAAAAAACTAACCACAGCGGGGGGCTTTGGCCTTTGTGTGGACAATTAATTAAAATCCATTTGTTTCTTTGATTCATACATTCTGTTTTCATCGTAAATGCTGACCGCAGAGAGACGAGATTGCGGCCAAACTGGAAACGTCCCATCCAAACCGCAGCCAGCTGACAGCTTTCAGGGAGCTGCTGCTGAATATAAAAGAGAGAGAACAAGCGGCTGCTCTGAATTAAAAAGGACAAAGACAACTGCTGGGCTCCATTGGTCCTCTGCAAGAGAATCAGATCAAATCTGATCAAATTTTACCTTTGATTTTAAGATTCAATTAAGTAACAAAAAAATTTGGAAAACTGACTCTTGCTGCAAATTGCACTTTAACATCACACTACCTGACTGCACTGTATGGAAATTATATAAGCTGCACTAAGCTATAGGTAATGTCATCACATGTCTTGGCTCATGGTTTGTGGTGCGGTCCTGATCGACCTGCCTGCTCCCTCTTAAACTCATCTGTTGGAACCAAAAGTGATCAGCTGTATGGGTATGGGCAGCACATTACTTCTCTCTGTCTCAACTTGTATACCAATTGCCACTTTGAGCAAAGTTGCACAAAGGATTGCTTTTGAAAACCTAAGTAGTAGATGTATCAATCGTTGAATATGAGTTCTTGGTTGGTCACATCAACATTTTCCAGTAATATGCTTAAAATGCCATGAATAATGAAAAAAAAATGTGCAAATTCCAGCTGTGTATTTGCCATTCTTTATTGATTAGAATCAATAATGAAAATGCCGAAGTGTACTTCATGCTCCTGTATGGAGCATGAAGTAACCCAGCAATGGCCTTCAATAATAGTTATCTGGGCGTTCTGGTGCCCTTTAAAGATTGTCTATTGACTTGGACTTTGGATGCTTTTTCAGTGAATTTCAGTTCTTTTACACATTCAGACTTTTTGTTGTCCGTCTTTGACCTAAATGGTATCGGTTTCCTTCTGGTCTTTCTCAGACATTAACTTTAAGTTTTACTGGTCAGATTGTAAAGCTTTCCTACTAAGTTAACTTGTATAAACTTTATCCTGAATTTCATATTTTGAAACATTTAAAATCAAATTGTCCTTAGTCTTATGAAAAAATCATTTTCTTAGCCAAGGATCAATGTTTGCTCTCTCACGGTTTTTGTAAAGTGACCTGCTTTGGCTCAGGAGGAGCAGCAACATTTCTGCTTCTTATGCAGACGGAGGAAACCTCAGAGGGAGGAAGGATGAAGGCTTTTCCTCCTCCTCCACCTCCCTTCAGCTCTGAGGATGAGACAGTGAGAACAGCTTCAAGGTGGACTTGCAGGATACACACACACACACACACACACACACACACACACACCCCACACACACACACACACTCATAGTATGTCTTTCTATCTTCACAAGGACTTTCCATTGACTTCCATTCATTTTTCATTCATTTCTCTAGCCTAACCCTGACCCCACACCTAACCATTACCAGTACTTGTCTAACACTTAACCTTACCTAAACTCAATTCACACATTGGTTATAAACCTAACTCATAATTCAAAATCAACACTTCTTCTGTTTCTGAATCAAACTATGTTCTTAGGGCCCCATGAGGAGCAGTCGGTCCGCACAATGTAGTATGTGTTAGGAAAATGGTCCTTACAATGCATCAAATACAAGACCACACACACACACACACACACACACCCACACGCACGCGCACACGCACGCACACACAGATCCATGACTGTGATCCCATAGGGACTGAGAGTAACACCATTGGAAGGTGGATAAAGCAGTACCCTGACGCTGGGATTTGAATAATTCTGCATCGTAGACACAAGCTGCATAACAAGAGAAAATGGAAAAGGTAAAAGAAATTAGAAAATAAAGAGGATGAGAAAATGAAGCTTTTGTTTCTGTGGCCTTACCTTTTGTCAGAGATCAAAGCTGACGATTATCAATGAGTGCCCCCAAATTAGATTTATTCTTTTTTTTTATTTAATGTTATTTTATTTGATCCTAAACTTCAATTAATAATCTCCTAAACTGAGCAGCTTGTTCAGCATTTCTATATCCTGTCTCATATTTATAATTCGCATGATCAGCGCCCCCATCTGTTCTTCACTTGCATTAAAACCTCTTCACCGGCGGTCTGAAATATATAATGCGCTATCTGAAGCACAGAAACATAAAACATGTATTGTCGCAGTTCCTTAAATGTGGATATTAAAATGCGAGTTCATTACCACTCAATTTCAGCGTTGGTGGAAATCACAAACGGCCGTCTTGTATTGAAAATGACGAACAAAGGATAATCACGTTTTGCAAACTGAAAATATTACCACCTATTAAACAGTAATCTCATCAAGCGCTGATATGTCGAAGATTACAAAAGCCCAAAGAAAGGTCTCCAATGACTGTAATTAAGGCCAACCCATCCAGTTGCAAATAAAGGCTATAAACCCATTATTATGTGGAGAATTAGAGGGAATTCTCTTTTCAGAAATGACTCAAGAATGGAAGTATGATTACCCTTTTCTCTCTTTTACTTGGTCTTTCTTTAATCGCAGCAGAGGGCTAATCTTTGTGCAGCCTCAGACAGAACAGCAACAGCGCCCCGGAGAAATATGTTGGAATAAATGGACGGGGGGATTGTGTGTGTGTGTGTGTGCATGAGAAAGCAAGGCAACCCCCCCCCCCCCAAAAAAAATGCCATTTCCTGTTCAACACTCCCTTCTAATAAGAAAGTGAGGAATCTGATGGAGTTTCTTTAATCACAAAGGGATGGATTTGGTGTCTTCTGTGTGCTAATTTATTCATTCAAAAAGTCATAATATCTCAGCAGCAGGCAACGGATCACATAACACGCACCGGGTTTTCTCTCCTCCGTCATTTTCTTTAACTGAAAACCAAAGAAAAAAAAATGGAGCTCTTCTCAAAAGTCAGAAGCAAAGTCTTTATTTTGCAATACCATGGAAAAAATGTTGTATCAAGTATTTCATAGACAAAATTTTGTAAGTCTACTTTGACTTTTCACATGGCAGGCAGTGGATCATGATGCAACGCACAGCAAATAAAATCTTTCCAATCCTTTTTACAACATTTAAACGTTATAGTGTGACTTTTTGGTAGTAATATATCATAATTTAGAAACGGTAAATAAAATTAATTACAATGGGATTGTGATGGGAGAAAAAGCCACCTCTGTTCAAAGCTCCATTGCTCATCAATAATTTACAGTGACAACACCCTTTAAAGTTTCTTTATGTAAATATGTCAAGTGTGCTAAAATGAAAAAGCAGCGTTTCCCCTACTTTCAACACTTACTGTGGCAACATTTTCACAAATAGGCTGGACAGGACTACTATAATCATCTCCTTTATTAAGAAGCAAATAAAAAAAATTACAATTAGTGAAGATATTACCTCTTATTTGTCTGTATAAGCATTTTTGAGGCATTTTTCTCTCTTGAAACTCATAATACAGAGTTGAAATACAACACTGACGTATTTTAAGTATGAACAGGCGCTTCTTCCTCAGTTAGGTGCATTTTCTCTGTCAGCCACCCCAGTTAATCACTAAAGTCAAATTTCCGACTATAGATCAGGTTGATGGGCTCAGTTATTTTTTTTTTTTTTTGGAAGGGTCAAAGACTTATTCATTAAAGAAATGTCAGCATTTTGCATGGTGAGCTACCATGCACATTGTATCCCCAAATTTCTCTTAAGTTGAAATCTGCCCGATTTCACCTTAACCAGGTTTCTGGTAGCTCTTTAACTCAATCACTCGCAAGTTCTAACAAAAGAAGAGTTGCATTTGTATTTGACTTGGTGAGTGAAAGAGTGACTCAAAAAACAAAGGACTGACTTTGAAGTATGAAAATCTTCCTTCAGTGTAACTTAAGAAAACTGTTGTGAATTTCAAGTTAAAAATATGTCACAACAAACCATTTTTTTCCACAGCAGCCATTCAACAGTTAAGAGCAATTCATCTGCCACTGGTTTTATCTGACCTGAGCCGAGTGTTTTACTTGGCATGGTCTGGCGTGCCGAGCACTCTCACTCTTGGGGATTTGTGTGTGTGTGATTATGTGTGTGTGCCCTCTGCCTTGTTCACCGGCCCTTCTTACAACCTGTCTCAGAGATAAGAGGCAACGCTTTTTCATTCCAGGAAACTGTCTCTGTTCTTGTAGCTGGGACCGGTGAGGTTTCTGACTTCATCCCGTCAATACGATGGGATAAGAAGTCCGACTGAAAGTTCATTAATTCCTGAGTAACCTCTGCTGGGGTAGGATAATATCCCCTCTACTCTATTGATGTTGCTGTTCCCAGGGTGAGTGTGCTGGCAGCTTCATCCATTCAGCATACTTAGTCATGTCTGTCTTGATTTGACTTATTCTTTCAGCAACATCTGTCCAATTTTCAGGAGTGTGATTTACAGGTTGTGAAAGAAGATATTAAAAACATCTAAAGTTAAAGAAAGAAATAGATCAGAATGAAAAAAAAATACCTGTAAACATGTTTTATAGCCCAGGTCTTAATATCTGATCTTGAATAGAAGGAGTAACTTCAGAAATCTGTCCTCATATGTGAAGTTTGAGACTGTGCCACATTGGTAAATCTTCAAAATAATAAAAAATTACAGCAGCATACCCTACATTCTAAACAGTTATCATTTTTAATAGGGCAGTGTCTCTGCTTTTAAACACCTGCATTAAGAAAATGTAGCCTGTTTTTTTTTTTTTTTTTTTTTTTCGTCTGCGTCAGTCAGTTGCAGCTGCCTCTGCTCCGGCGGCCCTGTGCAGGACCTTGGCCTCTAAGGTCATGCTCCAGGAGCCGTTTCAAAAGCCTGACATGTGTTGCCTCTTGATCAGGGATAACAAAAGAACAGAGTGATGGTCTGTACTGAACATCACCCGTCATCCCAGCTCTTCACCCTGTCAGTAACACAGATCTGTGATTTTTTTTTTTTTTTTAAGTAAAAAGCCTGACACCGCCCGATCCACTATTTTGCTCACAACTGTTGACTCAATGTTTTGCAAGAAAAAACAGAAAGTGGGCAGAGATGGAATAAGAGCTGTTGCTTCAGAAGATAGGACCAACAGAAAAGAGAAAACCTTTTATTAAAGTCATTTTCTGCCAAACTCCATGGCTTATAGGGGTCTTTATGAAATCTCATGGGCACACTGGAAAACAGCTCACCTTCGAGCCCCAGTCTTTACAGATCCATAGATCTCAGGTTGGGTCTTTGAATATTTGTGATGCAGCACAGCAAAACCGCAAACAATCCACCAAAACACAAACGTAAAAACAGCTTAAAAACCATAAAGCTTCTAGAAAATAGGGACTAAGTTTTTGCTAAATATACTCGATTTAATGAAGAAATCAGCCCTTGCTTTAAATATCAGTCTCAAAGGTTTTAACATGGCAAACTTTCTGTTTGAATTGTGCTTGTTTATGGAGTAATCCTGAGCTGTTTCAGTGTGGTGATTAAAATACTGAGCTTTACTGTTTAGTCAAACACTGCTGCTGTAGATTTCAGCCAATAAGATGGAAGTCTGAAAGGAACACATGGCTAATTTTCATCACCAAATCATCACCCAACCCCACACTGGTACTGAGCTGTTGGAGGAAAAAGACCCCAACCCAGGTCTACAGGTTTGTGTTAAATGCTCACCTATATTTAGGTCAGGAACGGCGCAGATAACTTTTGCTGTCAGGGTAAATGCTTCGAGAGAAGCAAAGGGAATTCTCTACACTGTCATCCAGCTGCAAACTTTCTCCAGAGTACAACAATCAGGTAAATTCGTTCGGAGCAAAAGCACAGTAGCAAGACATAGACACCTTGAAGCCGACTGGCGTAGAGTCTTACTTTGGAGATGAGAACCTGAAAGATGCTGCCTAAAAGAAAACACCAAGGTAACGTAGATGAGCAGAGGCATTCATGTCTGCAGGAATACTGTTCAGTTTCTAATGGGCAGAGTTTCGATATAATGGTAGAAGTTTCCAAATAAAATAACTTCTTGCTCTAGTTATTCAGAAATTTAACAATTTTGTTTATTTACCAACTGCACTTTGCCTTGGTGATTATTTTGTAACATATATCTAAATTTATAACATTACTGAGAACCAATTCCGCCATGTCACCAAGTTTCAAATGTGGATTTGGAAAATAGTGCCCCATTATTATGGATAATTCCCAAACTGTGTGTGAGGAGAAGAAAACCCTATTAGAAAATATAATGGAGTTGGCAATATAAAGAATATAAAAAGGTGGTAGCCTTGTCGATTCTCTCAGAACTTCAACAATTAAAAGGGTATTCAGGCCTGATATTTTCCATAAAGCATAAATGCCTGTATTTCTAACAGCAAATATTACATTTGGTCAATTTTCTATACAATATAAAAATTTTAATACATTCTCTTTGTTGTATGTCCCACATGAATGAGTTTAGGTTTCACTGAAGTAATGGTGCATGTTTATGGGAATTCAGAGTCTGCTGCTGAGAGACTTATTCCAGGAGCTGTGCTGCTTATCCTGACCAAAAAGTTATGGAAACAATATGTATGAAAATGAGTCAGAGTGTCAAAAGTAGTTTGTACCATAAGCAGCCTGCTGCTCCCAAACTGATGAGAGGCTTATCCTGGGTTTGTGGGGCCAATAGACTGACGTTTTTCTTCCTTCTTGGGGGTATCTCTACTTTGCCATGCAGAGCCATTTAATAGTTTCTCAGTGCAGTTGGCATGACTACCGGTGCGGAACGGCAACTTAAATCTGCCATCTGAATCTCGGTGAACCTGCAATAATCATCGGACAATCTCTGTATTAACATCCGGCTTGTGTCAGTGTTGCTCGTTCCCCTGCATGCCTTAGACCAGCACGAAGAGGGTCTTTCCCTCTAACAGGAAAACGGATGGAAAATCAGGGTTCTAACGTCATTACCTACCAAAGCCTTTCTTATTCTCCCTGACCCTACTCCTGCCATTTGTCTCTTACGATATGAAAAAAAGGGAGACACAAGGCGGGATCGGGTTAGCAAAGGGCGGAAAGGGTTGTTTCAAACAATAAGAATTGGAATAACAAGGAAAGACAAGAGGCTCTGGTGGTGGCTTACTGGATCCATGTAAATCCCCGGAACATGGAGGGGAATGTTACGGGGAATGTAGCAGGCAATGTGCAAACGTAAGCCCTTTAACAGCCGCTGGTCCTGATTAAAGCAGCACATTAAGATGCCACGGGCAGCTGAAAAACATGGCCAAGCCTGGGTCCAAACTCTGGGTTATTTATTAGCTGGCGTTGCTAACAAGTATCGACTGGCCTGAATTAATGTGCTCTTTCCTCTTTTGCAGCTCTTGACGTGTTTAGTGCCACGGTTATTTGTAAAGGAGCTGGACTCTTGTGACCTCATCCCGCATCACAGCAGCATTCGTGGGTACTGTATTTGATGTCCGATGATAAGGAAACATTGCCCAAAAGAAGAAGACTATGAAGGCTGTTGCAACAAACCCACAGCATCTCTGTCCACATGCTTTTTAAATTGTCCTGCTTTGTCAGTCATCACTTATTTTGCTTTATTAAATGTTTTAAAGATATATACGTTAATCATTTTAGGGTTGCTCATCATTTCATTCATGCAGTTAAAACGTTGTCATTGTTTGATCTTGGTTTTGTCAGGATCCCTGTCCGTGTGTGTGTGTGTGTGTGTGTGTGTGTGTGTGTGTGTGTGTGTTTGCACAGGTGAATTAACAGGACATTTCGCCTGTATACACGCAACACTAACGGGACATTTTGAATTAGTGGGACAGTGCCGATGTCCTCATAATTCTTGCAACATAAAAATGATTGGAGGGGGTTTGAATGGATGTCAAAGGGTTAAATTCCAAAAATCAGGCAAAGTCCCCATAAGTCACAATTACAAGACATGTGTGTATAATGTGTGTATCGATTTGCGCCCCGGGTGGTAACTCTTGGTATTGCACTTGCTCATGAATAATTCACACATGTGTATCTTTTTAGACACGCTGATTGGCCAGCATATGCGGGTCCCTGTAATGAAGGTTTTTGTCAGGAAAATGTGTGTTAAATAACAATTCTCCTAAAAATATGCTACTTTATTGAATGCAAATCTGGCTAAATTAAAACACTGATTATTTTAGATGTACTAAATCTGTAACTGGCTGTTGAGTGATTCATTTCAACAAAGTTAATCTTTAATCTATGGTTTTATAGTATACTGAAGGATGTAAGAGGATTGATAATATTGAGTCTAAAAATTTCAGTGGCTTAATGGTATGGTATTACTGGCCATAGCATATTTTTGGATTGTAAATTAAATTTTGAATGATTAAAAGATAGTTGTTAATAAATATTGGGAGATTGAAAGTTAATTATCACATGCAAATGTAATAGCTTAGGTATAGGGACAAACTTTACCCAACTAAATCCTAACCTAGAGTAATGCAACTCACTAGATGTTGCAGATTTCACTAAAAAGAGACTTAGACTTGTAAGAGGTTATGTGAACATCCCTGGACAACACCTTTTTATCCATATATACAGTGAATCTGGAAAGTATTCACAACGCTTCAATTTTTCCATGTTTGGCTATGTTATAAAATTTTTCCAAATTGTATTAGTCCCTTTCCTCAAGATTCATAACACAAATGCCCTATTATGACACGATGTGTGAAAAATGTGTGATTTTTGCAAACTAACTAAAAACAGAATTACTAAGAAATTAAATTTACATACATAAGTATTCACAGCCTTTTTCATGAAGCTCGAAATAGAGCTATTTTCACTGATAATTGCAGAGATTAAGTTCTACAACTTAAATAGATTCCACCTGTAATAGCCAATTCTGTTGATTTGATTAGATCTGGAAAGGCACACACCTGTCTTTATAAAGTCCCAAAATGGACAATGGATATCAGTATGCAAACACCAAGCATGAAATCAAATACATTGTCTGTAGACCTCAGAGACAGCATTGTTTTGAGGCAAAAATCTGGGGAAAGATATAAAACATTCTCCTGCTTTGAAGGCCCCAATGAGCTCAGTGGCCTCCTTCATTCATAAATGGAATCAGTTTGGAACAACTAGTACTCTGTATAGAGCTAGTTGGTTGTCTAAATTGAGTAATCAGGAGAGAAGGGCCTTAGTCAGGAAGGTAACCAAGTACCCTATGGTTACTCCAATGTTCCTCTTTTGAGAGAGGAAAACCGAGAATCTGACCCCTGGCTACAGAAACTGGCTCTTGGGATGCGAAATGTCACCTCTGGTGGGGAAGAAGCCTAAGCAGGTGTGCAAGGTTGAGAGGTTCCATCTAGAAATAGTCGGTTTCACCTTGACCCATGGCTCGGGTTCTGGAACCAGTCTCCTTGAGAGGGGTTGGACACTCTTTCTCTCTGGAGTTGCCCCCAGTGACAGGCATTTGGCCAGAGTGGACATACTTTTGTTGCCCCCCATCTCGGTGCTTACACATTGAGGTTCGTCCCAGTGAGTGAGAGGGTAGCCTCCCTCTGCTTAGAAGTGGGGGGCTGGGTCCTGACGGTTTGTGCATGTGCATGTTCAGATTACCCACCCTTTTTGGAGTCCTTTGAATGTTAATGTAGAGTGCACCTCTTGAGGACTCCCTTGTTCTGCTTGGAGACTTCAATGCTCACTTGGGCAATAACAATGAGACCTGGAGGGGCACGGTAGGAAGAAATGGATCTCCTGACCTGAACCTGATAGGTGTTCTGTTGTTGGACTTCTGTTGTTGGACTTCTGCCCTGATATCCCATATCATGAAGGTCACGGAAAGACTCCTGTTGGCCCACCTGAATAAGCTGACAAGCACATATCAGGACCCCCTGCAGTTTGCTTATTGCCATGGAGTAGGAATTTATGGTGCCATCACATACCTGCTTCATCAAACCCACTGTCATCTGGACAAAGCAGGCAGCACTTTGAGGATCATGTTCTTTGATTTCTCCAGTGCATTTAACACAATTCAGCCTGATCTGCTCTGTGAGAAACTTCAGAAGACACAGATGGAGGCCTCAACAAGGACTGTGTGTCTAACCAGGTGGTCAACAACACAGGAGCTCCACAGGGCACTGTACTCTCACCATTCATTTTCACTCTGTGCACATCATGCTTTCAGGATAAGTCTGACTTCTGTCACCTATGAAAATACTCGGCTGACTGCAGTTGTGGGATGCATCAGAGATGGACAAGAGGCTGAGTACAGAGAGCTGGTGGACTGCTTTGTGGCATGGTGTGGGGACAATTATCTCATCCTGAATGAAAATAGAACAAAGGAGATTATTGTTGATTTCCGGAGAAACAGTGTTAGATCAAGCCCCATTTCCATCATGGGAGAAGAAGTGGAGGTGGTTAAGGAAAATGGAGTAACACCTTGGTGTTCAGCTAGATAACAGACTAGACTTGAAACTCAACAGTGAAACCGTCTACAAGAAAGGACAGAGTAGACAGTATTTCTTGAGGAAGCTAAAATCCTTTAAGGTTTGCAGCAAGATCCTGCATATCTTTTATAAGTCTGTTGTTGAGAGCACCGTCTCCTCTGCTGTCATCTGTTGGGAGAGCAGCATCAGACCCAGGGACTTAAAAAGCTTAACAATTTGATAAAGAAGGCTGGTTCTGTTCTGGGGACGACTGTTAAAATTCTGAAGATGATGATCCACAGAGGAATTTTGCATAAAATCAAAAAAAGTTTTAGACAATGCTCACCATCCTGTTATTTCAAATCTGAGTCTCTTCAGCCAGACGTTTCTACAGATTGGTTGTAAAGCGGACTGCTACAGGAGATCTTTCTTGGCCACAGCCATCACAATCTATTATAACTCCTTAATTAGTTACGTCAACATTTAATTTCCGTTTTGAATAAGCAAACTACTTTTGAATTTAATTGAATAAAGACCCAATGAGATCAAGATATACACCACAGGTCACTAATAGGTGGACCCTGGTCCGCATCTAGACTAAAATGATGTCTCATGTGGACCCAAAACAAAAATGACAACCTAAAATCTTGTTGAGCACTGTCTGATTTACTGGTGCAGCTTTTACAGTATAAGCCAGTGTTTCTCAACCCTGGTCCTCACCGCCCCCACTGTCCTGCATGTTTTAGGTATTTCCCTTCTGCCACACACCTGGATTGTATCTCTGGGTGATTAACAGGCTTCTGCAGTATTGGATGGTCATGCAATCATTTGAATCAGCTGTTCTGGAATAGAGACACATCTAAAACATGCAGAGCAGGGGGGCGTGAGGACTGGGGTTGAGAAACACTGGTCTAAGCAGATTTATCCATGAAGGAAAAGTCTGTAAGGACTGATCCCCTGGCTCCAAAGGGCTACTGTCCTCAAAGCTTTCCCAGCTCTGAGGTAAGTAGGTAAATCTTAAATCTTAGTAGGTAAATCTTAATTATGTTTGGCTCCACACACGTGACACGTGAGTCAGCTTTCTCTACAATGAATATTATAGAAACAAAATATTGTTCCTGGCTCACCAATGAGCACATCCACATACATGAGACTGGTTCTGACATCACTCAAGCACAGGTTAAAATTATGGCATGACAAGCAAGCACTCACTTCTGTCACTGAAAGCAAAAGAAATAAGTGATCTAAGTCTAAAAATGTTCAGTTATTAAATCTGTTCATTTTTAAATAGTTTAAGTCCAGATGGTAAACAAAAATATAAAGCTTTCTTCAATTTGTTTTTCTGAGGTTAGTCACTTGTAAACAAGTTTTCTTGTTTCACCTATGTTCTTCTTTTGACTTGACATCCTACTTTTACTCAGTGATTGAGACATACATGTTCAACTCCCTGTTTCATGACAATAAATATTGTCAAAAGGTACTCGAATAAGACTGAATTCATTTAATTTGAAAAGCAAATCAAGTCATGCAGATGCTGAAACAACTACCTAGCTAAGTTTTTTTAAGTATATATATATATATAGTTCCCTTCTCACCCTCCGCGGGTGGTCTTCTTCATCCTCTGAGCTCGGGTCCTCTACCAGAGGCCTGGGAGGTCGAGGGTTCTGCGCAGTATCTTGGCTGTGCCTAGAACTGCACATTTCTGGACTAAGATGTCTGATGTCATTCCTGGGATCTGTTTTAGCCACTGCTCCAGTTTGGGGGTGACTGCCCCGAGGGCCCTGATGACCACTGGCACCACTGTGGTCTTCACCTTCCAGGCCTTCTCCAGTTCCTCTCTGAGGCCCTGGTATTTCTCCAATTTCTCGTGCTCCTTTTTCCTGATGTTGTAGTCATTTGGTATTGCTACATCCACCACAACGGCTTTCCTCTGTTCTTTATCCACCACCACAATGTCCGGTTGGTTCGCCATTGCCATCTTGTCTGTCTGGATCTGGAAGTCCCACAGGATCTTAGCTCGGTCATTCTCCACCACTTTTGGGGTTGTTCCCCATTTTGATCTCGGGGCTTCCAGTCCATATTCTGCACAGATGTTTCTGTACACTATGCCCGCCACTTGGTTATGTCGTTCCATGTACACTTTCCCTGCCATATATATATATATATATATATATATATATATATATATATATATATATATATATATATATATATATATATATATTACTTCAGACCTTGGCATCATGAAATATTGCTAAGATATCATAAATTGAATACCCCTGATATACACAATTGCACATACTATATAACTGATCACTATGGAAATGACATCTGTAATAATTTTGGAAATCACTGTCATGAAGGTCCCAGGTAGTGGATAAATAATTATTCTATCACAAAATCTAGTGGATGATTTGTTCATCAAAGAACACCAAATTGGAGAGAGGAAAAGGGGTGGAGCCTTAATCCCTCCCCACCTGTCATTTTCCTCCCAAGACTGATGTTGCACTCTCTGCGAGGATACACAATTATACTGCACTGGAACTCAGATGGATGTGGAGAAGTATGCAGGTAAGTCTTTGTTAAAGTGCTTTGAACATAAGCAAGGTTAGCAAACTTTTACTGATATTTGCAATGTGACCAACATATATTTTCATGCAGCACTTGCTAATTAAGCTAATGAGCAAAAGCTAGCTTGTGTTGAGAACAGGTGACCACTTAGAACAAGGTTTAAACACTCCATGTGTTAAATGGAATGACCATTTAAAAACAGGAATTTGAATGTTACATTTGTGTTCAAACTGACTAGATGTCGACTAGAAACAAAAACAGCAACATGGGCTAATGGCTGCTGACTTCAGTTATGATGTTAGCATGTGCAGCTAACCTTGTCTACTGTTAAACATTTTCGTTTTATAAAGTAGTGCTTTCTAAATATTTTGTAGATGTTATTGTTGGCTAAGTTAAACAGATATGAAAATATGAAACATTAGCTGCAACTGAGGTTAAGAGAAGTGCAGCCCTATGTTAATTTTCATGATTGTGATAAGAACACAATGCAGTAAAAAAAAAACTAAAAAAAAACTGTGAGTAATGAATAAGTGCATGTATTCAGGAAGGAACATCAGACAACAAATAGTGTGAAGTTGTTCCCCATTCAGTCCCTTTTTTATTAAATCAAAGAGGAGTTTTGTTATGCTTAATTGTCAACCATGGTACTAAGGGCCCACTGTCCTGTATATTTTCCTGCAACTTTTAGATATCTGTCTTTTTCAGCATACCTGTCTCCAATATAAGCACAGTATAGCTTGTTTACATACTAGTGAGGACATTTCACCATGTATTTTAAGAATACTCCTAAGGTACCTGCTCGAGGCAGTCAAAGCAATGGTTATTCCTGTCAAGGCACAGCATTTCTAAGACTGTGTATATATAACCAGAAGAGTAATATTGTTTTCTGTCACTAGGACCTTGTTTAAAATACTTTGGCCAATTGGCTTACCTATCATTGCATTAGCTCTATATATAGTGTTACTGTATCTTGAAGTTAATATTAAATGAATCTTAATGACTCGTTTGCTGTCTTCTCCACAGGTTTCTGCCCGCTCTGAAAAAAATGTAAGAGAAGAACCAATGGGATCACTACCCTCGTCTCGTGAACCGCAGGTGAACAGCTGTCCAACTTGGAAATTTTTGTAATTTTTCTCACGTGTATTTTGGTGGACATGGGTTTTTGGGAGAGTAGACACAGTCCCAGCAATGCTTGTTCCTGTCAGGGGACAGCATTATGAGGACTGTGTGTAGATGACCCGAAGAGTAGTATTGTTGGCATTCATTGGAACATGTGTGTTTGAGAGCATAGACACAGTCCCAGCAATGCTTGTTCCTGTCAGGGGACAGCATTATGAGGACTGTGTGTAGATGACCCAAAGAGTAATATTGTTGGCATTCATTGGAACATGTGTGTTTGAGAGCATAGACACAGTACCAGCAATGCTTGTTCCTGTCAGGGGACAGCATTATGAGGACTGTGTGTAGATGACCCGAAGAGTAATAATGTTGGCAATCACTGGGACCTTGCTTAAAATACAATTGCCAAACAATTTGCCTAGCTTTACCGTAGCTCTTTATAGAGTGTTACTCTATGGTGTTCTACGTTGAAGTTCATTTTAAATGAATCTTAATGACTCGTTTGTTGTCTTCTCCACAGGTTTCTGCTCACTCTGACAAAACTGTAGGTGATGAAATGATGGGATCACTATCCTTGTTTCCTGAAACCCAGGTGAACAGCTTTCTGTCTTGGAAATCTTTCTAATTTTTCTGATAGGTATTTTAGTGGACATGGGTTTTTGGGAGAGTAGACACAGTCCCAGCAATGCTTGTTTGTGTCAGGGGACAGCATTATGAGGACTGTGTGTAGAAGACCCAAAGAGTAATATTGTTGGGAATCATTGGGTCATGGGTGTTTGAGAGCATAGACACAGTCCCAGCAATGCCTGTTCCTGTCAGGGGACAGCATTATGAGGACTGTGTGTAGATGACCCAAAGAGTAATATTGTTGGCAATCACTGGGTCATGGGTGTTTGAGAGCATAGACACAGTCCCAGCAATGCTTGTTCCTGTCAGGGGACAGCATTATGAGGACTGTGTGTAGATGACCCGAAGAGTAATATTGTTGGCGATCACTAGGACTTTGCTTAAAATACTATTGCCAAACAATTTGTCTAGCTTTACCATAGCTCTTTATACTGTTATACTCTATGGTGTTCTACCTTGAAGTACATTTTAAATGAATCTTAATGACTCGTTTGTTGTCTTCTCCACAGGTTTCTGCTCACTCTGACAAAACCGTAGGTGATGAACTGCTGGGATCACTATCTCCGTTTCCTGAAACGCAGGTGAACAGTTTTCTGTCTTGGAAATTTTTCAAATTTTTCTGACAGGTATTTTAGTGGACATGGGTTTTTGGGAGAGTAGACACAGTCCCAGCAATGCTTGTTCCTGTCAGGGGACAGCGTTATGAGGACTGTGTGTAGATGACCCGAAGAGTAATATTGTTGGCAATCACTACGACCTTGCTTAAAAGACTATTGCCAAACAATTTGCATAGCTTTACCGTAGCTCTTTATAGAGTGTTACTCTATGGTGTTCTACGTTGAAGTTAATTTTAAACAAATCTTAATGACTCGTTTGTTGTCTTCTCCACAGGTTTCTGCTCACTCTGACAAAACCGTAGGTGATGAACTGCTGGGATCACTATCCCCGTTTCCTGAAATGCAGGTGAACAGTTTTCTGTCTTGGAAATCTTTCAAATTTTTCTGACAGGTATTTTAGTGGACATGGGTTTTTGGGAGAGTAGACACAGTCCCAGCAATGCTTGTTCCTGTCAGGGGACAGCATTAAGAGGACTGTGTGTAGATGACCCGAAGAGCAATATTGTTGGCAATCACTACGACCTTGCTTAAAAGACTATTGCCAAACAATTTGCCTAGCTTTACCGTAGCTCTTTATAGAGTGTTACTCTATGGTGTTCTACGTTGAAGTTAATTTTAAACGAATCTTAATGACTCGTTTGCTGTCTTCTCCACAGGTTTCTGCTCACTCTGACAAAACTGTAGGTGATAAACCGATGGGATCACTATCTTCGTTTCCTGAAACCCAGGTGAACAGCTTTCTGTCTTGGAAATCTTTCTAATTTTCTGATAGGTATTTTAGTGGACATTGGTTTTTGGGGGAGTAGACAGTCCCAGCAATGCTTGTTCCTGTCAGGGTACAGCATTATGAGGACTGTGTGTAGATGACCCGAAGAGTAATATTGTTGAGTAATATTGTTGGCGATCACTAGGACTTTGCTTAAAATACTATTGCCAAACAATTTGTCTAGCTTTACCGTAGCTCTTTATACTGTGATACTCTATGGTGTTCTACCTTGAAGTACATTTTAAATGAATCTTAATGACTCGTTTGTTGTCTTCTCCACAGGTTTCTGCTCACTCTGACAAAACCGTAGGTGATGAACTGCTGGGATCACTATCCCCGTTTCCTGAAATGCAGGTGAACAGTTTTCTGTCTTGGAAATCTTTCAAATTTTTCTGACAGGTATTTTAGTGGACATGGGTTTTTGGGAGAGTAGACACAGTCCCAGCAATGCTTGTTCCTGTCAGGGGACAGCATTAAGAGGACTGTGTGTAGATGACCCGAAGAGTAATATTGTTGGCAATCACTACGACCTTGCTTAAAAGACTATTGCCAAACAATTTGCCTAGCTTTACCGTAGCTCTTTATAGAGTGTTACTCTATGGTGTTCTACGTTGAAGTTAATTTTAAATGAATCTTAATGACTCGTTTGCTGTCTTCTCCACAGGTTTCTGCTCACTCTGACAAAACTGTATGTGATAAACCGATGGGATCACTATCTTCATTTCCTGAAACCCAGGTGAACAGCTTTCTGACTTGGAAATCTTTCTAATTTTTCTGACAGGGATTTTAGTGGACATGGGTTTTTGGGAGAGTAGACACAGTCCCAGCAATGCTTGTTCCTGTCAGGGGACAGCATTATGAGGGCTGTGTGTAGATGACCCATAGAGTAATATTGCTGGCAATCATTGGGACTTTGTTTTAAATACTATTCCCAAACAACTAGCCTAGCTTTACCATAGCTCTATATACAGTTTTACTCGAAAGTGTTCTACCATGGTGTTAATTCTAAATTAATGTTTTTAAAAGCTGTCAGATACAGTATAAGATATGACTACCTTAACAACCCTCCCCCTCCTCCTGATTAATAATTTATTTTCAATAATTTAACATAGTAATCATTGCACAATATAATAATGTTCTTTAATTTTGGCTAAAGGTTAGGTTTCTGTGCAGTTAAGACTAATATAACAGACAACTTGTTTTGTATCTCTAATTTGACAGGATGCAGAAAACCTCAATCTCCTGTTGAATTACATGGGAACTCTTCTGGTATGACTTACTTCAATTAACCTTTCATTGGTCATTTAGTAACTGATTTGAAATTTTGTATCTTTTATTTTGTTGGCCTGAAGTATTACTAATGTATTGCAGGAAAGGGAAAGGAGATTATTCCACCAACTGAAAAACCCTCAGAACCCCAAGATGGTATGGCTGTCTTCCTATTCATGGTGGTTCTTTACTTAGTGGTAAGGTTTAGAGATTCTGACTTAAGGCTCATCATAACATGTTACAAGAATTGAGTATTATCCTTAGCTTTAAAAAGCACAGTAAGAAACATGCAGAGAAGTGGTTGGGTCTGTGCAATTTTTAAAAAATAAGGCTGAAACAATCTTACAAAGTTAGTTGCTGATTATGAACAAGTAATACACTGCTTAAACACAGAATCGACAGGACAGAATATGAATCATGACAAGCATGACCTTGTTCTGTAACAGGTAATAAAGCTTGCAGTGTAATATAAAATGAAGCTTTGAGTGATAGTTTATATTTGACACACCAGGGTTGTAGCTTCTTGATTTCTATGTGTAATAAATGCACTGTTTCACAACTTGGTAATCAATTTAATAATAATAAAAAAATTGGAGAAAAATAATTTTAGGTGGATACATATTTAATTCATTGCACGTTGAGAAATCAAATTGTCAAAGGGTTCTCTTCAATGGACACAATAAACAGAACTGGAATGTAAAACTTTATCACAAGCATACTTTTATAGCACACTCCCACATATGATTTATATTTTAAAAAGTAAAATTGTCTCTCTTGTTTGTAGATTATCCTGAAAAGGACCATCCTCAGAGAAATCAAAAATGGCCCTGGTCTCCTACAGAAATTGCAGCGGTGTTGAAACAGATTTGTTTGCTTCTGAATCTGTTTAAGTAGGATTTTTTGTTTTGTTTGAGTCATGTGTATTGTGTGGTATCTAGAAGAACTTGGGTTTAAAGGTTTTAGTCAAACTGTTTTGAAAAACTAAGCTTGATAAGAGCCTGTGTTTTGGTTTGCTCCAAAAAATAAAAATTGCAATAAAAACAATGTTGTTTTTATTCCATTATACATTTTAATTTGTATAGATCTAAACATTACCCCATTGGTAATGAACAAGGGAAATCAATTGGTGACCATATTTCTATTTGATCATTATTTTTTTCATATTTGGACTGAGATTTTTGTAGTCCATACCTGTGTTCATGACAAATGAACACTACCATTATTGCAGGGTGTGAATTAATCCATTTGATGTTCATTTGGGTACTTTAATATATTTTAGGGACATTCTATGAAGTCTTATTTTAAATGTCCTTGCAATTCTCATTGGTGCTTATAATATACTGTTATGTCAGGGGCGTGGCTTATCTATCTAATTATCAATGTCCTGTTAATGTTGCATAAAGTCAGGTCATTATATTTAGAGTTCTGTAGTGTGTATACACAATTTTAACTGAGATCTTAGTTGAGTGGCTCATAAAAGATTTTTTGACACATTCAGCCAGTCTGTAGAACAAGTGAAAAGGGGTGCTCCCATAATTCACCACTGTGACTGGTTCGGAAAAATTGTCCTTATAGTTCACCGGCACCTGTATAGGTGTGTGTGTGTGTGTGTGTGTGTGTGTGCTTGTTAAACTCCTTTCTGGAAGAGAACATTTCTGCTGGAGGGCGTGGCCACCATATTGCACACCTGGCTGCAATTATCTTATCACTTGCAGGAGATTTAAGGAGCTGCTGGATATGAGGGGCCGTTTAGGACAAAATTTACGTTTTGTCTCTCACACACTACCAAAAAGTCTCGCATACTCCAAAAAAGTTGCCTCGCATACTCAAAAAAATTACGTTTCGTCTCTCACACACTACCAGAAACTCTCGCATACTCCAAAAAAGTTGCCTTGCATACTCAAAAAAATTACGTTTTGTCTCTCACACACTACCAAAAAGTCTCGGATACTCCAAAAAAGTTGCCTCGCATACTCAAAAAAATTACGTTTTGTCTCTCACACACTACCAGAAACTCTCGCACACTCCAAAAAGTAGCCTCGCATACTCCAAAAAATTACGTTTCGTCTCTCACACACTACCAGAAACTCTCGCACACTCCAAAAATTACGTTTCGTCTCTCACACACTACCAGAAACTCTCGCACACTCCAAAAAAGTAGCCTCGCATACTCCAAAAATTACGTTTCGTCTCTCACACACTACCAGAAACTCTCGCACACTCCAAAAAAGTAGCCTCGCATACTCCAAAAAATTACGTTTCGTCTCTCACACACTACCAGAAACTCTCGCACACTCCAAAAAATTACGTTTCGTCTCTCACACACTACCAGAAACTCTCGCACACTCCAAAAAAGTAGCCTCGCATACTCCAAAAAATTACGTTTTGTCTCTCACACACTACCAGAAACTCTCGCACACTCCAAAAAAGTAGCCTCGCATACTCCAAAAAATTACGTTTCGTCTCTCACACACTACCAGAAACTCTCGCACACTCCAAAAAAGTAGCCTCGCATACTCCAAAAAATTACGTTTCGTCTCTCACACACTACCAGAAACTCTCGCACACTCCAAAAAATTACGTTTCGTCTCTCACACACTACCAGAAACTCTCGCACACTCCAAAAAAATAGCCACGCACACTAAAAAAAATACTAAAATGTCACACACACACAAACGTTAACTTTCTCGCACACATACACTGCTACCAGCTCGCACATTCACAAACGTTAACTGTCTCGCACACATACACTAACAGCTCGCACATTCACAAACGTTAACTGTCTCGCACACATACACTAACAGCTCGCACATTCACAAACGTTAACTGTCTCGCACACATACACTAACAGCTCGCACATTCACAAACGTTAACTTTCTCGCACACATACACTGCTACCAGCTCGCACACACACACACACAGACGTTTATATCTCACATACACAAGACTAAAGTTGAACACACAGTACTAAGACTCGTTTTTTGAATGTGTGAGAGCGAGACTTTTTTTGAATGTGTGAGAGCGAAACTCTTTTTGAATGTGTGAGAGCGAGACTTTTTTTGAATGTGTGAGAGTTGTCACGGAAGAGGCGGGGCATAATTTTTGGATCAAACTGCGCATGCGTAGATCCTAAACCTTAAGTTTCGATTGTTGACTCACTGTATGTTCTATTACTTAGTATATTTGTGCTATATATATTTTAAATATATATAGAACGTTTAACTTTCTTGTAGATTAAATGTGCTATAGAAATAAATGAATTTGATTGATTGATTAAAAATAGCAAAATTGCTGTAGTACAATCTGTCCACTGGGTGCCAGCATTACAGGAATTATTAAGAGGTCTTGTGAGAAATTCTGTTCCCCCGTGAAAATCTGTTCCCCCTGTGACGGGAGCGCGCATTGCAGCCAGAGACGTGGATCCGGTGAATCTGACCATTTTCACGGCGCTTCTGATCGATTTCTCGGTAAAAACTACTCATATGATCATGTCAATGTGTAACTTTCAGTTTAATCGGCAGCTATCAAAATAAAAATACATACATAAATAAACGAGGTCCGGTGTGGAGGTCTTTTTTCGCTGTTTTGTGTTATTTTGAAAGCGAAGAAAATCGATCTTTTTTCAGCTTTTGTCTCGTAAGCCTGACAAATAAAAGTCAGTCAACAAACACAGGTTCCCAACACATAGTGTGCATTTATAATTTTTCATTTCTGATGAAGGAGGAAGGAGATTAATATACCTGCAAGATCTTTTACTTTGTTTTCAAAATATTTGCACTATGTTTGACATTTGTCCTTAACATAGTTTAATATAAGGTAGCTATTGAAAGATAGTTTCAATATATTTATATATATTTAAAAACACAAATATACTAAGTAATACAACATACAGTGAGTCAAAAATGGAAAATTATAGTTTAGGATCTACGCATGCGCAGTTTGATCCAAAAATTATGCCCCGCCTCTTCCGTGACAACTCTCACACATTCAAAAAAAGTCTCGCTCTCACACATTCAAAAAGAGTTTCGCTCTCACACATTCAAAAAAAGTCTCGCTCTCACACATTCAAAAAACGAGTCTTAGTACTGTGTGTTCAACTTTAGTCTTGTGTATGTGAGAGATAAACGTCTGTGTGTGTGTGTGTGCGAGCTGGTAGCAGTGTATGTGTGCGAGACAGTTAACGTTTGTGAATGTGCGAGCTGTTAGTGTATGTGTGCGAGACAGTTAACGTTTGTGAATGTGCGAGCTGGTAGCAGTGTATGTGTGCGAGACAGTTAACGTTTGTGAATGTGCGAGCTGTTAGTGTATGTGTGCGAGACAGTTAACGTTTGTGAATGTGCGAGCTGTTAGTGTATGTGTGCGAGACAGTTAACGTTTGTGAATGTGCGAGCTTGGTAGCAGTGTATGTGTGCGAGAAAGTTAACGTTTGTGTGTGTGTGACATTTTAGTATTTTTTTTAGTGTGCGTGGCTATTTTTTTGGAGTGTGCGAGAGTTTCTGGTAGTGTGTGAGAGACGAAACGTAATTTTTTGGAGTATGCGAGGCTACTTTTTTGGAGTGTGCGAGAGTTTCTGGTAGTGTGTGAGAGACGAAACGTAATTTTTTGGAGTATGCGAGGCTACTTTTTTGGAGTGTGCGAGAGTTTCTGGTAGTGTGTGAGAGACAAAACGTAATTTTTTGGAGTATGCGAGGCTACTTTTTTGGAGTGTGCGAGAGTTTCTGGTAGTGTGTGAGAGACAAAACGTAATTTTTTGGAGTATGCGAGGCTACTTTTTTGGAGTGTGCGAGAGTTTCTGGTAGTGTGTGAGAGACAAAACGTAATTTTTTGGAGTATGCGAGGCTACTTTTTTGGAGTGTGCGAGAGTTTCTGGTAGTGTGTGAGAGACAAAACGTAATTTTTTGGAGTATGCGAGGCTACTTTTTTGGAGTGTGCGAGAGTTTCTGGTAGTGTGTGAGAGACAAAACGTAATTTTTTGGAGTATGCGAGGCAACTTTTTTGGAGTGTGCGAGAGTTTCTGGTAGTGTGTGAGAGACAAAACGTAATTTTTTGGAGTATGCGAGGCTACTTTTTTGGAGTGTGCGAGAGTTTCTGGTAGTGTGTGAGAGACAAAACGTAATTTTTTGGAGTATGCGAGGCTACTTTTTTGGAGTGTGCGAGAGTTTCTGGTAGTGTGTGAGAGACAAAACGTAATTTTTGGAGTGTGCGAGAGTTTCTGGTAGTGTGTGAGAGACAAAACGTAAATTTTGTCCTAAACGGCCCCTCATAGCTGGAGGATCCCCTTCTTTGCATAATGGTCAGCCTTTTTCAGCTGAAGACTCCTTGCTGGTTTCCACAAATGCTTAAAAAGTCAACAGTCTTACTGAAATTATCATCACCTAAGATGGTAACATGATTCAATCAATCACATTTTAAAAGACTCCGCTTTACTTTTGAGGTAATTTTTGATTAAACATTTTGTACCATGATAAGTACCTTCTCCAAAGTTCTGGGACACTTAAAGTTTTCAAAGGCATAATTTTCATTTCTGACTTAAAAAAGCCTTCTGGTCCCCTGAAACCTTCAAAGAGCATTGCTGAGGTAAAGCCCAGTTGAAGTCACCTTCCAGATACCTCCATCTGTTGCTGACTGGTCTCTCTACACTCGCTCCAATCGCCACAGCGCCATCTGATGTGCTGAACTCCAGAGACGCCAAACAACAAGTCAAAATGACTAAACTTAAAGTAGCCTTAACTAAGTTTCTGGGAGTGTGGCCAGCTAGCAGAGAGCCACCGAGGTGATGGACAACAAAGAGAGACCCTTCTCTGCTCCATATGGCAGGTTTGAAAAGGCTGCAGTTGGTAGAGACAAGACACTTTACGCCAGTAACGCTCAGTAAAGCTGGTATGTTCACAAAAAGAAGCTTGCAGAGAATTGAAAGACGGGAGCATTAGGACAAAATGAAGCAGATTTTAAGATTGGTTCAGTATGTAGAAAAAGTCTAATCAGACGCATCTTAAATGCAAGTATTGCATTCTTATATAGTGAGTACTGTATTTAGATTAGGCTGTAACTGACCTCAAAATACTTTAAATGTTATCCTCCAACAACTTGAGTCCAACATCTGCAACTTTAAACAACAACTGTACCAAATATTAAGTCCTATATTTCTATTGTATACATGTTCCATGTAATAAAGTGATAACTAATTTTAAAAGTCATACAATGTGATTTTTGAGGGTTTTTTTTAGATTCCATTTCTCAAAGTTAAGGTGTACCTGCGAAGAAAATTATAGATGCATCTGTGCTTTGTAAATGGGAAAACTGAAATGTCAGTGGTGCATCAAATATCAATTTTCCCCAATCTTGATAAAGCATTAGCAGTAACTAAGAATTAATGGGAGTTTGAAATGTGTAGGATTTGCTATTTTAAATGAAGAAGAATTAGCTGATCAGGTTTAGGATTAAGTGAAAATAAACAACAATGTAGTTTTCAGTGTTTTGTCCTGTAGCAACATGTTCTCTAATTGAGGCGATGAAGTACCGGAAAGAAATGCTTAACGAGACTCGCATCATCCAATGAGCAAAGAAAACAAAATACCTGTTGCCGTCACAAAGTCACGTTGAAGTTTGGAATCAAGGTTTGCGAGACGTTTCCTCTTGATATTCCACCTCCCAGGATACTCCTGGGTAAAGTTTAGGCTATGTAAAACAAGGATCAGGTGTTCAGGGGGAAATTACTTTTCAGAGGAAAACCCCGATAAGTATAAAAATTAAATCTCAATTAACTTAATCTAAACTAAGAACCTAGAAGCAAACCCAAGGGCTTACACTCATCTCATGGGTAGGGAAACTAATTTGTCCATTTTGAAGCGACAATTGATCGAGACATACAGTATGCCTCAATCAATACACCGACTTCGTGACCAAGTTGCAGGTAGCATGTAAAGGCCAGTTTCTATCCTTACAAATCCCTTAATGTCACCCATTCCATTGGATTGACAAAATAATATGCACCCTCGCTTTATGCCAACAGATTGGAAAAAAAAACATAAAGGAAAGGACGTGGGGCGCATTTGGACTCCCCCCCTTCTCTCTTTTTAATCAGAGGAGGAAGACTGACATGTCCAATCATAACAAAACATCAGCTGGTAAATGGGCCTTCGCAATCACTGTCAGCCAGCCTCCATTAGAGAGACCCCCTTTCCTGGACATCAATCAACGCTTTATGGACCGCTTCCTTCATTCATTATTTAATTACAACACTTTCTTTATTTATTTAACAACTGAAGACTTTTTGTGCGGCTTAATCACTTCTTTGTTGGCAATCACATTTTTCCGTCTTGTTTATATCTGTTTTTTTTCTTCTTCTTCTTCCTTCTTTTATCGTTTTTTTGGGTAATAACTTTGTTCTTCTGTTCTGTCCCCAGTGAATAAAAGCACAGAGAACAACAGTGCTGGTCCTGTCAGCTCCAAGCACGACTGCTGCAAGCTCAAAGCAGAACCGTCAAAGCAGACTGTGACACATTTGATCAATTTTGAATGTGTTAAAAGTGATCTTCTAAACAGCGCCGTTCTGCTCTCCAGTTCCACAACACTGACTGAAAGAAAAGCAGCATCCCTTCAAAAAGTGGCACGGCTTCGGCAGAAATCATATGCAAAATAGTAGAGTGTGGAAATGTGGAATTATTTCCTGAAATTAAGCCCATTAGCCATGAAATTATTTGCTTTCATTTAAGAAACCATGCAATCCAATTCGAGGTGGCATGAGCACACTACATCTCTTTCCAATTTCCCGCTGATCCTGTGGAACTGAACATGCACAAAAGAAGGTGCGTGGGTCACCTAAGTATAGACATCAGGGATATATCCCACTGAGAATCAGATTGGAACGGAAGATTAGCGAGGCTTTATCGAGATTTTATTCAAATCTCCTCAGCAGCCAGTAAAGTTTTTTTTTTTTTTGTCGTTTTTTTCTCTCAGTAACACTTGAGCAAAGTTTCATCAAAGAACAAAAACTGAGCACACAAAGTTGAATGCTATGAAAAAACACAGTCAATGAAAAATATATCTTGTACATAACAGATTTAGTTGCAGTTCATTTATCCAGACAGCAAAAAATGTTAATCCATTGTCATTGTCGCTTATGGTATAGTTTTTGTTAAACTTAATGTGGTGCTGTAATCAGCATTTCTGTTTGTCTTCACATATATCTCATCTACGGCCCAGTAAGGTGGATATGGTTTCATATAAATGAAAGAGGATGTTCTCACATTTCACTAAGGTCTGTTTTACTGACTCTGACGAACATGTTTATAGCAGTGAAGCAGAAGGGAAGATGATTTTCACTCAGTCTGTAGATGCTTTTTCTCAAAACTGTTGCTACAACAATGAGGATATTGCTGTGGCTTTGGTCAAAGCACAAACACACACAGGTGGCAATTCTGAAACTCGTGCATGCACCAGATCAAGCTTCATCTGCAGTGCATGGTCCTGTTACCAGATTCCCATACCCTATCAGAGACAAAATATGTCAGTCTATAATTGTTTTCTGCCTCATCACACAGATTTGTTTTCATTTCAACATACAATAGGATGTCAAAGGTTAGGAAAATCAGCCTTTAGTGCACATTCATGTTTACCACAGGTAAACATGCAGGTTAATATATATGGGAACAGGTTCGACAATAAAAACAGTAGAAGGTGTGAAAGTCTGAGGCACACTGTGCTATCAAACCGTTAGCACAGGTGCTGCTCAGTCAACCTGTTGCCATAAGCTGTGGTTTGCTGACACGGGAAGTTCGATTCAGACATATGAAAAGACTAAACGAGTGCATGCATCCAGTCTACCAGCAAAACACATGCAGATAGGGGTTGATAAGCCGCATCCTGTGTCTGGGTGAGAACGACCAGTGTGCCTTGATGTGCGCAATCCGAGTTCCAGGGCCGTGAGAGTTCACTGCACACCAACGGTAGAGTTGCTCTGGAAGGAAACCAGAAGATTTCAAATCAGTTTATAAGTTTTTGGAAAAGTTTTATTTTGATTCAAGCATATTGACTACCAAATAGTATTTTACTTCAGAAGTTATTGTTATAATCTCAGACTGTTTTTATTTGTATCCATAGGACAGCTTTTGTTATAGATAAAAGGTCAATTAGAACAGCCCAGAGCAAATCTATCCACTGTTTCCTTACCACGTTACAGATCCTCCTGGAGATTTAAAGGCATCCCCAGGCCAGAAGGGATACCCACTGAGCAATAAGTGTCATAGCACACACTTCATTTAGACATGATATGCAAAATTTTCAATTTCTGTGATATTTTGAACATCAACAAACCTCCAGACACAACAGCTTTGGTTTATTTGAATATCGATGTGGCATAAAAAGATAAAGGTTACTTTTAGAGTTTTACCAATTATGACGTTTAAGAGCCAGAATGTTCAACAACTGTTAGAGTATTTATTATTTAGCACGACACTTCACAGACACCGAGTCCGTTTCATCATGTAACATCAGAGTTATGTTTCCAGGAATAAACTGAACTAAAGAAACAAAGTGCTAACGGACTTGAACAACTAGAAACACTGCAACACGTCTAACACCTGCACGGTCCCTGGCCCCCTCACCCTTATTGTCTGGCATTCCCTTGTTCACAGAACATCCTCCACCATAATCCCACCACCCCTTCCATATGCCTTAATCATGACCTGCTTTGGCCTCCTTTGGCTGAATAAAAAGGGATAATTGGCTATCATTGTCTTTCTGTTGCACTGCGGTGGCAGTGACAGCAAAACGCAGGTGTCCAGATGCAAAGACCTTGGCTCTTAAGGCCTTAATTAGGGCAAACCTGAGGACTAGGAAAAGGCCAATTAGACCCTCATAACACACAAACACAGCAGACAGAATATACTACAGCTTGCAGTTGTTAAAATGTCATTTTTTTATATATATATTCAGATACATAAAGACTAATGTTTTAGTCGCAAACATTAACAGGTGCCTCTGTCTGAACTATACCTCCAGGGTTATTTCATGTGCAGCCGTACTCTGTCTTCCTTGATCACGTGGCTCAAGTCCATTAAATGATATGTGTGTACAGAAAGAAAAAAAGAAAAAAAACCCTGAGGGAATAATTAATTAAATGCAATTTAAAAAGCATAACAGTGTATCACCATCATCTAGTGTCAGTGGTATTCAAATGACCTGGTCTCTTATTCCTTTTCTCACTGTGAATTTGCATTGAGAATTCATTCAAATGCATCTTAGATTAATCAGAGCAAACGCTTCTGCATGCCATAAAAAAGGACCTTTTAGAATGGTAACCAAGCACCCGTACATGTATCTACATTATTCATGAGAGCGATTTGGATAATGCTGCCTCTGACTATTAGTCCCCTTATGGTGTGTTAACATGTATTAAGAGTGATTTGATGAGATGTGGATTCATAGGGAATGGGGCTGTCAATTACCACTGGAGTTAATAGGGTTGAGTGAGCAAATGGTGCGAGCAAATTTCATGCAGTTCGCACTCATGCAACATTAATGCGGATCTTTAGGAGCAAGACTTTGAAATCCTTGCATGTCCGCACAATGCACAACCTAGTAAAAGCTGCTACTAATCAATTATGAGAGTTGGCAGAGACAGTTCAGTTGCTTTCCTAATGTGCATTAAGGTTTGAAAAGTTTCAACTGCTCCACAGGTAATTGGATAAATGTCACAATAGGAGGAAAATACCAAATTGCTTCAGCTGACATCCAGGTAATTAGGTGATAAAGGGGATATTTCTAACATATTTGAAGAAAATTTGTTTTGGTTTTTGCATCTTATAATCTCCTTTCTGTACTTTTGTTGGACAAAGAACTATGGCAAACCAACCTAAACATATTTACAAGTCATTGGGTAGATAACAAGGTGCTGCGTAAGTCTATAGGAAAGTCAAAAAAAAAGAGGGCAACATACTACACGTTGTAAGTTTTGTTCCAAGTCAAAAGATTTACAATAATCAAGATGTTTGTGTCAATTAGTATGTTTTTTTTTTTTTGTTGATTTTGTTTAATTTTTACGGTCTGTCATATGTAATGACACTTAGCGGCTGTGAGGATAGAACTTAATCAATATAAAATATCTGAAACTACCTTAACATTGAACCCTTTAATGATTAGGCAGACATATATAAGAAATAAACTTGTGTTAAAATATGAGCTTGTCCAAGAGAAACTATTTCAGCAGAAAGTTAATTAGCAGATATTTGGATACTAGATTCCTTTTTGTGCTGCACAGTGGTGCAGTTCTCACTTTTGCATTGCATTGAGAGGGATTTGGGTTACAATTTTGGTTTGTTCTCCCTGGGCAAACATGGATTCTCTCAGGGTTCTCTGGTTCCTTCTCACCTTCATGTTAGGTATATTGGTCTCAATTTCATTTGGTTCTGTGAGTGGATGATTGTTTTTTAATGCATAGCTAATATGTATTCATTCACTAAATGAATGACGTACACAATCTTAAAATGTGTTAGGGATTTGATACACATAACTGCAGATCTGCCTTGCACTTTAATGTATTAAAATACAGTGCATTACACTATTTTAGGTAGAAAAACCTTCAGCATTGCCTTTTTACACATTTGTCAAAGAAGAATACAAAGCCTCAACAGCAACTAAGCTAAACTGTCATAAATTTCTTCAAATTCTGTCATGAGAATCACATCTTATATGATAGCAACTGCTAAGGAGGCTAAGTTTCAAAAAGGACGCTGGAGGTGAACGATCCTCCAAACAAAGGCCAGAGGTCAGCAGAGATGCCTTATGGATTAGCTAGATTCCCCAATTGAGTTTGTCGTCGCTTGGCAAACTCAATTGGGGAATCAAAGATCCTCAAAGTCTTTAACCCTGATCATTGGAAATCTTGTGCAGCAACAATTTAGATGATACAATTTTGAATGAAAAATGGTGTATAACCCTGAAAAGAAATCCACAATATGACTGCTGTTTAGAAGAGTATACCATGAAAGATTAGTCTTAATATGGTAAGCATTTTTTTTCCTGAATTAAATTAGTCATTTCCAGTCATTCAAGAAAAAGTGCTATTTGGCTATTTTCCCAGTTTAAAAAGTAGTAAAAGAATCTGCAATCTCCATCAATAACGTGTGGGAAAATAAAGCATGTTTTAATAAAAACTGAAATATAAAATTCATACAAAAGAAAAACACAAATACTTTGACTACTTAATAACTGAGCTTCCTCGGGGCACACACACGACCCCGTTAACAAGCCATGTGATTGGCTAAGGATCGTTTCATCTTTACTGTCCTTTTTGAGACTTCCTTGAAAGGACAGTTGTACTGTAAGCTTTGACGCTATCATGCTAATCTTTTGCCAGCCGAATATGATGCTTATCTTAATAATGACCATCAAAAGTTTATTTTAATGCTGAGATCGGCACTGGCACTCGTCCCCTGGGGAAGGACTTCTTAGAGATTGGAGCAGCTAGATTTTATCCAGTTTCGCGGTTATCAGATCTGCTGCAGAGAAAGCGACTTCCCAAACTGGGTTTACTGGAGTAGAGTGTGGAAGGAAACCATGCAGAGGGGCAGGTATGAGTAACACTCTGCACACATTGCTGAAGGCGCACTCTGAGGCGCTGCTTTCTTTTCATTTAAATCTGTAAAATGCAGCTCACTCTTAGGACAGAAGTGGGTTTTAGCGATCAGATCTCTTTATCTACATGGCTGACACCATGGCTTGAACCAAAGATTTCCCCTCCATTCCCCACCCCTTCATTACACACATTTTGTTCAAACAATATGGCATCAGAGATTTGGAGACCTGATCAAACCAGTTTGTGCTAGATGGAAACCATATTCCATCACATTGTATCAGATAATCTTGTAAAAACAGTGGAAGAGCCCGAATGCCCGAGGCAAAAACAATTTAAGCCGCAGCAGCAAAGGCCCTTCAGTCGGCGAGGAGCCCCAAATTAACAAATTAAAGTGTGAAGTCCTCTGCTAAAGTTTTAGAGGAGGCATTCTAGTGGCTTGTGTTGCTTGCAAAATGACTTTTCAGTTACGACCCATTAGCTAATTAGCTAAAGCCTACCAGGAAAGCAATTTGCATTAAAAATACAAACATAGAACCTGAAAGCATCCTTTTACTCTTTTTGCATGAACAATTACAGATAACATACATGTGCTGTGCATAAGAATTCCCATTCATTTTAATACCCTAATGATGGAAATGATCTTGAGTAGGAAGCAGTCAATTCAATTTAAATAAAAAAATAATAATGCAGCTACACTATAACATGACATATTTTAGGGGAAATATATATATATATATATATATATATATATATATATATATATATATATATATATATATATATATATATATATATATATATACATACATATATGGCCAATGTGTGTTTATGAGCCAGACTTTCAGTGTTGCACTGCAGAGCCAGAGTTATTAAGCCAAACTGAGTGAATTATCCTGATGAATGAGCAGCAACAGACACCTGAAATACTTGGGTTTATCGAGCAGATCCACATGGCTTCAGATGAAACCTTTTGTAAGTGAGTGCAAGAGAAAAGAATAGAAACCAAAGGAGTGGGAACAGGATGGAAAGGAAAAAGATGAGAAGAGTAGAAGGCCTATTTATCAGTCTAATTATGAGAGACAGATCAGAGGCCCCAGCACATAGCAGGATGGTCTGAGTCAGGGAAAAGAGTCCAGCCAGTCACACTGAATATTAATAGAAAGATGAGAGAAGGGGGAAGCATTTTATTAGAGCGACTAATGGTGGGTGTGAGTAAACCTCTTTTCCAATATCTGAGCTGCTCTGACCTCTCTCATCTATTGGCCTCTTTTGAATAGAGCAGCTCTGAGATAAGATGGACCACTGCAGGGCGACCTTCTCAGATTTCAATATGAGACACCAGATCTTAACCCTGCCTACACTAGAGAGAAGAATATGAGGCCAAACTGGGAGCTGGACAGAGTTTGAATAATGATCTGAAGGATCCTTTGAAATTTAAAATAATGACAGCTGTATGCAGAATTGTTTGTTCGTTCCGCATGAAGCTCGCCTTTATTTCTTCCCTGTTGGCGTTTATACTTCTGTGCACCTTTTTAAAGGTTAGAAAGGTTGCTGAAGTCCCACTTAAAAAGGCAATGAAGTACTTTTAGCTATTCAAGAAAGACTCCAGATGGAACAGAATCTATCGCTCACTTTCTTCCTTTCTGTGCCGAATCTGGAGAAATTTCAGAGGCCAAGCTTAACCTGAAAAGATGCACCTCCAGCTCTCACATGGAGCCTCACACAGCGGAAACATGGATTGCGTTCAAATGTGTTATTAAAAATGATCTTAAAACGAAGACAAAAAAGGGGCCATCCAGTCTGCTGTCAGCAAAAAAAAAAAAAAAAAAAAACCTGAAGCGTTTTTTTTTTTTTTGCTGAGGCTGAATTAAAGGCTTTAGCAAATTTTCTTTTTCACTTTTGGGCAACAAGCCCAACTTCAAGACCACATTCTTCTCAGGTACGTCCCTGTGTTTTTACCAAGACAATTAAAAAATCATATTCTGCACACACAGAGGATGAAGAGAATAAATTACTAAGCTGGGCTGCCTTCAAGCCTATTCTTATCCGAATAGAAAACGTCAGAGAATTTAGAAACCAAAATGTTCTTGCTTTTACTGTCGGATGGATGCATGTTAAAATACGCACTAAATTGATTCTTTCTGCAGATGTTCTGAAAGACAACTTCCCTGTAATAGAGTAGAAGATGTTTGCAAGAAAAAGTGAAAGGTGATATAAGTGTAAAGCTGATGGACTGCTTACATACTTTAACAAATAAATGGTAAATTAAACTGTTTGTTTCTAGCGCTTTTGTCACATCTCCTAATCCAAAATAAGCACAAATATGTACTCTAGTTTTAGTTTTTTCATGTTGATATCTGTATTCTGATGAAGATGATGAAATCTGAGTAGCTGTTTTAGTCGGGCCAGATCTATTCAGCGTCGTCAGGCGTAAACCACGGATTCAACCTGTCATGGTGCTGGTTTCTTAATGTTCCCACAGTGTCTTTCCCATTTGACCGAATGATCCTGCTACATAGCTCCAACCCTCAGGCCTCCTCTCCATAATTGCTGCAGTTCCACCACAAATTCATACAAGATTACAAACGGAGCGGGGAAGAGATTGAAATGCAATATCTTAATTGAGGACATTTACTGGGAGCATCTGCATTTTCATCAATAAAACTCCCTCCATCGGTGGCTTGCACCTTGTCGCTTTTCTCCCTGTCTGACTGACCTCAATTTGTGGACTTCATCCAAAGGTGGACAGATATCTGCCCTTGTAGTCTGGGAAGTAATTACCAGTGTTACCGCCTCTTCCTTGGGGAGGGAAGATGTGACGCCTCGGCCAACGTTCCCATTTGGAGTTGGGCCAGTTATTTCCTGTGGAATCAGACAGCATTAACCTCTTGGATGCAGATCCATTCGGCTGTAAATTAGCAACTAATTAGAAGGTGTTTGTCATCTTACAGAAAAGCTGCTGATGGAAAAAAAGATCAATAAATTACAATAGATATAATAATATGCAAAAGAGCTACAGTGGACTGACACAGCTTTAACTTTTAGTTTAAGCGAAATTGGTCACAGTCACTTTCCCAATGAGAAATGGTAAGTAGTGTACTTGCTACACTGGTCATGAATGATACAATAAACAGGTGTCTTGTCTAAGCAAATAAACTGGTACAGGCTGGATGTCTTCTTTCAATCTTTTATGAAGATCCAGGACTGTTTTAAGAACAGAGTCACGTTTGTGGGCATTGCACAATTACACATTTGAGTTAATCATCAATGGTGTATGACAACTGAGAAAATGAGAAAAAGAAATACGAAATGGGATGCATAAAAATATAGAACTGGTGGTTGAGTCACTGGGTTAATCAATCCTGGGGGAACCTTAGCCATTTCTTTTTCTGTCTGTGATCATGATTTCATCTGATTTGAAGATCCTGCTTAGTCTCAAAAAGATTTTAGCATCTTTTTGACTGAGACAACCAGATAAATCAGTTGCATACTGCTTAAGTTGAAGTCGTCACGAAAATGTTTGTTTCCCTCAAGCGGACGCTTGATCATATTACTCAGTGGAAGCACATTCAGAAGTACCAGGCTGCTTTGTTCTGCCAATCGCTGAATTGGAAAACCATCTGCTGCCAAGGAAAAGCTGAGATCCGGTGTATAAATTATCCGCCGACAGGGATTACCCGGTGACAGTGAAAGTCTCTTGCTGTTTGTGTTTGTAGGTGAGCAGGTGAGATGGATTACAAGTAGGAGGTGTAATCCACAAGTTCTATTGTCTTCCTAGAAGAATAAGTATTCATTTTTGTCCTGCAGGCCTGTAACAAAGTGGTTCAGTTTGTGTTTACCACTTGTCCCTTATTCCTATTTCTGATTAATTTAATCTTTGTATGGTTGATTAGTTTAAGTATTGCACTAGTAACTTGCTTCACTCACTATCCCAGATTTATTTGTTCAAGAATTGTTTTGCAGTCCACATCTATGCTTATGTTTTGGTAAAAGTCAACACTTTTGGACCGTTGGATGAATATGAATGTTTCTGTTATGGTAAGCTAGTTGTTTCTCTTTTTTACTCACCATTGCTTGTCCATTTTAGATGCTGTATCCTAATCAGGTTTGTGGGAGGGGCCGGCCCAGCATTTTCTGCTTAAATGGCTGTATGGCACTGATTGCATCACTGGGTTCTACTGAATAGAGGGTTTTCTTTTTTGTTCCCTTAAAGTAACATTTTGAGTTGCCCTGTACTAAATGATTTATTTTGCAGACCATTTAGTTTTGTAGATGAGTTTGTAAATTAGATTAATAGTCTTATTCCTGATTCTCTGTTTAGACTTTAATGAAGTGCAGGTGTGTTGCCAGTTTGGTGTAAGACCAGTAAGACTGCAAATGCTCTAGTCTAGATGGATGTCAGAGATTCCCCACCCCTTCAATAATAAAATAATAAAATTCACTGGAACCTGGAACTGGGGGCTGATGCTGTTTTTTTTTTTTTTGTTTTGTTTTGTTTTTTTTGTTAACCTGTTTTGAGCATTTGACTAGACGACCTCACAAGTTCAAAACATAATTATAATCAAAGACCCCATCTACCTTGTTCTCTTTTTTTCATGGCTTGTACCTTACTCTGAACAGAGAAATTCTGTAGTTTGTAGAAACACAAATGATATTTGTTCTTATAAGTCCATATATCTTCAAACCGTTTATCACATTTCTGAATTGAGCAGCCTCATTAAGCTTGATCATGCGGACACCCTGCAGGCCAATCAGTGACAGGATACATCTCTAAAGTTTTTTTTTTTTTTGTCTCCATGTTGGACTTTTGGCTTAACATTCGTGGCCTCGGGTTTGAAATTGTTGACCTTTAGCTCAGACACCTCCTGCCAGGCCAATCAGTGGAAATCTGCAACACGTCAGAGTGCACCAGCATAATATACCATTAACTCTTGTTTTTTTCATCCATTTTTTTTTTTTTTTCAAAACTGCTGCCTGGGATCATTTCCCGTAAAAACATTGACATTTAATCAGAGCGCCCTCGTTGGGTCAATCAGTTTGAGAGTTGTTTCAAGTCACCAGAATCAAAGCTATTTTAGAAGGTCTATTATCTTTTTTTAGTGTTATTTTTGTAGAAAAAATAGTAAAAAAATATATATATACTGTTGGGATTTTTCTATCTTCTCAGACCAGCGATGCCTAATTTGATTAACTTTATGTTGCTGTGCAAAAAATGGTCATATTGATAAATTTGACCAGGTACCATTTGCAGAAACAAGTTTTAACTCCATATATATGTTAATGTTATATGTTAATCAATGTTATACATGCTGAATGAACATCTGCAGTGTCTATCTTTATGTCTGTTTTTTCATGGTGGCTTGGCTAAAACAGACAGGAATGCTCAGCATACAGTGAGATTTATTCTTTGAGTATGTGTTGTTGTTTTACTGTTGTCATGTTTTCCATCCACAAACTTGGAAGGAGCCTGAAGGTTCTGTTGCAGTGGAGTCGGAGTTGAAGTTAAGTATTCAGCCTGAATGGGCGAATAGGGAACGTAAAATGTGTTGCGAGCGTCTTATTTGGTCACCAATAGATGGGCAGTGAAGAAATGAAGTGTGTTGTAGTGAGTTAGTCTGTCTCAATGCTGAAAACCTAAATCCATTTATTTTGTTATTCTTCAGAGGCATTAAGACATATAAACTCATTCTGGAAGGACATTTTATTGATCACACTTGTGTTTTAAACACAACACTTACTCCAACTTGGTTGCCCCTTGTCACTAATTCTGTTTGCAGTGTTTGTGGACAGGATCTCAAGGCACAACTGTGGAAAGGAGTAACCATGAAAGAAGATATGGCATGAAAGGAAAGGAAAGAGCCTGAAACGAAGGATGCAGGCGAACTGCAACAAGAAAAGACTCGTAAACATCATCTCTTCTCTGTTCCTGAGCTTCCTCTTTTGCTCTCCGTTATCTGATGAGTCTTGCTCAGCCTGTCACGGCTGACTGATTGAGGCAGCCAGTCACCGCTTCGCCACCCCCAACCCTCCCCTCCTCCTGCACTACCTGATGTAAATAACCTCCCTGCTGGTTCAAGGTGGGACGTCACTTCGACTCCATTAGTTTATTTTATTACCGCAGAAAGGCTGGACTTGGGAGCGTTTGTATGAAGGGGAAAGAAGAAGGGTGTGGGGGTGTCTTACACAGAGACTGAGGAGGTGAGGATGGAGATGGGCAAGAGAGATTAGGACAGACAGAGGAAGAGCTAGTGAGAAATAATGCAGGATGATAGAAAGAAGCAATCTGCAGGAGACAGACAGGCCTGAAAAAACAAAAGTCAGTTGATGCCAGATGGTGTGGTTGTTCCACCTGAGTTTCATATAAAGGCACAGAGACTTTGTTTCTTAAAAAAATGAATAACATACGGATATTTTTCATACCATAACCACATGAAATAATTCTTCCTGCTGCTAATGTTACAATTCTTTGACATGATCGAGTGTCCTTTTATGGCATTGAATGTTTTCCCAGTGTCTTCTACATGCAGATGTTTTGCTTTGGTGTTCACCTTTCACCACCGTGGGACAGAAATCCCTCCTGTAGCGACGATCTGCTGGTGACGTGGGCTTAAGTTTCTCCAGTGGTGCATCTGGAAGAAGCTCAGTCTCTTTTTAAGGACTAAGATGAGCCTCTTACTGCCTCTGAAATCGCCTGCAGATCTGAGAACTTGAGAAATCTAAAGAACTGCCACCAGGGTGTGTGGCAAATATTGGTTGCATGGCTAAAATTACTTTTTAAAGTCAAGGTCAACATGATAAAAGTTGAGTCGACTTGTTAAAGTCTAATTAACTTCTGCGTGCCTCATCTGGGTAAACTACCTGCTCCTCTGTTTAGACTATAAAAAATAAATGAGCACAACTTTATATTGTCAATCTTGTTTAGTTTTCTTTTAACTGTATGTGTTGTAGGCCTTTTGAAAACACACCACCAAGCACATGATTTTGGCCTGACCCAGCCCGAATTACAGGTTGGGTTTGGGATATAGCGCTAAACTCTGCCGCTGCATCGCAGTGTTAGGACACCAGCTCACTTATGCCTCCACCGCTCCGTGCACACAATGAGCAACGGTTGCTCGTTTTTTCTGCCATTCCAGTGGACATAAAGTCTTAAATGTACCAAAAGACGGTTATAAACAGTATTTAGTCACAGAAATTGAATAAAATTGCACACCATACCTTTCAGATTTTTGTTTGATCTCGGTGGTAAACTAGTGTCATGTCTGTACTCTGAACTAAACTTCATTTATCATCCTTTGGTCATGGAGACTGCCCTGCTGGCTTTTGTGAAGGATTCCTATGATATTGTTGGCCTACTTTATCCTGGCAGAGTCAAATCAAAGCCGAAATTGAATTTTGCATTTTGTAACATGATTTTTTATTTTTTTTATTTATTTTTGCTTTCTTCAGTGGTCTGTTCATGTTCAGCTCTTCTTCTTGCACACATATTCTGATATATCTTTTCATTGCTTCAGGAAAACATTAAAACTCACCATACCTGCTGGCTGTCGCCCGGATTTTTTCTTTTTTTTTTTCTTAAAGGTTTCCTTTGTAATCATGGCCAGTGTGTGAAGTAAAGGCTGAAGCCAAGTGATAATGTCGCTGATAGTGTCAATCATGCTTCACCTCTCTAGCGCTGTCTCTCCTGGCCTATCATCTCTGGGTTTCTTTCACTTCTCTGTTTCAAAGCCAAAAAAATAAAAATTACCTTCAGTGGTCAGATCTGTCAGATCTTATCTCTTCTCTCTGGCTTTAATGTAAGCAGATTCTCAATCAGCCAAGATGAATCCAATCAAAGAGGGGAAAGGGGGTGGGGGGAGAGGCGCCACAAACTGGGGCACTTTTCCCAATGACTGCTGGAGGCCAGGAGATTAGAGGACAGAGAGAGCGTGATGGAGGTTAGAAAGCCACACGTTATGTGCCGTGTGCAGGAGAAAAGGCCTTTCAATTCAGAGATGCATTCATCACCTCTCCTTCCATTTGTCTAACCTTCCAGCCTGCTCACAACTGCAGAAATGCTAATTTTTGGCTCTTTTTCTCTTTCTTTAAATTATTTCCACCACATGGTCGCTGAAGGGGAAAACGGGAGGAGGCTGCTTTCCTGGAATCAGCATGACTACCGGTTGATTTATCCAAAAACTTTCCTCCTCCCTCCCTCCCTCCCTCCCATCCCTTCATCCCTGCACCACCAACGCCCGGTAACGGCTCTCCCTTGTCTCCTCCTCTCATTTCCAAAGCTTAACTTCATTGTCTCAAGCCCCTCTCTGCTTTCATCTTAAGACAAAGATTTATGTAAATCTTTGGGCCAGCGTTAATGCGGAGCGCCTTGTGAGAAATAGCATCCCTAAATCGTGGCATTGTTGTTGGAAATGACAAGGCAGGCCCGTTAATCCTACAATGCGATCATCCAAATGTGTCATAATGCCGTGTGTAGGCAGGCGAATCTGAATATCAAAAAAGATGCTGCACACCTCTTATGCGGCGCCTTCAGGACTTCCAGCGCTAACACACTTCTGTCTCCTCCTTCCTCTGCCTCTTTTAAAGAACTCGCCCTGCTTTGTCACCTCGCCTGCATTCAGAACGGGGAATAAAAAAAACACGCGAGACACCTCAGACTCGAGAAATCCTCCTCACATTAAGCTTCAGATGCGAGGCTTTGATTTACCTCAATAGTGACGTTTGCATAATTAGGATATGGAATCAATCGATAGCTTCTGTTTTGTCACCGAGATGTATTCATCACAAAATGAGCAATGTGACGTTTTGAGTTGCAGACAATATGGAGAATGAATGCAAAACAAAGGACTCACTGGCGTCGCGTCATGTTTGGAGCATTTCACCAACAACCAGCTACTTTTTATTCATTTATTTACTAGATAATGAGGAAGTGGGTGAGAACATTTTATTTTCTAATTTCTGTTTTAGAAAGAGCAATTAAAACAGCTATTTTAATCAACAAGACAGTGTCCAGACTGGTGAACGATAACGGAAATAATTGGGAATGGTGCCAATGGAGCCCTTCTTGATTGGCTGTGAGTTAAATGGTCGGTACCTCCCAGTCTAACCTCGTCTCCTTCCAAATCCTTCTACTTGATTCTGGTAGTGAAGGAGCCCCAGGGGTGGATTTTGTCAGGGAGAATAGTAGAGTTGATCTGGAAGGCTTAAGACCTTACTGTACCTGTCAACAGTGTGGCTTTGGCACTGACGACCAGCAGCTTAAGTCATTTCAAGTTTTTTTTTTTTTTTTTAAACGAATAGGGGAGGAGGCACAGCGAGCGCTGACAGCCAGTCAGGGTCTTGAAATAATTCCATCCCTCTGAATAACCAGAGGTGTCTGTCTGAGTTAATCCTCCCCAACACAGACACACACACACACACACACACACACACACACACACACACACACACACACGTGTGCACACACTTTGGCTATAAAAGCATGTTTTGGCGCTGATAGTGGCAGAAAGGCAAGCCTGAAGTCCAACTCAGTTCTATTGACTGATTAAAGTCAATAAAAACCATCAAAGTAAATTACAGGTTTTCCCAGAACTTGCTGCGGAAAACACAATGATATCAAAGGTTCAACAATGACTCTATCGCAGCGCAACAGGGTGACGTTTTAAGTTACATTCTTTTAGTGATGTGACTAAACACAAAACGCACAGCTCAGAACAAAGGTTTGAATTATTACTAAGCTTCATCTCTTTTTTTGCAAATATAGTAAGCTAATCGTTTGACAAGGAGTGTCTGTTTCAGTTAAATTGACAATATGCAGAAGAGTTTAGGCTCGAGTGCAAAATGAACCCCCATCATCAACCCTCTACTACCGTGCTTGACGGTTGGTATGAAGCTTTTGAACTGACATTCTGTGTTTGGTTTCTCCAATCACTGTGCTCTGCCTTGTGGCCAAACATCTCTACTTTGATCTCATCAAACTAAAGGATATGGTTCCAGAAGAAGGCTTTTGGTTTATTCAGAGGTAAATTTATAATTTGTGCTACTATATTCTTTTTAGGGAAGATGAGGTTTTCCTCACACTTGCAAATAATTTCCACCCATTTCTTACTGACATGTCTTGAAGCTGAACATGAAGAAGATAACTGAGTTCTCTTTGTTTTGCTTCTGAAGACTGTGACACTGGGGTAAACTGTTTGGGATGTATACTATTATATTGATGGAGAGCAACACCTGCATCATTACTGATGTTCCATGTTGGCATTTTATTAGCACACAGTTAAATGCTCTGCAGCAGTGGCTCCTGGTTCTCAAGGCACACTGCCCTGCATGGCTTAGATGTTTCTCTGCTTTAATGCATCTGATTCAGATGACTGCAGCTCAGCAAAACTCTGCTAATCAGCCATAAATTGAAATCAGGTGTGCTGAAGCAGAGAAATCTCTAAAATGTGTGTTTTAGGAGTGTTTTAAAGGCCAGAGCAGGAAACTGGACAAACTTTATTTATAGAAATGGTTATGATGCTCTGACAATCAATGCATTTAATCCAGTTGTTATGAAGTACATACTGCAATATTGATTTGCGCCCCAAAAAGCTGATTTCACGAAATAATATATCTGTAGAAAACACTGTTATAAAAGCCAAGATCTTCTCAGTTTAAAAATAAAACTTTTTTTTCCCCTGACATAATCTTCACAATTAATTTATATTTACTGCCTGTCTTTGCAACAGAAATCTGCCATTTCAGAAATTTTTTTTGTGATTTTTTTTTTTAATCTGCGTCTTCATCGAGGCTTCACTCCCTGCTTCGCTCATTTCCTCCCCCTCTTCCTGGGTCTCATTACTTCCCTTCTACCGTCTTTCTCTTGGCTGGGATAATCCCCCCTGTAGGGGACTTCAAAGTGCGGGCCGGCCAGGGAAAAGCCTTAATTACCCATTTGCCTTGAAACTCAAGCCAAATCACAACTCGCCCGGGTCTGTCCGACTCCACACTCATGCCTCCCTTGACTAATTGTGCTTCAGAATCCCCCCCTACACTTCTCTCTCTCTCTCTCTCTCTCTCTCTCTCTCTCTCTGCTTCTCTCTCTCCTGTGTGGAAATGGAACGATGAAATTAAATCAGAAAAGGAAAAACGTGAAAAGGAAAGATGTGAAAATGTTTAAGGAGGTGATGAAAGTAATAATAGCCTTATTTCAGGGGGAATCATTATCTCGGATACTACACTGATGCTGTGTAGATTTTCATTTTGTCTATGGCTGTCATTCAAAGTGACGCTGCTGCAGAGCTTTGTGGGATACGAACATTGTAAATGATCCCATCTAATTTGCCTGAACAGCAATGGTGCTGCTTTTTCACATCAGATCCACATCTGTTTTTAGGTCTTTTTAGGAATCGAACATAAGGTTCAAGGTAAGGTTCAACATCTTAACAAGCAGCACTGCCACCTTTTGGGTGGCACGCTGTCTTGATAATGGACACTAGGACACAGTATTCATGCATACAAGCAGATATTTCCTTATCATTTTAATGTGTACTTCCTCAGCCCTTCTCAGTTACCAGCTCTTCATCATGGACTTTGGCTGCTAAAACAAAAAATAAACAAACTAAAGGAGGTTTCTGTTTATTAGCGACTAAATTGAATTGCTGATTTTTTGCTTCTTTAGTAGCAAACCACTCAGTGAATTCCACTCCATGTTACAGATTATTTGCAAGGGTTTTCCCTGAAGCTGCTCTGTAACCAAATGTGACATTTGAATTTGTTTAAATTAATTTAATAATTCCTTTGCACCAAGCAAAATTCTAAATGCAAACATGGAAAGTGTCGTAGCTGCATATCCTTGTGGTTTTGGTAGTGGTAAAACAGTATGTTGTGCTACAGTGCAAAATTCACGATAAATTGTTAAAAATGTGCTCTTTCACATCTAATTGTATTCATTTTATTGACAGAGAGGCAGCTGCATGTAATGGTGTACAATAATATTCTGTATGAACTTTCTTAAAACTTACTAAAGTAACATTTTTTTCTGCACAAATCTTCATGTTCATAAGTTCCAAATTTAAAGGCACCATAACAAAAGCTGTGACATCAACATATTTAATTTGTCCAAGATATGGTCTTGCTGTGCAGTTGTTGCTTTTCATGACTGTTAACTTTTAGTTAAGAAAAAGAAACAACATGCAAATATTTTGGATTGCCCAGTTATTTTACAAGGTTTGAGGCGTATTTTACAAAACCATAAAATCATCATCACATTTATTATCTTCTTCAATTTCTTGAATATTTGTGTTTGCATGTAAAATAAGTATAAAATAGGAAAAGTGAAAAGTAAGAATCAAATTAGCATGTTGTTTTCTGTAAGCAGCCAATCAGGAAGCATCCTGATTAGAGTAAAGAGAGTTTTTTTTTTTTTTCTTTTTTCAGAGTTTTGGCCTTGCATTCACGTGGTGACTGCAAAATGATCCCTCTTATGTTTCTGTGTTGATCGACTTTACACAACTTTCTGAAAAAGACAGTTCCATTTTTCCACATACTTGGGGTTAGGATGCCACACACACGCCAGGAAAAATTACAAAGTTCCCATGTAGTCTGGAAAAGTATGGGATTTAATTTCAATGTCTCACAGTTCAAGATAAGTATAAGGAAGTAAGAGTGTCAAAAATATTCCTTCTACTGTATTTAATTTTTTTCAAATGAATGTAAATATCTAAGAAATCTGGAATTGTAGCACATTGTCAGCTTTCTGAGATATTTTTGATGCTTTCATGTGGATGAATACATTTCTAGAAATGATGGTGTTTACAAAGACATTTCAGAAACAATAAATAGAACTGTTGTTGTGCAATATCTGAGATCTGTATGTAAACTGAAGAGAGAGAACTGCCTGATAACCTTAAATGTAGATCTCATGGGCAATTTGATCAAATGGAAAATATGAGGGGTTGGTTTTGAATTTACAGCATGAAGACATCTCTTTATAGAGATGTTTTGAATCTAGCCCACCCACCTCCACTGGCAGGTGTGGTGTCCGTCTCCCAGTTGTTCAGCGGTAAATGTTTCCTTGCACAAGTAATATTCTTGCTATGTTCTGTCAAATCATCTTGAAGAATTTTAAAAAATGAGGCAGACAAGCAAGATGGACGTTTGTAACATCTTGTATTTGTGCTCTGTTCTCATGCTGAGGCCTGGAAACTGACATGGAGAACCCCCAGCCTTCCACATCCAGGCCACTGCCAGTGCCGGTCAGAAATCACAAACAGAAAGGACAAACCAAAGGAAAACAGAGTAGTCATAGAAAAAACTATGTACAACCAAAACATCAAGGTGTGTTTTTGTCACTAAAAGGCTGTTTAACAACCTTTATTTGATCCCATTCTGTACAACATGATTCAGTACAACAGTACAAATTGATCAGGTTCTGTTTGGACAAACAGATCGTGGCAGCCCATGAGTCGGATTGGTCAGAAAGTCACCCCTATTCATTCACAAAGGATGCACACAGCCTACAGGTTAAAAAAAAAAGACAAGCTCTTTAGGAACGACAGCAAGCGCCTACACACGTAATTCAAACCATCCATGAAGAATAATCCATTCCAGAAGAATAAAAATAGATACAGGTCAGGATTCTCCATGATTCTTCCTGAAAACCAGAACCGACCCTCCCAAAAACTTCCATCACCGAGTTCGTCTTAGCCCAGGCTTGTTTTCCGCTCATTTATTTATTTATTTATTTTTTTATTTCTTTACACCCAAGCCAGAAGAAAAGCTACTAAAACTCAGGACTTTTACAGTTACATTGACAAAAAACAGTTTCAGAGACCCACAATTTAAATTGGACTGTGAAATAAAAGATAAAAAAAAAAACAAAAATAAAAAACGAAACAGCATTTTTTTTTATAGTTCTGTAAAATGCCCCAGCATTCTCCAATATTACAAATACTGTTATACTTTTACAGTAAACCAGAAAAATGTCATATATATATTCATATATATTTATATATATACCAAAACCCGTCAAGAAAAATGAGAAGCAATGAAGAAAAAAAAAAAAAAATCAAACATTTTGAAGCAAAACTAAAAAAGGAAAAGAGATTTACATACACAAAAATGTATTTTAACCCTTGTATCAATACTGTAAACTTCTTCAAGACAGAGTGCACTAAATTCTGTTCTAGTTTCTGTTTTTCCTGATTTTTCTCCAGTTTTTGTGAGGTTTTTATTCACTTCCTGACGATCCGGTTTTGGGACAGACTTGTGTCCTTGTCTGTGTGAAATTTGATATAGATCTATATATATTCATAAAGGTTGTGCATTTATATGTACATATGCATACATATTTATACACGCAGACACATTATTATTGTGCTGGGTAATCTGCTAATGCTAAACCTAAACTCATAATTTTCTGTTGATTTTTAAAAAAATTTTTATCTGTTTGAGTGTCAGATTTCACTTTACAGTAAATTTATCTTTGCTCAAATTTGATGCTTCAGGGAAAGCGTTACATTTGTCTCAGACAATAAATAGGAAGATCACAATTCAAGGCACACTCAAGTCAAATTGAATGGCAGTACAAAAAATGTCCAGAATAAATTAATATTCTAATTACTCCCATCATTCAGTTATTACATTTTTATAGTGCCAGCTTTGGGAAAGCTAAGCCTAACAATTGTGGCACTCCAGCATCAGGAGATCCCAAGCTCCACACCCTTTTTCCCGCGTAGCTGTTTTGTTCGTGTGCATTGGATGGATAAATCATAAAGTGCCGGTTTGTTTCTGAGAACCGTCAGCATTGGAAATAAATGTGATTTATTTATTTTTAATAAAAGTGCAGCTATGACGTTGGAATGGCTTAAAGCAAACAAATGGATTGGACATTCAAAACATCCCAATGTGATGGAGAACATTTAAATCATTTTAATGTTAGTAAAAATGTTGCTCTGGAAACTTCTAGTACAATGTTGTCAGATTTAAATAATTTCATTACAGACATCTACTCAATTTTCCTTACATACCTAATCCCTTCTTAGAATAAATTAAATTTGACTACATTAGCCAAAAAAATTTAAATTTATAAAACGATGTAGAAGAAATGTTTTGAAAGGCAGCATAAGAACAAGCGGGTAAAAAATAATAATGATAATTGAGCAGTTATATTTTACCCTGAGACGTCTATGTGCTCTTTCTGTTTCTCTGTCCTAAGTATCGCTCTGTGCAGACTCGTCATGGCTTCATGCTCAACTACTAATTATTAATAACTCCTACAAATCATGAGGCTTGGTGAAAAATATAATGCAGAGGTGTTTAATGTAGTAAAAACTAGAGCAGAAACTAGTAAGTTGTAGAGTTGTAGGATTCAGCAGCTGTCATGTCGAGAACCTGTTTCCTCAGGCTGGTTAGGTTGTTAAGGGTTTATGAATCTTGGGATCTTCTTTCGTTTGACATTTACTATTTCTTATGACACTCAGTGCTACATATCCAATTATATCGAAATGGTTTACAGTCATTTCATGCTACAATGCCAAAAAGGATTGTTGTCCGCATATCATCGTCACGCAAAATAAATTAACTCTAGCATTCGCAGTTGACTCTGAAATTGAAGATTGAATTCTGCTTCTTTTCAAGATACTAAACAATTATTTTAATGTACAATTTCCTACAAGCCGTGTCCGAAAAACAAACAGCCTACAATGTTTTTTTTTTTTTTTTTTTTTTCTGTTCGGCTTGCTTAAGAGACTCTCAGGATGTCATGTGGGATAAAAAAAATGCTAACTTAAAAAAAAAAAAAAAAAAAAAAAAAAAACTGTAAAAAAAAGAAAAATGTACCTGCACGTGCCAAAATACAAAATCCAATAAATACAGAAATTATTGCACAGTTAAAGGCTCCACATATTTAAAACTCATCAGACTGATTGTTTAAAAATGAATGCCAAATGAGGCAGTTTAGACAGCTTCAGTTGTTAAGATCTCATTTTTTGTTTTCTCAGTTGGCAGTTTTTTAATCAAAAACACAAAGTTAAACTAAAATCAATACAAAAGTATCCAGCTACCCCCTTAATTTGTTGTCTTTTTTTTTTAAGAGTCCAAGGAGAATGGTGCAGAGCATGAAAACATGTTTTAGACTCTCTCTGCTTGTTCGATTTTGACCTCACTGGTCATCAAATGTTCTCCATGCCACTTTTTCATGTGTTTCTCCAGAGTGCTGTACACACTGAAGGGCATTTGGCAAATGTCACAGCGGTAGACCTCCTTACCAAGCTGGCCGTGTGTCTTCATGTGGCGGGTGAGCTTGGAGCTCTGGGCGCATGCATAGTTGCACAGCTCACACTTGTAGGGCCTTTCCCCGGTGTGACTTCGCCGGTGCACCGTCAGGTTGCTGCAGTTCTTGAACACCTTGCCACAGTATTCACAGGTGTCGCATCTCCTCCCGTCCTTGGAGCTCGGTCGACCTGGACCAGGGCCTCCACCTAAATGAGGCGTGCTGCCACCGCTGGCGGTGCCGCTGCGGCCGGATAGACCGCCGTCCAGCAAGTCTCCTGGAGGTGTCGAGAAGCGCAGGCTGCCGTTTTCCGATGAGTGCTCTGAGGAGGTGGCAAAGGGCGATTGTCTGGAGTCAGTGAAGCCTAAGAAAGGGTCTTTGATGAAGTGGCGAGAAGCAGCATAGCCCACCAGCCATTGGGAGTACACATTCTCAGAAGGGATATGTGGTGCCTGGGGAATGTCCAAGTCCTTCTCAATCTTGATCCTCTTGTTTGAGGAGTTGGAGAGAGCAGGGCTGGTGATGGGGGTGGGCTTTCGAGGGAACAAGCCTGAGAAAGAGTCACCGGAGCCACAGTTCCGGCCATTAATGGTTGTCCGCTCTTCCTGCTGGTGGTGATTCATCTCTCCAACCACAGAATCCTCGTCCCCAGTGTCCCGCTGGCCATCAGAGCCCCTTTTGGAGAAGGGCATCCTTTTACGATTGTCAACTATCAAATTATTATACTGCTGAATGGAATTGAGCGCTCCACCGTCTACCATTTTGTCAAGGGAGAGAGATGTCTTTTCTTCCGAAGGAGGCTTAGGACCATTTTCCCTGTTCCTGTAGAACTCAGACTCCATGCTGAAGTTTGATTCTGGTCGACTCTCATTCTCCAGTTCCTCTTCTTCCTCTTCCTCCTCCTCTTCCTCATTACCCTCCCCCTGGAAGTCCCCGTCACGATTTTTAATCCCCTCCCCAGTGATATCACTGGTGCCTGGTTCTGGGGAGCTCGTGGTTGAAAGGCCATCGTCTGAGCGTCCCGTCATGGATCCAGCCTTGTGCATGTGCGTCTTCATGTGGCGTTTCAGCTTGCTCGCCTGAGAGCAGGCATGGTCACACAGCTGGCACTTGTATGGTTTTTCTCCAGTATGGCTGCGCCGGTGCACCACCAAGTTGCTCTGGAACTTGAACGTCTTACCACAAAACTCACAGGACTTGATCTTGTTCTGAGTCTGGGGAGGGGTGGTGCTGTTTGGGGGCATTGGTGGCAAAGGAGGGGTGCTCAGAAAGGGAGATTTAGGGCCTTGTTGAAAGGGGTTGGGGTTTAGCAGTCGATGCATAGGGTTGGGCCTGCTGGGGGATAGTGGTGGCGTAGTGCTGTTAGTGTTCCCTGCCAGTTCACGTAACCGCCGGGAAAAATCCATGGACTGGGACTCCATGGCCATCGGCGTAAGCCGCATCACCCTCTCAAAGGCACTGGGGTGCTGTGAGATGAGGCCCATTTCCTCGGCGCTAAGGCGTTCCAGCCGATGGGGGTCCAGGTGATGGCGGGGAGGTGGGCTGACAAACGGTGGGGTGTTGGGGAGACGGTTCTCCACAAAGCCTGGGGGTGGTTCTCTGAGTAAAGGCCCTGTCATCCTCAGCAGGTGGAAGGGATTGTTTTCCCCCAGGAAGCTGGTGAGTGGGGACTGTGGGATGGAGTCGTTGCCCATGGGCGGCGGCATGGTGAGTCGAGGGGTGAGGGCTGTGCTGGAGGGGTTGGATTCCAGATAGATGCGAATGCCGTGAGTGTTCTGGGCATGCTGCAGCAGGAACCAGGCGCTGGGGAAAGGATGCTTACAGGTGGTACATATGTAGTTGGAGGGCTCATCTCTGCCACCTGCAGACACACAAAAAAAACAGAATAAAGATTTTATAGTTAATATTCTCAGAGATATCAACCCTAAACGTAACTCTATCCCATCATGAAACATTAACAATAGATTTTTTATTAATAAGAGCTCATTTGCAGTGTGTAAACTTTTCAACTGAGGCAATGAGATGTGGTAAATACTTTATATTCTATGTAATACTCTCAGTAGCTGGGAAGACCTTTTTACTCATCATGCCGTCGCAGAAATTCGATGTACTTATCACGCTTTTGACAAGTGAATTTTCAGTCGGCCTACAACGGATATGTGTTTAAAGAAGTGCTTAATCTCTCACTGAGGGAAATATCTTTCCTTTCACTTCAGTTTAGTCAACCTGGGATTCCCCTTATTGCAGATATATGCACTGTAACTCCAACAGTGCAATTATTTTTAGCCTTAGCGTTTAGTACATTTTAGGGGGAAATGCAGCCACAGAGAGATATTTAAAATGAAAAGCAACTAACCAGAATTCAGCAGAATCCTCAATCTTTATTTTCTTTAACAGAAATTAATCTACTGGTTTTTCTGTCTGACTTAAAGATGCCGCAGACACACGCACCAAAACCAGAGAGATGATGCTAATTGTGTTTTTTTATTCTTGTGTATTTATTTAATGAAACCTTGTTTTCTTGACCTACTGCACTAATTTCACATCGCTTGGAAAACATATGCTGCTCTAATTGTTGCCCTTGTTTGTGCACGCATGTGTGTGTGTGTGTGTGTGTGTGTGTGTGTGTGTGTGTGTGTGTGTGTGTGTGTTGGCTAACTGGTAGTAAGGCTGAAATGCATTTACTTTATGAGGAACATTTATTTATTTAAAATAAATAGCAAAAAAATATAATTGTGTGTCCAATTGGCAATCAATGAAATTTAAGACATTTAAATGTAAGCTAAACATACAAAAAAACACAGACAAAGGATATTTTTTACAATAATATTAGTAATAAAAATAAAAAAAAATAAAACCTGAATTATTCATGAATTTGTCTCGCTCTGTGAGTGTGTTTGCATTAAGGAGGAGCAGCGTGGAGGTGGAACAGCTGTTCTCCTCTACAGTCCTGTAAGGCCTTTTGACTTAATTATAGCAGACAGGACGTTCACACACACACTCACACACTCTCACTTGTACAGTGAAAATAACAGCTCCCCATGTCTCAGCTTTTGTCTGCATGCTTCTCACAAGCTGTTTTAGTGTCGAATCTTAACACTCCAAAAAAAAAAAAACATTCACTCCCTCTGCCCCTGCCTCCATCTTTCTGCAAACTTCTCATTTGATCAGTGAAGTCATTTAGGAGCGTGTGTGAGTGTGTTTTGGAGAGTGAAATAATGCGCCGAGACGCTATTTGTCTCCGGTCACAGTGGAAGCAGAGGGCCACGGTTTTTGTCTTGGGGAAGTGTGTGTGCGCGCGTGAGCGTGTGAGAGACAGAGTGCAAGGGAGAGAGAGAGGGAAAGAGAGCGCCCTCCCGGGGGAAGGGAGTCTAACGCAGATGGCAAATAAAGTATGCAGCCTGAGGCGAGAGCACATTATGCTAATTCTAATGTCAGCTGTACTTTAATATACGACTCTATTTAATCACCCCATTATTTTCTATTTCCATATGAAAAAGCAGGGAGAGCGAAGGAGCTGCTCATCACTTTATTTGGTCGAATGCTGAGCGCTATGCTTTATGGAGTGAAGGAGAAAACACTGCACGGATACGTCCCTCCTCTCTGAGTGTTATTGTACACACACACACACACGCACGCACGAACACACACACACGCACGCACGCACTCACGCACCAACTCTTTGAATTATGATCTCCTGTATGAGTATTTACACTGAGTATGTCTGTAAAGGTTACACAAGTTCACTGACATCTTTTTATAGAAGGCTTCAATGCTCACAGGGTGAACATTCACAGAGAGATAAACCATCTTATGCTTGCAGCATCCTGGAAGTCAAAACATTTTATTCCAACTTTTAGCATGCATCTGAATTTAGTGACAAACAGTAGATCAGACTCTGATGCTCTGCAAGCAGTCAGGGAAGTGATTAAGATTTTACCAAGACAGAGAGTAACACAATAAACGGTTATATTAAATATTCTGAAGTCAAAATATTTAAGATAGTCGTTTCTTTTTAAATTAAGGAATAAAAAAGATAAGCAATCCTCTTAGAAATGCATGGTCTTACATGTTCAAAGCTTTGTTTCTTTAGAAAACATGAGCATAAGTGTATATTTCAGTGACTAATTTCCATAAAATAAATATATTGTTGCATGACAGTAAATAAAACATGATGCAGTTTTGAACATTTGTTTTTAACATTTAAAAAATGTAAACTTTGAAAATTTACTAGTAGGGTAGGGTACTGCCTACTTGTAGAATAAAACAACAGAAGAAGAATCAGCAGATATCCAGTTGATTATTGTAATTAACATTCATGCACAGAATGAAACTAAATAATTCAATTTTATTTTTTTATCGGTAAAAAAATAAAAAAATAAACATATTTTTTTCTTTTTTCTTTTTTTAAAGAAAGAACATTCATTTGCATTTTATGAGTTTTCATTGACAGCATGGAAGCAATAAAAAATGAGCCAAGTAAAAAAAGATGGAAAATGTCTTGGTTGTGTTTCCCACCTGGCATTCTCACAAATTTTGCCTCAAGTTGTGCAATAAATCCATCTGAGAATAATCCAATTTCTTACCCCGTAGTACTTCAGTAGACGGGGTTGCTCTAGCCATTTTTTTTTTTTAAGAAAAGAGTGTCACTTCAAACAATGGTTTTGTCAAATCTAAAATCTAAAATGTTTCACTTCCTTCTATCCCTTTACCATACCTGAATAATTCTGTTTACTGGAAGCGTGGAAGCGGCTTGTAGTCGTTAACAATTGAGAGGGTGGCACAACCAAACACACTCAAACTTAAGGCCGATTTAGAGTCTCAAATCCAACGTGTTTGTCATTTGGACGGATGTAGGAAACCCTTAGAAAACGGGGGTTTCCTCTCAGATACAGAGAGAGGACACGTGACCTCTGAATCATCTTCAGCTCTTCAACTCCTTCAGTCTGATTGGAGTCTGTTAGGCACTCATTAAAATCTGTAAAGTTTTGTCTAATATAAAATTATTAAAGGTCATTAAAAAAATGAACATCATTGTGTCCGAAGCACAATTTAACCCAGTAGCTATTTGATGAAACCTAACAAAAAGAAGCAAAGCAGATAAACAGATGCATGTATAGACTTTTTGCAACTACATGAACGCAGCAGCTTTTTTTTGGCTTGTAATCTCATCATTTTCCTGCAGAGATCTTTGCTCCGAGCTCTAACAGTTCATCTCTTCCGTTTTTGTTCAGTTTCACCTTTTGGCCAGTATATATCCTCTTTCCTTTTTTCTGTCATTGTCAATTTGTCTCCAAACTACTCCAAAGCATTTACACATGACTAAAGCTGTGAGAAAAAAAAATATTTGTGACTCTCCACAATATGAATGGAGCTGTATGGTCAGCTGGAAATAGGACAAAACATTAAAGACCTCTCGGTTATCAAGTCAACATACATGTTGCTTTAAATATGCTTTGTAATTATCTCAAGTTAATGGTGTTCAAACAGGACTTTTATGATAGAGAGAGGGCAACAATGGAGAAAAAGCTCTAATGTTTTCTATTTCTTGGATTGATGGATTATTGTTGCAATTACATAAATGAGCAGAGAAATGTATGAGCACTAAAGGTGCTCATAAATGTCTCTTAATTTATATATATCGTGGCCATCTTAGAGTTCTTAAAAAGCACAGAGCATATTCTTCTCTGACAACAACGATAGAGGTCAGAGTGAAAAAGAAAAAGACATAAATACCACACTTGCTGCTTCACTGCTCAGTAGGATAGAGGTACCTTAACATGATGCCAAGGTAGAATAACATAAGCATTGATTGTAAAGGTGCAACTATTTCTCCACATCAACATGGAAATAATTATGAGTTTATTTTCAAGCTCTTTGAATCATCACCATAATTCTGCAGAGAGAAAACCAGAAAATGTTCCAGCTAGTTCCCAGCAAATTCAACTGAAATTTAGACTGAGCAATGCTTAGACAAGTCAAACAAAAACAACGTCTCTACAGGCTTGAGTCAGAATGTTGAATGGTAAACGTCATGACAGCACAATTAAAATAAAAACTGAAGAAATACAGCTTGTTTAGAGAAAATGAAAGAGAAAGTTTTTCTCTCTTCAGCTCGGAAGAACTTCATCTAATTGAATGAAAACATATCTGGATTTAACTGATTTGGATGAATGAAACTTATAAAAACAAAGGACAGACCTAATGCAAAACAAAGATCTGCTAAAGACCAAATATTTTTTTGAATGACTTGCAAACCTCGCAGTGATTTAGCCACCTTGTGAAGTTCTCTGCACACCAAAGTTTAAGTTTGAGGCCATTTGTTCAAAGCTTGGTATAAACTGGTTCATTTGAAGCGACTGTGGTAAGAACAAGTCAAGATTTATAGCTGCTAAAGGTGCCCCCACGAGCTGCTGAACCATAGAGTGTAATTCATTTTTTGCTCATTATGTTTCCATTGTTGGTTCCTCTTTGTTTGGTGAATACTTTCATGTTTTTCTTGTACATTTGAGGATAATTTATAAGAGTTTAGAATCTGGTAAAGAACAGATTTTGTGTGTGTGTGTGTGTGTGTGTGTGCTATGGTTTATTGAACCCTTATAAATTGTTAAAAGTAACCATAATATTTACCCAAATCCAATTCTGCATCTCGGATCTTCCCATCTTTCCTTCAGGTGAAACTCCACCTCCCTTTTTTTTTCCACACAGAATCAAACTCTCATTACACACTGATTCCAGTTTTCACTATGATTCAATTTGCTGTAATTACTGCTGCTGCTGCTAATAAAAAAGGAGGAAGAGAGAGTAGAAAAGCAAAGGTGCAGAGGTCAACTGGCAGTTAGCGGCGTTCATTTTCATCACAGTGTATTCATCTGGGGCGGCTAATGGTCCAATTTTCTCCCCCTCGGCCCTCAATAAATATTGCTGGAATTACAGGTTAAATAGCTAAATTAAATCACAGCTATTACAGATGAAGGAGGGAGGAAGAGTGGGAGAGAGGGAGTTAAATATGTACAATTACAGAGGGGGGGGGTGCATTGCTGCAAAGAGTGCGATTAAGGCAGCGAGTGTCGGCGGAGCGCTGTGGGATTATTGCGTCCAGTTATTACGCAGATCCCTGCAGCAGGCTGATGTATCACTTTTATCTAATGTGATTCATTGTCTTGCACTTTTGGTCATTAAAGCTTGAACATTAAACCCAACCAAACACTGAGAAAAATTAGCTGGTATGAGAAATTCAAATGGGTTCCGGTCAGATTCGTCCTCCTGTCCTACATTGCTTAACTCCTCGCCCTGCATTGCTGTCCATCACAATCAGCACATGGCAGCATTTTCTCCAGTCATGTCAAGTAGCACACATCCTAGCAGCACCAAAGCTAGTTGGTGCTTGTGGGGGAATTAGGAGGTGTTTATTTCATGTGTCTCTGAGATCATTTCAAAAAACGGAGCTCACTCGGCGCCGCTTTGCCAGTATTCTTTAAATAGTCTGTTAGCTCTGAATGAAGTGGTTTGAGTGCAGCCCGACACGCACTTTAAATTGGTTCTAATAGCTCACAACTAGAATCATTACGAGACCACATACAGTACCAGCAGCAGCTTTAATTAAATCTCATCAAGATCTTTTGCTCCAACAGCCGAATTTATCTGCTGCGCGTCGCGCCGGCCGGCCAGAAGTCTTGTTGAAGCTCCGGTGGGAAATGTGAGTCATCTCCGAGCTCAGATCACCGCAGATGCTGTTGGCCAAAAACCAAGAGGCAAACCCCAAAGTCCTTCTGGTTTTTAGGCTCTTGCTGTCAGACTGCAAGCCGCAAAACGAGCTGCCGTCTAACAGATTTTCACGTTTTTCAGCTAAAAATAATAATAATAATAATAATGCAAAGTATTCAAAATGAAAGGAGTTTAAATTGGGAACCAATAAGTGAATTTGATCTTCGAGGTTCTTTGAAAAATCTTTTATTTTCTCTAGCAAACTATGTTTGAAGATTGAGTATTCATATAGTTATGTCATGTCCCACCTAAAAGAAATGCAACATTATAAAATAAATACTGTCTGAATGAGCAGTCTGAACATATTAGAAACATCTTATGTTCTAATAATTTACAAATATTCTGTTTTGCTTGAAATTTTTTTTTCTTTTCTGAAAGGGATGTTAATTGACAAAAATCTGTGTGAATGTATGAAAAAAATATGGATTTGAATCTCTGGTCAAATAATTTGAATGCAATGATGCTAAACTCCTGAATTCAAATGTACAGGTGGTGGAAACAAAGAAGTGTTTGTATCCAGCAGGCCATTCTGGTACAACCATAATTAACCAGATTTAAGATAATCAACATGAGCTCTGCTGGTTTTTATTTCTAATTTTCTGTACTTCTGTGTAATTTTCCTCTGTCCTTCTTCCTCCCGTGGTGTGTGTTGAACTTTAGTTTCATCCCATCTTCTCCTCATGCTATCCAGCCAACAAAGGATTATCACTGAACAAGGTCTGTACGCATTCCTGGCAAGAAAAGACGGGTCTTATTGGTGTGGGTTTGAAAGAAAAGCTGAACAGATCAGAACCAAATTAGATTGAATTTAGCTCATTAGAGGAAGAGGAAGGCAGAGGGAGAGATCCGCGGTCCCTCACGCCGTGCAACGAGTCCTGCAGTCAGAACAAGGCCAATCCAAAACAAACTGCTGTGTGTTTGTGTGTGTTGCTGCCTCTGTGCCCTGTTAACAAATTAGAGGGATTAGGAGAGGAGAGTGCCAGAGCATACCAGCTAATCCCACACACTGGCCTGCACCACTGCACCTGGGGAGCCTGCGAGAAACTGTGAGGAGCGGCAGGAGCCTCTACAGCCGCCTTTATAATCCTGCACAACGCACACACAAACACACGACACCTGATACGTGTCACTCCGACTGCGAATGTCGACAAAAGACAGCGATGTGACAGATTTGTTGCGCTTCGTTGCCTCTCAGGTGACTTCCAAAGTAGCTGACATATTTGTTGCCCTCTCTTGTTAAGCTTCAGGTCTCTCTCCGAATGTCTTTATTCAGCAGTTGCCATTTAAATTCAGTAAAACCAATGAAACTTTTATGATACTTTGCATATATCCAAAACAATTGATATCTAATGTCTGGAAAAAGAATAAAATGTAGCAGAAAAGTTGATATGATGTGATTTTGTTCCTGCCTTGCCACTAACTTATTTCAGGCATCCTGTCATTTTACGTCACTTAATAAAAGAAAGAAGCAGCTGCCGAGTAATGCCCGCACTGGAGACTCACAAAATGCTGAGTCGCTGGTTGCTATGGTAATTCCATTATTTTCCAGGGAGCGTGAGATGGCCCACAGCACGACTATTTTTCATCAAATAGAAACAAAAGTTTAACTTTTAAATATCTCAGCCAAGCATTGTGTGAAACACAATTATTGCATCAAATAAATATTTGAACCGTCAGTCGTAGAACCTTCTGGTGGAACCACATTTAAATCTTTAATCCATGTGCAGTTTTTTTTTATTACGGAGATGTGACAGTTTCAGTTTCTTTTTTTTTTTAGTGCAGCTAGTGACCTTTATTCACATTAATCAGACAGGAAATGAGTAAATGAATAAAGGGGAAAACCTGCAGCAAAGGTTTCAAAGGCTGAAAATAAAACCCTGCACGTGTGTCAAGGACACAATAAGTATTCTCAATAACTACTTTGACCTAAAATAACATGCTGAATTAGTTAAATATGGCAAAAAATGTATTTAACCTGACATCAAGGTATTGTTCTTATTAACTTCCTCACAATATTGAATAAGTACTGAAATAAAATTGAATTGCCATTTTGGAGAAGATTGGAATTTTGTCTGTGAATTTATTTGTTCTGGTGCTGGATTTTCTCCCTCTGAATATAATTGTTAACATTTAAATTTGAAGTGGATTCTCAGTTCTCCCAGACATCTCTATGGAGAAAACTGTGTTTTTGTCTGTGCAGGTTAAGTCACTGACATGCTGTCAGGTGGAGAGTTGGCATAGCCACAATAGAGAAACTCTGCCATGAGCTTGATGTGACAGGGACAGCGGTCCAGCACATTTTTGGATCCCTCGCTCCTCTTCCCATCTCCCGTCCCGTCCAAATTCCATCCCCCTCCTTCCCGAATGCAAGACTCGTCCAAGCCGAGCGCGGCCAAGTGGGAGTCTCCTGGAACACGCACAAGCCGGAGAGCCATCCAAGACTGTGATGTAGCAGTGCCTCTCCTGTCTGAATAAGACATATTACAGCTTTGTCTGACAGCAGCATCAAAAGGAAAATCTCTCCCTGTCTGCGTTGGTCCTTCACTGCTCGCCTGCTCTTCCTTACTGTAGCAGACAGGTTTATGAATTCAACATTACGCCCTCTGATCAGTTTCACCTTTTCAACTCTCAAAGCGAGCAGAGATCTTTCAGGTGACTGCAGCCTAATATTTTTTTTTTATTATTTTTTACATTCATCACGGATGTGAGGCAGGAAAAGTGCTGATGCAGATTTGGCTTTAGGGTGAGAGGAGAGAAAGACAATGAGGGACTGAACTCTGGGGTCTGAGTTGACTTGTTTATCCAGAAATAACACCGAGATGAGGGAGCAGGGAGAGGAAGGGGGACAAGTAGAGGAAATCCAGACCAGAAATCGTGAGGGAGGGTATGGATGGGATGCAAGAGGGATGAGGGGACAGGTCTGTGCTGCAAGACCTTATAAGGGCCGGATGAGTGCAGTGGTATTAACAGAGACGCAGCAATGGTATATATAGTGAAACAAACTGAGAGCAGTCACTCTGACTGACTCATGCAGTTTTAAAGTGGACTACATAAATGTCAAGAGTTAAATTAAAGCTAAAGACTCATTTGTGTTGATTATACCTTAGTTCTCATTTATCCTCAATTTCTCCTACTTTAAAAGCCCTTTATACACAGCACATAATTCAACTGCACTTTAAAAAAGGAATACAATTAAATTTACCACTTTATATATATATATATATATATATATATATATATGTGTGTGTGTGTTACTGAGCTCAGTTCAAACAGGCTTGTAGAAACCTGGCTGCTTGTGCAAAAAAAAAAAAAAAACAATCTACAAAAATCACAGCTGTAAAAACGTCAGCAATTCTTGCTAAATACGTCCTTCACCTAGATGGGTGTCCCTCAATAAGACCTTCCACTTTTCTTACCCAAGGACTCAAAGAGGGCTGAGCAAACTACAACACTGTGAGGCATGTGTACAACAATGGTTGTAGTAAGAGGATGTATGGAAACCACATAAATACAAGATTTGGTCCCTGAGAAAGGGGCTTTGGGGAAATCTGCTTCCCAGTTCAACAGTGGATTTGTCAAACTGCAGTCCTCAAGGACCAAGGTCCTGCAACTTTTAAAAGCATCATTGGTCCACCTGAATCAAATGGCTGAATTACCTCCTGAAGTTGAAGTTTGAGAGGGCTTTTCCCATAAGCCCTGATGATCTTGACTTCCCATCAGTCAGATAATGTTTTTTTGACTGAATGTCAGTTTAAGCAAACTGAACTTTTACCGCCAATGTCTTCATCTGTGATTGTTTCCAAATCAACAACGTACTGGATCCTTGAATCTCTTCCCGCATCGGTGGAGTGATCAGAGGGTGGCTCCATAAAACTTATCTGGCTTACACCTGACCAGATCCTGGTAGGTAAGATTCACCAATGAGTCTCCTCTTACACCTGGCTCCAGGAAAACACCCAACTACTTCCAGTCTGAGAGGTACAACCAGGTCCAACAATCTTGAAATTGTCTACATAGGTACTGAATTGTGCCATGAGTCAATTTACCATTGGTAAAATGACTGATGTGAACAACAACTTTGGTTCTAAGGTAATCAAGACATTCTAACCCCACCACCATGACAACATAGTGAAAGTAATGTGCTGACTTAAGTAGGGGCATCAAAGTATTGAGCAAATTATGGCATCAAGATTTGTTTTCATGCAAGCTAGCTGAATTAGACAGAATATGGGAGAGACTGAACACAGCTTCAGGTGAAAACTGTCAGCACATCAGTTTGGAAAACAGCTCAAATTTAAGCCTCACTGCCTTCATCCGCAACTCCATTTCTATGCCTCTAGCTTAGCAGGCAAGAAAATATAACAAACTCATATTTGCACCTTGCAGAGTTTGGTCTTTTATTGCAACAGGTAAGTCTGTACTGGTTATTCTAAAAAATGTTCTGCAGCCCTTTTTTTTTGCTTTTTAGTTTGTACTAATACAAACATGAGCAAAACAAAACAGTAGTCTTCGCGTTTTAAAGCAGAAACTCTAAGGATGCATCGGCATCACACGTTTATCATCAAGAAAAATAATTTTTCATTATAAAATCTAATTTTTAAGGACCTAAGGTCTATTTTATTCAAAGGAAACTTCAACAATTTTATGATTTTCTGCAGATTATGCCAGGTAGCTGCTTCTGCACACATGATAGAGCTTCATCTCTTGCAAAACCCCACAGAATGTGACAGAGAGCATGGGTCAGTCAGACACTGCTTTTATCCAAGAACTGACCATTTAGGTCATTACATTTACTGCAAGAGCCGCTTCCTCTGCATGTGCCTGCTTCATCCAGCTGTCACGATGGATGCACTGATCTGATTTCCCTTCACCGTGGCCAGGCAGATGGCACGGCGGCGCTCAAACAAACCATGAGAGGCTAAGCCCTGCCAGCAGTTGGTCACACTTTAGCCACTGACCAATCACAGCTGCATGACAATGGCTTGGACCCTGCGGTTGCTGTAAATGGCTGAATGGGTGGTTGTAATCTACTGCAAAGTACCAATGAATTGAGAGAACAATCCGGTGTAGGGCGGAGAGAGGAAACAGAGCAGAACCCTGTGGTGATCTGGCAGCTACAACGATTGAGAAAATTCTACCTGCAATTTTCTCCATGCAGGTCTGCCTTTTGTTTGTAGGTCTAGAAATGGCACCACAGGGCACTCAGGGGGTCCAGCAGGGGCAAAACATGTGCAGACAGCAGCTTTACACATCACATAAAAACCTCATGGTCAAAGCTGTAAACCATGTCTGAAATTATCAATAACTGTGTGCTGGAGTGCGTTTCCAAAGCAACGTTTTTATTCGCAAACTCTGCCCAGATTTCTGGGTGAATAAAGGCAAGAAGCAGAAGAAAGAATGGGGAGTGGTCTGCCTGTCTTTAATCAGGCGGCTGCTGCCAGCTTTTGGCCCTGAGCCAGTATTGTTTACTTGGCCAGCCCCCAGCCTCGCTCTGCATTGTAAATTATCCTGCAACGGGGGCAATTTTAGCCCCTTCAACAGGTAGAAAACAAACCGTTCCCACATGGGAGGGCCCTCGTACACAAACAGCTCTCACAGGCTAAACAACATCAAATAAAAACTATCATATAAATTCATTACTTGTTGTGCTGGGAAACAGGACACGGGCTGCTTTCTCAGGAGAAAAACTACACATGTTATCGATTTATTTAAAGATTTAAAAAAAAAAGAAGAGAAAACCAGACACGGCAGCATCCCAACTCCTTTCCTCCAGCCTTCTTTTTGTTATCTGTGATGTTGCCCAGAGAAATCAATAGAACAACTGTAGCTGGCGAGCTTTGTTTATCTTTTCCTCTAAGTGAATAATTCAGGGATGTCAGCAGGGGTGAGGCGAAGCTTTGATATAAACCAAAGAGTTTTGTGTTCAGGGGGGATCTATCTCCCTCTTTATCCCACTCTTCTTCCCCAGAAAGTCACAAGGAGAAGCTGCAAAAACTCCTACTTTGGTTCACCAGCATCAACAACAATCCCCCTGGTATAAAACTGAAGCTCGTAGGAAGAAAAGATGAGGAAAAAGTGCGGCAAACAGCTTTGGGGGAACTGAGAGTAAATGGCTTTAATTTGAAGGTTTCATAGTTTCTTTAGGAGCTGATTGAGGTGGAAAGAATATACCAAAAATAAGACTGAATAATCAAAAAGTGACTTAGCATTTAATAGAAAGGCGGTGTCCAAAAAATATATGTCTTTCTATTTTACCAATGGCAGCAAAAGTGTGAAATTTGTAAAGACTGATGAAACTATAGTTCTGGAACTATGGTAAAAGTACCACTGTAGGTACATGGGAACCTTGTGGTTCTCAAGGAAAATTTTGGTATTAATTATTCTTAAGATAAATGTGATTTACAAAAAATAATAAAATGTATGGTGTAGAGGCAATAAGTATCAACAATCTAACAGATAAGTTGTTCAAGCGCAATAATCTTTGCATTGTCAGGTAACATTTCCAGAACTCCCAAACAGAAGTAGACAGTAAAAAAACGGAAAAGTGTGGGTGCACACAGGCTGTGGAATTATGTTTTGGAGTTTAGAAATTGGATCTTGGAATGAGTCGAACATATTCCAGCTCCTGCTGGGATTTGCTTATTGGGATATGCTGAAACAGGCTAGCTGCTGTTAGCAATAGAAGCAACAATGGCCTTTGGTGTCATGTTCACTTTAGGAGGTTGCAAAGTACTGTCAGATCAGCCATGTCAAAAATCTGTTCTCACTGCATCTATGGGAAATATTTGTGCAAGGTATTCTAGAGATCTTTTCTGTAATTTTATTTATTTACTTATTTTCAAACTCTGGGCTGGCAAATTTCAACATGCATGGAAGAATGAGAAACATAACCAAACTGCAACGTTCAAAAAATAATGTTTTTCTCTTCTTTTGGGGTGAGTTTTTATGACATAAAGCAACCGATACTAATGGTTTTCTAGGTGGGGGTACTTGGAAAACATTGAATTTTCTGGGGTGGTACATTTAAAAGGTTCAATAACCACCACCAAATACAGTAAACAAACCAAATTAGTTAGTCAGCCTCCAAATAAAAATCCAAACTCCAGAGTTTGGATAAAAACTCATAGATAAAAAAAAGCCAGGTATTTTTATTTGTTTAAAAATACCTGACTCAGAGACTCTTAAATCACAGACCACATTTCAGATCCAGACCCGAATATAGCATGTCTGCGCTTAAGTGGTTTCAAACAGAACACCGTTTTTAATGGCTATGTTTTCTTGCATTTATGGTAATCCAGTGAAGGCAGTGCAGCTTTTCCAGCCTTTATTACATCCCTGATTTTGGTACTAGTTGTGAAATGGCAATGTCAGCGGGGGCCTGTTTGGTTGTTGCTTTAGCAAAGACCAGGAAGAGATTCGTAGACTCCATGACTCCTGTGGTTTTATATTTGTTGAGGTCATTTAGGTACGAAACAGAAAACTGGAAACATTTTTGCACTGAAGGTAACGTTTAAAGCAAACTTTTGCGCTGTAGCAAAGTGTGGCTTTGCTACAAAAGTGAGAGGGTGTAGCAAAGCCACACCTATCCATTAGTTCAATCATGAACGATTGAACTAATGCTGGCATAGGTTTCTGCATCCAGACATAGTTTGACAGAATTGTGCCAGGTCGCTTGTTGAAGAATCTCTATGGGAGTTTTTCTAAATTTGTCCTCATCCCAGTTCAATCTAATAGGTCGTGAATAGTTTTGAAATGCCCGTCCACTAGGGAGGATGCCTTACAAGTTAGGCTGCTTTTCTGGAAAACAGATATTGAATTAGAGATTTAGTAGAAAGTGTTTAAGTCCAGCTGAGAAAATTATGAATACTAACAGCAAACCACTTCCTGACAGAAAAACCTAACAGGATTGGTTTAAATTACTGTTTTGTTATAAGCTGTGGTTCTGTGTTGTATAGCCGAACAGTAACTGGAGAGATTTAAACCCTTCCAAACAAGGGGATCAACATGTATTTGTCAGGCTATGTCACCCTTAGCTGCAGGAACATATATGCACACTCTCCTCCACACACACAAACAGACATGCACACGTACGACGAGGCGGCAAACACATCCAGAGAAGTCACTAAACCTCTGCGTCCCACCTTCACCACGGACACACAAAACCCTCAGTCCCTTGTAATTGAGGTTTAAATCCTTTCCTAACATCCTTCCATCCCTCACTCTTCACCAAACATGGATTGGGCCAACACAGAGCCCCTAATCCCTCCCAGTTTAACCAAGTGAGAAATTAGCTTTTGTTAAGTGGTGATTTGGCCGGTGCTAAACGCCAACAGACTATTGTAGAGGAGAGGGGCAGTCATGAGTTGCAAACACTCAGAGAAAAACTGTCCGTGCAGCCCGGACTGAACTGCTGCAACAAAGCCGTCAAATTGTTTTCAGTGAGATTTCCATCCCCCTCCGTTTGGTTCAAGAAAACCTTGAAGAAAGGCCTGTATCTGCAATGTTTCTCTGAGGTATTGTGTCTGTTCCCTTGCCTCTAAATTCCTCCCAGTTTCTCTGACTTTATAAAACCAAAACATGCACTCAAAGCTGCTGCAGAAAGCCACTAGTGTCAGGTTGATAGACGACACAAGGATTCAGATCCTCAAAGCTGCAGAGAAAGAGCCGGCTGTTGCAGCAGGAGGAGACGAGACAAAGCCCGGCGTCTATCTGAGACTCAGCAGGGCGAAATCTGCCACAGACCGGCTCAGAGACTTCAGGAGTTCATCAGAGCATCTACAAGGGGGAGAGAAAACTGACAAACTTTCTATTTCCAATAGTAGAATCTTTACCACATCATTGGATTTGTGCTTTTACTTTTGCTCTCGGTATTTCGTTTTTTTGTTTTAGGTCCAAGTTCCCCATTTCAAATTTCATTAGTCGTTGATCTATCGTTGCTGTGATTGCTTCCTGCTTTCCTATCACACCTGATCATCATTCCTAATCATTACACCTGCTTTGGATCCATTCGTTTATATACAGACCCTGATTTATGTATTCTGTTTCTGCAGCCATGATTAGTCGAGTTTCATGCATCTCTGCCACGTTCATCTGCTGTCTTTCTTGTACTCTTTGGAATTTAGCTCTTGCATTTTAAATTTTTAGATTCCCTCCTTCATTAGCATTTTTTTTTTGTGTTTTTTAGAACTTGGAGAACACCTCAGAGAAAAAGCATGGACATGGTGCACAAAGACACCATTATGAATAGGCTTTTGTCACTCAATCAGTTCCTGTTCACACTCTTTAATGAAATGCCTTTCATTCTACTTTTCCTGTAACTTTCTGAAGTTTGTCCCTCAAATCTGATGCACCAATTATACCACTTTAAATGCAGCTTTAGACATTTTATTGGGGAACATAAAAGCTTTAATGTTTCAATTATGCTCCCAAATTAATTGCTTAAAAACATTTAGTTAAAACAATAAAAAAGTGAAATTTCCAAATACATAATTTCCCATCAGTTGTACTAAGCCTTAAGGGAATAATGGCTACTCCATTCAGGAACACATCATTCCTTTGTGTAACTTTGTAACATCAAAACCTTGTTTTCATTTTATTAAAGTGTGTTCTTTCTGTTTGAGACACCATCCAGTGAATTACTGAGGGGGATGGGAGTAAAAACGTGACTAAACAAGTTTGTGGAGCACAAATATGTTTTCCTCTTCTGTTATTCATTTGCCAGCTGCCCAAAATTGATCTTGCTGCGCACGGTGGGGGTCCTGACCATCAGGCTGGGAACCATCGCTCTATTTCACTCACATTTAATGAGGACCAGCTCACAGGTTCAGAAACAGCTTTAAAGTTTAAGTTCAGACTCTTCTGGTGCACATTTGGCATGAAATTATTACCACATTCCCCCTTACTGTTGAACCAACTCATAATTATTTGCACAACTAAATAAATGTTCTTTTTTTAGATCAGTTTCGACTTACACATTGCTGCTATAATCATGAAAACACGACTTAATTAAACTGCAAATGCCCCGAATTCAATGTTCTATAAATTAATGTAGTCGCCAAGAATGCCAGGATGAAACACCCACCTTCATTCTGTCACTTAGCCGACGATTGTTGGAAAACTTTCAGAGCCCTTCAAGACTGGATCATATGGAGGTAAGACGAGTCCATCTTTTTTCAAATCTGATGCTGGAAAGATATTTCTATAGTTTTATCCAGCTGCCATATCTATGACCTAAATTTCTACACTCGTTAAACAATTCAACATAAATGGTGTCACTAAGAAAAATTGCAGCATAAATATGCGAACATACTAGTGTTAACATTAAGCACAGACTAAGGATGATTTTTTTTTTGTGAACACACACACACACACGCAGCAGCATAGCACTCAGAGAGAATGCCGTTGCAGTTTTTTTTTTTTTTTTTTTTTGCAGAGCCTGCATCCTTAAATATCAGTAGCAGTAAAAGTGAAGTTAGACGGAAGGGAAGCTCCACATAGCTTCCCAATTCGCTTTCTCTATTCACAGTCATGCTTGACAAAAGCTTCACATAAAACAAAAGGTAAAAACATGACAGAAACACAACAATGATACTCTATGGTTTCATTTCAAATCTAGAAGCTATCTTTCCTTAATGAGAGATCATTGAACATTGAAGGGAAAGCTTGATATCTTTACATGATGAAGTATTTTTAATAAATTACTTTCTGCAAAAATGTAGATGACATTTCACCAGTTTGCAAAATGCTATTTAAAAAGAGTCGACACAGCATGGATCAGCTCAGTTGCATGGATTAAACACACAGTAAGTTTTCTATGTATGTTCAGCTCGTCTCACTCAGCACTAGTGTGATTTATGCAAGTCAGTCTTTAGTTTCTGAGAAGACAAATAATTCAAAGTAGAGTCTGTCTTCAGTCAAGATCATGTGTTTGCCAAACCTGACAAAGTAATTTATGATTCTGAGCTATAGCATGTAGCTTAGGGACTTCAATGGCAAATACTGTAAGCTGAAAATGGTAGCATAAAACATAATTGTGTGTAGAAACTTGACAAAGCAGATGGAAATATGAAATAGGCAAAACAACTGACTTTGGATTTTACATAAATTGACAGTTCTTGTTTGCGTTAAGTTTTCTGCATCTGCAGTGAGAAATGTTTCCTGAGGCTGCAGGAAATATTAGTGCCGTTTCCTCACTGCATGAAAGAAATGGACTCAAAACCAGTACAGCTTTGCATGTTTTTTGTGTTTTAATTGGAGCTGGTAAAAGTCTTGAAGTACAGGAAAGAAAGTAAGTTTATAGCATGTGAAGACAGTTTCTGAAGGAATGATGCATATCGTTTTTCTAACCGTAAACAAGTAATTGTTGGTGTCTAAACCTAACTGCAATACATCCAACGCCAAAAGGGATATAAATCAAAAATTTAATTTTTTTTAAGATAATGAATCTCAGTCTCTTTCCTAAGCTTTACAAGGCCAAATTCATGTAATTTTATTAGATTTGTTGAAAATGTTTTTCGTTTCTCCCAGAAAGCTAGTTGCATTGCTAAACTGTTGCTAGTGCTTCTTTGTGCGTCTGGCCCTGGATCAGATAAGCTGGTTCTTTATTAGCTTTATTAGGTGAGCTCATGGAAACCACCACCAAATCACATTTTTTGATCTGACAAAAACCAAAAAAGAACACTGCTTAAATTTTAACAAAACAAATCTGACTGGTATCAAAAAAAAAAAAAGAAAGAAAAGTTGACTCTCTCATGCTGCCACTCGTAGATCAATGCAATGCACAAAGCTGTGGTTCAGCTGAATCTATAAACACCATTTCCAACTGAGTTCTTAAACACTGTTGGTGAATAAATCTTGCTCTGAATGATGTGTTTATCTCCTTTTCCAGAGCTTCTGGTCCCAATTAGATCAGTGAAGAACTGGGCTGCATTGTGAAGCATTCATGAACACTTCATGTTGTTAAAAGCAACAATGACATATAAAAAAAAAATATCCTGATATTAGGGCATCTGTTGGAATGATTGCATGATTTTAAGCTAAACTATTAATACGTTCATAATACAGCCAATAACATAGCTGCAGGTTGACTATTGTGGCAAACCAGTTTTTTCTTCAAATGCCTGCTGGATCTAGCACAGGGCCTAGTTTAAGTCTGGGAACCACTATTGTGGAGAACCCTGTCTGTGTGAACCCATCAAAGCTATGCTGCGTCACTCCTCTAACACAAAGTAGAAATTATGTTTCATTCTGTTATTTTATGAATGAGACGACAGCTCCCGTTAATGTTAGTTTCATTCACACATTTCTGCTAATTTTTGCCCAAGTTTTCACACGTTAAGTTTCACATGGAAAAAAATAAAGGCAACCATTTGTCAGGATTTTGACAAGATTTATTCCTCTTGTCAAATAGGGAAAAAAATGCCACACAAAAAGGTCCAAGTTTATTGCTCTATATTTCTTGATCACCTGAAAGGAAGCGTATGATCCAGGTCGTCTTCAAATATAGCTCTCGTAGAAAATAAGTTCTTCACACTAACTATTTGCCAAATAAGTTAGCACAGTGCCACCTACAATCACTATAGCAAACCATCTGTTTTGGTGCAAAAACACACAAACATGAACTCCAAGTGTTGAAGAATGAAACCAGGATTCTTCAGTATTATCCAAAGCTGCCCGGTGATTTATTCCCATCCTGTTGATGGTTTTATTGGCCGCAGCCGGAGACTCTCCATGATCCCAACAACCTCTGACTGCGTTTTAATAAATCAAATCACAAAATAACGTAGCCTGCCTTCTTTCTCTTCATTCCATTTTGATAGAAATTGAACTTCACTAACGCAAAATGGCACACAAATGCGCTGTGGATCAAACTACCCCGCCCCCAAGAAATTAAAGTAAGCTTCTTCTCACAGAAGAAGATTTAAAATAAAGGCACATCTTTTAAAATCAGTGCCTATTCACTTTTTTTCATGATCTTTAGAGGTACCACGTGTATGAAATCGCAGACGTCTCCATCACTCGAATTAAATTGTAATCTCCAAAATTCTGTGAATGTTTTCATCTTCATCAAGCCCGGCACTGTCTGAGAAGTCCTCGCTGTTTTGAAATGAAGAACTGTGAGTAAACAATAGATTTACAAATGGCTGCCAGACAGTGCTCGACTCAGTGTGTGTGTGAGATAAATTTAGGACGGGAATTTACTGAAAAGCCTTCAGTTTCTCAACAAATAAAGCAGATTTCAGTAAAGTTACGGGCAAAAAGAGAGTTGATCTGTCATCTTTGATAAAGGTCCAACATTCTTTTCACCTCCTCTTCTTCCTCCTCCAGGCCTCACCTTCATCCTCCCTCACGCGCACACACACACACACACACACACCACTGCCTCCTCCACCAATCTCATCACTGACGCCAGGACATCAATTTTGCAAGTCGCCGAAAATTACCATGCATGAATGCAAAAAAGGCTGATCAGGAGTAATTAACACGGCTTCATATGCAAATTATATTAATGCAGAACTACAAAGTCATTATGCAAATGAGGGCTTCGCCGAGCCTCTTGACAAATACTCGCAGCTCCAGCCATCGAGATGGATGACAAGTCTGCTCACTCACTTCGGACTGGAGGGATGCCTGTGTGTTTTAGTCTAGTTAGTGGATTAGCACCGGCTATTGCTGCTGGCTAGCTGTGTGTGCGTGCGTGTGCGTGTCCGTGCATACGTGGCCAGTCTGTGCGTGTAAACTGTGTGATTAGGAAAGTGGCTAATGGCTGTGTGGCAGAGTAATGAACCTGAGATGCAGGGGATGGAGGCATTTGGGGGGTGAGATGATATGAATATGCATGATGCTCGCTGGCTTTGATGATTAAAGAAAATTTTAATATTTAAATGAGTGCATGCAAAGTGATTACCGCTGCAGAGACAGAGAGGGAGAAGACAGGGCAAAAATGGCAAAAAGGGATTTAGAAAATGCAAAGAAGCACATGAGATGTTGTATTGATGGCGAAGTTCCCCCCCCCCCAGCCCCCCTACCCACCTCCAGCCTCTGTGTTTCCTCTCTGTCTCAATCAGTCACCGTCTTTCTCTGCCGTCATGTGTCTCATTTCGCTCTGGGTGCCTGGTTTGTGTCCAGGATGTTGGATTTTACAGAAGAAAGATGGAAGAGGAGGGTGGAGGGAAGACAAGAGGGGGAAAAGTATGCTCACACGGACACGCAACATCTCATCCTGTGATGCATTTCTAAGGCTCGATGAGGAATACTCGGAAAGAGCCAGCGGTTAAACACGATCATTCTAATGAACAACTAAAAATATCCTTTGTAAGTAGGAACCAACCTGATGAGGCAAAAAATTATTTATTGAGTGCCCGGAACGTGCAAACAATTGAACTCCAGCATATTTCTTCTCTTCGTTGTGAAGAATGAACGACACACAGGGATGTGTTAGTATTTAAAAAGATCACAACGTTTTCTACCAGCCCTGTTCTTTCCTGCCAGGATTTATAGACCACATCAGGAGCGTCAGCCATCAACAGCATCAACAGGCTAATGTATAAAAGCAGTGTTACTGTTCAAGTCGGAGTATTTGTTTAACAAACTGTACGTTTAGTGACACTGGATTTTCAACTAGGTAGAAGTATTTTTATTTATTTTTTACTTTTAGTGGAAATGTTCCTCCTTTTGTTTTCGAGGTTTACATCCAGTCAGTTTTGGGCTATGTTAGGATCAAACAGTTTTAGACTAGGGAGACGTCAGATTTTAGCACCAGACTGACTCAACATCTCCTCCTGCTACTAATTTGTCCCCTTGCTTCACTTGCTCCTCCTTGTGTTTGTCCGTCTAAAACGCGTGGCTTTGGGCTTGAATGCTTATGAGGGTCATATATATTGAAAACTCAGAGAAAACAATTTTATATTTGCTCATTAGTGATGCCGTTGGGTCCTGATTAAAGGGAATGTGACATTTTATAAATATTAGCCATCGGTGACCAGTAACAGCGGCGCTCAAATAGAAGAAAAAAAGTGATTTGGCCTCAGAGTTTTCGACTGGTTTTTGCACATCCAGATACAAGGTGTTCCCATGTGTTGTAGATAGTGCAACACCGTACAAAAATATGGTCGTACATATTTTTGTACAGTGGTTTCTGACTCAATAAACCTTTTGTTGATAAAGGGCTGTTTCACCATTGTAAGACTCTACAAAGAGCTAGAAGCAACATTGAACATCTCAGTCAGATGCTAAATTGGTGGGGAAGTTGTCTGAATTTAAAGACATGCAATTCCAACCAGTTCATGTTTGTTTTGCATTTTATGAACCCCTTAATTTTAAAACGTACATATTTATTATCATGCTGTAATTTAAACTGGCTGCGGTTGAGTGGTGAACAATAAACCTCAAAAATACTTCCAAAACACTCGTTTTATGGGAGGGCATAAAGTAAAGCTAGTGTACATAACATAATTGTTTTGTTAATTAAAACACTTATGTGAAATATAAAATGGATTTATATTGCATGGTGTTTTACATAAGGTGATCTTAACTCTTTTTACAAACTCTTGACATATTTGAAAAAATAGCTAACATCAAACACATTAATTGTGTTACGGCATTTTTATTCACTAATTAAATACAAATATGACTTAGCATTGGAGAGAAAAATGTATAGTGCTGCTTAAACTTAAAATCTGAGCAAATCCTGCACTCAAAACTGGAAAATTCACTTTCCTGCAGAATCATACAACAGTTCTCACAACCCTATCAATATGGCGGCAGGGGTGACGTATGAAACGGCATCTGTGTTTGATCGGTAATCCTCCAGGTAGCAGACTTCGGGGATCGCTGCTCTATATTCCCACTTAAACAATTTCAGAATAAAAAAATAAATAAATAAGAAACCCAGTTTTCCAGAACCAGATGACATTTCTGTAAGTTCTTATCTGAGCAAACAGCAAGTCCTTTTTTAAACAAACTGTGTGGTTAAACCTCGACCTTATATGTGCATGCACCGTTCAGACCCTATAAAATGCATCACGGCTGAACTATCTAAAGATACAAACACCCAGGCTGGGGTGAGAGAGGCAAACCAATACTTGCAGAGAGAGAGAGAAAGCGATACAAACCAGAGTAATTACCACTTCAAACAGGCCATCGCTCCATCCGAGAGGCCTCCCAGCTTTATTGAAACGCACACACACACTAAAAAAAAAAAACAAGAGCAGTGGGGCTCCATAACGCCTCTAAAGTACAGACTGCTATATCAAACACACACACACTCTAGGTTGAAGCTCTTTATGCAGTTTAATTTGGAAGATAAATAAGCATATGGTAAATATTTTCACGACCCGCCACCGAGCTCTGTCATTATTTATGAAAAACGTGTGTGAACGTTTGAAGCGCTTTCGTCATCGCCGCGTTTTAATATTGGAATTACAGCTGGTGGTGTAAGAATAATTGAAGTGCAACAAACAGAAGCAAGAAAGGCTGCGAACGCTGCACACGTACAACCTGTCAGATTGAAGAAAGGTGTCATCGTCTCGGAGTTTGTCAGAACTTCCCCCCTCTGCTGCGTGTGTGTGTGTGTGTGTGTGTGTGTGTGTGTGTGTGTGTGTGTGTGTGTGTGGCGTAAGTGGACTTGGTTAAACGTCTGAATTAAAGCCTGGCTGACGGGGCTTTAAGGGCTGCACAGCATCGTGTCAGGTGCTGTTAAACACTCCTCGGTGAGAAGCACTCACACAGTGCACAGGCCTTAAAGGAAAACCGACATGTTTCTTTAATTTCATCTGCTGTCACTGTGTGGCGCCTGCTAACCAGGCCGACGCTCACCTGACACTATGGAGGTGTTTGACCCGACTGTTGCCAGTAAACCTCCAGCAGGTTGGCCACAATGCGTTTCTTCAAACTGCCTCCGATGATGTTTGGTTGTCTGTGTTGTCAGCGCCGATAAGAAACAGTCATTGTCTGCTTCATCGTTTATTTTGACTAATTCAGAGGCTTCGCGAACAACAAAACCTTGAGTCGGAGAAGGAATTGCTGTATGCCGTTAGTCGGTCAAATATTTCAAACCTGGACTCTGACTACCTCCGGCCTGTTTTAGCAGCTTCATGAACTTTTAAGCTGCTGCTATACATGGATTTCCCCTGTGTCAGACAATGAAGGCCATTTCTATTTTATTCAATGCAATTTTGCATTTTTTGAGGTTTTCTCAACAGTTTTTTTTTCTACATCTCCTTTTATTTATTTTACATATAAAATTGTATGGTAGCAACAGGTAAAATAATCATATTAGTGACATATTACATTATTCTTAGTGCCTACAGTATAGTTATTTGCATTTACTCTCAGGGTTGCAGAATCCTCCTATTGCTGGTATATGTGAGGAATATCTATGGAGTACCTAGTAGAGAACTAAAAGGCCAGAAAATGGTAAAGACTAAGGTTTCTTCTTTGGTTTCCTGTTTGTCGTCGTATTGATTTTTAAAATGTTACAGCTAACTTTAGAAGATTAAACTTGCCTCGCCTCATCCTGTTGATCTCCTCAACATCCGCACACCTTCATGACCAATCACATCAACCAGCAATTTCTTCACAAAGTGCTGAGATAAAAGTTAGTGGATGCAGCACTCATTACGGCCCCACTACAACTGCAATACCGTACATTAAATCACAACAAAACCATTCGATTTCTACCCATTTTTATCTATTCAATAAAAAAAAATACAATTTTATTTATAAAATATAAATTAACATAACTTTTTATACAAACTAATAATGTATCCTGTGAGCACTAGAATGTATTATATATATTGCTTCTCACCATATCTTGCACACGTGTTATTTTTCAAATCTCATCGTTTCATCTTGTTTTGTAAACTTTAGCTTAACATCAGTAGATTTTCTCCCTCTGAATTTGATTCATCTTTGTTGTTAAAGAAATATAAATCTTCCCACAAAAAGACAGAAGCTACATCTTGCTCTGAGCTTTCCATTTCTATTTAATAAAGTTTTTAAAAAGGAATATCATTTTAAACATGCTTGACAAGAAATGAACTAGAAGGACCTTCATATTGTGGAGAACTTATAATCATGCACATATATATTTTTTCTTATCAATGACATAAAATTGTATGTTTTAAATTTAGAATTAAAAATGAAAAAGGAAATACTAAATAAGGGAAATTTGCCTGAGAAGTGAGATTACACCTACAGAAACTTGTCAATTTTTCTTAAACTGTTTAAAAAAATCTAGTTCTATGAAATGTCTAATAAATCTATACTTGCCTTACGGATCATAAATCATTGTGAGATGTAGTCTTTTTTTTTTTTTTAGAAGGTGAACCATAACTTATGCTAAAATTGGTCCCAGAAAGCCTCACACTGATAGAGAAGCATGTTTTTACTGCTCAGGAGGGGGAACGCTTCATGCTCCATATTTCTCTCTCATGTCTGACTTTAGCATAACCGGTGAAAGACAAGGGATCAGTTACAGAGCAGGAGCACCTTTTCTAATTTAAAAGTTTGAAATAAAACAGAGGATTGCTTCTGCTGTATCAACCTGCAGGGTGCCAATTACACCGCCCTGATCAGTTTTCCCTCTGCTCCATCTCTGTCCCCACCTACAACACCAGGTAATAAAAGGTGTGAAGAGAAAAACTCCATCTAAGTCGGAAAGAAAACTTCTTTCCCAGCTTGTCGCTACCCTTCCCCCCCTGTGGCTGCGAGTCGTGCGTTTTCTGCAAATTAAAGCCCGTGTTGATTAACAAAGCGCTCTGTCCTTTGCTTGTGTTAATAAGGTGCAGCTTGGACGTATGCATCATGTGGAAACTGTGAAATACCGAGGGTAATTTTGCAACATAAAATCTTATTGGAGCAATATAGTTTACAGCTGCCGCCGCAGTGCACGTCCAATTGAGCCACTAATGTTTTTGCTTTTAATATGAAAATTATTATTACGCTTTCTGTTATAAAGAAATATTGTGCAATTACGGTTTCCAGCATGTGGGGCTGATTCCACTGGAGAATTGCAGTTGAATATATTGCAAGCATTTGAAGCAAAGGGAAAATATATTTCTGCACATAAATATGAAAAACTAATGACATGAAGTCAATTAGCACCGAGCTAGAGAGCTGTTTTTTTCTTCTTTTTGTTTTTTTTTTTCCTGTCGTGTCCAAAGCAGTGAAACTCTGCACGTATAAGCAAGCTTTACGTCAGCTTCTGACTTCAATTTAAATCTTGTTGCATTAGAGAATCTGAGGAACATAAAATAAAATGAAAACTGTAACATGAATCTGCAAACGCACACTAAGCAAGGGCTAAAATCAGAACAGGAAACAGAAAAGTGTAGCAATGTTTTTCATGTTGACCACTATGGCCTCAAACTACACAGAATATCTACTTTCGTTTGAGATTCACTGATCACTTAACTACAGTTCGGAATCAAACCCTGTTTCCTTTTTAGTTATTTAATAAAAAACCATAAAACAACAACACCAGTCATCATCTACAAACACAACAACTAACAGCATGACTTTGGAGGAGTTTTTTCAAACTTAAAAATCTGATTAAGGTTAGAGATAAATGCTTTCATCCAAAGCAGCTGTCTCTATTAAATAATTAATCAATCAAATTTTATTTTTGTAGCAACTCTCAGCAACACGGCATTTCAAAGTGCTTTATATCATAAAAAAACACAAAAATACAAAGTCAACTTAGAGAAAATGTTTTGTTGCTGGTATGCGTACCAGCTAATCAGACACATTTGGAAACTTTTATCTTTAAGTTATATGCATTCTGAGTCCTGACCCTTGCTTAACCGCTGGTTTGTTGGTGATTTTTAGCTAAATCTGGATTTTGGTGAATTCCTGTGGATTTCTGACTTCCAAAGTTCTCTGGGAATATTCAGCCTTTCTCCTGTGGAGTAATTATATTGACTGGTTTGAGAGATAACTGAAAAAAAAATGGAAGAAACTTGCCTCTTTTTAATCCCCCTCTCTGCCTTCTCCTTCCACTGTGTTCTTTCCTCTTTCTTTCTTTTCCTGGCTTTGCTTATTTGAATTTTAATGAGCTTTTCACCTTTTTAAGCAGATGGCTTAGGCTGGATTTCTCCACGCGAGTCGGGGTGAGCCTCTCTGTCATGTTTTTGCACAGTTTGTTTCAACGAGCCGAGTCCTTGAGGGGGTTTAGAGCTCTGAGTGTGGAAGGCGTCTGTCCTCTCTCTGTTGTCCTCCCTCTCTAATGAAATGAACTTCTCTCTCTTTCTTCCTGCAGCAGCAACACGACGGGACTGATCCACAAAAACTGAAAACATGTGTGCTCAAAGATATGCAAACCCAAACACTCTCTTTGTAGCAGACAGACCTGAGAGTTGGAGGTCAGAATCTGGAAATGCTGTTTTCCAGATCAGTTAAACCCTCAAGGATCTCATGATTAAGGTGAAGGTGTCCCGGCATGTCTTCCACTCATTTTGCATTCTAATTTGCTCCGAGAAATCATTAGCTTGTGGTAATATTAGGTTTGCAATTTGGATCAAAATTCAATCAGTTTCTGGTTATCATCTCATTTTGCACAAACTGACGTTTTCAGCTGCTTCTGAGTACAGATACACCTCTTTTCCAAATGCTATGTATATTAGTATAATGGAGTTTCTGCAAACAAATTCCGTTGCATCCAGTTAGAGTTGAAAATCAGAGCTGACTCGAAACAGTTGCATGCTCTCCACATAATCTTCTGTACAAAAGCAGCTGAGCTTCCCCGCCTGCTCTCTAACTATAATGTGAGATGCAATTTCAAAATTTACCTGCAAATAAAAATCTGAAAATTGTAGCGCATGCCACACACATTATTCTAACTGAATGCCAGAAACTATTTCTCTGCGGATCGCTTTAGCTCCTCCAGAGAAACAATGGGTCTTTTTGGCTGCTTCCCTGATAATTGCGGTCATTGCCAGGCCTCTCTGATTAGGTGGAAAACCACGTTTTTATAGATTTGACGCTATTTTTTCCATTTTCTACTGATGAACTACAAAAAGATCTGTGAGAAGTTCTAATTATTTACCAATAAACTCCCAAGGCATTCCCAGAAAAGCTGGATTTATATGGAGATTGAAGTAAATTAACTAGTAAGGTGGTTTTTGAAAGCATTTTGTTTTCAAAAGAAGTTAAATGGGTTGGATATAAAAGCATGGTTTGCTTGCAAAAAAAGGTATAAAATTAATGTATTCTAATACTTCTGGACGTTAGGTTTGTTCTATCAATTAAAATCATGACTATATACATAGAAATCAGTGGTTTTCAGGTGAAAAACTTTGAAAAAAATATCAGTACTGTTCAATATTATACTGTCCATTTAGAGAGTTTGATTCAATCAAAAATGAAAACTGAGCATAAGCAGACCTATCAGACTCTGTCTCCAACTCTAAACGTTAGGAAAAGTCCCAGTTTAGAATAGTGGGAAAGTTATGCAATGTTGAGAAAATACACTTGCAAACTAAAATGATTTCAAACAAATTCTACAAATTTTTGCTTAAATGAATTTTGTTTTTCAGATTGTATTTGGAGAAAGGTGTTTTTTTTTTTTTTGGATGTGTGTCGGGGAAAATGTGAGCTTCCTGAAAGTGATAGTGTGCCTCTGTCCTGCCTACCTGCTGGAGTGCTCTCCTGCTTCGGGCAAATTCCTTTGGTGGGCGTCTTCTCCCCTCTCTCCACTCCTTCTCCTCGTCCTCTCCCTCCCACCGCCTCCTCCTCCTCTGGTGTCACCTGGATGCCGATCTCCACCGGCTCCACCACCTTCCTCAGCTCCCCCCGCTGGGCGTAGTGATGAAGGCTTTGCAGACCCCCACCTCCTCCTCCTCCTCCCCCTCCTGCTCCTCCTCCTCGGTCATTCAACTTGTCGTAGCAACCGTTGGGCAGCAGCGGTGTTTGGCACTGCTTCTTCTTGTGCTCGATGAAGAGGAGGATGTCGCCCAGCGGGAAGGTGAGTTGGCACTGGCCACAGGTCAGCAGGTCGTGATCGACGTGGAGGCCGGGCGGCAGCGTGTGGGCCAAGCTGGGCTCCAGAGCGTGGCCAGGAAGGCCGAGCGGGTGGGGGGGCGACGGGTCGGAGAGCAGAGCGCCATCTGGATGCTCAACTTCTGCTACAGTTAAGAGAAGAAAACAGGCGACACGAGTGAACGTCAGTCTGGATTAACATCAGCAGGAGCTGTGAAAAATAGTTTAACTTTTTTTTTTTTTTTTCACACAGACACACATCTTTGAGTCTTCTCCTCAAAGAACAGAGACAGAAAGAAGAGAGAAATGTACAACAGCAGGAAGAAGCGGACTAATTGCACAGATCCAAACAGTGGAGGTTATGACCGATCCTGAATCGTGACCTTTGCTCTCTATTCATCCACTCTGCGAACTCTGATGCACTCAGCAGGATTTTATCATAAACTCAGAAAGGCTTCAGATGCAGCAGCTGGCTGTGAAATCTGATGGTAAGGAAGCCAGAGTAACACATTTTCCAATCCAAAAACAAAATCAATTCAAGTAGGCTTCCACTTCCACTTATTTTTACTGAAGTGCCATAGTTAAACTTATTGATGTCCGTTTTGATCACAAAGGGTTGATAAAAGCTGAACACACTTTTATCTCAAATTCGGTTTACTCTGTAAATTCATTGTTGGTATATGATAAACAGGAGGCTCTATAAAAATCTGTGTTTGATTCCTCATCATGCCTGTAAGATTCATCTAGTTTCTATAAGTAAAACTAAGATGAGGACATATACAGGACAACCTTCTAAAGGAGAAAAACTTCATTTTTCTAACGGTATCATGTGTGTGATTCTCCAGTTCACACACTTGGTGTCCAACCAGACTACAAATGTTATTCCTGATATTCCTCATCATCACCTCCGTTTCTAACGGACAAAGGATTTAGCTGCAGATGTCAAACTCGATAGACCTGCTGCTTTTTAACACAGAGCTGATCAACTTTCAATTAGAGATGTATTCTAGATTTGATCCTCAGAATATCAGCAGACAGACTGAAGACAGATGCAGGCATTGCTTATCTGTTTTCTACGGCTGCAGGAAGTGTGTGAGAGTGCGCGCGTGTGTGTGTGAGCAGGTGTACAGCATCAGAGCTCCATCAGCCCACAACCCTGCTTCTTCTGCATCGTAACATGTTTGTCTGCAGCACACACACCCATACTCACACGCACACATGCATGCATTATTGTGTTTGTGGCCTGCAGGCTGCAGCCATCTGTCCTCTGAAATGATCAGCCATGTACAGTACGGAGTGTGTTTCCTAATAAACATCAGAGAGAATAAAGCCAGTTAGCTGACCTGGAACAAACCCAACACACACACAAACACACACACACACACACGCACACACACCCCCACACACACACACCGCAGACTCGATTTCATCTGACATGTCAGTTATTGTAGTAATGTGATAAACACCGACAGATGTGAAATAGGCAGCTGCCTTCCTGTGGGTTGATCAACTGGAACAGAACGATTCTCTTAAAACCACAAAAAAAAAATGATCAAATTTACTCAAATGTTTGTTAGTCGTCCTGATAAATCGCTGTGTAACGTTACATTCAGCCCGTCTGAGGAGACGCTTCGCATGAAAACAAAACCGTAGGTTTGGTTTTGAGTATTTTCTCTTCTTTTTCGCACACCAGCACGGCCGACAGTTTGCATGCAAATGATGGCGTGGAGGAGGAAGCGACACTGTAGCCTGATTTACCTAATAAGGTTTATGTGAGGCAGCTGAGAGCGCTAATAGGATGAAGGAGGGGGGGGAAAGTAAAAAGAAATGGGCAGAATTAAAAAAAAAAAAATCAGTAGAGATGCGGAGCTACGATGAAATGCAGAGTTAAAAATACTCTGTTTGCAAATTTGGCCCAAGCTGCCTACCGTACCTGCGGTTTGGCTTCATTTGGTGGCCATCTACTATTGCAGCTTGAGATACCAGCAAATGCCATCAAATGTTTCCTTTTATTCTGAGCGACTTAAGCTGACAACAAAAAAATAAAATAAAATGCCAGAGCGTGTTTTCTTTTTTTTGTGTGTGTGCAGCGAGCTCTGAAATCAAGATAAAAATGTTAGTAAGGCTACACACTATCACACACAAACACACACTTTCACGCAGGATGGTATTGAGATATCAAAATTTGATTTAAGTTCATTTCCTCTGAGCTCATTTCGCTGCCGCATGCGGCTGCAGCTGGATGCAGGAGCTCTGCAGACACAAAGTTGTTCTTACTGTGCATCAACTATTTTTACTTTGCAACTTGTTTTGACAGAGCAACTGGAGATGAGTCCGACTGTGTTGGTGCAGAATGTACGATGTGTTTGTCGGTTTGCAGGTGTTTCAGGATCAAACCATCACCTTCTCGCTCTTCTGCCGTTTCCTGTCTGCTGTCAACCATCAAAACCAGAGCAAGAAATACATGAAAAAGTACTCATATTGAGCAGCAAACGATTCCAGGCCAAGCAGGGGAATCGGATGATGTTTGTTCTCCTGTTCTGTGGACAAATCCTCCCCGTTTTGAATAAAACTAATTTTAATCCACAAAATGTGACTTTTTATTTTTACTTTGTTCTGTTTTGTCGTTAAGTTTGCTAAATCAATGAATGATGTTGTTTTAGTTATACAAAACTCTGTAACATTTACTGTTGTTTTGATTTTGGTAAACAGACTCGAGTGAAAAGAAAGATCCAGTAGTTTTAAAACAGCTTTACCTCAACCAGTGTTGGATGACGCGTTACGACACCATGAAAGACTTTGTATTTGCGACAGGAAACATTTTCACAAATCAAAGTGTGCCGACTTTGTAAGCATGAAGAAAGCTGTATTTTATTTCAGACAGCTGACTGGCAGTTCACAGCCACAGGTTTGGAGCACTGTGCTTTAGGAACGCTATGGTGGAAAATTTTAAACGTGTTTTTAAAAAAAAATACTTTTTAACACCATTAGCCAGCCCATGCCTACTACAAAACATTTGGTTCAGCATAAAATTACCCAAAATTAATCACTCCCACCCTGAAAAATGTGTGGAGATGAAAGACTAATCCCATAGGGGTGTTAGCAGAATTATTCAGTGTTATAAACTAAAGAAAAAGTCCAGAAGATATGCTTAAATCCTTGCACTAAGCGCACAGTGAGTGAGTCCCAGTGAAGTTTTCACTGTAAATAAGACCCAGAAGTACACAGGGTGCAGTTGCTGACAGTTAAAGAGGTGAATGTGGTCTTCCAGCACTGATGTCATCTGATTAAACACACACTCACACACACACCACACACACTCTGCTCCAGCGCTCCCAGCCTGATAGCTCCCCCTAGCTTAAGCAGAGTGAACACCAACAGGAGGAGGTGCTGAGGTGCTGAAGTGCAAGCAGACAACAGTAAAACCTCAGCTGAGCACGCCAGTACTCTGGTATGCAGGAGTGTGTGTTTAAGCGTGTGTGCAGCCATGAGTTCAGACATGCTCTTGCGCATTCGTGGGCTTCCATGCAGGATTTAAATGCTACAAAAGCAATAGGAAACTGCACCGGTTTACAAAAATCAAGAGGGGTGGGGGGCGGCAACAAATATCCCTTCACGTTCTGGTTTAAGTAAATCAGCACACACATCTCACGCGTTCAGCTGCTGCTTTAGTGACCCTAAGCTGAACCGGCGCGTTTATCAGAATCCGCTGAGCAGGAGAGCAGTTTCATTTGTGGCATTTTAAAGGCTCCTCTCCGCCTCTAACAAAGACTTCAGCCCCAGCGGGGTGCACGGCTATTTGACAAGCCGAAGGGAAACATGCATCTCAAGTGGGCGACTGCAATTTACACGGAGCACGTGCGCGCGCGCGTGCGTAATGAAAGCTCTCGTCCTGTTTGCGCCTCTTCACACTCCATCAGCCTCCTTGGCTTTCTCTTTCGTTCTTTCTTTCTTTTTCTTTTTTTTAATTCACCGTGCATCAAATCAGACAAAACCCGAAACTGTCTTGATTCTTATTGTCTCTGAGGGACAAACTCTGCACATGATCAGGAGATTTCTCACTCTGGTTTGATTTCTTTTTCTTTCTTTTTTTTCCTTCTTCCTCTTTTAAGTGCTTGATGTGAAAAAATGTGCAGAGCTGGATTTACTGGAGACGATAAACATGCAGATTATTCCTCAGATTCATTCACCAGTTGGTTCCAGGACCAATTCATTACTGAATCTGAAAAGAAAAGGCTGTCACACTTTAAGATGGAAGAAGTCTCCATAAACAGAGCATCCACTAAGAAAAAAACTAAAACATCTGAGCGCTTCATGGCCAAACTTCATTTAAAAAGTTTAGCTTCACCATCTCCACACATTCCCTCTTAATGCAGAATTCAGATTTTAAAATGCAGGGCGGTTTTTTGGAGTGTTTTGCAAAAAATTTTTGAATAAAAACCTGCATCTGATGGATTTTAGCGCATGGCAGCTCAAGAGGAATTATGTAGATTTTGGGGGAGGTGTGTACATTTACATGTCTTACTTCTCACATAAATATGTGCATCTGTGTGTGCACATGCGAGTTGCCAAGCAGAGTAAATCCAGGACCTTCGCTTGCACATAAACTACAGAACGTGGTAAAGTACGGGAGCCTGAACGCGGATAATTCAGACGCGTCCGACCGACCTGCACACAGAACAAACAGGAAGTTCGCTTATTAACCTGTAATCTTTCGTTCCGCCTGACTTCCTACATCCCCATTTTCAGCTTTCTGATAAACTTACAGACCGCACCAAGTGACGCTCCGCAGGCCTCCCGGGGAGCTGCTGCGCAAAGTTGCGGCACTTTTCTTAAAAAAAAAAAAAAAAGAGAGAGAGAGAGACAGAGAGAGAGAGAGATAGAGAGAGAGAGAGAGAGAGAGAGAATAGTTTAAGATCAAGCATTCGCTGAAATTCGCTAAAATTCCTTTTTTTCCGTGCATGCAGGTCGGCCTTACAGCACAGCGGAATTTGAGCACAACCAGGCTGTGGAATTAAAAGCACCCCCAGTGCAAAAAGAAAGTTTGTTAAAACATTTAAGGTAATTCAGTGCGTGTTGTCTCCCTGCTGCCAGGACGAACCAGCCCGAAAAAATGATCCGAGGCCATAAACAAAATAAATATCTTCACGCTCAGATGTTTGAGAGCAAAGCTTCACAGATGAAAACTGTTTGAAGTCCAAGGATTAATATGAGGGATTCAAATGTCACACAAGATTAAATGTCAAAGATGTTTGTCTTTTCTTTTGGAGAAAAACTAAATTAATGAAATTTAATAGATCGTTTCTCATTTAGAAGATAACTTTTGACCTGCAGATTGTGTTTGTCACTTATTAGGGCAGCACATTTTAGTTTGGTGTCAAATAATCCAAACGTTGTGAACAGCTTTCATATGGTGGGAAATGAGCTTTATAACGGTCTGAACGGGACAAACAAAGTGGTGGAAAAAATCCCATATTTATGTAGAGGCGTCTGTTTAATATAAGCCATTTTTGTTATGCAGTTTTTTTTTTAAAGTTATGTTGGTCAATTATTTTTTTTAAATAAAAACAAACATTCAGTCTCTGAAATGAAACATGAATAAACTGTACAAAAGTGTGTTATTTTGTGTAGAAAACTAAGTCAGGAATCTGACAGATTAAACTGCCTTTTTTTTAAATCTAAAATATCAATTTCTCTGCTGAATAAATCGCAGCTTCTCAGTCAGCCAGGAGCGGAGCACCGACCTCGTCTCGGGACGGACCTCCGGCTGCTCCGTGCGCGGCTCCTTCAGCTGCGCACGGAGCTCCACTGACTGATCAATTCTGAGCTCCACTGACAGCGTGTTATTTTGTACCGAGCAGATCAGATAAGCGCTTTAAAGAATTTGACTAATTCCTACCAATTAATTATGAAAAAATGGGAGAACAATCCCTCAGGGGACACTTCACAAAACTTTCCGTGCCAAATCTGAATATGTAGATGTTTTTGTTCCTTCTATGCAATCAGAAAAGACAAGAAAAAAAAAAAAAGAAGCAAAAACAACATCGGAATGTGAGCGTGAGAAAAGTGATGCAGGGAAACTTACGCGTGATTTCTCTCTGGGACAGGTGCTGCGGGTTCCCCTGCTTTCGTCGGGACATCGCCCTGGCATTTACACTGGCATCGCCCGGAGAGCTGCGCAGGAAAGGTCGGCTCTCCTCCTCCTTCTCCCTCTTCTCCTCCTGCGGCTGCTGCTCCTGCACGCGGCCAAACTGGCCCCAAAATTCACTGGTCACCCCCAGCTGACCGCTTCGCACCGGCCCCAGGTGCGGCCCGCGGACTGGCCCCTGCGCGGCGGATTTGTCCTCGGTGGGCAGCGGCTGCTGCGCTCTGCGGTCACCGGCCGTGGCGCAGCGCTGGGCGCCGGGGCGCTCGCTCGGAGCTCGGTGCCAAAGTGGTTGCGCGCCTCCCTTCTTCGAGCGCGGAGGGAGGGGGGGACAGCCGGGCTCGTTCCTCCGTCGCTTTCACACCATCCCCTCAAAGGAGCGCGGAGGGAAAAAAAAAAAAAAGAGCGGAGCGGAGAGGCGGCGGGGTCACCTCCTGATGCTCTGTCCGTCTCTGTGTCCACTCTCCGGACACTGGACACTGTCCGGTCCTGTGTGCAGGAGTGACGCGGGTGGCTGGACTTCAGTTGACGCGTGTTAAACAGGAATCCAGATTTCTTCTCGCCAAGTGGTGGGCACCTCCAGCGCTGCACTCAGCGCCGGCCTCTCAGACTTTAACTCTTGCAGTCAGAGCCCGGCACTGGTCCGAGGACGGTCTGTCACCCTCTTTTTCTCTTTGTGCTCGCGGAGGAGTCTCGCATCCCCCCGGCGCGCGCGCGTGGCTCTGCGTGGCTCTGTGCGGCTCTCTGGCTTCTACGGTGGGAGAAAACTCAAGTTCAAGTGCGGACGTGACGTTCAGTCTGCGGTGAGAAGGGAGAGTGGAGACTGAAGAGCACTGGGGGCGACTAGTGGTAGCTTTCACACACACTCTCACACACTCACACTCACACTCGGGCATGTGTCGCGCACGGCAGCAGTGGCCACAGTCGCTCAAGTCATCTCCGCGCCGCGGAAGCGTCGCTGCGTAAACGGGATTGGTGTTTTCTGTTGGAGAAGTGACCCGAAGCGCGTGCACACCTGCTCGGACACTGTGCACGAGCACTTGGTTTGCACTGCGTTTTGCAGGGCTGTCTTTTTTTCTTTTCGTTTTCTTTTTTCGCAATTATCCGCCGTTTAAATTTTCTGTAAAGCTTTAAATGCAACCGATTGTTAGATTTATTCGGACTTTACAAAAATGACCTTTCTGTGTTGCACGTGCACAGAGGTAAAAAAAAATCACCCTAGAAGCGAGTAGAGCATTTTACTAAAATTAGAGCTGACCCTTAATTCTTTAATCAATTGTATAATTGATAAATTTGGGATGAAGATGCCATGTCTTGGTCTTCAGTTGTGGCTCTTGCTACACGCACACAGACACTGATCACACGCAAGTATTGATCTCGCTCGGATTCGAATAATATAAGGGGGGAAAAACAGTTTCCTAATGTATTTATTGTTTATTCGATTGTCAGGATAAGATATGGGTGTCGGAGAGTTAAAAAAATTAATTTAGGTGGAGGTGTGCGTTAACGTGGCAGCTTTGTGACCTCACAGTGTCAAATCAGCTTCGGGGAGAAATGAACATCTAGAGGTGTGAATTTAAGAGTGAGACCCTGTTATTCACACGTTAAACTGGATTAATTTAATTTTACTTTTTTTTTCTTTAAATGGGGTTTGGATAGCATTGAGGGCTTTAAAGGCGGCTGGAAACTGCATTTCCGCGCTCTTCCCTGGCACCACCATCACTCTGGCTCCCATCCTCACACACCTCCCTCCAGAGGAGACGCCAAAGCAAGAGCAACATTTAGGATGTTTTTTTTTTGTTTGTTTTTTTTTTTTTTTGCATCTGATGGGAACGCGCCAGTGTCAGAGGGAGCGGAGTTGTTTTTTTTTAGCCGTGGTCGCTCAAACTGACCAGAGAAATGAAATCGCTCCTCTCACTTTTTTTTTTTAGCTTCCTCTCTGCAGAGCTTGGAGGCTGCAGCAGGCCCGGGGTTTCTTCTCATCCATCACAGCCTCCAACACAGACAAACCTGCGGTTGTCGTCCTGATTCCTACAGATTTCCGTACTTAGTTGGGGAGATGGCAGGTGTATCCTGCAGATCAGCCATTTTAACGTTTGGAGGAATCCCTGCAGCCCTGTCTCCGCATCATCAGGCCACAGAGAGGACTTAAAACATTCAACTTCTTTTAGCAATTAAAATAAATTAATAAATCTGTCTTCTCTGCGATTAAAAAACAAACAAAAAAAATTGCAATCAACTTTTTGGAGCAGAGAATGAGGCTTTCTTCACTGCGGCCAGCATCAGCATCAGCATCATGGGCTTCTTGTCCTTGCAACCTGATTGGCTCATTAGTCAGATGGGCGACAGGTGCATCATTCCGCTTCCTTACTGGACGTTTTTCCAGAGGTGATTTCTCACTTAAAGGCCATCAGTGTGAGTTATGGCGTCCTGCTTCCATCCGTCCCTTAATTTGCATATATATGTATGTGCGTGTTTGTTTTTATGTTAATTCTAAATAATTCCTTCCTCCACTTTTTTTTTTTTTTTTTTTACTCCATCGCATCGTTTGGCGCGGTTAAATTTTAATTAGAGGGACGTGGAGGTGTCCTTTGGAGTTTTAAGATCACTTTGCCGGCAACTGTTCACCGCTAAACTGCTAATATTGATGTTTACGAGTGGAGATGCAGGCTGGCAGATTAAACTTGATGCGGGGAGAAACAAATGTGCACTTTAAGAGGATCTGAGCTGTGAGAGGAATGTTTGATGTGAGCCTTCACTCTTTCTTCTTCTTCCACTTTTTCAGCCAATCAGGAGCTCTTTGTTTATTACAAAGGCATCCATCTGAACAATAGCCTAATAAACATCCTTTATATGTGTTCGCTTTCTTTTCATAAAGAAACTGATATAAAAATAAGTGATTAAAGTGTATTTTTCCGCTAAAATATTAAACACATAAAATCCCACTAAAATATAATTTATAATAATTTAATGTAGATGGAAACTTAAAATAAATTTTAGGAACGACACATTCTGTAAGTAGGCGTCCTTCTTAACAGCAGTCTGAATGTCAGCTTCGTCCATTAAAGGGACGATTCGCTTCTCTGATCCTGTCTCCAGTGATGAAAAGCAGAAAAGAAAAGGCTGGAGGTGAAGTGATGAGCTCCGAATGATGACCCTCGGAGCTCCGACCAGCGGTGCAACACCACCCTCTGTTGGTGATCTGCTGCCATAAGCAAACGCCGAGTCCCTCTGATTCAGCTGGAGTGCTTCTATGTTCGCCACATTAATAACTGAACACTCCGATTACTTTCAGAAAACTTCTTAAATTGAATCAAGCAATGTGTGAAAACCCATGTCCAACATGTTAAAGTCTCAGTTGTCTTCTCCCTGACTTTATGTCGTTGTAGAGGAATTTGGGCCCATGAAGCATTGCTATACTTTAACTGACATTTGGTCCAGTTGTTTCTCCATAACTTTTATCTAAGTTTGGACCATTGAAACTGTTTTTTTTTTCTTATTGAGCCATCCTATTGTATATTTACTGCTGGGTTTGGGATGATGGTCCAGGTGGGGGCAAGCTTCACCTCTAGGGACACATTACCTCATATTTGACTCTAGGTCATGTCATGTATCCAGCAAAGTTCATGGTTGGCTCAATGACTGCAAGGCTTGGCTAAAGCTGAAGCCTGTGCCATCAGCACCCCGACACTTTGTGCTTCATTCACATGAACCTTTGCAAACCATTGCATTTCTCCGCCAGTACTTTGTAACAGTTCAGTCTTCCTGTTCTGTCATCGACGTTAGCATTGTGCTAACTGAGACTCTGAATGTTGATTTTTTTAATGTACTGAACCTATTTTCCAAATCAACTTTTAACCAACCGTTTTCAGCACTTCCTGCTCTGTGATGTTCACATTTTTGCAGCACCTGGCTAACTTTACCTCTCAACTCCTGTGGAAGCAGCAAAGGGGCTGTGAATGAGTGTGAAGTGAATAAAAAGCAGCTGTGATCATCTCTGCACTGAGCAGAGAGCCAGTGGAGGAGCGCAGAAGCCCTTAAGCACAATTACAGATATCAAAGTTGGAATTATTCCGTTTAAAGGGAAAAATGCTAATCACTGATTTATTTAGAGCAAGTTAGCAGAAGTCTCATGACACAAACAAGTGTGCGCTCCCACTTCAGGACCTTTTATCCTCCCCTCCTCTGTTTTCAAAGAGAATTATTTTCACCTTCATTAATTCCAGCAGAATTAAAGCAGCGGGTAATGCATGTGTTGGTCGGTATTAATTTTCATATAATGATGCTGAGAGAGGAAATGAGAAAAAGGGATATGTAGCGTCCTAATTAGGTTTGCCTTCAATTAGAGGCTATAAATGAGCAAGGCAGATCTCCAGGGCTTCAAAACGTTCACAATGCTAAAAAAATATTTGTTTTTCAAACTTGAGTTTTGAGGGTGATGGGTGGTGTAGCGGCTACTTTGGAAAACATCCAGATAAAAGAAAGTGAAAAAGTTTTTGGAAAAGTTGCGGAAAATATAAAGTAAAAAATAAAAAAAAAACATTTAGTGACAATGGATTTTATTAAAAATATTGACCACTACATCCTGCGTCTCATTAAGTTTGCATTGACCAATCAATACTTTTATTTAAGGCTGCAACAGAAAGAGGAATTTAGCACTGGTGATTATCTTAAATCAACCAATGTCAGTAGCTGATCATGACTTTGTAGGGTCACAGTTCTCCGTCACCATTATTTGTGGGTCAGAATCCTAAATGTTTACCAGTTTGTCACAATCTGAGGCATTGATAGAACAACTGGTTTTAAATACCGATGGATCAGTATTCAAAGACCTTGGCTGAACAGTCGACACACTCTCAGCTGATTAAGTGCTAAACTTTAAAACTTTTTCTCACAGGTGAGGGAGTCCTGCATGTGAATAACAAATCAAGGACTTAATGGCGATCTGAAGCTAAGTTACCTCAGCAGAAGGAAAACAACTAAATCAGCCCCTTTTTGGCAGTCCGACTGCCGACCATTTTCCACCAGAGCCTCTGGAGAAAGTAGAGAAATACACAAACAAAAGAGTGGGGGAATGCATGACTACACACACACACACGCAGACATCCACACACAGAATAATGTTGGCATCTGATAGGAGAACGAGGCACTGCCAAAGCTTTGCATTCACCACAATTAGCTCCGTCCTCTGACACTCGTCCCAAACGCTGCAGAGCCAAATCCTTGCTTTTGTGTTAAAGGACCTCTTGTGTCTTTTCCATCCTCCAGCGCTAACACGACTTTTGGCTCCGTAACCTGCCTCTTTGTGTTGTTGTGGGCAGGGGGAAAAAATAATAATAATAAAAATCAAGAAAACACACAAACACGGTAGCCAAGTCACACAAATCTAAAGCGGCTTCAGTTAAACAGGAGCAGCAGGGAGGTTAATTAGGAGATGATTGCTGATGCAGTACAGCACCGATCAGGATGAGAATCTGAAGTCTGGAGATTTGAACCACTTTGGTTTGTGGTAGCCAGTGTGTTTATCTGACATCTGTTTGTCCTAAAAGCTGAAATCTCAGAAGGAAACCAACAATTTTAGACTGAATGGAGCAGACCTATGTCTTGTACATGAAACTCTCAAACAGGCACAAAACCTGGAAAAGAGCAGCACAGCAAGATTCCTGTCCATAGGTGAAATGGGATCATCTTCCTAAATCCTCAATTGCATACGAGAGTCGATCTTTATTGTTTTAGCTTTGTTGTTTTTATGGTATTCAGAGAAAACTGTTGAAAAATGTCAAACATTCTGTAGAAAAGCATTAGGATTTTGGGTCCAACTCACTAATAACTCCTTCGTTAGGATGCCAAATAGTGAACATCAAGTGGCAGATCAAACTCTCCACAATATTTTTTCTTTGAGTTTCTGTTGCCTCTTTTCATTTTGTACCACTCTGACCATTATCCTCCGACATCAACAGGACATGTTTGTCCACACAGCTACTGCTCACTTCATATTTTGTGCTTTTCAGAACTCTGCAAGAATCTGAAAGACTCAAATCTTCGTGTCTACCAACAACAACCACGCCGCCATGTTCTACATCATTCAAATTTCCTTCTATTCCTGTTTCTGATGCTCAGGTTCAACTACGTTGTCTTCACCACTTCTACATGCTTGACAGGCTGTGCTGTGATCCTGAGCTTACAAATATTTGAGCACATGGATCAATGACATATTAAGTTGTTCAATCCATGTGGAACATCTGATGAAAAAGCTCAAAGCTCTCCTTGGTTTCCTTTATAGACGCTGATCCTGTTTGAAGCCTGACGTAAGGAAAAAGCATGTAAAACTAACTTTCCTGAAGCTGCTGGACAATGGAGACATGATCTACATGAATACAGCTTTATCGGCTCTCCATTGTCTGGATACAATATTTCACAGTGCTTTACGGTTTGTCACAAGTACTGCCTGAGAACCCACCGATGTGAACTTAGTGCTTTGCTCTCGTGGCCTTCACCGAGACAAAAGAGGCAACAACATTAGTTTTATTTATTTATCAAGCCGCCTTGGGCAGGTTACCACCATATTGTGTCGTCTTCTGTCTACCAGCAGAAAATAAAAACAGCAGGTTTTATAGAGTGGTGCAGGGCATAAAATGTAAGTTTTCATGGTGATTACCAGCCTGAGTGTTTGGCAGCTCTGATTGAGATCCTCACATTCATAGTCAGATTCCAGTTTTAACTGATGTTGTTGACCTGAGGTTTACTGTCTTCCACTGCCCTCTCCTGGTGGATATCTTCAGGTTGGAGATTTGATCTCAACTTAACTCTTTAATTAGTCTTTCCCAAATTTCCAAACCTGCACTAGGACACCAGGATTTTTTTTATTGAGTGAATTGTTTAAAGATGGTTTTTCCTCTTCTCCCCATCCATCTATCTTCCTCCCCATCCCTTGCTTCTTTTCCTCTTTTTATATATTTGGGCTGACAGTCAGGCTACTGGGCACAGGAGCCCACGGTGCCAAAGCCATCATGTCACAGAGTGTGTGTCCACCTGAGCAACCGAGCCGTGGTCAGAGAGAGCGGTGGATGGCAGGTCGTGGGGGAGAACGGGGATTCTGGGTCAGAGCTGCTGAGGTCTGATGAAGATTAGGTGGGACACCAACTCTGGGCCTCTTCACCGCTCGCTGGTCAGCACACCGTCATGCCCGGCCGGTTGTGTGTGAGGAGATCAGGTCTGATCCGAGCTGATTTAGTCGACTGTCCCCTCGGCTGTGTCTCCTGACAGGCCGTCACACCATAACCAGGACAAACACCAGAGAGGAAGGGATCAAAGCCACCGCGTGCACCTCTGAGCTCTCCTCCCAACTCTGGGGTGTAAAATAAGCAGCATTAGAGTCAGTAAATGTTTGAGTTTGATTGAAGCCTCCTCAGAGTGTTCTCCTTACATCCTTACATGATTGGTCCGCTCTGTGTGCTGAATATAGATGCGTCGCCAAAGGTTCAAGCCCAATAAAAGAGTACAAGCTGTTTGCAGATGTGGTAGTAATGATGCATGGAGAGTGGGAGTCAACTTAGCATATCGTTTTTTGGTTATTTTTGCTGTGTGTTGTTGCAGATGGTCAGTCCATATGCATGAACAAGAGAACTTGACAATCCCTCACTACTCGCTAAATGGAAAAGATGAGAGGTAGCAAAAGATAGAAAGAAAAAAAAAATTGTTACTGACCAGAAATCCAACACCTGTCAAAAAAAACTGGCAGTGATTAATATCACAGGAAATAATACATGAGTAACATAAAAACTAGATATGTACACAATGGTTGTCAATCTTTTGATTGGACACGCCAATAGAAACCTCAAATAATCACCCACTGTGTAAAATGTATGCCTCTACCAAAAGTCATCACAGCCTTTTGTGAAGTCTTGTCAATAAAAGTTCATGTGGTTAGGACCGGGCTTTGCAAAATTTCATCTGAATGACAATACAGCACAACACCAAGGTGGAAAGACATCCATGAGGACCTTAAAATAACGTTTTCATTATCAATCTGGGAAAATGTAATAAGGCCATCTCATCTCCAAATTATGAAAACTCTAAAGATCTTCATAGAAAGAGATTATTCACAAGTGGAAGACATTTAAGACAGCTGCCAGTCTACTCAGGAGTAGACATCCTATATAATTCACCCTAAAGTCAGAGTGTGCAATGCTGAGAGAAATCATTGGTACACTGAGGAATTCATGTGGAGCTCAAAATATTCTATGATTAGTTGAAGCTGAAGCAAAAATGTAAAAGAAGAGTGATCAAAAATTCTTCCACAATCAGGTGAGAGATAGGTCAGATTTGAATTTTTGTTTTTACAAAAATCTGTAAATTATCGGAAGTTCATTTGTTCTCTAATACGTAAAACCTTTAAACTGAAGCTACCTGAGGTTTTACTGCAAGTGCCAATAGCTATATCAAGGACAACACATTTATGTGAGTAACTCGTATGTCCTCTGCTGCAGACTGATCTTGTTGAGGGCATTAGGGATCAAGTAAGTGATTGATCTACATGTCAGGTGACTAAATAAGGCTTCTGCCCACATCTTAGTTCAATTGTGTGAGACTGAAAGAAAAAGGCTAAATGAAGGTGTAAATTGGGTAGCAGGAGCAAAGATACCATTTGAACTAATGGCTTATTTCCACTAATGTCAAAACTACAGAAGTGCAAACATTTGTGCTAGTTTGTTTTTATAAATATATATCCAACTCGGCCGACATCAAATGAAACCCTAATGACGTCCTGCTATGACAACCGGTAAAAACACATAGAAATCTCCAGTTCACTAACTAGAGGGAAGCTGTTTTCAATCAAGCTGAGCTGATTTTGTGGCTGTTGGTCAACATAGTGATGTGCTGATGCTACCTGCAGTGTATTCCCCATGGCCGCCAGTTGTCCTCAGGCCTCCATCAGCTCTAACAAATGAGCCTCTCTGCTGGGCAGGTGGCTGCGCCTCCACCACCTCCTCCTGCTGCTGAGAAATGATTCTGGAAGGGTTAACCCCTCTCTCCCCCTTCCAGCTCTCTCTCCCCCTCCTCCTGCCCCTGACTTTCCTCGCCTCCATCCACCACCCCAATCCACCCCACCCATCCTCCATCTCCCCACATCCATTTGCAAATGATCCGGCTTGTCTGCATATTGTCACTTGCAGCCGGCCTGGCCATTCATCACCTGTCAGCGACTCCCAGCGCCCTCCACACTTAATTGTTCCCTCTCTGACCTGCAGAATAGAGAGTGATGTTCCTGCTCCATGAGAGGAGAAAGAGGGAAGGAAAGAAAAATGCAAGAAAGAAAAAATAAAAAAAATAATGGTCAGTCTTCATTTTTCTGTTTCTAGGTCGCATCAGAAGAACACACTTATGCATACAGGATTTATGGCTGTCATCGTCCAGTTTCCCTTTTCCTTATGTTCTCTCTGTCATTGCATGTCCTCATCTTCATTCTGTTTGTACTGTCCAGTCATAGCTCAATATTTAGTAACTTTACTGCACTAAAAAAAAACAGTAAATAACCCATTTTGTTCACTCACTTCCAGCAGTCTCATTTTTCGAAAGCACCGGCGACATTTAACGTCTTCAGACATTATCCATGATACATGCAGTTCAAAACGCTGTATAAATTGGAGTCACAAAGAGGTGATCCAAATTGAAATCAGAAGAAGGATTTCCAAGTATGCAGAATGTTTGTCTTAAATGAAACCTTGTAAAAGTTTTTTGTGAACTCTTTGTTGAAGAATGAACTCTGCTCCAAAGTTCTGTGAAATGGCACCCTAACTGAATCTGATTTTAAGCAAACCAAAGCAAATATTAAATAAGCAAATATTCCCAGAAACAATCCTAAACTCTGACAGCCTTCACTGAACAGTTGAAGCCGTGCAGGCCAAATTCAAATGAAGGGATTTGTAAACAATAAGCCTCATAGAACAAGATTCTCCAGCAGGTTGTTTGGAGAAAAGCAAAAAAGCAGGTAAAAGAATTATTTTTAACTCCATTATACAGAAAAGTGTCGTTTCCACCCTGAAGGTATGACTTGCATCCTAACGTGAGGCAGTTAAGGCACGTGGTAGAATAGATTGATGGATCAATAAGTAGAAAAGGGCAGAAACAGAAGTGATAAAATGTAACATTTCCTTACTTTAGTAAAGAGAAAGTCCAACCCCCATTTGGATCATGAGATGTAGGTTAGGACTGAACAAATAAGGTCGAAAATATATGAACGTGGATGAGCTTCCATGGATGGATGGATGGCTCAAATGGGGACATTGTCTCATTTATATGGTATGATTGTCCCAATGGCCAAAAAAAAAAATAGTCCACCAAAGGTTTTTGTAAATGAGGTAAAAGACCACCATTCTTTCATGGCACTAGGAAGCCAACCCACTTCATCACCATCATTCTGACATGAAAACTTTATCTGTCAGTTGTCTTTATGTCTTCATTTGTCACACTCTCCATCCCTTAAGCCAGGCCATCTCTCCCATCCATTCACCTCCTGAATAATAAAAAGATGCTTCCATTATGAGATTCCTGTAGCGTTACATCACAGTCAGTCATTTTCCACCAAGGAGAGGAAGATCTGGGACATTTTTTATTAGCATGGGGAGCTAAAATGCTTATCTATCTGGGTCGTGATGAATCATTTTAAATACTTGTATACATATGTAAAGCAAAGTGAAGCAACACATCTATTAGCTTGAGGTATTTAGGAGGCAAAGAAATTACCAATCATGTCCAGATGACCAAAGCGTACTTTATCAAAAAAAAAAAAAAAAAAAAATCATGGTCGCCCTGATTTTCTACCAACAGGAACCAGCTTAGTTTCCAGTAATCAGATGAAACTTAGGAGGCAAAATAACACAAAAACAAAGATAGGAACACAGCTCTGTCCATAATTTGACCTGTAAATACCTGCCATCCCTGCAGTGTGCTCCCACAGCGAGCTGGACCGACCTGGGTGAAGCTGCTGATTGGCAGTTTACAATTCATACAGCAGGATTTGTTGGGATTGCTGGTCCCAGGTCTGTTCGTCACACTGACACAGTGAGCACTAACAATAGTGGACAAGCCTTGCTTTCTGCTGCCCATCATAGTGCCCATTATAATAATATATTCAAGGATTAAAGGGCTTTTATCTTTGGCAGCCATGAATTATAAATAATGCACTTCAAAATTTAATTGCTCTGAATTAAATGATTCAAGATAATGTTTCTTTTATAAATTTCTAATAGGGCCAGAGGGCAGGAGATGGGAAAATACACTCAATAAACCATTTTTCGCCCAGGAGAAGGTGAAGAAAGAACAATAGATGGATGGAGACTTTGTGGCATAGAAGAAAAGATAAGAAAAAACTTGAGGAATAAGAAATTGTGACTGTTTAATCTTTGGATTTATGGACTGGATCTTGCTCTAATACTACCCGTCTTTTGGGATTTGATAAAATAATCAAAAGCATCATCCGCTGAAATTACGTGACACGTATCATAGTCGTCTAAATAAGTTTTATGATTGCATGAAAACAGACTGTTGATTTATTGTTGAAGTGCCCTGGGTTCTACGAGCATTGTCATGAAAACCCTCACATAAAGCTTAACAATATAATACCAAATACCAAGAAATATAAAAGAATATTTAACAAGGTCACACTTTTTTTTAAATCATATGAATGCTTTCTTTGGGTGACCTCTCTGCAGATTAAAATTGAAAGTCGTGTATCTTACCTTTATTTTATACGACGTCCATGCACCTTCTCCGCGAATATCTCTCGTCGTTCTGTATAAAAACAAAAACAAAAAAAAAAGTTCTTGTTTCTAGTTGTCTTTCATTTAACAAAAAAATCTGGCAGAATGACCTTGAAAGGTTCTGTTCCGTCTGTATTGCCCCCGTCGACTGTTTTCAAACTTTTCAATGCGTAGAACACCTGTTGCCAGCAGGGCCGAGCGCCCCCTGTCAGTGAGGCACGGCACTTTCTGCCTCACCACGCGCATCATGGTGACCGCAATTATAGCAGATCAGAAAGACTAAGTATGTCACACGCATTCATTAAATATATAAAGCAGACCGTGGAACTCTAACATTCATAGAAAACGTGTAGCTAAACAAGTACATTGGATATATAAAGAGACAGCAATGGGCATGCGCCAGTTGCCTGCCTCATTCATTTGTGTGATGCTGCGCCCCTAGAGGTGAGGCAAAGCACTGCCCTGCTTCGACCCGGTCTTTCGAGTATTTCAACAGGCAATGTGTTAATTCAGTGATTTTGACCATGAAAATGTTGAAATTACCAATAAGTAAAACAATTTGTAGAGAATTCAAGTGGACAAATTGATTTTCTCTCATCATCGTTAGCATCTATTTTACTTACGTGCTTATTTTTACTTACCAGGATTACAGTTGAGGCGCTCATATTTTTCCCAATTTGGCTTCATCTTTGTGGAAAAAAAATTACAGAATGTAATTTGCCTTTTTTGTACATTTGAGGTTAGATTTTTTTATTAAAAAAAAAAAACTATTTACCACAAGTATACACTATCTTTGGCATTTATGCTCTTTAATATTGTAATGTGTCGAACAGACCCAGCTGTGTATAAATCCACACAATTTTAAGGACATGGTAAACCATCTCAGTCTCTTTACCTTTTCCTTCAGATTATTATTTTGGCCTATAAAGTCTTCACACAGAGGATTATCTCGCTCACTTTAACAATGAACACAAAGCATAAGATGAACAGAACAGCGTTTCTTTGTGTTTTTTTAACCATCATGCTGAAATGAGAAAAAGCAATCTTCCAACAGGGTAAACAACAGAACACATTTCTGTTTCTCACTGAATCCTCAGTGCTGTTTATGGCTTTATGGAAAAGAAAATACAGTGATCATTCCTACTGGATTACCACTGCAACTTTACACTTGATACATTCAAACAGTTTTAAAACAGATGTCCCATGAAGTATGTCTTCCATTTCAGTCCGAAACAACTGTCAACAAATGAGTTGGTTAAACCAAAACTAGGAAGGGCAGTGATGGTGGTCGCTCACAAACAACCAGGCAATGATTGTCAACTGAAAACAAAAACCACATACACACAGAGCCAAACTGCTGTGATAAAGCAGCTAAATCGCTAAACAGGAGAGGTTCTTGTTCTGTAAAAATAACATCCACATAAGATTACAAGCCACCTTGTTTTTTTGTTCACCTCGGACAGTCTGAATGTTTCAAACTGAACCCAAAATGGATTTTAATCTGAACCTCTCCTGAAACAAGGCTGACAGAGTTCAGCAGGAAATCACGCTGGATGAACATACGGTTCTTTTTTTTTTTTTTTGACAGCTTCTGCTTCTACATTTCTGATCCACTTAGAGACTCAAAATAAATAAATAGAATGAGCTGTGGCAGTGAGGGGGCCGAGTTATTCACTGTTCTCTTTGGGGATGTCTTCAGTTCGATTGGCACTCAGTTCAGGTGCTTCTGTCTGACCCATCTGCTCTGAAGTAACATCTCTGCTGACCTGCTGAATTTTCTCCGTTCCAAAGCTCACTTTCTCCCCATTCAGCAGGGGCTCCTCCACCTGGAGCTCATCTCCTTTCTCCACCTCCTCCAACTTGCGCAGGATAATGGGAAGCTTTGCATCCGTGTCATTGTTTTCCAACAGAGCGATGTCGCTCTCTTCAAAGTGTGGCAACGGAGCGCCTTCTTCCAGTTTCTTCTGGAAGTGGAGTCGTTTGTCCCGACCGCTAGCTGACACTTTCTCCAGGATCTCCTTCTCAGCCAGGCGGAGCTGAACGGCCAAACGGGAGTGGAGAGAGAGATCTGGTTTCTCCAAAAAAGACCGGTCGTCCTGGAAGACCGGACAGGAACAGGATTAACTCAATTATCAATTCAATTTCACATATTCAACTCATGAAAGCTCAGTGTCTTCTCCAGGTGAGGTTTTTGAACTGCATGGGTAAATCAACAGGTAAACCTGACTGGCCAAACTCCCCATTTGTTCCAACACTTGGAGTTCCTGGCTAAGGCTGAAGTAGAATTTTGTTCTGGTTTGTTTCTGTATAAATGAAGTGAAGTTTTAACTTCTTTAAGACTTGTTTAGAACCTTCAGGCAGTACACTCTACTGCAAAGTTTTAAAGAGCTGCAGGCGGGTGAGCTTAAGGCTAAACGCAGCAGGTGGTGACAGAATGTTCTGAGTCAATTTTCAACTTGGCTCTCAGGTCACACAGAGAAAAAAAAACAACAACATGCAAAGATGTAATTAGCTTTACTTGTGAGACATTTTAATTTGTTGCACACAAAAGTTGTGGTTACATTCTATTGAAGGTTACATAATGAATTTCTTTGGCTTCTCTGCAAAACACTATTTGAAAAACTATGACTGCAGACACCATCTCCATGGTGAGCTGTCTAGTTATGCTGCCATCAGTTTAGGCTTCTAGAGGACAGACTGAGTGCTTCTCCTTGCTCTGCTGCATTCTTTTCCTTCTCCCCAGTTTTGCATTATTTGCTGTTATTTCAACTTTAAAGTTTATGTCATAATGTCTGGTCTGGCCTGTTTAGATGTGACACCTTCCCAGCGCAGGTGGGAGCTCCTGCTGCTAACAATCTCTCATCTCCCATCTCTCTCTTACTCAAAGTTATTGTCTGAGCTTCTGTTTTGATTAACTATATCTGCTCTCTTGCATCCTTTAAAACCGTCTCAGAACTTAGCTTTAGATATCACTCAATCTTTATGTGTCATTATTTATGGATCTAAAATCTTAATACTGATGAATAGTTCATGCTGACTGACCTCTGATGTGGTCTTGTAGGTTTTCAACAGGAGAGCAGCTCGGTTCTCCAGGAAAGTCCACAGTTTGATCTCATTCTCCCAGCTGACAGGGAACTCACTGTTTCCCAGGGTGAAGATCTTGTTAATAGCTCCGTCTCCAAGCAGGTAGTCCTTTAGTTCCTCTGGAAATCAGAGAAAAGACACAACTTCCTGTTAATTCAAATAAACAACCCAACCCAGTCTAACTCAGAGGGCAGCAGCATCAGATAAACTGCAGCTACAATAAAGATAGCTTGCAAACCGACTCCTTCCTAATCCCAGAGAATAATCCCAGTTTAAATATGTCACACTGGGCTCATTCCTCTGGACCTGAATGCTGGGTACCTGCTGGTGGAAGATGAAAGAGGAAAACAGCAGTGTCCCAGTTGTGCGAACACACTTCTTTGTCACGTCACATCTGCTAAGATGTGTTGGCACGCTTATATCCATGCAGAGGATGATACTCTCACAGACAGCTCCAAACGCATGAGTTCTTCTTTTTGTTTTTTAAATTAACATGAAGCAGAAATGTGAATAATATATCATCCAGGGTCTGGAGTATGAGTCCTGCGACGAAAGAGGCGGCTGCGGCCTTGTGCGACAGGGGATTTATGACATCGCTGCCTTTCTGCATACATGCCGATGAATATTGCAAACCCCACAGTGGATTGCTCCTGCCACACATCTGGTGGCCTGCCTTGATCAATTAACCAACCCGGGAACGGACTGGCGCTGCTCGTCCCCTGCGACTGTTCTTCAGCCCCGTCTCTGTCTCTCGAAGAGGAAACGGTCGCTTGGAGACGATCTCGGGGAAGCAGCGGAATATGAGGCACGTTTTATTGGTTGCGAGCAGATTTGCGGCTGTTGGTTAGATGGGTGATGGCCTGCAGCTGTTATTTCACAACGTGTTTGTGCGCGTGTCTGTTTTTCTTACCTTCTGTCATACAGAAGACTCTCAGGAAGGCCAGGAGCTGAGCTGATATGGGGGGCTCGTTACAGTGTAGAGCAAAGACACAGGAGCTGAAAATAAAACGACATCAGTCAAAAACATAAGCCTGGGATGAGCACAAAACAGCACCAGGGCCCTAAAGGACAAAGATTTCACTTTACACCAGTGATTATGAGCACAACATCCGGACCCGTCCTCTCCTTCACTTGCCTGCAGCTCAGAAGGTCTGTCAGCAATAATCCTGAAGGATTAAGGTGGATCAAACTTATTGCATCCTCTAATGCTTGAAACATGTTGGTTACTTTGGTATGTCTAAAAACATTACTGAGTGACCACTTTATTAGGCATACCAGTTTAATAGAACCTTCCCTCCCCCCTCTCACATGGCAGAAAATCACATGGCAGCTCAAAGCTTTAAAACATCTAAACAGGGTAAAGATAAGTGAATGAAGTTCAATATGAGAATTGAGAAGGGAAGAAGTGGCCAGCATGGTTGTTGGTGTTGTAGCGACTGCTCTGAGAGTCTAGTGGACAGATTGCTCTGAGAACACAGAAAGGCAACAGTGGGTGAAATAATTTTAAAATGCAGGGTTGATTCCATCTCCAAGTCCGAGTCAATAGTCTTGATTTGAGTAAGGAAAGGGTAAAGTTTCGCCTCTGGGTCGGGAACGAAGAGTTCAAGTATCTTGGGGTTTTGTTCACGAATTAATGAAAAATGGAGCAGGAGATGAATGAGTGGATTGGTGTAGTGATGCAAGCACTGTAGCGGTCTGACTTGGTGAATAGAAAGCTGAGCTGAAATAGGATGCTTTTAATTTATCAGTCAATGTACAGTTTAAATAAGGTTAAGCGCTGGGTAGTGACCAAATCACTATACAAATTTCCCCCTATGGTGTCTGGGCTCTCCATTAAGGTCTTACTGCATTGCAATACATGCAATTGAATATGTCATTATTATCATTTAAAGACTGAAGAAAAAAAAAAAAAAAGATTATGATGGGATTTGTCAGTCAGTCAAAACAACAGACATTAAGAAACTAACGCTCCTCTGACGGAGATCTGGAAGACAACTCGTCTCTTTACCCGCCCCGCAGCAAATTAACCAATCAGCGGCTGACTTCAAACCCTGTCTGGCTGGCCCAGATGGAAACACTGCTCTTTAGGTTCCAGGGAGTGGGGACCAGGCTCTAAGTGCTAGTTTTTATTCAAGTACAGTTTAAAGTTTCCCAACAATGTGTGTAAATCTGTAACAAAGATGAAACCATAATGAACAGCAGGTTAAATGATTATACACAGACCAAACAGATCCTGGCCAAATCCCACTATTTCTTTTTAAATGATCCCTCAGCTCCATCCTGCAGCTCAACAGAGCACCTTATTTTTCATCCCACAATCTCCTACAAGGGAGGATTTGTTGAAAGAGGAGTCTGGTGATAGCAGCTACTCAACGCTGAATTTAAAAATGATCTGCGAGCAAATCTACCAGCTTAATAAAGTGCTGGTGCAACAAGGGGAATTGTTTCACTTAATTTCTACTGTTCAGATTCAGAGCGTCATCAATAAGAGATTAAAGGCTTCTGATTAAAAATGCAGAGTAGAGAATGCTGCATAAAATTATGGAGCTAATGATAAAATGATTAAGCTTCTCAGTGATGAAAGTATCGGGGCGGATGACTAATTTTTCACTCGTTGGGGTGGGAGGAGAGAAATAAAGTGGATCTGCTGCAACATTTAAGTTATGTGCTTCAGTTATGGCAAAGTGGGGTCTAATTGGATGAAATATCAACCGTTTGACAAGAAGCTAGTGGGGAGCCTGAAGCCCTCCGTGTCCCATATTACAGGTTTTCAAGGTCTAGAAGGGGAGAACTTACGCCGGGATGCCGGCTCTGGCCAAAACTTCGGCCTTCATGGCGTACAGACGTTCACTCTTGCTGACGCCCAGTTTGATCTTCACTCTGTCGTGGGCATTGTCTTGGAAGAAGAAGCCGTTGTGGATGACGAACTCCGCATTGGACCGCGTGCCGTAGAAGATATAAATCTACAAGAAGAGAAGATTCAGCTTCAGCGTCATCCATCAGCCACATCCCAACCTAAAGCATCCTTGAACTGCATTGGTAATTAAAGAGAAAAAATTCTGGGAAATTTATGGGAAAAATTAAATTTTCTCTTCAATCTTTAGCTTCGTCATTATGGCGCATTGTTCTAGATTAATTACCAGGACAGAAACCCCGAGGCTGGCATGAGTCTCCTCACCTGTTCGTTCTCCTTGTAGTCTTGCAGAGCCACACATTCACAGCGATCATCCTCCAGGTTGTAGCCTGTAGTGATCTAGAAGAGATCAACAACTTTCACTTATCCATCCAGTCCATTCAGCATCTACTAAATACCCATGACTCATCTCTGAACTAGTAATTACAACCTGCATCTCTGGCTGGATTTAATCCGTGGAGCTAAAATTAGGATGTGTTGATGTGAATAAGAAGTATCTAAGCCCAAGCCTTATATTCAGTTCAGTGTTTGTCTTATTACAGTCAGTTGTTTCGTTAAGTATAAAATTCAAATGTATTTTAGTTTTAATGTTGATTCAAGACTTGACACGAGCAGAGAAGTGCAAGAGAGTTAGATCCAATCCTTATTTCTAAATATAACTTGATTAGATCTGCTTTGTGAATTGGCTAAATCGATCCATCTACAAAAACATTAATCTGTTCACTGATCCATGTCTTCTTCCTCATGTTGTAAATCTATTCATCCACCACAAATGCATCCATGCATCCGTTTGTTTCTCCATCCATTAAGTCCTATAAACAACTGGGAAAAATATTAACTTGTGGCAATAGACAGACTAAAATGTTTGCTTGAATTACTTTGTCAGGATGAAAAAATAAAGTGAAAACCAAACACTGAACTGCATTTACAAAATCTCTCATTCTGAAAGAATCATGTAAATTCATTATAATATGGGAAAAATGCCTTGCTATAAGTGCCAGTTGAACCAGTACTTTTACATCAAAATTAAAGGAATTATTGACTTACATCAAGCTACTATAACTTGCTGAAAAGTTACGTGCAAGTTAGTTTTGTCATATTTGAAGTGTAATAAGATTAAGATTAAGACAAAGAACTAAATCAAAAAAATGAAAAAGAAAATTGAAGGATTTTGTGGGGTTTTTTTTGTAGTGCTATTAAAAGGATTTGTAAAAAAAAAAAAAAAATGTATATATATATATATATATAGTTAAAATAAGCTAAGTGTGTTTTAAATACCAGTCCATTCGTGTGGTTACACATGTCCCACAGGGGGATAAGTGCCAGGGTGACCCGGCTTCCGTCCTCAGTGGGGATCTGGTTCTGGCGTGTCATCACCGACGACACCGCCCACCTGTGGTACACAACACAGACGTGGAAGAATTAAATGCTGTCCATTTACAGTAGGAAGTGATCAGTGAGGAATCTAGAAAATGGTTTTGCTCCAGTTTACATTAACAGCACACACGCTGACCTGTAGTCATCAAATGTGAAGCTGTCCTTCAGGGGCAGTTTGCTGGCGGCGGGATGAGTCTGGGGATGCAGAAAAGGAGAAAAAAAAAAAAAAAACACACAAATCAGTCCAAGGAATTTCATTATGCAGGCATGCTGGAGGGGGGCTGCCTGACAGGGAAGCCTAACAAGAAGAACTGGGAGTAGGGGGCCACCACTGGTGTGTGTGTGAAAGTGTGTGTGTGGTCTGTTGGTGCAGCGTGACACTCGACCCCCCACATACATCACTGTCAACTTAATTTGTTGTGGCCAGCAGCCGTCATAAATCTGCCTCATCAATTTGGGCATGAATATGTGTGTGTGTGTCTCTGGAATAGTGTGTGTCCACCAATGTCACTGGTTTCTCCGTTTAAAGCCACAGGCGCCACCGACCAACAGTCGCACTTGCACTGTCCTAGTTTGATGCAGGAAATGAAAATGTAGATTCTGCTACTTAATGGTTCTGGATTTCATAAAGATCAGGATGAAAGTGAAAAGCATCCAGTAAGGTGTTTTCTTAACGCTGCAACGTTCATGTTCTCCTAACATCCGAGTCTTCCTGGCATACAGGATATCGAGCCATGAGGGGTTTATTTTCCAAAATTCTCCTCTGCAAAGAGGTCAGGACTGCATGCCAGATGGTCCAGTAGCAGAGAAGTGAAAATAATATATATTTCCATGAGGTGGAACCTAAAGGTAAGACATGTAAAGAAAATAAAATGGGGCCAAAAGTAGAACCACCTTTTGGAACTCCAGATATAAACTAGGGGATTTGAGAATGACGGCTGCCCATCTCGGTGTTGCTCCCTTAAATTCCTCTAAAAATCCAGAACGGTTTAGTGATATTCTGCACTGGCTAGGGAGACATATGCAAGTCGCTTTCAATCTTTCTATAAGGATCATTGACAGTAAATGTAGGAGAAATTTTGGATTTGAATTAAAGTCAAACTGGAGATTCTCTAAATATGTATTCTCTGACATATTTTGTGAAAACTTTTGTCAGATAAATGAGAATCTCTTGTTGTTACTTGTTTGAATTAGTCAAAGTCTCCTTTAATTGCTCTGATGCTCTTTGATACCACCTGCAGCACAAAGACAGGCAAATATGCATATTTCTACACTTTACTGTTGACATGAACATGGAGCATCACACACACTCTTACACACAGGCTCCAGTTTCTGCCCTCCCTGTTTTGTCCCCAGCTCCTCCTTTCTCACCCCCTTCTTCCTCCTCCTCCTCCTCCTCTTACTCCTCCTCAGATGACCGGGCTGGAAAATTAGCTTGTCACTTTGGCTTTGAATTGAACTGACCTGAATGTACCTCGTTCTTTTGCTCCCCCACCCCACCTTCTCCTGGCTCTGTCTCTGTATCTGCCCACCATTTTGGATCTGTGAATGACTGGCTGAACAGACTGATGCATGTTAATGTGCAGACAGAACGACCATCGCCAATATCCCACTAACTGCAGAAACAAGTGGCTTTGCACATCTAAATACTCAAAGTCAAAAGTGAGCAATACATGAGCAGCTGGAAATGTTCTACAAGATCATCATTCAGTCTGTCCTGCGTTGGTCCAGCACTGTGTGGTTTGGCTCAGCCATAAAACAGGACAGTACCATCTCTGTACAAGTCTAGGATTAGGAAATGGCCAGCCAAAAATCTCTGCAGACCCCACACATCCTGGACACAAACAGTTCTGACCTTTGTCTTCAGGTCATTACCACAGAATACCATTTTCAAAACCAGGCAGCAACATAAACAGTTTTTTTTCCCATGGGCTTAACAGTCAAAGTGCCCAGATACTCAGCTTGCAATAAACATTAATTCAACCTAGTCTTCTGCTTTTGTGATAATATTATATATGTAAATGTTTGCCTTAAAAAAAAAAGCTAATGAGAGCAAAGTGGAACCAAATTCATACATCTTGTGCGAGAGTGGAAACTTGGTAAAATGTTTAGCTTCAATTCCAAATACATGGAGAAAAACACACGACACTCACCCTCTACTGATTACATCCCTGACAGAGAAGCATGGTGGTAGCAACATTATGCTCTGGGAGTGTTTTGTCCAAGCCTGAGGAGGAGCCTCAACTTAAACCATAATGAATTTATCTATAGTGAAAATGACTATCCTTCAATAATCCTCATCTATTTTGACTGAGCTCAGGAAGTCTGGCAAAAAACATGGGACAAAAGTCTGTTCAGATGTACCGATCCTCAAGCCTCCTCAAAAAGACTTTGGCATGTATGGGCAGCCAAACATGCAGCAACTAAGTGCAGATGAAAGGAGCTGAATAACTCTGTAAATCACTATTTTTTCTTCTTTGGAAATAATTTTGTTGAACTGAGTACAACTCTTACTACTTTGTCATCATAGAGTTGAGATTAGAAAAGATGGTTTCATAAAGGTGGTGGCTTGAACACAAATCATTGTGGATTCCTTATAGGTAAAAGTCAACACTAGTTCAGAACATAATACTGCCCTCTGGTGGAAAGAGAAATTATAGAAGGAGCAAACTTTCCTGGAAAAAAAAAAAAAAAAACATTCTGAAGACAAAGACCAGGAAGAAAATAATCTACCTGAAATCAGGGACAATGTATTCAAAAACAGATCTTGTAGTTGCCATTTAAGTTTTAGTTTTCAGCAGACAGAAAAAGCCAGAAACTATTTTGTTGCAACAAGACAAAGCAGACGACTTCAAAGAGAGAAGCTGTTGAGAGTTCTGATCAAAGCCGATTTAGATTAATAAAAAAAACAACAGCATAATTTTCTATTAATATTCCACTATCTGTTATCAGGGCCTGTGAACTGATATTTCATCAGAAATTCACTGCATATGTGTCTTAAGGCTGCATGAAAGAATAAAATGAGCTTAGTTTCAGGATGTTAAAGAGGACGATTGCGAATTAAAAATATCCCAACATAATTTATCTTCAACCCTGTCGACAGATCAGTCAAAAGTAGAGTCCTCCAGATATGAAGTGTGTTGCTCTATATAGGCCCTATGGTTCCCCCTGCTGGTTGTTGAGTTTTATACAAACAAAATAAATGTCATCCTCAGACCAAAGGGATTTGAAATCAAATTCTTGGTCTCACTCTTCACATCAGACCATTGCTTTCTTCATGTCCAACATTATTGACCAGTTTTGTTTGAACGCAAACTATATGAAAAAAAAATAATGATTTTGTTTTGTTCGTCCAACTAAATTTCCAAAAGTCATCCAGAATCACTTTGTTTAATTCAGCAGTTGTTTACTGGATGTCCAACAAATGACTCATGGTTTTCCTTCTTCCAGGATGATATGGTTTGTTTTCTCATAAATCAACTGAATGCATTTCATACAGCCAAATTTAAAGCAATCAGTTCAAAACTACAAAAGCTGTGTGTGGATGAAGCGATGCTGTCTGCGTACCTGCACTAGTTTGTAGAAGTAGGCGTACTGCCGTGCAGTGTTCTTGTACTGGCTCAGGACATCCTGCACCGCCTGCGTTCCCAGCAGCAGCTGGACATCATCCTGCTGGTAGTACAGCGGCGTGTCGTACTCCTGGGGCAGACTGCGAATGTACGGCAGCCAGAACGAAGAGGGGCTGGCGCGCTCGCACAGCAGGTGCAGGGCCAGCGTCACGTTGCCCATGGCCTGCATGATCCGGTCCTGACCGTACAGAGGACCTGAGACAAACAGTAAGGTCAACAATAAGATCAACAGCCTGGGGGTAAACATTTAGCAAATGCTAAAAGGATCAGGTATTTTTATTTATTTTTTTAAAATATGAACAAACAATTGTTGAGCTCAGCTAAAATGGACATTTTTGAATGTTTGCAGTGTTTATATTGAAAGAGATAAAAGCAGAATATTTCCTATTTTCAAAAAAAGGAAACAAAAAAGCAGATTTCCTCAGGGTCCAAGTAATGTTTCATCCCAGCTGTGCACCATGCATTGAAAATAATTTCTTCAAAGATGTTCTACTGCATTTTGTAGTCAGAGCCTTGACCCCCTAAATAAAAATGTAACTGCTTTTCATAAATGGAGTCCTGATGTGTGTAAAGAAGATCTTATTGATCAGAATCTAAATTATCAAGCTCATTAATTATGTAATTAATTGATTAATTGAATATTGTTAATATCAAGCTTCTAACTCTTACCAAGCAGAGAGTTTTGGGCTGATTCCACAGTCATCAACATCTTCCTTGGAATCCAGAGGAACAGCTCTTCTGCCTGCAGACACACACAAACACACTGGAATGAGTAAAAGGGAGAACTTCTGCCTTTATTTTACTGATTAAACGTTTAGCTGACAAATTGTCTTTTAATTCCCACCTTGATGTCTCTGGTGGCTCGCAGGCCGTACCCTTCAGTACCAAAATCGGTCACTGTGAAGCCGTCACAGGACGCCCCGTTCTCCTGAGCCCAGCGCATCAGATCAGGGAAGTAGTCCTCCCTGTTGCCATCAAACACTGTTGACAAACCTGAACACACAAAAACAGAAAGCCGGTCACATTTTATCAGCTGGAAAGAAATGTGTTTAGGAGATGTTGTGTCCAGTCTGACCCTTCTGTTTCTTTCTGATCTTCTCCACCAAGCCTCTGATCTGGATGTACTCCTCCCACTCTTTACCACCAGAGGGTGCTGCACTACTGCATTCTGGGAAAACAAGTTTCTGAGGGTTGCGATTAAACAGCTTAAGGAGCAAAGCAGTGAAAGGTCAAAGGGTGAACATACTCTGCAGCAGTTCGGAGATGAGGTTCATCATCTCCTTCGGGGAAACCACAGTGTTGGCTCCAGAGCCTGACTTCTGAGTCTTCACCCGACTCTTCTTTCCCATGGTGCTGGATGGACAACTTCAATAACCGGACACGATGCTGCCACACAGCAGAACATCACATTAAATCCAAGACCATGTTCAAGAAAAACTGTTGAGAGAGTAAAAAGTAAGGACAGCTAAACCAGTAATTACTGTATAACTGAAAAAAAAGGGGGTGGAGACATGGCTTCTTCAGATTCGTTGCACAACTTACTGCTACCAGAGATCTTCCTGCCCACAGCGTCACCATGCACAACGACTCTTTGATGATGCTTGGATGATAAGAGTTTCGATATTTAATTTCGCTTTAGGATAAATAAAGTATTTTTGAAATGAATTGAATTTCAAGCTATGATACAGTCATAAGAAGTAAGGAAAAGGGCAACTCAGGGCAATTAATATGCCATATCCAACCCTGTACAGTGCAGAACACTCAGACAGTAACCCTAAGATGAATATCCATAATATCCGTTTCCTCAGACAGCACACAGCTAAAAGAATCATCAACAGTTGATAAGACCACGTGGACAAGGAATGACTTCAGGGAATCTGTCAGAGGTGTGTCTAAGTTGTGTTCACTTTTCTGGGAGTTGAGGCATCTGGGATGGATGATCTGTAATACTGAGGCCAGTATTAGACCTTTTTTTCCAGCTCTAGTGGGCTTTATTTGATAGCGGTTAGACAGGAAAGCAGTTTGAGAAAAATGTGGAAGACAGTTGGCAGAGGTCAACGGGCCAGGACTCGAACCTGTGACGACATCAAGGACTGGCCTCTGCATATGGGTCGCATGTTTTACCCTGCACCATCACCGCGGCCCTATTACAGATCTTTGTTGGAAAACCAGGAGCAAAGCAGAAAAGGTGCGTCCAATCTGTTGCCAGCAACAAGCCAGGTTGTCTGAACATATTGGGTTGCATCACCCTTGTGAAAACTCAGCATCTTTCCTACACAAGTTCCTAAGGGATTGCTGATATAGAGGAGGTTTCTGTCAGTCAGTAATAGAAAAAGTTCACAAATCTGAATGAAAATTTTACCTGAAACTTTGTGTGAATTGATATAGTCAGTTTAGGTTTTTGAAGCAATAATAAAAACATTAAGTAGGAAAAAGTTGAGACAAAAAAAAACAAAACAAATGAAATGTATTATCAAATGGATAGTCATTAATAATGACATGAAACATCTTGTGTTTAATTTCTTAATTTCTATTTTTTTCACACCACTCCAAATTTTTCTAGTGTGCAAACTAAGTAAATTAGGGGAACACTGTGGAGCTCTGAACTGTTAACTTCTCCAAATTTCTTGACAGAAACAAAATGACTTACAAGAAAACTTGACTGGAAATGGTTGTGCAATCTTATGCAAGAGATCTTATGTCTCAAAGCTGTGCAAAAGTCTCAAACCACCCCTTAATTTTGCAAAGTGCAAATCATTAGTTTCTGATCTCTTTAACCCATTTCAAAATGACTTTTTTTTATTTAAAAGTCCATTATTTGATTGTAGACCCTAGTAAATGGAGTAAGGGTGAGTGCTTAAAGCTGCAGGAAGTTTCCAGCATGGAGGCAAAAAGCTAATAGCGCTGTTAGCCGATTGTTTTCAGTTGTTTTCTGCCAACAAGGAATTCCCAACTAAACTCCAGCTGATTTCAGATTTGTGCAGTTACCAAGGCAACATTTGCGCCGTCAGAGGAGAGTCCTAACCCGCAGCAGGTCAGGGGAAACGCCCGCACCTCATTCATCCACTGACCGTTAGCCAGCTAGCTCTTAGCTTCCAACTGTTAGGAGCCGCTCAAACGTAGCTTTAAATGCTTCACTGTGGCCTATATAGCCCACAGGACACCTTCAAACTCGCACAAGGAGCAACCCTCCACAGCTGAAAAAATACTTCGTGACACCAACCGTTATGGCTAACTCTGCTCGGTCCTACCTGTGGAAGTGACAGCAGCAGCTCCTTTTCTGATCCGGATCCAACGTTGAAGGAGCTAAGCTTCTGATTGGACCAGTGTTTCGGGCCCAAAGTAAGCTGAGCTTCTGATTGGAGCAACTGAGACGGTCGACGTCTAGATGGACTTCTAGCATTCTGATTGGTTAGTAGAGCAACTGTGTTGAACTTGCTTGGAAAGCTGCATTCGCTGGAACACAAACTAGAATATTTTCCCCTTTCCTCAGACTAGCAACTCTGGGAGCAAACAAATATTCAGTCTTTTCTTGCGTTTATAGATAAGTCCCTTTGCTCACTAGTCTTTGTAGAACAATAAACTAAACTCGACAGAAGGAAACTGAATATAATTCTTTCTACATACCCGTTCCCAAAGTACATGAAATGCAACTGTGCATGTACATTTTTAAAGTCCCGCCCTTTACTCGTTGCTATTGGATGCTCGCTTTTAGAAGAATAAACTGCACCATAAATGGTCATTTGTTTGCTAATGTGATTGGCTAAATGACAAATCAGCTAAAAAGATGTATTTACTGTGTGGAAAAAGTAAAAGAAAGTGCACATATATATAAAAAAACAAAAAAAATTAGTATGAATTTCAGTTAGGATGCTTAGTCATTTTTGTGCAGTCCATAGGGGCCAGTATTGACACTTGCTGAATGCAGATATATGGAATGTATTTTTTTACTGATTTATATTCAAATGATGCATATTTTACTCTACAAATACTCCAATCAAGCTTTTACAAAATGGTTCTGGGAGCAAACTGACCAGTTGTCAGTCCATTATTACACTGTCCAAATATAGTCTCCTATTAATAGTCTAACCTCAAAGGCCTCCATGTTTTCTGTCTTGAATCTCTGCAGAGAGGCTGAGAGGAGAACGTGTGCTCGTCTTGAGTGTTTATAGACTTCCAGGTGAGTTTTTTCAGAGGAAAAGAAAAGAATTGTGGACTTTGGCCTTTTCTGATATTTAGCAACCTTAGTGCAGCCACAAGTTTTGTGGCAAAGAGCCACACAACTCTTTATGGGTCTTTGCAGCCACAAAGAGAAACAATAACAAAATTACTTAATGCCTTATATTCATATCTTTTGTGGTTTGTCTCAGCCTTTTGCAGCATGGATGACTTCCAGCAGCCTGAGCAGGACTTCTACCAATCGGGATATTACATTGATGACCAGGGCCGTGCTGTGGCTTATTACGACACTGAGTAAGTGCATCAGTTGGCGATCTGGATGGTTATTGGAGTTAATCTAACCCAGAGTCACAGAATAACCAAGATATTCAGAGGTTAAAGCTTCAGTCACGTTCTTCGATACATAAAGCTAACAGCTTTAAAATGCATAGTCTTTTAAACAAGTTAAATGTTATGTAAAAAACAACAGAATTTCCTGGAGCAAAATAACCTTATAAAGAAACTTTATGTAACACTCAAGGAAGTTAAATCAATTTTGGATTTTAGTTCTACTTCAAAACATACTTTAAATATAATTGATGTTTTTATGATGATGACTATCCAGTAGTGCACAAAATGCAAACAATGTGGACCCTTACATGGAACAGCAGTACCCTGGAGAGATCTACCAGCAAACCATGCATTCCACTAGAACTGAGTACCTAGAGGAGGAACCTCCACTTCTTGTTGGTAATAGGCATTGTTTTGCATCTAGATCATATGAACACAAATCTAGTTGACTGTACAGATTTACTTGTTTTCTGTGCTGTGGTCAACATTTCCTCAAATTGGTGTGCATTTCTCCAGAACTGGGAGTTGATTTTGATCATATGTGGCAAAAGACCCTCACAGTTCTGAACCCTTTGAAGCCTGCAGATGGCAGCATTATGAACGAGACAGATCTGACAGGTCCCATCCTCTTCTCCATTGCTCTGGGCGTCACTTTAATGATGGTGAGTGCGATTCTTGTGATGCGAAGGTCTCTGCACTTTGACCTTTATAATGGAGTTGTAGTTCTAACCTCTAAACTCTTTCCAACAAAGGCAGGTAAAGTTCACTTTGGCTACGTATATGGGATCAGTGCCATCGCCTGCATTGGTATGTACACCCTGCTGAGTCTGATGAGCCCCCTGGGAGTTTCGTATGGCTGTGTGGCTAGTGTCCTGGGGTACTGCCTCCTACCTATTGTGGCCCTATCTGCATTTGCTGTTTTCTACTCCTTGCAGTAAGGCAATCTAGTAGTTTGTCTAGAATTGATTTATTTAGGTATTTGAGGATGAAAGCTGAACTTTTGTATTTTAACTTTCATGGTTTTGTTTTCTCAGAGGCATCCTGGGAATAGTCCTGGCTCTGATGGCCATTTGTTGGTGCAGCTTCTCAGCCTCCAAGATCTTTATCTCCACCCTGGCAATGCAGGAGCAGCAGCTGTTGGTGTTCTACCCTTGTGCTCTGTTGTATGGACTTTTCACACTGCTCACTGTCTTTTAACATCCAGTTGATCAAATCCAACTTCTCATTTCAATGTAAAAGCCCCCTGTCTGTGATTCCTGCATTTAATGAATGCCTTTGGAAGTGTGAATGCTGTTAGATATTTGCCCTCAAACACAGGAGTAAATGAGTGTGAAAATGTTTGTTTTGTTTCTCCAAAACAAAATACTCAGTACTTGGTTTTCAAATGTCTGCATAGTTAAGAGAGAGTCTGCTAATATGAAAAGCCATTAATCCCAGTACAAACATTCAGCGAGCACCAAAGCAGCCATTCTTCTTTGTTGCAGCAGGGGGCGCTAAGCCTCCACAAATTGATGAAGTTATGCTGTTCTTGATGTACAGAGAACGTGCTTTTTCTTCGCCCTTAACATGTGCAGCAGTGTTTAGAAAGTTTGTGGAAACAGATCGAATTTTCGGCTTTCAGTTGTTTCTTGTGAGGACGTTCCAGCTTAAACAGGTTTGTGTCAGAGATATCACTAATTAGAATAATATTCTTGTCTCATTTACTTAGTTGTGCAAGTGTAAGTGTTGCATGATCTCGCAGCTCTGAGTCAGTAAAAAATGAGAAATATTTTAGTTTTCTTTGGGACAAAATGGCACAAAAGATGAAAAATGGTTGACCTACAGATGTGTGAAGGTACCACTGATATTGAGGTGTGTAGAGAAAACCTGGTATGATCAATAAGAAACTGTACTGATCACAAACATTGACTATTGAGTTTCTTAAAGTCTGAGGTTCAGAAAATAAATGCAACAATGAGTATCATCAGTTACCAAATTGCTTAAAAGTGCCATTGACAGGAAAACAGTGGGAACAAGTAGAAAATGTGACTCTTAAAAAAAAAGTCTGAGTTTGCTGCAGGTTTATCGAATCTGCTGTAAAGTATGAATTCACCAAACAGGTTTAATCTAAAAGTTCCTATATTTCCATCAAAAAGGAAACATTTAACAGAATTATTAAAGTAACAAATCATTTTCACGTCATATTTAAGTTGCGTAATTTGACTGTGATGGCTTCAGACTCTGTGATGTTCTGCAGACAACTCAGTTGAGGGCTGGAGGGAATAGAGAGAAACAAGGGGGAGGCAGGGTGTGGAGCTCCATACAGTTTGCTGTGATTTTAACAGTGACTAACTTCTAAAGGACCCCCAGTCAGGTGGGTCCTTTGCATAGATAATGCATGGATCTCTATCCATGCATTATCTATCCCCACTTATACTTACATGACCTTGAGGGACTGGGTATCTCCAGAAGCCATTGGGCGAGAGTCAGGATTCAACCTGGGCAGGTCTGTCTTGGGGCTATGTTTTGACAGGACAAACTATGCTGCTTGCACACACTCATTCCTAATGGCAATTTAGACTGAGTCACTCCTAACAGTTTTGTTTTTGGTCTGTGGGAGGAGGCCAGACTACCCAGAGATAACCAATGCATGCATAGGGATAATATATGAACACCCCAGGTTGGGATTTGCCTGGGATAAGTTAGGATGTTTAAATGTTTTAAGCCTGTGTATTCTTGACTTAACTTTACTTAGAGGGGGCTTTAAAAGTAAATCTTATTTCCATCAGACTCACTTGGCCCGGATTATTAAGAGAGTTTCCTCCCGGACGACATGACCTAAAGTGTGGTTCTAACCTAAGCCCTAACTCAACCCTTCAATTGATGTATCCCTCTGCTGACCTGTTGTCAAAATACTTGATCCTATATCCTCAGTCTGAACTGAGGAAAAGCACACAGTTAACTGAAGTGATGGCATAAACAACAGCCACGGATTGTGTTTATATTAGTGAGCACAACCTCCCTTCCTTACGGAGGCGATATATGTGAGGGAACATGTGTGCATGTTTGACAGAAAACAGAGGGAAAAGAGAGGACAATCCCACGGTGGGACTGTGAGGAGCAAGCCCGCTCTTTCTTCTCCTAACTGTTTGGATTGGTTAAAGCAAACAAATCCCTCCGGCCAAGCGGTAGGCTCAAGACAAGCGCTCCCCGGGCCCCGCACAGTCCTCTCGCTACTTTACACTAAACTCTTCCAGATGATTTATGAGCTCTCGCTTCTTAGAGGCTCTTTGCTGCTCACCTTTCATTCGGCAAAGCTCGGCTGACGGGGATCTGCACTTGGCGCGCTGGAAGCCGTCATTAACCAGGGAGATCTGTTTTAACTCGCGTCCTCCCTGCAGCGTTTTATAGTGTTTAAGGATGTAATATGGATTAGCAATGTTTGCTGTACTTCCTGCTTGTACAGTCTGTTGTCTGTAGGTTGAGATGAAACTTGAAGGTTTCATAAGAAGTCTCATCACTCTTGTGTTTCCCTGTGAATGACCACACATTCAGGTCCGTGAATGATCACAGATGCAACCAAAGGCCAGGTCCTTCATTTATAAGGAGTTTTACTTCACTGTGTAATCAAGTTGGAGAAGATTTGCCTCTATGATCTTACTTTTTTGTGTTTTGTTCTCATTATTCCTGTCTTTGTTGGATCCCCATATTCCATTTTCATCATAAGGATTACCAACCTTGTTTCGATTTCTTTGCTTATTTCTGACAGGCATTCACTATATTTATGCAGTCTCACTAGAGACCAAATTTCCAAAACCTGTTTATCAACACCCTTTATAATAAGTTAAAAAATGAAAAAAATTTTTAGAAGGTGCGATTTTGTGTGTGTGTGTGTGTGGGGGTGTGTGTGTGTGTGTGTGTGTGTGTGCTGTAAAAGGATCTAGATGTCTGCACAGAAAAAAAGGCGTCTTTGGATGAGATGATCAACTTGACTCTCTATATCAGTGCTGTCCAAAGCCAGTCCTCAAACACCGATGTTTTTCTTTCTTTTTTTTCTTAAATATTTCTTTAGTGTAACTGTAGCATAACTGATTTAAGTGGATGGGTCACTACAAGACCTTTGCAGAACTTGCTGACAACTGACCAGCTGAGTAGGGAATTCATTCATTTGAATCTGCTGGGTTGAATCAGGGACACATCTCAACACGAACCTGGGACCACAATTCACACGATGCTGTAGAAAAGGAAAGCCATAGCATGGTTTGAACCACATGTGGTTTAAACATAGGTTCGGGAAAAGGGCCACACCTCAACCACACTTCTAATTACTTAGCAATCTACCCATACTAAGTTCAACCATCCTTCACTTTCCGTTATGTTCGTTCAAACCAACCCTCCGTTATCCACATCCGGACATCATCTTATCCCTATTTATTCTCTTCATCCCATCTCGGTCATCCTTACTTTAAATTTTCATTCTTCATTTGCTCCTCCTTGTTCAAGATTCCGTTGGCAGAGGTCCTAAGTTATACAGGGAAAAAGCTCATTCCTGAAGACACCATCCCCACACTGAGATTCCTCCTCCCAAGTCTTCATCAATAAGCCTCTCCGTACGACCCATCCACTCGACCCCTTTCTTCAATAAACCTTCAAAGTCTTTTTATTGTGTCCTGGTCCTTGCTAGTGAAGGATTATTAACTGTCTGGCTGGCCCTGCTATCAGCCTCAGCCTCACTTTAGAGCTGCGGTTTGGTTCTCTTCATCTTGCGTCTCTTTTCTGTTTATTTGGTGCCTTCAGTGCAGTTACCTTTTTTATTACCGGGTTCTCTCGTGGTCGGGCAACTTAACAATTTTGATAAGTGATTACTTAAGTCAGGACCCACAAAATAACGAGTCCTTTAACTTTTACACCCAAAGACCACTTTTGTGCTGACCTTTTCTGGGCAATGACAATCTTTGACATCTTTGTCTAGTTCTTCATAGGAAACTGATTTCATTGTATCACACTCAGAAATGCTCCTAATTAATTAAATTAAAACCTGTGAATACAGTTTTGTTGTTTTAAGAATCGTTGCAGGTGAAATGTGGCACAATCCTTCTATAATGCAAATAAATGGTTCATATCTCATAATTGGGATGATCTTGAGACTATATTTTGCTTTTTTCAGATCCACCAACTCTGTAGCAATCTTTACATGAAGCCAAACTGTTGCTAAGTGGTCATCTCCTTTCTTCTTAACTAAGTTTTATCAACGCTTTCCAACATTTTACATTTTTAAGGTTTTTATTTCTTCTTTCATAAAGTATAATTAAAACAATCAATACCCTTGCAAACCACATCTGTAAAGAGCTTCATGAAGCGTATATGGTTTGAATTTTCTAAATGTAGAGGAGCACATTTTAACAGCAAGCCTAAAAATGGATGACATTCACTTTCTTTAGTTTTGGAGATGATGGAATCTGACTTTGGTTGTCAAACTGATGTATGTTGGCTGATGGCTGTCAGCTGTAAAGTGAATTATGGCATCAGGCAAAAAGAAAAGAAAAACACATTTCCACATCACTTGCTAGGGAGTTATGAAGCTAATTTTAGAGGTGCTAGGAAAACAAGCCCAGGTACATCATTAAAAAAAAAAAAAAAGTAGACTTCGAGGGAAGGTTGAAAAGTTCATTTTGGTGAATTGAGGAGCCAAACTAAACACCTAGGTTGTTTTCCTCCCTCTTGCTGCAGCATTGGTCATGGTCCAGCTGGTGTTAGGAAAGAAGATGAAAGAAGCTGATAAAAAAGGAAAAACCTGGCATGCTGCTGCTGAAAGTGTCAGAATCAAGACCTATTAGTGCTTCAAATCATTCAGTGAAAGTTTGAGATTTAGGGGATCATACTGGCGGAAGCCTGGACACAGAAACATTGAAACCTCCTCTGTCTCCTGTAAATCTCGGGCTGTCGGGTGAAAATGCAGCTGGAGAAAGTTTAAAATAGCTGATTTTACTCCCAGGGTCCAAAAATCTTGTTTTTTTGGTTTAATGTGTCTAGATCCAAACATGAGAGATCATGAAAATGTACAGCAGCACCAACATGGAGCATAAGGATGAAGAAATTTAAACCATTTCTTCCCTGGATTATCTTGCAAATTGTTCTGGCTTGGAGCTCCAATAAGTATGAGGGAGTATTACATGTTTCAAAGAGACATGACTGCGGGAACATAAAACTCCTTAAATCACAAACAACTACTCGCCTGAGGCCTATTTCTTCCAGACACTCTACCCTGACATCTTGATTTAAAACTATAATCTTCCCTGGCATTCTTCCAAAATGTTCATTACCTATTCTCATTTGTATGCAGAATTCCTTCATTTAGAGCAGTACAGTAAGTCTACATTCAGTTAGAAGATTTCTATATTTAAAATCACAATGAGAAAACTGGTTTAGTTGACCTTTTGAACAGCGCTGAAAGTCACACTTTGATCACATCAAACATTCTCCACAAGAATGCAATTTATTTATCAGTAATGCAACTTGTATGACCAGGGTTCTAAGTATCCACCAGTGCCTACAATTAAGCTTAAATTTATGCATGACTTCAGCAGGTCTCTTGAACACGTACCCCAAGAGAAATGGAATTGTTTTGTTGAAAACCATCAGAGAAAAATCCTTACTCAATGTTGTGCTAGGGCTGCAACCAACATCCAGATAAGAAACAGGTCAGTATTGCTCGGAGATAATCGGGTGTAGTTGTAGGTCTAAAAATCAAGTTGTATGATTGATCATAACACCGAAGTGCATGATGTCCCACAATTTCTATACTTGATCGCATTCTCAACATAAAATAGAAAACAGCCCCTTAAGCCCTTGTACTCTATTGCCTCAAGTTCACCTGAAATCCCTTTAGTCTTATTAAAGTCAAGATGATGTATGTCTTCCACTAATGCCTCCTGACCATTCCAAGTACCACTCATAAATATTGCATATTTACACAATAAATACATACATTATAGTCTACTTTATGTGTTCTATTAAAAATTTATTACCTCTGCATAACAATTTCTTAAGTAAATATACAATTAATGGGCTGCAGGCTTAAAAGCTTAGAAAAGACTATTATTGACAAATGAGTTTTTTATCTTTATCACATTGCGGCTCCATGCCGGTGAGATAGTGCTGCTCCTTCCACACCTGAGCAGACAGTTGTCTGTATTTCTCCAGGTAATGTATGGCCTACAGGTGTTGACAAGGCACCTTGACCCTACATCTTCTTTGAGGTGAATGAGGTTGTGACTACATGCCTTATTAATGTCAGTACTGATATATCTCAGACGTTTATCCATTTTAAAATATAAAAGTCGATGTTCCCATATATTGTTGTCTGGATTTGCTTCACAATAAGTTGTTGTTCTGTCACTTTAGGATGTATCCCAAGTCCAACACACTTGATTTAAATGGCAATCACCTCACCATCATGCACTCAAGTTCCGGAGTCGTGCTCAGGACCTAAAAGTTACAGGAGTGGAGTTTGACACCTGTTTCCCAGAGGAAGCTATTTTCTGGCATTTACATTGAAGAACTAGATCTGGAACAATAATTCAGAATCCCTCCTTTCATCTTTCATTCAAAGACTGGAGTAACTCCCTCTTTACTGCAGACAAACTGTTGATCTATCTGCTGCTTTTCCAATATACTTAAATTCATCTAACTGAAGAAGAGACTTTCCTTATAGCTGAAGGGACTATTTTATATTTTCCAGTTACTTAGCATTGAATAGAATAATAATAGGACTGGGTTCTTGGTCAGTTTCAACACAAGACAAAAAAATATGTTAAAAAAGAAGGGGGGGCGGGAAGTAAAATTACAAATAAAGTAATTACTGAAGATCTACTTGCCAAAATCCAAAAGATGCAAAAAAACAAAATTTTTTATGAAACTCAGTGTATGAATTAAGGAGCAAGGCCTTCCAACAGAAGCTCAGAAACAAACATAGTGCTCCTTTAATTGATCCATTATGTGTTGGATAAGGAGCCTGACTGAAATACTCAGATCTAAAGTAGCATTCAAGGACCTATCAATATTACAGTGCCCATTAAGAACATCAGATTCTGTAATTACACTAATTGGAGTCATTTGTAAAACAAATAGACTGGAGCTGCTTAAAAAGTGGCCCAGGAGCATTGTGTGTGAGATGAAATTGATAAAGTGGCTGCCTTTGTGTTCCTACTTCGTTTTCCAGCTCACCATAAATGATCCAGAAAATGTCCTAATGAACAATACAGGTGGGAAAGTCATGAATCCTGGAGGTCCTGCTACCATTTGGTCAAAAAAAAAAAAGAAAACTGCTGTTTCCGGGTGACTTGGAGAGCAAACATTCCCAGCTAATGACCGGTTTTTAGAGCAACCGGTATGGCTGAATGACGCCTAACTAACCTGCTGGGGGAAAACTGATATCTGAAATGCGACCCTCCACAGGCAAAACCTCTCCAAACCTCCAGAGGTGTGTATAGATGAGGGAGGCTGCTAATGAAGCAAGTAAATAAGAATTATTCTGTTATGTGCACCTGCATAAAAAGCGTGGGCCAGTCCAACCTGGGTGCTTCTGGAGAATTTAAGAGGGAACAAACCAGCTAGGTGCTCCTGATCAAATGTATAGATTGAACAACCATCATCTATGTGACCACCTCTATAAAAAGAGGAGTTTGAACAGTGTGGAAAAACATCAGCAATGACAACAGAGAAGCAACTGTTGCTGTTGATTGATATCCAAGGTATTTAATGTCCATTTTTTTACAGAAAGAAATATTTTAAAATGTTCAAGAAAGCTGTCAGTCTTCTCAGGAATGGACACCCCAGCAATGTTATCTCAAGGTTAACACATAAATTGCAGAGAAAGTATTAAAAAAAATCTACAGGCCTCCAACTTCTAGTAAAACTCAGAGCACTCATTACTACAGCTCTGTTAGAAAGGTTACATTAGAAACATTTGATCTTAGGAATTTATTAAAAGAAGAACTGAAACAGAGATTCTAGCACCTGACACAAGATGCTGCAAACAATCCACTATGTAAATGGATACAAACATTTCCATAAACATAGAAAGCATTTTGACATTTCAACACCACAACTAAAAGTTAAGGAAATGTAACCAAGGCATTGCTTATCTTTCAGCTTCAGTTATTACCCTGCTAAAAAAAAACACAACAAAAAACGTGAACGTCTCAGACGGTTCTCAAGTCGTTATGCCCACCATGACTTCACTGATGTCCCACAGTTTCGATGCCACTTCCTGATCTGTGGCCTTATCCAGAAGTTCCATAGGCTTACAATCTGCAAAGCACTTTCCCTGCACACCGTCAACATCCGGGCTGGAGGCCAAATACACTGAAGTCTGAGCTCCTTCCTCCGGGCTTTTAAACAAGCCCCGGGAGATCAGGTTAAAAAGGGGCTTTGCTAAAACCGGAATGTGCACATGCCGTCCCAGGTTAGTCCTCACGATGCCTGGAGTCAGAGCATTCGCTGTTACTCCACTGCCCTCCAGACGGCGGGCCAGCTCGCAGGTGAACAACAGGTTGGCCAGTTTGCTGCGACTGTAGGCAAAGGCCTTGTCGTAGAACTGCTCACTGTTCAGGTCTTCAAAGTTAATGTCACCATGTTTGTAAAGCTTGGAGGAGACCACCACGATGCGGCTGGGCGCCGAGCGTTTCAGGAGGTCCATCAACAGGTGGGTAAGCAGGAAGTGACCGAGGTGGTTGACCCCAAACTGCATCTCGAAGCCGTCCTCTGTTTTGGTGTAAGGACACTGGTAGACTCCAGCGTTGTTGATCAGAACATGTAGCAGAGGTTCCTCCTGTTTAACAGCGCAAAGGAGAAACTCAGTGCATTTATGCTTTTCAAAACTAATGAACTCCACAAACGTAGAGCCTCAAAGCCGAAGGAAGCAGATGCATAGATTTCAAAATCTTTTACTGGTGAAAATCTATTACTTGTGTAATTTGTATTTAGACTAAATTTTTTTTCTCAGTTTTTATTAGCAGAATAGCTAAAGCTCAGTGAGGTTCTACAGAATGAATGTCATATGGCTTGAGAACTACCGCAATTGATTTGTTTTAAAATTTACCTTACAACTTCAGTAAATCCTGAAGACAAATAGCTATATTAATGCAATATATGAATACATGTGACATGATGGGAGTCTGGTGTGTAACTAAGCAATGCAAGTTTCTGGAAAGTGGATGAAATAAGAAAGTTGTTATTTTTGTTTTGCTTTTTTTGTTTTTTTTTGTCTGGAATCTGTGAGAATAGGGTCTTGTTAAGTGACAGATTTTATTTGTAAATAGTGTAATTGTAATTTAGGAAGAATTAGAAAAAAAAAAAAAACTATCATATTTTTTATAATGCCTTTGGGTAGAATAAATTACTTGTTGAATGCAAATTATTTTAGACTCATGTTTTGCGGACTGGACATTTGAAACAAGTATTCAACAAATAATAATAAAACATAATAATAATAATAAACCTCAGTTTTTAATTCAACCTAAACTATTATCCTCCACAGAAACGTACAAAGATGTGCCTGATGAAACCCGTTTAATTATCAACAATCTATTTACCTTTATAATGTCTTCACAGAAGGAGCGCACAGACCTCAAGGAGGCCAGGTCCAGCTGTTTGACCATGACCTGCCTGCTGTCTGCCCCGGTCTCCTGCCGGATGTCCTGGGCAGCCTCCTCGGCCCTGGTTTGGTCCCGACAGGCCATTATCACCCGGCCCTGGAGCTTCACAATCGCCGCTGCTGTAGCTTTCCCGATCCCGCTGTTCGCTCCCGTCACTATCACAGTCTTCCCCTGCATCATGCTAGCTGGTAAAGCCTGTTTACAGAGCTGCTGCTACAGTTAGCATCACGTGACAATAACAAGGAAGAAAGACCCCACTACCCAGAATTCTCATGATGCATAGTTGGCCATTAAAAAGCCGGGAGTAAAATCTGTTTGATTTTGAAGATGACATTTAAATCACTTGGACGTGATATTTAATACAGACGTTTTAAAATCATTATTCAAAATCAGTTTCAGCTCTTTGTATTTGTTCTAGACGAATAGTCACAAAGGTATTTGCAAATGTGCAATTACGTCTAACTGCTGTTGCTAATTACTGCTCAGACTTAAAACTTGGATCTGAATCAGTCCTGGAGAAATGGCAGAAAAAAAAATTATAAAGTTAATGACAATAACTAAGATGCCTGCCTATATTTCTCCCTTCATATATAAACCTGTAAGAGAAAAATATTCATTCAATAAAAATATGATTTCTTATTTTTATTTATTTATTGGAACAATCAGCAAGTGGTCACTTCATTGTGACACAAGTGCACAAAATTGGTAAGTAACTTTAATTTCTTGTCCCAGACCACTTTACGTATTGGAATGGAAGCAACAATCTAACCCACTTATTAAAGGGGTGGAGGAGAGTGTTATGTCAGGTTGTAATATTAATCCCTCATCAAAAACATAGGGTGTTTATTTGATTCTTTCATGCATGTTTGAGAAATCCTTGAAGCTTCCATGGCAGTGACTCAGGAGTGCCTAAGCACTCGCTCATATAAAGCATCACCTATTTCCACACAGTTTCTCTTTGGAGCTGCCATCTCCAGCTGAGCTTCTGCCTCACAGAACACAGCGTCATCCCCACTCAGTTCCTCCAGACTAGCGGCAGGAGGAATTAGCAAACATCTGGGAGAACTGCAAGTTTTCTGAGCTTGTCATGTGAAGTACCTCTCAAACCAAAGCCTGTAAAAACAGCATTCAATCACATCAACACCATTCCAGGTCAGTGGAGAAGTTTTATCCATACTTCTTTAGAAAGTGAACTTTAGAGGATAACAAAATTAAAGTGAAAACAAAAAAAAGGTAACGACTCAAGGTTTTATGCAGGTTTTTCGGGGAAATTTGTGTAAACTGCATGTTCTTAAAGGGTATGAACTGTTAGGAAAATGGTATTGACCCTCATAGTCATTTTTAAATGTAATTTCCTCTATTGCTAAATGTTTATGCTTGACCATCTCAAATAGCAACCAAACCCTGTTACATATAAAATGACAGCTGTACGCAGCTTCCAATAGCTTTTTGTGAACTTTTAACTTGATCTCATAAATTCCGTCATCAAACTGTTCAGTTGTCACTATGTGTCATGAATATATAGTTTCATTTACAAGCTGTTAAAGGGTGTGAATCAGTCTGACTCTGGTCAGATGGTCTCTAGTGTCTCACATTATGGATTGTTGCACTGACAGACCTTAAAAGGCACTGTGGTGACCTGTGTTATGATTTGGCTCCTTATAAATGAACTGAGATGAGGAAGTCGAAGACGTGGTGATGTTCATAGACAGATGTGAACATGAGTCTGTTGGGTTAAAGATTACTGTCTGTCCACAAACCATGTTGAATACCCTGCATTTATGCTGCACTGAGGATCCATATTCACAGAGTATGAGAGACTCACCACATTGACATGCTACTGAAAAACCTCATATTATTCTCACTGGATTCTCAGATTTCCTAAATAAATCAATGAAAACCTTTAGAGACCCCAGTGGCCTCATGCCAAGAGAAACATGGATTCAAACCCCTCCACTTCCACCGCTGGTACCGAGGCCGAGCCTGTCGTGGTTGGTTTCACAGTTGGGGCTCCACCAGCAGCAATAATGTGGTAATAACATCTGTAACATCTGGAAAGCATTGGAGCAAAAGCCGAGGTTGTAGCAGACAAATGAGCCTGGTTCCAGCAGCTGAGAGGGAAAGCAGCTCTGCTTTGCAGCTTCCCATCACTCCAGTAGCTGCTGCGCAGCTGCCTATGGAGAAAAATAACTGCTGGATGCTTGGACAAACTATGGGGAGAAAATGAGCATATTTATGAGTGCACAGAGGAACTAAACAAAGCAACAGTGCAAAGGGGGATCTTATTGAGGGGAATGGTTTAAAGGCCACATTGATGCTTAAGAAATAGGATAAGATTATGATTTTCCATCTCAGTCTTAGTTGTTAATAAATAGAAAAGTTCAAGTTCAGTCTCCAGCACTAACAGTGAGCGGTCTGTTTACACCCATTCTCTACCATTTCCTGAACAAATGCGAGATGATCTGGTAAAATCCCATTTCAGCCCAGCCTTAATGCCTCTGATCAAAGCAGTCCTTTTCAGGTGCTGAGGAGAAAGCATTCCATCCCTCAATCAGTCCTCCTACGCTTTATTTGCTTTATTCTGCAGCCTTGTGGCATAATAATTAATCCTGATTAACTGTACAGGAGGTTATTAGCGGCAATTTTGAGGCTAATTAGGCTAATTTTACTTATCCGTCCATCCATGCTCTGCTGTTTACCCAAATCTGGGTAGCAACTGCTAATGGTGAGCTCTCCAGCCCCTGACACTGAAAGCTTCACATTTTTGATTGAGAACTCTGTTCACCATAAAGCTGTTGGTACAGGGTTGGCTTATTGAGCTCCATCATTCACCAAAATGGCAAAAGGTTTTTTTTATATAATTTAACAAAAATGATCAGGCTGAAACTTACACTTATAATGCACATTTATTCTAAAAATGTGCATTATAAGTGTTTTTTTTTTTCTCTCTCTCTCTTTTAAAGTTTTAAAAAGCCAATCCATGTTAATACCATTTTCAGCAACAAGGTACTGGTCTGACAACATGTCTATTGTCCCTAATGACTTCTGGAAAAGGTTGGTCTACTGGAAGACAGTCAAATTAAATTTCAGGATGTTCCATATAAGGTCCTGCCTGTATCCACTTGGTTATGATACAGGCTCCTGGTTTTGCTGTTCTGAGGGAGGAATATTTTATCTTAAAAACTGTAACGGTAGTCTTATATAAATAGAACTAATTTGCACTAAATTTGTTTTCAATGTAAGATATCTGTGTGACTTGAAGAAGTCTTTACCCAAGTTGACAGCTAAAGCTCTCCCCAACTAACATTTTCAACTTGAAAATGCGATGCATATCTGTCCAGGGTTCGTTTTACTCTGTCTTTATTTTCAACTTCACCAGCAAGGAAAAAAAAAAAAAGAAAAAGGGATGAACTCATGTAAGAGCTTTCAGACTGGGTTGTTCTAACATTAAGTTGAAGAAGACGGCAGGCAGTGTTTATTATCTTTTCTTGACAAATGAGCAGATTGTCATAATGATAACTGAAGATTTCAGGCCAGAAGATGACATTTTAAATAAATCTTTATGTTTTGAGTTTCGTCATCACGTGAAGCTCCTCAGCAGTGACTCATTTACCTCCTCGCTCAGGTTAACATGTTTATTTATCAGAAACAATGCTCTTCGGCTTCCAGCACATCAGCAGCAAGTCTCGTTCTCCCTCCGTTTTTTTTCTTTCCAAACATAGCAACAGCAGAGTCCTCACATTCCCACGTTCAAATCCATGTTTTCACACAAGGAGGAAAAAAAAAAAAAAACTAAACAATTAAAGAACTATCTATCATCCAGCTAATAAAAAACAGCTTTAACTGACATAATGTATGGCCTGGACGACAGCAGCAGTCCCAGCGTGTCACTCGGCTGAGCCAAGACTCTGCTTTGATAAATGGAGGCCGGTGCTCAATGCGGAGGTGAAGAAACGGGGCCAGGTCCATCTCAGTGGTGAAGCTCAACATACAGCCCGGTGCTCCCTATATACCTCCATCTGCAGGCAACTCTGAACCCGCTGCGCCCCTTCAGGTGTCCGACACACGCGTCTCCAAGGTGTCAGAGGCAGAAATGTGTCAAAGTTACATATTTCCATCGTTATTATAGGCTACAAGATCTCAGCTGTCATGTTTCTTTAAAGCCTTGTCGAAGTTCAGTGTGAGACACTGCAGCTAATATTTGGCTGTGCTTGACGACTTACACAAGTAAACAAAAGGATCCCCGTGTAGAAATATCGCTTGGCGAAAGTTTTTCTCAGTGTTTAACTTACTTTGAAAAACACAGATCTTCACAAACGAAAACTTTTATCTAATTTGAGAAAATTCCAGAGTTGGCCTGCATTATCCTCCAGCATTCCAGGAAGCTTAACTATAGGGACGGTAAAAGAAAACCTGAGCCACCATAACTTTAAGCTCTACTAAAACGAAAAGTTTAAAGCCCAGTCGATGGACAAAGTCTTGGAGCTGGTTCCACTGGAGAGGAGCCTGATACCTATAAACCACCAGTACATTTTTCTTGTAAGAGCCAAGTGTCCCGTTGGGAACATGGGGAACAATCAGTTCTTCGATCTGAGATGGAGCTTATTTATTCAGAAATTTATATCTAAGCAAAAAACATTTTAAAATATATTATCTGACAGGGACCTCGTGAAGAGAAGCTAAAATTAGACATTTTTAATCTCACATTTGTATTTTTCTTCCTGTATTTTTGATTATCAAAAGTTATTTCATTGAATTTATGTCCTCGCCTATATTAAAGAATTACAGCAGTCAGGTTTAGAAGTAACAAATGTGTCAACCAGTTTGCTTTATCATCTCTCTGGAGATGAAACATTTTAATCGTATTAGAGCTGGAGGACATTTTAACGCCTTCAATAGAAGATCTCTGACTAAGCAGACTGCCTCTCTTCTAAATTTATTAGCATAAAATTTACATCAGACACATTTTTATGACATCAGACGTGCTCTGCTCTGATTTACTGAGTTGACTTTTTGGATAAACACATCTGAGCATCAGAAAATTGCTCAGATATGTTTGAACCTTGTGCAAACTTGAACTATAATGATACACCCAATATTTGTTAGTAATTTCTCATTTCTATTTTGAAAAGGGTGTGTTTTTATGTTCAGGATATCTGACGTAGTCCATGAAAGATAGAAGTGAATAAATCTTTAACCTGGAGGAACTGATTCACTATAGGACTGCTTCTCCATTCATTACATGGAAATATTCCTGTAGTGCATGTATATATTGCATTAAATGTCCATTTGCAACTGCAGCTCACCTTCACTTAGACACCATAAAAAGCTGGATAAGTTTGCTCATATATAAATAAGTTGCTAAGCATGGATTAGAAAACCATAAATTCATAATTTACAAGAATCTTGATAGTAATTTACTATCAAGGAAAAATATGCCTTATTGGCAAAGTCCTGTTGTGTTTGTGATACCAAATATTCACCATCTTCTGAAAACCAGTGGCATTTTGGTGACTAAGATAGACATTTTGAATAATTTCTTCTGAAGAACCTTCCTGTTTGTGGCAAAAAGTCCTATTTATATCAAGAAGTGAGGACAGCTTCTTCTGAACTTTGTGTTTGTGCCGATATATAAGTTGTGCTTTGTGAATTAAATATTAGGATGAAGCACAAAGCAGATAACAATTCCAAGCAAAGCCTCCCGCTCCCCAAAATTCAAGCCAACACCACCTTTAGCAGAGAAATAGTGAATCAGGGTCTCATAAGAAAAAATAATCTATATGTGCTTCAATAAATGATACAAAAGATTCAGCATCTGCACGCTTCTAAAGTTCGAGAGGTATGGAAGAATTCCAGTGTCAAAAGTATCTTTCAGTTGCAGGCTGATCGTCTCGTGTGAAACAGGCAGAGTTTCCCAGATGATTGCTCAAAGCTGTTATGTCTGCTGTGATGTTATTGAGAGCTGCTCTGCATTCTTCATTATTGCAAAATGAATCGCCTTTAAGAAAATGGGCAAATGATTATCATGTAATATCATGGGGCTTATATTTCAGTATCACTGTTTCATTCATAAACAACAACACTCCTCCACATCTGGTCTGCAGTCAGCGCCATGGGAACATGGAAATCAGCAAAAAAAAAAAAACCCTCCTTCTGTAGCCAAAGAAATGTTTCACGAAATGTCAGAAAGCTCTTTTATTATCATTCCTCTTTGAAGCAAAGACTTTTTTCCTGTCGCTGTGTGTGAACTCAGAAAAGCTCACAGCAGCTGTAAGGAGATTAAAATCTGCACTGCAGCCAGTTCCTGCTGAACATATACAGACATTTGTATGCACAGCTCACCTGCAGGCACCAGCGGTTTTCCGACACCCCGGCACACTTTCCCAGCCCTGTTTGTCTTCACTTCCCCACATCAGAGGTACACACTTCTTTAATGTCAGGTAAGCCTCTCGATGTGAGGCACTTACAGCCACTTCTGAGAAAGCACCAACTCCACCTACATGCATTTAGCTGATTAGTTTCCTGTGTTACACTCATTCCCAGGTTGACCCCGGCCCTTTAGAAGAGTTAAAAAATAGTTCAGATTTTTAGCCATCAGAATTTCTCCAGGGATACGCACTGACAGGCCTGACCTTGGCTACCCCTGCTGGTGATTACCATCCAGTAGGATGAGGCCTCACAAACCTCAGAGTTGACCCTATCTTGTGGATGGTTTTACAGCAACAACAACAAAAAAAGATCAGTATTTGGATTTGTTGAATGCAACATGTGGTTTGATTTATTTCAATTGAACAGAACAAGACAGAGAAAGATAAGTCCTCAGAGTAAACCATCAGCGGGGGGGAAAAAGTCAATTTCTCTCTTGCGCTGAAAGTGGGGCTTAACGTTAATCACGTCTTTATTCATTGCACTTTATTGTGGTCTGTCTGGATCAACTGGGAGGAAAAAAAAGAATAACAGTTTTTAAACTTTGTTTTGAAAGTTCGTCTGTGAACCTCTGAGGTCAGTCTACTGTCAGGAGTTACGTTTTACAGTCACGTTATTTTAACTTTTAGCTGCTTGCTGTTTCACTGTCTGGAATCCAGTGGTTCAAGTCAGGCGTTGCAACCCAACTGAATACATTTCAAAATACCAAAAGGTTTTGAGAATGAAAACATAAATCTTTGATTAAAACAATAAATTTTTGTTGGTAATAGATTAAGTAACCAATATTTTTAGTCACTACTCTAAACCATTGATGCTGTTGATGGATCCATGTCGCTTATGCCAAATTCTGACCCGTCCATCTGAAATCAACACTCAGCAAGATTTGACATACATGACCTTGCTAGTAGCAAGTGGTAATTTGAGCTACCACTGCCTTTCTATCATCTTGAACCAGTCTGCCCATTCTCCTCTGACCTTTTACATTTTTGGCCACACAACTGGATCTTTTCTTGGCCCGTCTCTATAAGCCTTTTAGATGTTTATATGTTCGAAAGTCCCGGAAAATTAGCTGATCCTGTAATACACAGACCAGCCTGTCTGGTACTGATAGCAAACTCATGTTTAAAATCACATTGATTCTTGGTTAAAATTTCCAAAGTCATCTTCACCATTTATGACCTCTCTGTCTGTTGCGTCACGTTTGCCACACTGACTCCAGTTTCATTCACCCTAATGACGATGCCTGAGTTGTGACATAACAGGAAGCAATTCTTATTCTCATGTTTGTAAAACAGGAGATTTTAAACCCCATGATTTCTTCAGAACTTGCTTTCCTCCTGTAAGCTCTGTGTTTAGCTAAGATTAAAGCAGGAGTGATACATTGCAATGCACTTTGCAAAGTACAATTAGAAGGATGTAATTTGCCAGCTGTGCTAATCCATCATGTGAGTCTGTACTGTCAGCCTGTGCTACGTCAGGGGCAGCTCCATTCACCCACATCCCTCCTTCTCTGCTCATTGATTTGCACTTATTACCCACTCCAGAGTCATTTTGGGGATATGTAAACAGCTTAACAGCAGGCATGTTCCTGTACGGCGAGGGATGACTGATTGTGCTCGGCTGAGTTCCATGCATCGCACAGAGCCACGGTCCGCTTGCAGCTCCCTCCTGCTCCGGTGGAACCTGTGATCAGCACACTGCAAAGTGTGGTAGCCATTTTCCACATTAACACTCTGACCCCCACGCTCACTGTTGGTTCTGATGTTAATCAGGTTTACAGGCCGCAGAGACGACTGGGGAAGGAGGTAAACAGCTTCTCGTTGTAGAAGTCCAGACTCCACAGTGCTTCATGGAGGTCTACTCAGCCACTTAGAAAGAAGATTTCATCATGATTCACAACTCTGTGGTTAGATGAGGCAGTGAAGGATGAAATATCGTAATACTGGCTGACTCCCCTGAACTGTGTATCGACTCCCTTGGCGCTGCTCTAACCAGCTCTGTTTATAACCCCTCAAAGCTTGGTTGTTTTGGCACAGCCAGCGCCTCACACGCCATGAATTATAGGTTCCTACATTTTCTCTCTGGACCTCACTCACTCCATTTTAAACTGTGTCATGTAATCAGTGGACTTTGTGGCTGTCAAACTCTGACATTCCACATCTGGTGGAAGAGAAATGGCAACCAGGTTGCAACTGCTCCTCCACCAAGACCGAAGCTCCTACGAGCCTGAGGAGAGATAATGTCTGACGTCATCTGTCGGGGTTATAGTTGTGCGAGAAGGAATTACTCGCAGTTTTGTATTCAAAAACAAAACATTACTCAAAAACAAAACAAAGTAGCAGCCACCCTCATTTTACCATATTTGTTGCTACCTTTGTTTTTTTATAATTGTGAAATTCTGAATTTATTGTAGTTTTACACTGACTAAATTCTGGTTAGAGACTGAGTCAAATCTGATTTCATCCTGGTTTTGTTATCATCACAAAGTATTTATTTGGTAATCATCATCAGTCTGGATGCCTCTATAAAAAGCATTTGGCAGATTAAAGTTTTGGAGCGTATGTGTGGACATCCAGTCAAATTCGCCAGCAGTTTTTACCATTGAATGCTCACAGTAATCAAAGCATTGTATAGAAAATCTGCTTTTAATGAAAACAGTATGGAGGGATGACTTACTTTTGGCAAAGCCGCATCTAAATAAAACAACCTAGCATGGCGTATTAGCTCACACCATCGGTTCAAACTCTCAGACATAGAGGAGGAAATATTTAGCTTTGGCATTTTTTGACCTGAGTACCTTGCAGTCTCTAAGTCGACTAACCCCTTCTGCTTACCAAATCATTTCTGTCAAATGTGAGGTGATCCTGGCGATGACATTCCAAACCCAAGAGGATCTCTACAGTTTACTGCTGCTCCCAAGATTAAAGAGGAGTTTGTCCTATAGCAAGGTTACAAGTACATTACTAAGTATTCTGAGATTTAAGAACCTGAAACATATAAAAAGTGGAGAAAATATGTAACTCAGCTTCACCAAACCCAGCTCTACATTGCAAATGAGTGAACCATGAGTTAACTAAAGTGAATATTTCTTAAATTTTGGATAAAAAGACAAAACAAACAAACAAACAAACAAAAAATATAAAGAATGTTTTTTGTAGTAAAAACTAAGCATGTCCAGAATAGTCAACTTGCTAGAGTGAGAAATGCATTATTACTAAATAAAAGTTGCCAACAATTGCCTAAAAAGTTGCCAACAATTGGCCTAAAGTTTTGCAACAATTGCAAAACTTTAGGCCAGTGCCTTTAGACCCCTGGCCTAAAGTCTTAAACAATTAAGACTTTAGGCCAGGGGTCAATATCTGTGTCCCACTGGAAAGACGCTAAAATATTTAAGCACATAGCTTTCATACCAAGATGTATGCATGAAACAGAGCACCATTCTTTGGCTGGAGAAAAAGGCATTTCCAGCTTTAAAAGTGTTGCAACTCAGCTGCTTCACTCAGCGCGCCGTTCTCCACGGCCTTCCAGCTGAAAATACCACGAGGTCGTGGGGAATGGGAGTGTGTTGAAATTCCAGTGGCTAGGGAGCGACGGAGAGCCAAAAAATCAGTGAGTCATCATTACTGATTTACAACCCTATTGGCCTGAGCAGATATACGATGCTCATTGAGCTGTGGGCCAATAAAACCTCAGTCACTAGAAACCAAACCATGACCTGATCGGGAAAACCAATCCAACCAGTATGTGGCCACGCCGCTGTATAGATTATTATTACCATAACGTCTCCTCACCACCTTTCAACACGTCACAATGACATCATGGTGAACCTGAAATTTCGCTGTTGGCTTAAATTCCAACATCAACAGTGTGTGTTTTTGCAACTTTTCTTGAATTGATAAATGATGCACGCAGAGCAGAATGATCATGTTTCATAGAAGTAAGCCCTCCTGTTTTTCTTCACTGGTTTCAGAAGAGATAACAAGAACGACCTGACAAAGCCACGGGGCGGACCTGTTCTTTATAGAAACACAGATAAGAAGAGAAAGATATTTATTTTTAATTGGAATTTTTTGGTTTTCTGCTGATGTCTTTACCTGACCTGTTAATCCTATTGTACCATTTTGCTGCTCATTAACATTGCAACTTTCCTGTTTTCTCCATACCCCAGAGGTGCTTACTAGATTCACATCTGGTGACTAGGTACAATGGAATATAGTAAGCACATTGTGATTAGTTTTAGGTGATGTGAGCATCTATTTGTGTCCTTCTGGTCAAAGCAACAGCACAATGATCCAAAACGTACATCATCCCATCAAGTGAAGAATTAAATTGCAAGAATTTGCAAAAGCCTAGTCGACGTCTGAACTTAAATCCAACTTTGGATGATGTAACGTGACCTGAAACTGGCCATTCATGCTCTGCAAACCTCCAAGGTGGATGAATTAAAATGAATGGAGTAAATTCTCCTACTTTAATGTAAAAGGCAGTTTTAGTTGTTGCAAATGTTCAAAGGCAGCTGTTGTCACCAAGGGTGGCACAAGCACTTTTAGGTTAAGAGGCTAATTGCTTAGTATTTTTTTTTTCTTCAACTTGGCACAGCATGGTTTTGAAAACTGCTTTTTGCTTTCACCCAAGTTGTTGACCTGAAACATTTAAGTGTGAGAAAAAAGCAAAACCAGAAGAAATCTCAAAGGAGGGGAAACCAAATATAATTATTGATATAACCTTTGTGGTCCTTCACATATACTGAGTTTGGATACCGCTGATTTCACCATCCAGACATTTTGAGTTAATTTCCTAAAAACCTTTAGAACACTGTCCATTTTTGCAGAAAAGCATTCATAGAGAAAAATTCCCTCAAAATGAGCCACTTAAATAATTTCTGACAGATAAGTCCTATCAGATTCTAAGATGGAGGTCTCCTTCAGCCTAAAAGAACTGGAACGCACCATTTCGCAGTGTTCTTGTTTCCCATGTTACCGTGCCAGGCATTTGCACTTACATATCTGATGTAAAAACAAGTGGAGGATGACAAAATGGCAGCCTGATATGGAGTGTGGAGCAACCCCAAAAATATAGTAGGAGATTTATGAGGGAAGCAGAGCGCTAACATAAACTGTTGCCTGATATTTTCTTGTGAAACTGATGGCCTTGGCTGTCCTCCTTGTTAATTAAATGTTTTGTTCAAGATAAGGAGAAGCGAGTGAAGAACAGGAACAGCTGGAATTATGAGCCAAAAAAGTTCCTGAAAATATGTCTCATCAAGTTCTAGAGACTTGACATAATAATCCATTTAATTGTTATTTTAAGTTATATTCTTACATAAAATTTTATATACTTTCATTATTCAGCAAATGCCTTCATGCTGCAAGAGAAACACAGTTTTTAACATCTGCAGAGAAACTACAGTGCCTTGCAAAATATTTTATTGCCATTGAGATTTCTACATTTGGTCACATTTCAGCAACAAATATCCGTGTATTTTACTTAGATTTTATGTGGTAGAACAACACAAATACTGCATAATTGTGAATTGAATGGAAAATGACATCTGATTTTCAAAGTTTTTCCAAATAAACTCAGAAAAGCAGGCCATTCATTTACTCTAAATCAACAAAATGGCATCCATTGCAAACAAATCAACTTATGAGAGTCCACCTGTGTGTAATTAAATTTCAGAAAAAATAAACTGTTCTCTGAAAGATTTAGAGGTTTGTTAGCGAACATTAGTGAACAAACAACATAATAGAGACTAAAATAATGCAGCAGTCATGTTCAGGATAAATTTACAGAGTGGTTTAAAGCAAGGTTAGGTTATAAAGTTTCAAACTTTTGGTGAAATAGTTTTGTTTTTTGCCTACATGCAATGTTCATGTTTCCAAACTTCCGTTGCACTCTATTCCTTTAACTATGATGAAAAGTAAATCCGCAAAACTATTATTTTTCCAATTTATCTTATTAAACCGTATTTCTTTGGCTTTTCCCCAGGACAAGATTTGAGCTTAGCCAATAGGCTACACATGACCAGATGTTTCTGCTTCACCTCTGAAATATTTCTAAAATTAGAATGCAAGAACCTGTCATGATAACAACAACGCTGAGAAGTGCATGACAAAAACACAACATGGTTATCTGAAATTTCTGTATTTAGTCGTCTTGCTTATAAAAACATAAATTTTGGGGGGCAAATGGACCTGTCTGAATTCCAGTGACACACGACAGGCTGTTTTTCATTTCTCCAAAAAAAAAAAAAAAAAAAAGAAAGAAAGAAAATGCCAGAGCTCACTGAAACGAGCTGACAGGCAAGCACTTCAGCCTGATTTTAATGTCCGTGTTCTCATGCTTTTAGAGCATCCCAAATTGGCACTCTGTGTGCACTTGTAAGAATATCATGACATGAGCTGACATCATCATCAGAAGAACACAATCATCTGATCTGAGGGGTCTTGCTTTCAAGAGAGCAATCCAAGAATCCAGAGGAAAAGGGGGGGAGACGCAGCAGCTGAATTTAATTTGCAATCTGCAGAGTGAGCGTTCAGAGAATCTGATGTGTAACACTTAGCTGAGAGGCTGTTGCTGCTTCATGCGGTGGATGCTATTAGATATTCAGAGTTTGGCTTGTTTAAGGCCCCCCTCAGATCCACCATGGATTATTGAAACCATTCAGATGAGAGGGGGTAAGATGAAATGAAGCTCATGCAAGCCTGCTGGGTGACTGATTTCCTTTTGCAGCTTTAATGTGATCCGTTGGTGACTGTCCAAACATGAGAACTCAGTAGCTTTGAGTCAACATCAGCGAGATGAGAGAGGGGGCTTAATATATGAGAGGCACTACATGCTGAGTCGGGTTCGGTTTCAGATGGAGGCACCGAGACGTATATTTCTAGTATAAATGGTTTCATACAGTGGAGGCAAGCTCCCAGCTGATATCCTTAATGCCCATCGAGGTGAATGTTCACCTGGACTCCATGACATAAACAGGGATTTTAAAAAAAACAAATACACACATACACACACAACAGATAAAACCAATATGTTCTATGTCCAGTCTCAAGAATAGGACTTTTGCTCAGCTTCAGCAGAGGACCAGGTAATTTGTCAAGAGCATATCATCTTCAGCATATGACCTCCAGGTCACGACATGCTTCTTTTTTCTTTTTAAAGGCGTTTTCTTTTCCAAAATCACATGCTGACTTTGTTAAAGCAATCAGATTTCCACACACTGAAGTGATATACATATGATTGCAGGCAGATAGACACTTCCAAGGTCTTTTTTCTTTCTTTTCTGTTTTCCAAATGCAGTTGGCAAAATAAAATAAAAAAAGTGTCTCCTTGAACACTGCAGCACTCTCTGGGTGTCCTAAAATGGCAAAGAACAGGACCCACATGCGGGGAAGAGACAGGCAAACGAAAATAAACAATTTGACTAACAAAAAAATGGAATTCAAAATTGTACATAATGAGGTCCAGACAGGAATACAAAGTAATGCATCTCAAATATTCCCGCCAGGCTGGTAGGAGTAATGGGATGAGGAAAAACCAAGGAGTATTTACACTGGTCACAGTTATTACACAGGTGAGTTAACAGGCAGACAGGAGACAGATGGGGGGTGCAGAGAGTTGAGATGCTGAAGGTCAAAAAATCAACCTGTGGGGTTGTGACAACACTGCATGGAAGACATGAGGCTGCAAACAAAATAACACAATTTTCATCATGCGACGGCAACCATAAGAACCGACTTCAGCACTTCGACTCAACCATCCAGCATCCTTTAGTGTTATATCATCTTAGAAAAGACAAATACAACCATTTGCATTATTTTTTAAAACAATTTCACACATTTTCTTTGTCAAGTTGGAAAAAAATGCTTAATGTATAAATGTTGGGATCCAAAATAACAAAATTACTGCTGGTCTGGAACGCTTAAAGCTTTGGCTCAGACTTGAGTAACATGGACTTTGATTTTTACTGATTACTTGACTAAAGTTGCCTAACGCCACACCACTGAACATTAACTGCAGTATGTCTTTATTTCCTTAAATTGTGAATGGCTGCTTACAGCCCAGGAAATGGCAGACTTCAAAGTTTGTGTGTGTTTTCCTGAACGTTTTCCTCTCAACCTTTTTCTTAACCATATCTTCCACGTCATGTGGATCACTCCAGGACATGTCCACCCCTCCCACCTCCTGTCTCTCACAGGATCTGCTCCATCGGGAATGCTTTGGATGAGAGGAAGCTGAAACAACAAGCAGGCTTTTGACTCCCGTCGGTGTGCTGCAGCCGTCTTCACACCAGAGGCAGAGGAGCAGGTGGAATAACTTATACAGATTCAACGATTTCCAGCTCCCAGGAGGAAGTGACATGGTGCCCCACAGAGGTATGGGGGAAGGGAGACCTCGGTATTTGTGTATGTTTCCTGTTAGATACAACGCTTATGGTCTCTTGGGTCACTGTCCAACATGTCTTTGATGATGTATAAAAGTGTCTCTAGTACATTGTACAGTCACTGAGGGATTTTCTGAGTCATCATGTTTTCATAAAAATAGGTTTTAAGCTGCTAAAAACAGAAAGCAGGGTGAGAGAAAACACTGCTGCTGTGGTATCGCCATCTTCAAACGCACGTTTTCTTTGACTCCAAAAGTACAAATTTCAACTTCATTACAACACATTTTTTAAAGAAAACCACCAGATGCAAAAACATCACAATAAATATCATCAAGTTTTTAAACAGACTTTTTTTCCCCTCGAAGAATCACAGAAGGAAAAACAACGCCGGCATTAACAGACCGTAGAAATTGCACAAGGACCATTCCAAACCAGTAGGTGGCGTTGAGGTTTCAAATGAAAAGCTCAGGATACCACGTTAGAAGATTTTGAACAGTGTCTGCGTATCTTGCATTTAACAGTTCATCATTTGGGGTCAGCAATTAAGATTTTTGGCAGCAATATCAGGCCTGAAAACAGAAAAATAAACATAAACAACAACTGCACGTTGTGCAGAGAGGCTAACTACTGTGGCATCACAAACTGACGGATCTCTTTATGCATTTACAGACTGTAGCAGCATGTTTTTCTTATTATTGATGATCCTCAAACAAGCAGAGGACAGTAAAGTGTATAAGTATCACGTTATACCTGAGGCATATTGGATATTTTTTTGGCTGGAATTGGTGAGAAACCACAAACTTACTGAGTTGGAATATCATATTTTGTGGATTAGACTATGAACTTGGACATTTCTACTTTTAAGAAGCATTTGAAATGTAACATATTTACAAATACAACTCAGTAATGTGAATATTTGGAAAATGTTCAAAATTTCTTGGCTCTTTCTTTGCTAACTGCAGCCTCAGTCTGCTCCCTGTGAAGCTTCCCAAAATTATTGAATAGATTATTTTTGACAAGGCCTCTCAAGGCCGTGGTTATTCCTGCTGCTGGTGCACCTTCATCTGCCACACCTTTTCCTTCCACTCAATTTTTCATGAATTATACTACAAACTTTTGACAATATTAAAATGTTCCATGACACACAATTTGGGGATTTCATTATCTGTAAGGCAATGCAGATATTAGATTTCAGCTGATTTGTGAGTTCAGTTGGGAGGGAAACATTGACATCTTGTTGAATACATTATTATTTTTTAAATTTCTGCTTCTTTTCTCTGTGTTTTAAGCATTTTTAGTCACAGAGTTGGCCATCTCCTTATTTATTTCAACCTTTACCTTTCCAAACATTTCTCTCATCTCCAATCAGAACACCTGTTCACACTCAGTAATTACAGTCTTCAGTACTTAAAGTCTGTGTTTCTCTCATTACACATTCAGAGCCTCAATCTTTAACTATCTCATCAGTGTTTGGTTACCTTTACCGTATGTCTGTTGTTTATTCAGTTCCTTTGCTGCCAGGGTTTCAGCTCCAGATAGTCACACAGCTTTTATACATTTGAGTAAGCATACTGACCTGTTTCTTCCACCAGCAATCAATGTTCATATTTTAAGCCTTTGAGTGCTGGATTCATCTTCCAGACCCCGACCTGATCCCAACGTTTGCAGTCAATAAGTTCTCAATTTCTGGATTTGTTTATAAATGTTCCTACTTTGCATGATTGTGCCCATCTCCCATTGAGTCTATTCAACATCACATGCCATGACAAATGTAATCTTGATTACTCTAAACTGAGTACAGTCATGCCTAACAACCTGAAACTTGGGAAGGAGGGGATACATGGGAATGCCCCCCAACAAGAGTATCAACATATTATTTTTGAGAAAATCGACTGATTCTGAATTTGAAGTTCTTTCAGAGTGGCTCCAGTTTCACCAAAACCTATTTGTGAAAAATAAAATTAGTACAAGGATCAATATGGCTAAACTTTCATGATAAAAAAAAATAACAATTACACTTCTTTATTACACAAAGTTGGACTTTATTTCAGATGTGTTGACTGTCCAGAAAACCCATGAGGGACATCAAGTTGTGTTAGCAGGAGATATTTCCATAACACTAGAGCAGATACAATAGTTTGAAACCACCACACATGTTGTAGCTATGTTATCATTCACATCAAGTGATGAGAATTAAATAGTAAATAACAGTAAAAGTTGTTCTGTCAAGCTTATTATAAAAAGTCCAGGTTTATATTATGGTAACCAAAGACTTATTCGAAGAACACAGACATTCAGCAATGTCTGTTTTACCATATTTACTGTTTAACTAGTTTCACTTTAGGAAACATTTAAAGTCATACAGTGGTTCAACTTCATTACAGAACAACAAGGAGTAGACACATAAAAAAATGTAGATGCTTTGTACACTGATGAGTTCAGAGTCTGAGCATATGAAGTCTCAGCTGTCTGACTGCTGGAAAGAGACCGGCACGAAGGCATGTGACCCTGCCGGTCAAGGAGCAGCTTACTGATGCAACTGAGGAAAACAAAGGCCCTCTAAATACAAATAAACATCTGCAACATCTGCACATGGACAGAGAGGACGCGGAGGGAAGCCAACTGCTTCTGCCAGAGCCTCCGTCTGAGCAGGGAACATGTGACCAGAGAGTAAATAAAGTGCACGGCATGAGGCGGGGACACGGCGCGGGGTTTGGACCCCTCAGGCAGACGGATGCTGCAGCCTCCATCGTGGCGATGTGGCCCGTCGAAGGGGTGAACGTCCACAGCTGTGTTTTAACTCTGTTTGTTCCTGAAGGCTACATGGAGAGGCTTCGGCAACCAACATCTCTCCTCAGATGCTGTGTTGCACACGTACAAGCTGCTGAGAGCCGAGACGTTTATGCTTCATTCATTGCTGCAATTTGTTGTCAGCGCATTAAGATTTACCGTCAAATGGAAAAAAGGTGCAATTTGCAGAGCGTCAACGATGCAGGTCTCCAAGAAATATTATGTTTCAAATACAACATTGTCTTCACATAAGTCAAAAGTGTTCATGTTACACTTTATTAAACTCATTGGGTCTCTGGCATTAATCCTATATGTACTTTCTGAAAGTCACAATAGAAAATTAATCTCTTGAGGTGTCCATCATTATGCCGTCTTAATTTTTTTCCCACAAATTCGACAAGTAAGCCAGTTATTTCCCATGCTGAATTGTCGTCTTTACATTATTTCTGATATTTTAGCCATTTTCCCAGCTTCCCACAGATGCTAGAGATGATTGAGGTCCAAGGAAAGTAGACTTAAGGTCATGTCTGTAACTTGGCAGGGAGTAATTGCTGAAAGAGTTCTTTACCTCTGGAAATATCAAAAAGAGCTTTAATTTGGTTTGCAACAATGTTTAGGATCTAGTATCTAACATTTCCTTTGAAGATTGCATCCTAGTGCTGCATCTTCCATAAGTGATGCAAAGAAACTCCATTGTTGATGTGATGAGAAAGAAAATGGCTTTGATCAGGGTCACGTCAAGGCAAAAAGGAAGATGTTTATTTATAATGTATTTATTATATATTTTTTAATACACAAAAGTACTGACTGATTCTTTTTTTAAGTTACTCTAAAAATACACCCTTTCTGCAGAAGATGATAGATTGATGACTGTGAGGCAAATCCAGAAAGTGCAAATTCAACAGCTGAGGGCAGCCTTTACCACAGATTGAAGGCTATCACAGTGGAAAGATTGAAGAACTTCAGAGACCAAACTCAATGTTTGTACTGTGCATTTCTTGAGTAAATCGTTAAAGCTTCACCCACACCTTCAATCTTTGACTTTCTTTACCATAAAGTTCTTAAGGAATAGGAATTTAAGAGGAAAACCACTAAAGTCTCATTTTAGCTGATCACCTTTATCAGAAAATGTCAGCACCAACAACTCGACAGCATTGCTACCAGCTCTGTGTTTATCTATCGAGTAGTTTTAAACTCAAACAGCAGGGGGCAGCATATTAACATCCCCTCCTCTTTTACCCATTATCAACATCTGAGTGCAATCTGACCCCAGACGACAGGGAAAATGTGAAATGACATATTTTAAAAGCTACCCTGTTGGAATGATTTCATAGAAATAAGAAAGCTGCAGATCCTGTGGGAGATACAGGGAGAAGGCAGCTGCTAGTGGTTGAGGCCAAAAAGACTTAGCATCAGGATGTTCTGAGCGACTCAGAATAAGGATAAAAAAGCAACTTCAAGTGGAACCTCATCAGTGGCGTGTTTTCCTCTCGCTCAACACAATTTTTATTTATTTTGTTTGATGAAGGTGTGGATTGCAGGAGGGACAAAGGAGAAATTTGGAGAATTAAAGACTGAATTTCTGTTAATTAAAATTGTGGAAATGTAAAAATGAAACTGATTATGAACGAGTTAAGGAGAAAGGTCATATTCAGAGGTAATGATCAGGAAAAATGCATGACATCAAAAAGCCTGTACAAAATTTACTGTTTATTTATTTTCATATGGAAAAAAAAACCCCACCTCCAATGATCTTTATTTCCAAGTATTCATCATCATCATAAAAAACCGTTGCTCTGAACACATCCTGATAGTCATTATGTACAAAGCTGCGTTTAGGTGGGTAGCTATATCTGTTCGTTCACATTGAAGTTGTATTTTTCCCACTGAAGCAGATTATTCAAATAAGAGAAAAAGAAGCATGAAAGTCTTTACAAGCTATTTGTGCAAGTTATTGAAGTCGTTTCACTTCAGGTTGCAAAATGACTTATCAGGCTTCAAATTAATCTTCTGAAGAAGTTAAGATAAGAAAGAATACCAGTAAATGGATAATAACACACAAGTGTAATGTTTGTAGGCCACAACTCTGTGTTATTGGTACTCATACTGTTTCAGTAAACCATCTGTCATGTTGCTCGTGTGACGATGCCTGCCGCAGCTAATGGCTGCACTGCAGGATATCCTGTCCTTGTGTGCAGGTGGGGGACCTCGACTGGGCCCTGACATCCTGAACCTGTAACCATTTGAACAAAGTTCAAAGGTGACAGATTAGGTCAGCGTAATTTGTCCGTCACGTGCAAGCTTAACCTCTTAGCACCGCTGTCATTTGCTGCCACGTTAAAATTAGTTCAGTTAACTACAGTGAGTTAGGAGCCATCTGAAAATGGAAAAAGTCACAGTTCAGCATGAAAATTGCACCTCAATTTGCAAGAAAAGCTCTTCTATTTTATTGATAGGAGGATGTCTCCATCAGCCTGTTCACATCTCAGTGTTCTTCTCCCAAAGGCAAAACGAGGCCACCTTCACCTGGCCCCACCACATGGAGTCAAGAAATATAGGACAATCAGTTAGCAGGTGAGCACATGATAATTCCCTCTTAATAATAATTTGACCGTTGGAAACCAAAATCAGTCTTTAAGAGTGGGCCTTAACATAAATGATGTAAACTTGAAAGAAAAAAAAAATCAGCTAAAACATAAATTGACTTGGTTGGTTTCAGAGAGGTTTTCAGAGATTCGTCACAATTTAGTGAGATACAATCATTGCAATTTAGTCTTTGCAGAGAAAGGCTGATCTTAACTTGGAAACCCACTTTTTCACTCTTGTAGTTGCCTTTCAGTCAGATATGCCCTCTTCCTTTGCCTGCACCTACATCCCTTTTGTACTGTATCTTGTGAATTGCTCACTCATTCTCTTTATCCCAGGCTCTCAAACTCGTCCACCTTTACGTTGTATTTTTTAAAGTGTTTCTGTGTTTGTTATAGTCCTTGCAGATCCTTCCATGCTTGCAAGTCTCCATGTTTCCAATGACTAAGTAAAATCATTCTTGCACGGACGAGCCAGGCGCCCTACTTTCTTCTGAGAATCTTTGAAGGAATGTCCTCGTTTTACAATAACCTGCTGTGTCACTTCTTATCATAGACAAACTTCTTGGTTTAATGAACATATGAATACTTTTGGGCTTAACTGTAAATCGTTGAAACTCTGGGAACCAGCACCTGAATGGAAAAGATTCGGACTAAGACTAATTAAAGAAAAACACCACAGCGTCTGTAGTTTCTCAAGAACATTAAGAGACGATGAGGTTCAGTGTTCTGCTGTTCTGTGTGACTGGCTGTATGTGCACTAATATGTCAACAGTTGGAATTTGGTCCTATATGTTTGCAGTTTGACGTGGAATGTGTTTGGGTTTGCTACAAGGATTTATATTTTTCTAAGGGGGTCATAAAACGCTACCTAATTGAAAAAATATGTCACTGCAGTTGTGCGTACCTCTGCTCTGTAAATATGATGTTTTTCCAGCTAATTATGATGAAATGCCTCACATGGGCTGACAGCCACTGCAGCTAAAAGCAAAACAATTTTCAGCATCAGACATAAATGTTTTCTTTTGGTTATTAACAATGGAAATTACTGCTTGGCAAGGTCTGCGGCTGCAATCAGTCCCCCTAATTGTCGAGCGTTTTATTCGTCGTTGAGCTCGTTGAGCACACACACCGGAGCACGGCTGCATAACTTGTCATTACTCAGCAGAGTCTTAGCTGAGCAGACAAGGAGAGCTTTTCTTAGCACACAGCTCCCGTCATTAACTGACATTAACGGCGTAAATGACACTTTGACGGATGTTCGTAATTTAGACGGTTTTCTTTAGAGCAGAACCGTTTGCTTCTGCTGCTGGAACAGATCTCTAATGAAAGGCAGGCAACATCAATGACATCTTGTTTTCTTTGTACTTCCCACATGTACGAAATTAGCAAAAACTGTCAAACAGTGAATTACAGGCAAAGATTTCAAGATGCTGTCGTCTAAAAGGCAGAGAGCTGGTAGCATCTCCTGAGGGACACAAATGGAAGCCCCCTCAAAAAGATTTCCCTCATGCTGCAAAATCGATGAGGGAAGGTGACAGCTTGGTTTCATTTAGAAGTGCGAGTCTGGGTTATATAGTTTGTAACGTATCAACAAAAAGTGCCAGAGCCAGTAGAGAAGAATCCAAACTGGACACGCCCCAACCTGACGCGGGATACTTAGAAAGTTTGTAGTCTGTGATTTATTACAGTCTTAGATGGGAAGTGATTCCCGCTCTGCATCATCCACCCTCCCACCTCCTATGTGCGACAGAACCAGAGTGTTTGGGCCTGGGTGGGGCAGGGGAACTGTTTTAGGTGGTGGTGTAGCTATGGAAACTAGAATCAGACACTGTACAGGTAATATAAGCAGCATGTTTTGTCTCATTACCAACACAATTTATTCCAGAACACGGTTGTCTCTCAACCTGTGTCTGTAAAAGTAACTTTAAATTGACGATACAAACACTTGGTGGTATTTACATGTGTTGTAACGTTTCTGTCCTCGCTTCCCCACATTGCAGATTTAATCTGTTATAGAGATGTAGTGTAACCAATGGTTAATTTAAAAACTGCTTTGAGACATTTTACGTTTCTCCATTGCCTTATTGAAAGCATTGCCCTGTTAAAACACACATATAGAGGAAGGACTCGGTAAACTGTGTTCACATTGTAAATATCTGTCTCTGAAAAGTTTATTCACATAGTGATACAATAATTACACATTGACTGCGACCAATATTTGCGTAGTGTAAGACTTTGATTTTGGTTAGAATTAAGTTTCCTTTCAATTATGCATGCAGAATGGATGTGGGAAAGGTTATGATGATGTCCTGAAGTTTTAAGGGCATATAAGCTTCACTCCATAAAATTTTATAAGATAGCAGACACAGATGGTTAACTGCTGTTGTACCCTGTATAACTTCTCTTCTGTTGCTACAAATATTGTTTCAGTTATTCTTTGGTAAGCTGACACATAGGTCACAGGATGTGAACAAACATCAATGCTGGACGTTTCAACCACTGTCCATATAACATTCCAGCAAGGCAAAGAAGAAAACCAGGAGTAGTTGATCCTGCAAATTTTTTAGAGACTTAGTCCTGAGGAGAATATGAGCACTCCCAGGAAAACCATTATCATGGAATTGAAAGAGCATTTTTATACAAAAAAACAAAAAAAAAAAAAACGTAGACCAGAACCACTAGAGCACATGTGTCAAACTCAAGGCCCGTGGGCCACATGTGGCCCGCCATGTCATTTTATGTGGCCCACCCCAGCATTTTATAGGCCGATGATTGACTTAAAATAGGTTTGAGCACGAATTGACTACAAACTACATCTCCCACAATGCATTCCGATTGTTACCAGCCAACATTACGGCTTCTCGCCACTAGAGAGCAGCAGAGTCACCTCAAGCTGCTTATTGATTTTCCCAGCGAATAAAACTGAGACATCGACAAGCTAACATCAAAACGTCCAAGAAAAGAAAAATAGATTTACAAGTAAGACTGTGAATGAAGATGTGTGTGAGTTGGTGTCAGGGCGGCAGGTCGCGCTAGACTTTTTTTGTTTTCTGTTATCTTGACCGACAACATAAAAAAAAAAAAAAATCGGTCATGAACTATTTTTATCCGTGAAATTACAATCATATTAACATCGGCTATTTAGTCGCATTTTATGCGGTTTAGTTAATATTCGCCGTGAATCCAGATCCCATCACAGATTAAGCAGATACATGTATCTACATTTTTCTCGTAGTGATATAAACCACTGACTGAGGCCCCAATAACTTTTAATAAATTAAATTAAGCGACTTCACTTAAATTAGCATCACTTCACCCGCTGGGGTCTGAACGCACTTCCTCCTGGTTCCCATCTGCAGAAAAATCTGCGCTAATTCATCAGTCAGTTGGATCTGTCTGGTCCAAACAGATCAACTGAACTCTGAGTGTTTTACCCTGTGCGGTCCGGTGTGCGCTTCTACCAGGATTTATTTTTTATTTTTTATTTTTGTGTGGTTTCGCTTCTCCGAAACGGACAGATGTTACGTCTGCAGCTCCTCCAGAGCGCCGCTCTCCTTGGTAAGGTGCACCAAGAAGGCTCCATTTGTTAAATCCGCTGGATGAGTTACTTCCAGCGGTTTCTTTCTAATTCCGCAGTGGTTGAGCAGCGGACTTCGCATGTTACAGTCTATTTAACTTTGGCATCGTCATTTATTTCCTCAAGATAAATGCAACATTCTCTTTAGTTTTCTCTGGTCTGTAATGGAGACTTGAATTTAATGTGCCATTTCAACAAAAGGTTTGTAATGCACTCCCTAGCCATTTTTTATTTGTAAGTATTGATTTTATGGACTGAACAGACAGAAACAGTTACCATTATACATTTTGAAGTGTTGATTTTATTTTTGAACCATTTTTAATTTTGAAGTGTTGATTTTATTTTTGAACCATTGTTTAATTGTAAAGTGTTGATTTTATTTTTGAACCCTTATTTATTTTGAAGTGGTGATTTTATTTTTGAAACCTTTTTAATTTTGAAGTGTAGATTTTATTTTTGAAACCTTATTTATTGTAAAGTGTTGATTTTATTTTTGAAACCTTATTGATTGTGAAGTGGTAGTTTTATTTTTGAACCCTTATTTATTTTGAAGTGTTGATTGTCTGAAAGACCTTACGTGCATGAATTGCCCCATATGGGGTTTGAACCGATGACCTCAGCATTACCAGCACGGTGCTCTAACCTGCTGAGCTAACTCACCTACCTTACAAACTGTTGAGTTTCCATGGATTTACGAAGAACTTACATGATCTTACCACATTGAAGATTTGATAAAAGTGCTTATATTCTAATGTTTTCCAAAACAACATACATAATATTTTATTTTCCAGAGATTTTGTATTTTTAAGTGTTGATATTATTTTTGAACCATTTTTAATTTTCAAGTGTTGATTGTATTTCACAGATATTTTTTATTTTAATATGTTAATTTTATTTTTGAACCATCTTTTATTTGTAAGTACTGATTTTATTTTATAGTCATTTAGCCAAGTCTCTGTAGAACCATTTGTCTCTGCTAATGGCATCTTCAATACAATTTTTTGATTTCAGGCTTAGTTTATGGACTTTAATGTTAAATCAGGCACAATTATAAGTCTGACAGTTTGTTCACCAAGTTACTGTGCTCTCTGAGAGGATCTGTGGTATAAGTATTTGACATTGTTCCATGTCCATCGTTGACATCAGTCTCTAACAAAATGTGGATCATCTACCAGGAACACTGCAAAGAGCATGAGTTTCTGTAGTGTAGTGGTTATCAGGTTGGCTTTACATGCTAAAGGTCTCTGGTTCGAAACCAGACAGAAACAGATTTAGTTTGTTCTATACATCACAGGTGTTTACTAAAGGTCAACAAGGGTTCTGTGGTGTCATGGTCTGTACTCTGAATCCAGGCATCTGAGTGCAAGCCTCAGTTGAAATTTTCATGTTGCATCTCACATCATCAGCGCTGGAACCTCAAACTGAAACGAAGCAGAGAAGTTCAGTTCCTGTAGTGTAGTGGTTATCACATTTGCTTTTCAAGCAAAAGGTCTCTGGTTCGAAACCAGACAGAAATGGTTTTTGTAGGTTATGCATCTCTTGGGGTGCAGTGAGACAACAAGAGCCTTCCTCTTTTGTGATGGTTCAATGTCGGCTTCTTTGAAATCGAAGCTACTTTACTTCAATTACCAATTGGCAGTTCTATGGCGTAATGCACATGTGTCAAACTCGTAGCCCCCCAGCATTTTATAGGCCATGGAAACTCAAATGCAATATTTAAAACTTCAATACATAAAATCTGTTATTTAACAATATGAGGTGGTGTTTAATTTATTTTTAACATTGTATTTTTTATACATTTATGCTACGGGTGCCCAAGTCTAGTTTTCCAGAGCTACCATCTGCAACTTTAGATGGATTCCTTCTCTAACACACCTGGACCATTGACTCATTATAAGCCTTTACAGAACTGAATGAGGGAAGTCAACCTTTTGTCTGGGGTGTGTTTTAGCAGGGATGCACTCCTGATCTGTACCGTCAATGTAGCCCGTTGAGGGGGGCCAATATGCTGAAGTGGCCCTCAGTGAAATTGAGTTTGACACCCCTGCACTAGAGCTTTCAATCCACTCACTATGAACACAAAAGTGTTAATATTTTGGTCTTTTTAAAACAGTTTCTTGTTCTGGATGAATTGATTGTTCCTGAGCATCTTTCCAGTTCCTTTTCATTTGAGGATTATTGCTAGGAAATCAACCAATTGAAATCATTACCAATTCTGACAAGAAGTGTGTTCAAATATCCAGCAAGAAATTATACTAGTGGTTTGCTGGTGGGTGCTAAAATTGTGTGGCAAGCAGCTTGTTGAGGGACATTTACCCAAACATTTATGGAGGAGCATTTATTTGAGCCACTAAGACAAAATCCAGAGTAAACTCAAATTCAAACTTGTTCAGTTGTTGGAAACATATTGCAGTCGTTTGTTGTATCATTTCACCCTAAAAAAAGGTTAAAACGAGTCGGTTAAAAGCATAGTTGAGGACTCATGGCCATGATGAGTGAATGTACTGTTGCCTTCTCATCAGAACCTGTACATGGACCACAGTTGCCTTCATTTGTTCATACAAGTGGAGACCTACTGCAGCTGAATTAGGACTACCGTCAGCTTGAAATATTGCACCACACTGCACTCCTAATTCCAGTTGTAAGTTCCCGGTTGCTACAGTTTTGAAAATGGTTTTCTCACCAGCTTCGACTTTGAAATATGACATGGCTGCTTTTGGTGTAAATGTGAAGGTAGCTCCAGTCAAAGTCTATTTATTAGCATTTCTGACGTTTTGTTTCATTAAATCAACTGTACACACGGACAAAGTACCGTAAACACCTGAAGATATTGTTACAATGTTTGACTGCAAAAATAAAAACAGAAAGTATAGTTTTTGCTAACAGCAGTTAGCCTACTGACTGAACACAAGTTAATACTGACATGAATGCATTAGTCTTTGGGTGTGACAACATTCTCATGTCAGAGTTCCACACCTTTATTCATTACTTTATAACCTGTTGAACAAATATTCATTCCTACCATACTAGATACAAACATATAAGTCACTAATGAAGTTCACTGATGTGTATTTTCCAAAGAAAGAAAGAGAATGTCAATATGATGTGATTTATTTCTGAAATGCAAATGAAAGTGTGTATTGTTCTCCTTGGTTTCATGATTGACATTCCATTTATTGCAGTTTAAGTTGCAAGTTTGATGTTTATCTTCAGATATTTGAGCAACACAGGCTGTGACAGGTTTAGTTGCAAAGTTTTATCCCCATTAAGGAAAACAGAGCCTACCCTGGATTCTTCACAGCCTAAACCAAATGTCATAGTTTTGATTCTGCAGTACTGAAGTACTGTGCAACAAGTACTGCACATGTCCATAAAGAGCCATTCTGAAGGATCCAGTAGTGATTACTGCATGAGTTAACAGGTTTCAGGTTAGCTGCTGCACATATAATGCCTCAAACTTTGGGAAAACAGTATTTTACTGCCGGTGATGTATTTTCTTTTCCTACAAATGTGCTTCACTTTTGCATGTTTAATTTAGCTTAAATGTCGGCGATTCCTCAGAGACGAATGTTTGCATTACTAATGGCACAGGAAGGTAATGGAACTGGAGAAATTTGAAAAAAAAAAAGAAAAAAAGTCAATAATTATCAGTAATTGTGTTTGATCTTTAAACGAGTTCTTTTTGATCCCTGACTTGTCATCTTCCATTTTAGTTTCTTGTGAAAGGATCTGATAACATCCACAGGGCCAGTGGTCAGTCCATCTGTTCTTCTCACTGTTGTTTCATGTTTGAACCGTGCACGCTCGCTCATAATTGTTTTTCGCAGAGCAGCATGATTGATGATGGACCGGGAAGCTTCCCTTTCTGCATCTGTGAGTGTGCTTCAAGACGTGGATCGGCCAAGTCCTAGACGTTGCTAAGTGAAGAAATTGTTACAAAAACACTCTTCTGGCTAGTCTGAGCCCACATGTTCGGGGAGGCTGATTTCCACACTTTCAAGGTCTCTGCCAAATCGGAGCTTGGGAATGTTGCTCTTCAAATTGTTCACATTTCTTGGCTGAATTAACAATAAGTGAAAATTGAAATAAATGCCGCACATGTGGCCAGTTGTGCTTGTCAAAGCTGGAAACTCCTCAGGGGGTAATGTTTGTCTTAGACCAAACCTTTGCCGCACACAATTAGCCTGGTCAGGAGGTCATCATAAGACCATTAAACACCTCCAGAGGCAGCCTGCAAGAAAACAACAAACTGTTTCAGCAGATTTTGAGTAATTTGAGTGGACCTTCAGGTGAATGTAAATGCTTAGTTGTGGAAAAACACAAATTAAAATCCACACTCCCTGGTTGATTCTTCAGGTGATCAAGTATGAAACATTTTATTTATTTGGAGGGCTTCTCTTTTGAAACTTAAAGCAAAACATTTCTGAATAAGGATTTGCTCTGTGACACAATGTTTATGACAATGAAACTGAATGGTGCGTGCAAAAGCGGTGCAGCTTCGTTCTTAAATTAAGATGCAAAAGTTAAATGATTTCAAACTTGAACTCTAAAAGCCCTAGTGGAAGTTATGCATGAAGTAAAATATGTCTCTTAAGCAAAATGAAAAGCTTAGAACTTCAAAAAAAAACAATTAGAAAAGTAAAATCCTTGATTTTAAAAGTGCATACACCAATGTTATCAGAGAAATGGGAGCTGGACATTTGATTTAATTAGAATTCCCCCAGCAACAATTAAATGCTCCTAAAGATGTTGCTCTCAGAATGAAACAGAATTAGATTTTCTAAATGTTATTCTTACGTATCCTTTTATGAAGAGGTAGCTATAATATTCAGCTCCTTTTGGAATATTCTTGATCAAGCATTTTCTGAAGTCCTTTAAAGTGGTCTTGATCAACAGTTCAATAGATTTACTCAAGATTTGTTGTCATTATTGGTATGACTTTGTGTTGTATATGATCATTTGCCATGTTCCCTGCACCAGTGGATCCTGAACTTAGTCCCCACTGCCCTGGATGCGTCACGTGTGTCCTTGATCACACCTGTTTCCAATGACTGCTCTAATTTCTCGCCATATCAAGTTTTTCAGAAGCCCATCTGTGACAAAGTTATTTAAAATGTGTATGAAACAGGCACATATCTTCAAAAATACAAGAGAGTGAGACCTCGACACAAAGGTTGTCACGATTCACTGGCTTGTTTTTCTCATTTCCATATTAGGCTATTTCCTGTGGGTTGAGTTTTTTAGTTATTTCCCATGTTCCTTCCTCAGTGCACTTTGTTTTAAGTGTTGTTCATTTTCCCCTTGGTTTGTACTTTCTATAGTTTTTGTTTTTTTTTTCACTACAGATTTAGTTGTGTTCTCTGTTTTTCTTTTACTAGATCTCAAAAATAATTAAACAGAATCATAGTGTTCTTAAAATTGTTCATGTATCTGGGAGTTTTTGATTAGTCCTTGTTTAGAAGAAAAAAATCCTGTGGTTTTAATAGTTATCTGACAGAGTGAGGTACTGATAAGAGAACATAAACTACTTCTTATCATTTGACTCATAGTTACTGTGATCTAAATGAGAGAAATTATTCACCTTTTTGATGTGAAAAGCTGTTCCAGGCCTGAAGTCAGTGTATGTTGGATATGATAAGTTTGCAGTGTGTGCACAGAAATCCAGCTTTCCCATTTGGGAGTGGTAGCTGCAGGACTGAACTTCCAATAGTCCCACAGAGCTGTCATTAGTCACCGAGCCTTTGCTTTCTTGTCCACTTGTGCGCAGATTTGGGCATGATTCTTGCGACATTAACACTTGAGGTGATTGGTCTTCCACAGACCTTTGACCCAAATCGACTGAGTAAATAAACCAAATCCTCCATCAGGTTTTTCAGGATTTAAACCGAAGCAAAATCACCAAGTAGTTCCTGCTCCCATTTATTGGTTACTTATAACCTCGCTATTGTTGAAAAATACTGCAGAGTAAAGCTACCCCTGTAGATTGTTGCGGTACTTTTTTTTTTTTTAGCAAATAAAAATAGACTTTTTTTTATATGTTCTTTATGTTTGAAACTCGGAAACCAATCTGTTTTCATCTTGCTAAACAATGTGATAATTTTGTGCGATAAACTATAAAATTACAAAACCAAACCAGTAATAACAATGGAAACATTGGTCATAAACAGGAAATAAACCCCAATGTCCCCTGTGGGAGACAAATTTCAGTCTTAAACTCAGCGTTGAGACATGGATGATCGTTCTTACCAAACATTCAGTGAAACGGATAACTTTATTATTCTGCAGTTTGCTGCCAGGAAACATGTGGTCAGATAGCATTTATCTGGATGTTTCCTGAGGTCATGCCTTAATGGCAGCTGCTTCTTGAACATCTCAAGAAGTTTTTAAAAGATCCCTCTGATTGAATGAACCCATCTCTGCAGCTTCCCAGAACAAAATCAGGTGATTTTATTCCAGAACAGTGAAGAAATAAAAAAAGGACTCATACCCACTGTTGGTCTGCATGTGGACCAAATTACAACCAAATCAAAACATTTTTTCCCGATGAGTGTATTTCACATGTAACTGAAAGACTCCAAGGAGTAACGTAGCCAATAACAACTTAACTAACATTTTTTTGGTCTCAGCTGAGTTGATTTATTTAAAGCAAATGGCAATGCATTTGCTTTTCAGTAACTGTTCCAGTATAATTATAAAACAGTAGGTTGATGTGATTTTAAACATCATATACAAAAAGGTAGATTTGGGGTAATTGGTTGGACTTAGAAGAATAATGTTGGATGAGCGTCTTCTAACAGATCCCAACATGAAAATGTTTAAGCATTTTCAGTTTTGCAGTCTGATAGACTTTTTTTCCTGTGAGCAAGACAAGCAAACAATACAAGAAAAATCAAGCCAAAGGACCATCTTAAATGGATGGGAGAATGCAGTTCTAAACCTTTTAAGCACAATGCATCTTACATAAAGAACCTTTAATATTGTAACTCAGGCAGAACTGAATTTGTTGCTGCATTCTGAATATTATCTTCTCCTCAAACAACACTTATCGAAGTGTCAGAAATCACATGGCATGGTGGAACTAACTGGTTCTGCTAGACAGTAAATCTTCTAGCTGATTTCTCTTGGCAGCTGTGGCAGATGCTGCCTCAGTTGTGTAGCTCTCATGCAGCAAAATATGTAGTTAGTGCCTGAAAGTATGTCTGACTATCCCTTTCTACCCCGCTCCTCTTTTTGAACCCCATCCGTCTGTGTTTCTTGTTGCCACGTTATCTGGAAACCTGTGCAGTGTTCTATACAGCTCAGAGGTTTTCCTGTGGCCATGCGGTGCACATGATTAAAGCTGAACAACTATGAATAAAAACACAAAGTAAAGCGGTCATACTTTGAGGGCATTATTCTGTTACAGAGTTTGCTACAGATCTCGTTATCGCTAACACGTACTGAAATGTTTTAGTGGCACACACGTGTGAAAGCTGATTTGTGGCAACAGGATGTGTTATCCACAAATCCAGCTAAATTACAACAAAATGGCAAAGAAACTGGCATTTTTTAGAAAATGCGACTTGGATGGCAAAGCAAAGCCTTGTCGGTGAGTTTAAAATGGAGGAAAATGTTGCTTTAATTTGTCCTGAATGGCTTTGTGCTTCTTTCCTCCCGGCAACTGACTTGCGTCCAACTATTTGAGTGCAGATTTTAACCATAAAAAAACATTGATCCTCGAGAACCCACTGATGATAATTGAAGTCTTAAACAGCAGCTCTTCAAAGTGGGTCTTAAGGGTGGTTAAAAATTCACAGTATTCAAAATCCATCAGCGTACCTCCGCGTGTCAGCCAAGCTACACCACTGTGGACACAAATAAGCCATGTCATCATCTCTGGTCGGCCGTTCTTCTCAGGAAAGCAAACACAGAGACAGTGATGGAGCACATGTTGAAATGTCGGGGCGAGCTCGTGGGTCGGGGTGACGGTCCGCAGCAGAGATAAGGCCTCACAGGCTGGCTTAGCCCCAGCAACAGCAACGACTTTAACCTGTGTTTACTTATAGAGGTATTAACCTTCAATCACCTCCAGGTGATATTTACTCCTCAGGGGTCCTCTAAACAACACCGTGATGGGAAGGTTAATAATCTTTCTCACACAAACCAGAGATTTTATTAGGAACACCTGCAGCTCGACTTATCCGTGCAATTATCCAATCAGCCGATCATGTGCAATGCATGAAATCATGCAGATATGGGTCAGGAGCTTCAGTTCGAGTTCATATTAAGCATCTGAATGGCAACAGAATATGATCTCATAACGTTTGAGCGTGACGTGACGGTGGTTTCCAGACGAGCTGCTCTGAGTACTGAGAATGCATTTTGTCCAAACATACTGTAATCGATCTGCGTTCTCTTCGAAAATGTATCCTCAGTGACTTATTCCTGCTGAGAAATCAATCCAGATGCTTTCTAAGGCCAGGGCTTTGCACAAGGCCGCATTCCTGCCCCCCAATTCTTTAGTTGTGCCAAATTATTTTGCTCGAACAAGAACATTTTTCACCAAGATCTGGTTATATAATCTACTGGAACTAATCAGGGTTTTGCTCATTTGGAAACCTCTAGCTTGTGGTACTGCTACATTTTTGAGCATTTGGCATTTTCAAAACTATTTTACTCACAACTTATGCATACGTACAATGGGATAGTTCTTAGAAGAAAATGTTTAATAAATATTAAAAAAATAATATATATTTTTTATTTATTTTATGCCAATTAAGTGAAGCAAAAAACATGGGTAGGTGAGTTTTACACTTGAATCAATTACAGATAATTGATTAATTAATTATCAAAATCATTCTCTCAGCAGACTGCAATGAGGAGCGGGTATGGAAGGATGGATGGATGAACTAATTTATTGATTACTTCCTTTACCATCTAGATTAAGACATTTATGTACATCCTAAATTTTGCCACTTGTTTCTAGTTAGTAATGACTCCTTCCAGTATTCTGTCTGCATGGTTTCGTCAGTTTCAAGAGAGATATTCCTGATTTTCAGTCATGGTGCCTCTCACCTTTGTTGCCTATCCTCTCTTAGTGGCTCAGTCTGCTACAAAATTTGGCCTCAAGTACGTTATCTTTTGAATTCTGGTCCCACATTTTTTTTTTCTCCAATAACATGTTACACTTATTTGACTTGTTGCCGAACTTTCACCTGTATAAAAAGCACTTTCTGTGGAGTCACCCGATCAACATGTGTAAAAGTGTCTAACAATAAAGGTGAGAAACCAAACATTTACTCAGACTGAAGCTGCCTCAAAGGTTTCTTGTCACTTCAGATCTTATTACTGATTAACTGGAATGCTCTGAAGCTCTTCGGAGCTTTCAAGCTAAATTAATGACACATTTTTATTCTGTTTGCATATCAAACATGCAGTTTTCATTCATGTAGAGCAATTGTGCTCCCTTTTGAAGGTGGAGAACAAGTTAGAGTAGAGAAATCAACAAACCGTCGCTGGAGGTTTTCTTATCAAACCTGTGGAAAAGTACAGCCCACCGAGCAACACGGACTTCTGTGGATCGGGTTCTGGTTGTGCAAACATTAAACAGACTTTGTCTTTATGGATATAGTTTCTGTGTTGCATTTGTACTTTTAGTCTGAGTGACTAAAATATGAATTTTCTTCACGTCATGACTCAAAGCTCCTAGGAAACATCCAAAGACATGTAGAGTAATTGTCCTGTGGCCATCTCCTGGCTGAAGGTCTAATGTTGGTATCCAGGAGCTAACTGATTAAGTCATTATCAAATGTGTATGTTTTCGCAATGTACCGTGGTGGAAAGTTTTAATACTTGGGAATCTCTGTTGAATGTCTTTGCAGTCGCCATAAAACTCAACTAAAACATGAGAGAAGTGGTTTGTAATAGGGTGACAAAATCTACACTGGGCTAATCTGCACATCCTTCAGCCTTCATCGCCATTCACAGACATGGCTGATGATATTATCTTAGATTAATGAAACAATGGTTTTGTATATTTAAAGAGCAGTTCTGTTTACAGTGATGAGCTCACAGGGAGTACGTTTAGGTCCCAGGAAAACACAGGTGTGCTGGAAGATCTCCAGCATAGCACATTAATTTTCCTTCTGTTTAACCACCTCTAGTAAGCTTCTTCTGAGCACGTGATTGGCAGGAAGGAGTCCATACACGTCGCGGCGTCGGGACCGCGCCCGTTTCACGTCACCTGAAGAAGCTCCAGAGGGTTTTTTTTTCTTCCCACAAAAAACAAAATCGCTCTCTGTCGACATATTCTCCTGTTATACGTAATAAATAGAGGCGACCCATTTATCTGAACCGAAGATGTATGTGTGTGGGTGGATTTGATTTGCTAATTAGCAGCATGCTTCACACATGCTCTTCTAATAAATCCAGTAATAAGGGGTCTCCATCTGGGAAATCTGGCTCTTTCTATCTGTGAGAAGCAGAACATCAAGTTGAGGCCCACACCTCAAGTCAGGCGGTCATTGTTGTTCACAGCGTCTTTCATGATTTCATCTTCTTCCCCTTCGACAAACGATGCAAATTCTCCACCGCTGTAATGGAAATGGCTGTGGTGTGATGCCTCTTAAATTATTAATTTTGGATTTTTGCACCTTTAAGAACACAAACAAGGGAAGACTAGATGCATACTCTGGATGTTTCTCAAAACAGTGAAGAAAGAAGAAAATTAGACTGTTTTAAATCTACAAGTGGTGTTTATGGTTTGTATTAAGTATTGCATTTGTATTTTCCGTTTGTTCCCTAAAGAAAATACAAAGTCTCTGCAGGAATTATTTTTCAAACCTGGCTGCTTTCGTTCTTCGTTTTAGTTCATGCACGCACGTTTGTGACCTGGATACATGATTTAAAAATGTTCAAATTTCCAACAAAGAATACTTTTTTTTGTGGAATTAAGGCTACACAAAACCATCCATAGGAATACACTTCCTGTTGTTATGGCAGGATGAACATGGTTCATATTGTGTGTGTGTGTGTGTTAGTGAAAACATTTCCAACATACCGTCTCTTTTGCATCACTCCAATAAACAGCTTTAAGATAGCCTTGTGTTGACCCAACGCATGTGATGAGGTTTTATTTAAGAAGGTGAATTAAAAGCCTTTATTTTAAATGGGAAGTGTTTCACACGTTCACTCCTCTGTAGGATTTAGATTTAGATTTCCTTTTTTAACTTGTGTCTGCAAGTTGACTTTTGGTGAGCGTGTTAATCGTTTGGAATGAAGGTTACTCTTTCTGTAATATAACCCTGTTTTATGTTCTGTTCCTGATTAAATAGCTACACACTCTCTTTACACTCCAAATGCAGAAAGTATCTACACCATTTTTGAAAACACTCCCTGTGAACACACTCTTAGACTTCGGTGGTGCTGGCTCAGTACTGCACACTGATGCAGTTTGTCTGTATAATATTAATGTAAACTCTTATCAGTCTTCTGATGGTTAGTGTTACTGTTGTGTCCTTCTGTCCAAAAGCTGACTGTTTTTTTTTTGTTTTTTTTTATTACAACAGTGGTCTCAAACTGCATTCCTCAACGGTCAGAGTCCTGCAACTTTTAAATGTCTTTCTGTTTCAGCACACCTGGCTCCAATATGAACTCATTAGCAGAGCTCTGACTTGAGCTTGACTGGATGCTAGTGAGGCAGTTTCACCATGTAATCCAAGGGACAAGGGACATCTAAAAGTTGCAGGACTCCGGACCTGGAGGATTGCATTTTGAGACCTCTGTGTTAGAATGACTGTTGCTTTCACACTGTTGATGTGAGGAGTAGGTTGTGCATGTGAGAACAGTTAAGGGCTTAGGGAACACTTTGTACCTCAAGGCATCCCAGGGCACCTTCCTTTGTTAGATATGCTCCTAATCAACAGTATTAGTCTCTTAAAAGAAAACCAAGCAGAACTGAATATGCAGCTCACTGAGCCAAAACATATTTTCCACTTGTTCCTTAAAAGTAAATGGATATCAGCAACATTGGTCACAGTGTTTTAATGCTGACTGCCCACAACTGCGAGCTTCCCTCCAAAGTTGACCTCCATGCAGAGGTGATGTGTGCTTTTAATTAAAGGCATAAAGGCAGCTGGCCCACTCTTTGCAGGAGATGTTTGTGAACACGACATTCAGAGACGGTCCGAGACGCTTGTGTCCACATTAGTTTGACAGTGTGAGAGCTATCCGTCCTGCGACTCAGGGACCACCTACTGACCTGACCTGACTCCAACTTTAAGCAGCACCTGGCCAGCTCTTACCTATCAGGAATTTATGATCACCTGATGAGACGATGCTGTTTGGAAAAGGCATTTTTTCTGTTGGCTATTAAATTCATTTTTATCATTTTATTTGTATATTGAACCAACTGTGGCCTCCATGTTATTAAAATTACTCATGCAAACTCTATATGGAATACTGTCACCTTTATGCATCACAACGTGGCTTCGGCTTATATAGTTGTGCAAGCTGTGTGTCAGCTGTTTTACCACGGTGCTGTTGTACCAACTAAAATCTCTGTGCGCTAATAAACAGAGTGCACCGCTTCCTCCCTCATATTATGTCTGTTAAAACTACTCAGATGAACTTATGAAACAACTCCACAATCATCTGTGACCAAGTCTGTAAAATAACGTAGCTGGGAGAGAAACACAGGAGCTGCTCTCCGTTCTCAGCCCACAGTTTTGCTCAGATGACCTTGACTTCTCCAGGCTGTTTACCGAAAACAAATGGCAAAAATGCAGTGAAACTTCAAGCGACTTTTTGAAATTGAAATCACCTTAATGAACTAGTAAACCGTCGTCACTGTGCAGAGTCCTCTACTCAAACGCAAGCTTTTCTCTTTTACCACACTTGTCATTAATTCTGTTTTCTTGTCCACACACACACTGCCCATAAAGACCAAAATTGTGCTAAGTTTCCGCTGTGTGACCTTTAGGTGGGGAGGTCTTAAGATCCCGTTTGGACCCGGAGAGAACAAGCTCAGGAGGAGCTCTGACATCATGTCATCAATGTTTTATTAAAATTTGGGGCTTTTTGTAGCCTGGAAGGACTTTTACATTCCACGTTGGTGACTTTTCTTTCAGACAGATTCCAGCTGTGTTCATTCTGGAATACTCAGCCAACAAATTAGGATAGATTAAAGGATTTTTTTAGTGCACATACTTGCTGCATAAGGAAACGCAGTTTCTCTATCCAATGTTTACTTTGATTAGAAGAAAATGATTCTGCTTGTGGACTGATACAGTTTAAAAAAAAATCCATTAAGCTGGAAAAAATGTCATACTTTAGAGTTTTTATATTCATGCATTTTCACTCGCTGAAGTTCTGATTCGGTTCTTTTGTTTAGCTAACATTTTGTTTTCGGCTTTGTAATCAGGTTTTTGGTTTCTGTTTCTGTCGATGTTTCTATTTTTCTGTTTCTCATCATATTCTTCAGATCTCCTCAGTTACCTCATCTCTGGATCACCATGTCTCTGCCTGTTCTTTAACCTTCACCTTAAACCAGTTATTTCAAATTAATGCTGTGGTAGTAAATGTCTCCCTCAGTTTTTCTTGTTTAGAAGAGAGTTTTTCGATACGTATTTTCCTACCCTATTTGCTGATGCTTCTTCTCAGTGGACAACGTCGGGGAAAAATCCTGAAGAGATGAACCACCTCACCTGGCTCCTACCATGCAGAGCAACATCATCTCTTTTCCTGGATAATGGCGCCCCTTTCCTTATTTTAGAAACTCAAAACCCAGCAGTTCTACACATAAAGATTAGCTGTTGTATCCAGGATTTTGTTCCCGTATCTCATAAAGATAGGTCGCAGTTGCAAAGTCGATGAATCAATAAATCCATAGCTCCAGCTTTCTGTTCAGCTCTTTCTCCACCACCAGTTCCCACATAAATACCCTCATTTTCTGCAGATAAAGCTCTGATTTGTCTATCTGTCCCCAACACCATCCTGCCAAACATTAAGTCGAACTCCTCCTCTTGAGTCAGAGTCTCATTTCTAATCTGAAGAAGCAATTCTTCTTTTTCCATGAAGAACCATAACCTCAGACTTAAAGGGGCTGACTTTCATCCTGGCTGTCAACAACTGCAGTGCACACTGAAGTTCATGGCTAAAAAACACCAATAAAACCACATCATCTCCAAGAAGCAAAAATGAGATCATGAAGGGCAATACTGCTCTTGCTTTGTTGAGACCGGAGAGCCAGTAAGTGCAACCCAGGGACCCTGTATTCCTGCAGCACCCACCACAGAAAGCCTCCAAAGACTTATTTATAAGCCTTCTCCAAATTCACAAAACATGTGCACTGGATAATCAAATCCCCTTGAACTCCTTTATAGCAACTCTGTCATGGTAAAGATGAGTTCACTCTTCTGCTGACAAAAACACACACTGCTCCTCCTGAATTTAAGGTGCCTCAGTTGATTGAAGTCTCCTCCCTGAAACTCAAAAGTAACCTTTCCCAGAAGGGCGGAGAAATATAATGCCCTGGTGGATGAAACAAAGTCTTTTGGCAATCCAGGATTTGGTCCCCGTTTTCCATGTGTAATTTCATTCATCTCTGAATTTAAGAATTAAAGAGATAAATGCTCCCAAAAGACATGCCTGGATCACATTTATTCCCCGTAAACAAATTTAGTAACTTAATCCCATCCAAGCAAATCCTCCATTTTGGCATGTTGCTGAAAGAAAATGCATTTTAGATGTTGAAAAGGAGGAAGGAGCAGTAGGACAGAGACGGCATGGAAAGGCCTCTCTGACAGGGCTAAGGGGAATAACTTTGATGAAGAGCAGAACTTTGTTTTATCCCACAACGTTCCTCGCGGAGAGCTTTCTGAGGAACTGGATATTCTTAATACACATTATCTCTCTCATTTATCACCGAGAGGCTGTAAAATGACATGAGCTGGAGCTCGGAACCTTTCCATAGGGAGGAGAGACATGTCACAGGAAAATGAAGAGGTTCTGTGTTTGAGGTGAGCACCTGAAAAATGGCCTGCGACTCATTGCAGCTTTCTGATGATGACAGCTCTTCACAGATGAAAACATGCAGAGGGGTTTATAAAATAACTTAGTCTTCATTCGCAAAGCTTTCAGAGCCGAACAGGCAGATGTGTAGAGTAACAAGTGGCTTTAATAAAGCTGGATTGAGTCTTTGTGTTTAGCCTGGCGAGATTTCATCTCCTACATGATTACTGCTGGGGCTGCCAGTGTGACGATCAACTTCACAACGTGGCTTTGATTCTGTGAAACATTCGGGTCTGGAGCGATTGAGCTGCACATACTTTAGCTCATTTAGAAACAAACAAAAAAGAGAGATATCCAAATTTCAAATGATGATTTAATTTGTTAAGGCGGTGGGAAATTCTCAAACTTACCCGGCCTGATATAAAAAAAGCAGTTACTCCCTCGAACATAAAGGACTGGTTGTGCCGTCCTTGAATGTGATTAGTATTGTTCATATGCTTAACAAAAAACGTGATGTCACAGAGTGACCAAGAGTGAGTCAATCAGCATTTCAACGTCATAAAAACACAAAGACAAAACTCAAAGGATCAGTGTTGGCGAGTTAGTAAACCCTTTACTTAAATGTCCAAAAGACTTCCAACACTTTCAAATCCAGAACATTTTATGACAAATGGAAGTGGAATTGCCAAAGTGGTAAAACACCTTTCACTGTCTGACATTTTGTTTTTGCAGTCTTAATGAACAGCTGATGTCCTTTTCCATGAAATCTCTTCAAAGTTTTCGTACTTCCTCTGACATCAGCGTTAAACATCTAATTTGGGTAACCATGTATATATTTTTTTTGTACTAACAGTCAAGCTTCATAAGTAAGATTTATAATGTCAGCTCGGTTGGCGAGGTGCATCCCCTGATCAGGAAGAGGAACAGACGTTTCATTTCCAATCTGCTGATTTATGGTCATATTTCTAAAGGCGGCTTGTATGACCTTCTCTTCCTTCTGCATCTTGTCACGCCGGTTTTTTGTAAACCTCAAATTTGATCCACATTGTCAATATTTGTCTACATATCTATGGACTCGGGTTGGTCAGGTCATTATATTGTCCTGTCGTTGTTCTTTCAGCTTTGCCAATGCAAAGCTTTTCGTTAGACTTTTTAGTACACTGTTTCGCTCTCAGAGTCTTCCTGTTATTTGGCTCCTGTATGCTTCAGCTGCTAAGGTTTTGTAAAAGTATATTTTTACCCTGCAACCACACGCTATTCACACGCTACTAGGACTCAAGCTGCACTAAACCTGCAATATAAAGGGAAAGATTTACAGCGATATTTAAAAAGAAAGAAGACATTTTAACTGATAAAGATAAAGAAAAGAAGCATCTGCTCTTTACCAGGTTGTAAAATTAATAAAGTGTACAAGTTTACAATGACACACGACAGATTTCACACTGTCATTACTTACCAAGCAAAGACAAAGCCAAAGGTCTGACCCATCCAACTGCTTGCAGAGCCACCTTTAGCGGTAATAACTCTTAGTACGCTTCTGTACAACTTTATCTGTCTCTGACATCGTTGGAAAGGAATTTTGGCCCAGTTCTCTTTTGCTGGTCCTACAGGACTTAAGAGAGAAACTAACCAGGTGCTGCTGATCCAATTGGCTCATTAACTGATTATCATCTGTGTGACCACCCCTCTAGAAGCAGGGGTTTTATCAATTTTCTTCACTTGAGCTTACAAGTGTGTTTTAGCACAAGGCAAAGACCGAGAGACATTAGCAATGACCTGGGAGAATCTGTTTTTTAAACATAAAATATCTCTGAAAGGAATAGAGAGTTCCAGAACGATTTCCCTGACTATCCTTGGACTAAAACAATAACCCAGAGTTGATATAAAGCTGAAAAAAACAGAAATTTACTTCCTATCTTCAAGGGACCAGGTCAGATACCATGAAGAAAAGTACCAAAGGACAAATCCGATTTTTATTATATGCACTGGGAGAGCCCCAAGTTTTTGTTAAACTGTTTTGTCTCTTGTTTAAAATAGATATAATAAATAAAATTTATTTACAAAAACATAAAGTACAAGACATCTCTGTTGGATTGCAATCTTTCAATCAACACTGATTTTTTTCAAATAATTTTAAGATTCCACATTTACTTCTTTTACTGCATGCTGACAACAAACTCTAACCAAGCAGAAAGTTGTCACGGTGCACCAAAAGAAGGCAGTAGTAAACACATCTAAACAGATGGATGTAGACACAAAGGAAAAATGTGGCTGGATGAGCTGCCAGCTGGACAGCAGCCAAGAAAAACGGATAGGATACTTTATAATAGGCTCAGTGTTGTGAGCGGGGCTTGTTCATGCGCTCTAACAGGGCGAGGGAATGCTAAAAATCTCCAAATGGCTCTTTATTACACTATCTCCGTAAGAGTTGTAAAGAAAACAGTCCGGTCAGCCTGCCAGATGCTGGGGTCGGTTTTCCTTCAAGAAACAGCTTGATTAAAATACAACTCGGGCGGGCCTGTTGAGAGCTGAGTCTTCCTCATAAAGCAGATTATGGATGCTTTACTGACTTTAAACAATACATATTGTATATTGATTTTTTTCCTTCTTTGGAAAAGAAGAGTTTGCGTTGAACTAAATTTAGTGACCAAAGCCTGTGGTCCAAATTGGACTTCATCTGCATGTGTAACAGTACAAATGACAGTGGCCACTAGAGGGCAGACAACGTGTCATTCAGTAGTTGTAGGAATGTGCGACAGTGAGTCAAAATAATAGGTAAAGATTGGCACAATCACATTAACAGACCACATTCTAAGAAGCTGATCGATTGCTTGAACATGGATGTTCATATTTTGGAATTGCTCAGCATATGCCTTGATTATTGTGTGCCGTAACTACCATGGGGAAAATTAATTTGTATCAAAATGTTTGAATGAAAAATCATCAGCCATCTGTAGACATCTGGAAGTCCCAGCAATGATTGAGCTGGCTGACCTGGAATGCTGCAGAGAGTGTAGCTAAAGGCGGATATTTACTGATTGTTCGGGGCCAAGAGTTGGTCCAAAAACTCACCTCATCATCCCATTGGAGGTCCAGGGATTCAAACTTCCCGTTAGCCACCTGCAGCTTAAAATAATCAGTCCAGGTTTCATTTATCTGCCAACTTCTAGACTCGTGTTTTTTTTTTTTTTCAACTAACAGGAGCAAAACCTGTTTTACTGAGTCAGCTCAAACCAGTGCCATCTTTCTCTTCTCTATAAATCCAGATATCTCCTCTATGATCCCCCTGATTTTACCTGCTTACTGTCAAATCTTTCTGCATATTGTTGCAGCATGACTGTATTAGTACATATGTTCAAAATGATGTGTATGTTTCGAAAAGCTTTTCATGCTAAACGTTTACAATTGGTGGACAAAAACAGGGCGACCGACTCAAACATCATAATCTTACATTTGTGAGGTAAAATTTATGAGCAGCTGCTTCATCCACTACAGTTTTTTGGGGTTTTGTTACCCACAAAGCCATATGATTATTTGCCAGTGCACTGAGGCAAACTCTGCAAATAAAGTCCCGTGGCGTGCAGCTCAATTTTAAGCCTTAAACAGCGGGTACGGACACAAATTGGGCACATAAAAGTCCATGTGTTTCTGTTGACACCCACAGGCCATGAAAACAGGTCTGCATGAGCACAACATAATCCCGAAGAAACATCTGCCAAACATCAGTCAGCTACAATAACCATAAACATGATGTCATATCATTAGTCACGGGTTTATGCAATCAGTCATTCGACTCCTTTTGGTTGCAGGTTCGATTTAATCCTTAAAAAAGTGACTCACAGACCAATTAAAGCAAACTTTGATTCCCGAGAAATGTGCTGAGAGTTTAACTGGCATCAGAAGTCATGAACAGTGCTCACCATTACGTTATGATTCTGTCCAACATCATTAGCTAGGGGGCCACACCTAATTTCTTCCAACAATGGTTGGGAAAGCTTCATGATTTACAAGCAGTGACAAATAGAAGATGTTGAGACAAAAACTTTTAGAGAGCTGAACATTAATGGCAAACTGCAAAAAATTACAACTGAAGAGGTTGGTTTGTTTTTGTTTTTTTGTTTTTTTGCAATGGGTCTTTGGTCTTCATGGTTATGGCCCACTGCAAGCTCCCATCCATCCATCCATCCATCCATCCATCCATCCATCCATCCATCCATCCATCCATCCATCCATCCATCCATCCATCCATCCATCCATCCATCCATCCATCCATCCATCATGGAAAATGGATGGATGGATGATAATATCTTAGCACTGTAAGACATACGATCTACGGTTTTCCTTATCTCAGCTGTCAGGGATGCAACCAGTCAGCACCAAGGAAAATAAATGGCTCTCCTGGGTTGGTTGCTTTACAAACACCAGTCAGTAACATGTCAAGCAGCTTTCAACTTCTCAATGTGCATTTTGTTTTGAAAATTCTAAATATGCTCTATGAAATAATCAGCTATTAGACAAATTTTCCATGAATAATTTGGATTCACATTCCACAGAAAAATCCCCCAAATAGCTGAATAGCTGAATTGTGGGTTCACTTTAGAGATACTGTTTTTTTTTTTTTTTGTAATAAGCTTCTGTGAAGTTATCAGTAATATTTACTTTTTCTGCGTTAGACAAGTATCTTCTTGCAAGATTTGAAGAAAAGTGTCTGTAAAGACCATGATTTTTTTCTCTATTTAAAACAACTCAAGCTGAAAACTTGATCGCCGTTTTATCAGATATTCACCGTAAGCAAATCAAGGTTTGAAACACGTTGTAATCGTCGATTTACGATCGTTATCATGCCCTCTGTTTCAGCAGCCTTCAGACGTCAGCGTGTTTGTGCAGCCTTTCAGCTACAACCACTGCTGTAGGTCAAATTAAACTAACCGTTTTGATTTTTTCCAGAGAGCTGCTTTTGAACTTGAGATCAAAGCCGCCATTAATTGTTTTTGATGGTTCGGTAAACTTCTATTCATACATGTTAACCTTCCCGCACTGAAACTCAAACATGGGGCATGAGCGTATGTCCACACCCCTCTGACGCCTTCCCATTATGACCCCCCCCACCCCAAGTGACTCAGCTGGGAATAAGTCCCTCAAATAGTGACGCCGAAAGGAATTCCACAAGTAGGACTTAAGAGGTCAACACTTCAAGGAGCCAGGGTGTGTGCCAGGTCCTTTAGAAACCATACATCACTGATGCTGGCAAAAAAAGGGCTGGGACATACACTGGGGATGACCGACTCTGTCAGTGCTCAAAGTTGGTGGTCCACCTTTGTCCCCGCCGACTGGTTCCTTTTTTTTTTCTTTACTCTGAACAGATGAAAACACACTCAAAAAGTAAGTGAATGGATTTAGAGCTTCAACAACACCCAAATGTAGTTTAAGAAAAATGTAACATAAAAGTTTTTCCAGTAAAACTGGACGGGAGCTTAGAGGAAATGGGAAAACTGACTAATACGGCCACTGACAAACATCATCATGCAGCAAATATCAAACAGGACCTGCTTTGGTGTGCAGATGTTTTTTCTTCGTCCTAATCACTGTTTCATTACCCAACATCCATTGCCGTGATTTCAAGGAAGTGGGTGACTGTGTCTTCGTTTAGTCTTGAGGTCATTCCAAAACTGTTCCGAGATTTCACTATCTTCCTTTGTTTTTTAATCCAACCACTCACCAGATATGAATGTTGTGTATTTTAGGTTGTTTAATGATTTCTTTTCAAATGTTTATTTTTTATTCTTTTCCCTACAGTGTAACTGTTATACAACTATTATTAAAAAAAATAAATGCAATTATTATTTTTTTTGCAGTGAATTTTTCTGTGATTTTTCTTGTATGACCAAGGCTTCAGAATTACTGTGCCCTATAAAAGTTTTTATAACCCTTGAACCACTTTTCATACTTTGTTGCATTACAGTCTCAAACTTTGGAGCTTTGGATATTAATAAATATTTTGTGCAATTAAAAAAAACCACACTGTAGTCCACAATTGAGAAGTAGAAGAAACATTGTTTCTAAATGTTTTTGAGCATGTTAATAATCCCAAAACATCGAAATTAAATGCTATTGTGATTCAACCTATCAAGGTTTCTTCAAGGAGTCACTAGATGACAATGGCTATGAGCAGGAAGGATCTCCTGTAGTGGTCTGTGTTGCAGAAATTGTGATAAAGAGTCTGACTGAAGGCATTATTTTGCTGAATTAAAGTCTCACCTCCTCTCCCTACCAAGACATTGTTGACTACCTGAACCGACAGGTGAGACAAGAGGAGTGTCACACAGAGAAGCAACCGAGAGATCATCATCTGTTATAGACTGCAAAACCTATAAAAAGTCATTTTCACAATTCCGTGGGGGGGAGAGTAAACATATGAAAGAAGGCACTGCGGTCCAAAATTGAATGTGTGTGGTGAGGTGAGTGTGTTCACCTCACACATACCACACTTACAGCATAAAACACTAGTCCAGCTGTATAAAAAAAACAGTGGTTGTACAGTCATTGTGTGGGGTAATTTTTTCTTTAACAGAAACAGGGAACCTGGTCAGAGTTGGTGGGAAGACGAATGGAGCTATTTATATTGGTAAAATATTTTGAAAACCATGTCTTGTCTTTTTTTCCCTTCCATGTCAGGATTTTTCTCTACTTTTCTTTTTTTTTTGGTCACATAAAATCCTGATAAAATTGTTTCTTGTAAAATGACATAATGTGAAAAGGTTAAATAGCATGTGAATATGTTTGCAAGTTACTGTATATGTGTAAATTAGACTCTATGTGTACAAACTGTTCATTTGGAAATTGCAACTCAACCGCACACAAAGCTTCTGTGATTGTTTTGGCTTGGCATTTGACTGTTTATTCTCGGCAGAGTCACTTCATTTAAATTTCAGATTGTCTACCACAGACCTGACTCTTGAGCTATTTTAAACAAAGTTGGGGTCAGGATTACTCCAGAGGTACGATGAAACTCAGCTTTGTGCCTTCAGAATTTGTTTTTCATGTCTGTTTGGTATCAATATCAATCCAATAGGCTGGACGACCATTTGAACTTCACATTGTAGCCATCTAGCCGATGATTTGAGTTGAAGTTTAAGAATTTAGATCTAGATCCTCTAGACTTTAGCGAAATTATAAATGTGTAGCTATGCAACAACATGACCACCCTTGAATATTGAAGAAGACAATGAAACAACTGGCAGATATTCTCTATGGAAATGCTACAATGTATTCAGAGGCCATGTCTCTTTTGAATTAACCAGTTGCCATGTTGGATACTTTCTGAAACTTATCTATGATTTCAGAAGCTAACCCAGAACTGCCCTAGAGTGGAGAAGTGCACAGACAACATAATAGAATAAGGCAGGTATATTTACGTGCAGGAAACGAGCACAAATGGTGCCCAGATGTCATGTTGATCGCTTGTCCATGGGATTGACAGAAGTCATCCCTCTTTTTAATACCTGTCACATGTTTTTGTTCTGTTCTCACTGTGCTGCGCTCTAAAATAACTAGAGACAGTCCCATCTACTAAGCTGTTTTGCTGCACTTAGAAAGTCCATCAGACTTTCTTCGGCTCCTGGAGCAGCTGCCCAATGTGATTTGCTGAGTTTGGTTCCGATTTATGAGGTGTGCTATAAAAATTAAGAAACACCCTGTTATGTATCCTTTAGCCGAGTCCAACAAAAATGTAAGATTAGCAAACCACATGTTCTAAATGTTTCTGATTAAAAAGATTTGTGCAATTCAATTACTGAAAGCTGTGGAGTTTTGTTTTAAATTATGTGTTTTGTTTTGTTTTTTTCTCTCAGTGAGTGGACTACATTTCTTCCTTGTGTGTTTTGTCAAACCCATACACACACAGCAGAGAAACAAACTACTTTTTTCACTCAACAACCACTCATATCGCTCGGTATTAATCAGAAGAATTAAAATGACTCGCAGTGGTTTTTACACAAACAGGAACCACCTGACGACTGACAAACACAATCAAGCCTTGTGTCAGCAGCGGAGAGGAGCAGCCATTCAGACTGTGTACACTCTCCCACATTTCAAACAGTGGCTCACTGCAGGAATTTCTTGTCAAAACAGAAGGGTTTCGGAGAAGGGAAAATACCGGATGTTCTTCAAGTGTCATCCCACTGCCAGAAGCCGTGTGTGTCAGATCTAAAGCAGGCCTGTTTCTGCAGAGGAATCAGGCTTTATGCTCTGTACTTTGCAAAGCTGATGAGCTATTTGTGTGCTGCAGCTAAAGCTACCCGCTGTCACGTCAGACTGTACTGATCTGTTCCCAGGTACGGAGAAAAAAAGGAGAAATGTACAATAAGATGTGAAACAGCTGAAGGGAAAAAAAATGGAAACAAACTATGTAACTTTTATTTTTTATATTAACATGTTAATTGTTTCAGTTGATTGTTTGTGCCTCCAAACTGTTTCTGGATTTTCAGCAAGAAAGAAAACTGAGACGATTCACAACTTGTGAGTCTTTCACTAACCACCTTTTGTATTTAAGGGTATATTTATTTGAGTCTAAGTTTTCCTTGTTTTAAAGAGTAAAGTTTGTTGCCTGAAGAGAGCTGCAAAAATAATCTGCATGACCATGCTTTTTGCAACATCAAAGTCTGAAAATAACATTTCTGACTTGAAGGTTGATGTAATATTCCCTTTTCAACTAAGAGCAGAAATGTGCGGCTTTGTTAATCTCCAGTCATAACTTGTGCACATTAACTGTTATTGCCAGATGGAATGGTACAACTGGAAAATGGGCCCACAAGTAAAAAGAAAAAAAAAAGTATTGCAAAATTAATTTTTCTTAAATGTTGTTTTACAAATCACTGATGTGGGCAAAACTGGGCCTCACCATTACAGGAATAGAAAAAGCTGATGAAATGTTTCCCACATGAGCAACAACTTATAACGTAAAGCTCTAAAGGCTCTCAACTAATTGAGGTAAAGGTTCGGTAAAGCTGAACTAAAAGTGAAAGTAAGAGGTTAAAATTGTGAGGACAAAAATATAAAACTGTTTAAAACAGTAACTAACAACAAAAAGCACTTAAAGACAAAAAAGTATTTTGTGTCATTTGGCTATGTGCCTTGAGTCAAACACTACTGCACCCTCTAGCTTCCCTCTGCAGTAAAACGTCTGTGACTGGAGAGTCATTTACTGTATTTTCTGTTATTCTCCAGAGCAACATTTATTCTGGGTCCCCAAACCAGACATTACTTTTCAAAGAGAAACTTTAAATGATGTTAAATTTAAATAAAATCTCAGTGATCAATTGAGGTTCTCAGTGATCAACAATGATGGCATGATTTACTTTCTGAGTAAGTAAAATTCAGGTCAGGTCATAGTGTAAAGATTGATTTGATGCTCTCAGATTTTTAGGATAAATTGTTAAAAAATGCTACTTGATGTTCTTCCGATTCCTGAGTCAGTTGTTTTTGTTCTTTTTTTATTATTTAATTGAGAAATAGGAGTAGTAAGCAGAGAAGCAAAAACAACAGTCAAGATGTTATAGCCTTGCATTAAAGAGTCTTCCTGCCACATGGGCCAAAATTGTGAAGTTGAAAGCACTTATGATCCACAAAACGTCTAGTGTTTTTTTTTTTCAAACTAAATGTCAAAATTAGTGTGATTCTTGCAGAAAATGGTATTAATACATTTTAGATATACATGTGCTTTATCAAATGAAACTTGTTTGGGTTCACTGTTTAAAATTTTTAAACCTAAAAATTTTATTTGTGTTTTCTTTGCAACCTATTGTTTTTGAATGAAGATCACTGGATGTTTGATTACCCTTTTACAACACAATGGATTAAAAAATAAAAAATAAATTAAATCTTTATTTCAAACATAAAAACAATGAATGTGAGAGGAAGAAAACTTAAAAAACTCAGAATAAACAATATAGAAAATTAGATTAGAAATTAAATTCATTCATTTCTATTAATAAAGAGAGTTGGATGGATCAAACGTTTAATAAAATGCTACTTTTATTCTCAGTCTACATGTACAACATGACTATGTTTTCTACACTATCTATAAAGTAAGTAATTTTCTAATCAATTTCATATTTATCCTTGTACACAAGGGTTAGGCTTATGTAATTAACTATTACAACACTGAGGCATAAAATGTAGTTAACAAAGGACAAACATGTTGCCCTCTACCTTTTCTATTTAAGAGTTTTACTTTTTTCAGATTTTATCAAAAGCCTTGCATCAGTGAAAATCTTCCTCTGCATTTAAAGTGTCCTTCAACATTAGTTGCCTGTGCAGGTGGGCCAAACTTTCTCGAATGGTGAGTGAGGACCACTCAATGTCCTCCTGAGGGCTGCAAAGTGCCCAAGAGCCACATTTTAGACACTCCTGCCATGGTTCACACCTTGATAAAATTGATAAACTCCCTCCTCAGCATCTAATCGAGTCCTAGAATGTTCTGTTAACATAATTGTGTGATACTGGGGTTTTAAAGCAGAGACCTATGTAAGAGTTTCAGGACACTGGCCCCAGAGGACCAGAAAAGACCCCTGGTTTCTACAGGCAAGCGTTACTATAAGACCTCTCTCCTTCACTACCTCCAGCTTATCTGGTGAGATGCTGAAACCTTCTTTCAGGTTTTAGCCCCTGTCCATGACCACAGGTGAGGGTTGAAACATAGATCACAGCGTACACCAAAGGTTTGCTTTCCATTCTCGGTTTCTCTTTACTGTCAGACTGCTCTCCAATGCACTTTCAAGTACTTTGAGTACAATACAATAAAAAATCATTCCACAACTATGACAAATAACTGTAGCGTCCCCCTTCAATCTGAGCTTCAACTATCTGGTACCCAGACATAGCCTCTCCTCTAACATTTATTATAAGGACAGCTTGACATAGTCTGTGGCTTGAGACGGCATAGAACATCTTCATGTTTCCTCTAGAGGGAACAGTTTCTGACAACATACAGAAACTTTAACACAAGTTCAGTCATTGAGCTCCTGTCCTGCTTCCAGTCAGTTCCTCCAAACACTTAGATGTTGCATGACTCTAGTTGATTTTAAGCTGAAGGGTAAAAATGTGCAGGATGTTACAGGAGAAAGTCTGTTTTAACAATTCCTACTCTGTCTCTATAGGGTAGCTTGGGAGATGGATTAGAGTCAGCTGAAGAACCACAGACCCACTGAGAGTTTTCTGTGCATGTGTGTGTGTGTGTGTGGGGGGGGGGGGTGCGTGTGTGGGTGTGTGTGTGTGTGTGTGCGTGTGTGTGTGTGTGTGTGGCCATCAACAAAAAAGTCCTAAGATGAATGCTGAACACTATGATAATGGATGTATGTCAGTGTGTGCATCACTTCATCATTACTGTCATTAATATTACAAAAATAAAACCCTGGATGAATGACACGGAATATTGAACTATGTTGCTGTGGTTCAACGAGATTTGGAGATATTTGTTCTGCACAGCTGCCTTAAGGTCCAACCACAGCATTTCAGCAAAGCTGTGATCTGGAGTTTGACTGGACCATTGAAATAATTTGATTATTTTCCTTCTTTATCCATTCTGTTGTGAATGTGCTACATTACTTGGGATCTTGTTGATGACCCAGTTTTGGCCAAACTTCCGCTGTCACAATAGTTTTCTATTTGAAACTAGAATACTACAGTATCAGTGATTGCAAGGTGGAAAGGTCCTATGGATGTAAAACAGCTACAAATCATCACCCATCTGCCACTGTGGTTGAAAGTAAGGATGAGGTGTTAGTGTTGATGTTCTTTGTTCTTGGTTGAACAGCTCTACTTTGCTTTCATGTTTTTAAAGGATGTTTTTTCAGGTCTTGCAAACCTAAGTTGGGCTACACTATTTTTTTTTAAGGAAGAAGAGTCTTTCTCTTTCCACTCGTGCAAACAATCTGCACTTGTTTAGTCATTTTCTATTTATGGCCTTTGACATTAAACATGCAAACCGAAGCCCATAGAGCCTGACATGGAGCTTTTGGGGTTTGTTTTATGATTTCTCAGAGCATTCTGGGCTGTCCACTCCTGGGAGGATTGGCATCTGTCTTAAATATTTAAATGCCTTTCTTTCTTGGCATTGTGGAAGCGCATGCCTTCATGTCCCAGAGCAGCAGAAATGTGCATTCTTGCTTATCTGATGTCTGAACTGTGTTCATTATGGCTGAAAACTGAAAAGTCGACTGCTTCTTTAATGTTTTTTTTGTCTTTTTTTTTTCCCACAAAACTGGAATGTTTACAGATGATCAGTGAAAGGAATCTGGAGTAAGCTGTTGCGTAAAGTTGCCTTGTTGTGCTACAGAGAACAGAGTCTGGAGACAAGGTGGTGAAATTTAGACCAACAGGGCCCATTTTACTCATCACCCAGGCAGCAAACACTATAACTGGTGGTCTTCACCACCAAGGAAGTGGTAAGACAGACACTATACAAAGCTCTGAGGTCAGTATAATGAACCAGAAAAGCATTTGACAGTGTAAATCAGGGGTTCTGCTGCTGTTTTTCCAAACAGGTTTCCTGAAAGTAGTGAAAAGTTGCAGGTTTTATACAATTCGACTTTAAAATTGTGCTTTTTCTGCTGGTCTGGAGGTGGAGCTCTATAACTAGCACACATCATAATGACAGTAAAACTGAATCTCACAGACAGACTCCTGTTTGTTTCGCGCTGGGAATGTTTTTTTATTGATTCTACCGTAAATAAATCGTAAATCTTCATCTCTGGGCATCCAAGAAAATTAGCAGCCGTCATTATGACACCAGCGATGCTATCTGAAGGCAAAACAGTTGGGTGTGTATTTTCGATTGGCTTCTCCGAACAGCACATTCCAATGAAGTGAAACAGCAAAACCACAATACAACTTCTGTTCTCAAGATGAAACAAAGGAGGTTAGTGCTGTCTGTCTGTCAGGGAGGCTGAACCACTGCAGGCGAATCCTCCTACCGACTGACGCACTGTTATTGTTTATACAAGCGTATACAAAATAGCTGCAGATATGAAAACCAGCATGAGGAGAAGGATGCCAAAATCCACATGACAAGGGCTTATTAATTCTACAGTTAGCAGCGAAACTTGCTGGTTTGCACGTTTAGTCAGTGTTTTTTCATGGCTCACAGCTTAATGACACAACTGACTCATAAGTGTCTTTTGTACAGTGAGGAGCTCCACTGATGGTAGCTGTGCATCACAGTTAAATGCAACCTTGATATCCCCAGAGGCTGCCCTGAAATCCAAAACAACATATTTCCAAAATGCTCCAAAGAATCGAGTCTTTGTAAACATTTACTCTCTTGTCTCATGGTCTGTTTGAGAAGTCAAAAATAGCTCCGATCGTCTGTTCTTCCATCATTTTTTCCATAATCTCACTGGAAAATGACATTTCGTTGCAGAACATATAAAAAGGAAAATATGACACTGCAACGTAAAACAGTCTGAGATGTGCGGCTTCGTCATTGAATGTTCAAAAGGATCATGTGTCAAAGCAAAGTTTTAGTTTCACAAATCATATCCAAAATGTGATTAAAATCAGATTTAAGAAAACACATAGGTTCTGCACAGAATAGTTGACCTGTTTGCTGAGAGACCTCGACGTCAAGTAAGCTTTTTGGAAATTCACAGTTTACTCTATACAGAATCCAGGAGGAACAATAACTTGGGTTTTGAGTATTTATTTAGCAATATTCTGCATTCTGAGCTCCCGAAGTGAAACTGAATAAACATATGACAAAACTATAAAGTGGTTCTTACTTGCAGTGAATCACTGTAGCCTAGATAAAATTCACTTATCAAAGCCTTCTGCCTATACTGCTTATTTCTGCACCCTTCTCGTCCTGATCAAGAGGATCAGATCGCCAAAGTATCAACCACACATCGGCTCCTGCAGCCAGAACTGAGTCAGTGTGAGAAAATGTTTTGTACTTCCAAACGTCTGGCAGGAAGACAAGCACACATACAGTGAAAGATTTAAGGCAGGAATCGGAGGAGCTGTCTGACCATGCTAAGTCTTAGAATAACAAACATCTGTATGTTTTTTTTCTCAAAGTGGTGCAATGTCAGAAACCTGTTTTTAATCCCGCTTCAAACTCTGAGAGATGTATGCATGACTGAACACATTGACCCCTCCCACCAGGTGCAACATGGAGAACAGGCCACAGACTTCTATATGTGCAGCAGATGCAGGAAGCGAATAAAATCAAATGCTCACGGTTTATGTTGTTTGGAATCGTTGTGTTTGTTGATTCCATTTATTTATTTTACATGCCTGGATGAATTATCACACTTGCGATGTGTAGTGTTTGTAATCTATGTTGTTTTTCTTTTTCAAAGAACACTTGAGGTGTGAGTCTCTTTCCCAAACCCCTTGGAAAATGCAAAGTATTTTTTTGTTCAACCTTGATCAATAGCTCACATGAGTCCTAAAGGTCATTCAGTCATTTCCATTCACCTTTGGTTGAGCATGACACACTGTCAATGAAGGCAAGACCTAGGCCAGAGGATTTTAAGTTTGGGAAGACTGTATTTAAGTGGTGGGCCAGAATACGCAGTTTATTATTTGAATCGGCATCCAGACAGAAAGACAAAATTTGTTCCCATTTCTTTTAATGGGAACATTTAAAAAATGGGAACAACTCATCATTTTACTAATTAAAACGTCAGAGCATCAGTTGCAGTGAAGAAGCTCCAGGACCAAAACATTTTTTTACTGAATCCTGTTGCAGACACAAACACCACATTTGTAAAACCTTTCAGGCATACAAAATCACCAGTTAGTCACATTTGACATTTTGTTAAGGCTTGTTGCACATCATGATGAAAGGTAGAGGTCTTTAAAACCAGGTACTAGGCAGATTTGTTAAATTTTAGACTAAAGGATGAGTATCTGCAAAGCTGCAGGCTTTTGAATAAGCTATTCACGACTAAGTTGAATTGCTCATTGACAGGCAGTAATTAAAAAAAATGTTGTTAAACAAACATTTATTGACCTGTTTTTTATTTTTATCTAATATCTAATCTAACACAAGGAGGAAGTAGCTGCAACTTTTTTCTGTCACATTCAAGAGCGATTGCTTCCTTGAATGCCACTGTCACTACGTGTTTTACAGAAACGAAAGCACTTCATCCCAGGTGACTTTTTCCTGCCCATTTACTGAATCCATCCACATCTGTAGGCTTTGCCTTTAAAAGAAATTCAAAACAATAAGGTAAGATGAGGATTTTTGGACATTACAGTCAGATGTTAGTGCATTTCTATCTTTGTGGTAAATATTGATCACCCAGATGGTTCACTCAGAGAAGAACTGCATCTTTCCTCATTCAGCCTGTGTTCCTGCCAGACAACAGCCAGTAGTTTAGTAACATACGTTTAGCATATATTTCCACTAAGTCTGTGTTTTATCTTTCACCTATCTAAGCCATAGGGAAGCAGACAGCCAGACAAAAATCATATTGTGTCCAATTTTGGCAACCTGTTACCCTGACATGTGCCAAAAGACTGAAAGGTGTTTTCCAGCAGCGTGTCTTTGACAAATATGCATTGTTTGAAAATTGGCAGCTGGAAGTTGCGAAAGATTCTTCCTTACAAAACATTCTTTCTTCTTGTCACCAACACCTGACCTCCAGCTCAAGTCGTTATTAAACTAATAAATCGTTTATGAGATGACATCCATACAGCCAGACCAACAGAAAGCCCGCCTGTAGGTCACCTCCATAACCAACAGTTTGTTAGAACATCAAGTTTAATATATGTTTTTCTTTATGTGTTTTAGACCGCTTGGGTCATGCACCAACATACGACTGCATGCTGCGGCGTGTTACAAACTGCAGATTCTAACTCAGTCTCCTGATACTGAGCAGTCTCCTCTGTTTAATCTCCCTGAAGTCGCAGATATGCCCGTACTAAGAAGCTGGGGCTACACTTCATCAAAACTTAGGTGTGAAATTTACAACATGATCATTTCATTTCTCATGAAATTTATAACTGACTACCAAGAAGTTAGACTAATAAATCAATATATGTAAAACTATTAACTTAAGATTGTTTTGCCCTTTTATCATCCCTTGTTTTAAAGATATTAACATAGGGGTTAGAGTCCAAAACTATTCATACTTCTGGCAGATTTTGTCAAAAAAATATTTTTATTCAACCAAGGAGGTTGTAGAACCATGTTTTTTTTCTCCCATATATCAATCAAGCCTCTCTAATGATTAACAATCAACTTTTGCAGGTTTGTACAGGTATTTTGTTGATTTAGTTTTCCCAATAAGCTCCATGTCTTTTAGGTTGGAATGCCTCCTCGCTGACACTCTAATGTTTGCGTCCTTTCAGACACATTTGATCAGATTCAAGTCACCACTCTGGCTTGAGCTCTCCAGTCAGAAGAAAAAAAAAATAATAAAATTCCCATTACTTTGAATCTTAATCTGCCAGGGGGATGAATAATTTGGATCTTAGCTCTATGAACCTCTGTCAGTTACGTTTAAAAGATTTCCAAAACTAATAATAAATTCCCACAAAATTAAATATTTTAAATATTTATTCATTTGATAGGGTTCAGTTAAATGTTGTTTATATACTAAATAATTGTCTTTAAACCACCAAGATATTGAAGGCAAGGCAAGTTTATTTGTATAGTACATACTAGCAATGGGGCAAAATTCAAAATGACAAATACATAAAACAACCACCAAGCAAGAAACATTACATTTCTGTGGCAAAATAAAGGAAAGTGATGAACAGTTGGAGTACACGCTACAATTATTATGTTATTGTGGTCATTATTAATCAGAGGAAACTCTAAACAAATGGGTTTTTGCCTTGATTTAAAAGAACTCAGTGTTCCAGCATTTTTCTGGAAGCTTGTTCCAGAGAAGCTAAAAAAAAAAAAAAGTCACTATGTTTGGTTCTGAAGATGCTGTTGCATCTTCATGTCTGTAGGACTACAGATAAACTCATGGATCAGTTTCTCTAGATCTTGCTGGGACATTGATCCTTTATTCTTAGAAATGTTCTTCAGGTGATAGAAGGCTGACTTTGTAATTGTCTTTATTTGTCTGTGGAGATTCAAGTCGGAGTCAGTCATTACACCCAAAATTTTGGGACTAATCAGTCGTGTCTAGAGGTAACAGTTGAAGCTGGGTGCTGACTCTTGATGCATTTTTCTCGAGTATAAAAATGATTACGTCAGCTTAACTTGTACACAAAATGAAAAGATGTGACCAGTGCCACATGCTTAGACTGAAGCACAGATCAGTTTCCATTTTGAAAAAAATAAAGTTGCAATAATTAGAAGCAAATCTGATGCACACATTGGATTTCAATCAACAAATCAATCTTTTTTTTCAGCTTTTTGTCCTCATTTAGCATGTCTGATAGTAAAAACAAGTTATTTTTACTTTTAGCCCAAATGTGAATGAAGGACAGATGAGCATGTTAACGTATTTATTGGCAGACAGGTTGTCATAATCCTGCACCATTACCCGTTTAGTGCCATCAAGGGAATCAAGTCACAGTTGCCTGTTTTGCTTTACGTTTTTGACGAGCTACACTGGCGCAGGACAACTCCAGTTCTTAAAAGTTGCTCCAACTGGGATGTTATGTCTTTATGTTCCCACCATAAATGTATGGCTTCTTATATGGTTGTTGGATATGATTCATTCACTTTTTGACACAGCTTGAATAAAAAGTGTTGAGCTTGATTCTTGAACATCAGCCAATCACAGCAGAGCCTGAGGTAGTCTGTTCAGACCACACACTTGCATTTGCTCCATCCGTCTGCTTCTCAGGTGTTTGGGAAGATTTCTCAGGAGCACACCTGCCCTAAACTACAGATAAGGTTGATAATGACGGTGTGGGAGCAGCCTGCAACATGTAATAGAGAGGAACTTTAGCTGCAGGCAGCTGAGGAAAAATTTGTTATGCATGGGAAGCATTACAAAGATATGTGACGATGAAGACTATTTAATGACTGTCAGTCTTGTTGAAGGATTTTGACATATGGCCAGCTGTTACTACTGAAGGAAATCCCTGTCGCTAGTTTGCTTCATTAATGAACTTTTTTTCACATTGAGCCTCTCTCAGCCCAGATCAACAACAAAGCAGAGCTCCAGAAAGCTGCTGGAAAAATAACAACAAACAGTCAAACCTCTAACATTGGAGTCTGAGTTTTGTAGTTTAATCCAGGGAAGCGAATGCTAGCTGGGAGAAGCAGCTAGCATTAAAATCTGAATCTGGAATGTAGCAACAAACAAATGTGTTTATTTACACTTAACACCATTATTACCATAGTAATCAGTATCACTATGTCTTATTCTGACTTATTACAGGTGCAGAAAGTTTTATTGCCTTTGAGAATTTTACTCAGAAAATTATCATGATGTGAATGTTGAAAGGCTGAAAAGGTAGATGGAAAGATGGATCAGGGTTTTGTCCACAGTAATGATAAAATCCCTCTTCTCTGTTGTGGTGAAGGTGGAAGGTGAAGTTCTAGATCAAAGTCGGTCCTCGAGGGCCGGCATCCTGCATGTTTTAGTTCTCTCCCTGGTTTAACGCACCTGGATCAAATGATGGCTCATTAGAGGCCTAAGAAGAACATTGACATGCTGAAAAGGTTGTTGCTACCACCAGGAAGAGAACTAAAACGTGCAGGATGCCGGCCCTCGAGGATCGACTTTGGGGACCAGTGTTCCATATCCTTGAATCTACTGGACTGTATATCTACACTCCAACTCTGTGGTCATTACATGTTTCTCTATAAGGACATCCTCAGTGTCATGGCAATCGAAGAGAAGAACTCCTCCATATTAAACGGTAAGGTGGCCTCTTGAAGCTCCTCCCTGTAGGTTTCTGTTGGGTGGAAGGAGAGTTTGGGACCAGATGCTTCGTCCCCTTAAACCTTCAGAACTATGAGTTTGAAATTTTAACTCAGTCCTGCTGTGCTGTCAGGATCTTGGGTTGTTTCGGGTTATTCTTGTTTTGTAGTTTTTGTTTATTTGTTATGTGTTTGCCTTAATTATTCTTATTTTGATTTGATCAACCTTGTTCTGTTTTACTTAGTTCAGCCTGTTCTTAGTTAGATTTTGTTTATTATGTATTATATGTTTAGTTAATCTTGGTTACAATTAGGTTTGTTTTCCAAGTTCCCCTGTTTGTTTACTCTCCCTCGCCCTCTTGTGCCACTCTCTCTCTCTCTCTCCTCTCTCCCCTCACGCCTGCAACCTGTTAGCCAATCAGCCTCAGTCTATTATCACAGCATTCATTCACTCTCACAGCATTTGTCCACTTCTCTTTCACTCACTCCTCGTCGGTTCCTCCCGTTATTCAACAGCTTGTTCCATGTTACCCAGTGTTTTGTTGGATTTTTTTAACTACAATCTACTTCTATTGTGGTCCAGCCTCATTCAAGCGTCGCGCCCTAATGGGTTTTGGAATTGTTAAACTGTAATTGAGTATCTTCCTTGAATTATTCTTTAGTTTTTTCAAGCAATAATTTTTTATTATTATTTTTTTTTTAGCCAAGCAAGAAACCAGGACCTAAAGGTCTCTGGTGGCATTGTGTAATAATATTGATTTATATGGCATCCCCATGAGGCAGCAAACATATTTTATTCATTGGAATCTTTGGATCACAAATGTAAATAAAATTATTTATCTGCCATAACATAATGTAAATATGGAGAACCAATTGGTCATAAACAGGACAGAATAATAGGTGAAAATAATCTTCCTTTGCAGTGTCTACTAAAATAACATCAAAATGAGCAATGGTGAGTCCAGTTTAAAAAAAAAAAACATTTCAATGATGTTTTGAAGGAAGTTCTGGTCAGCATCTCATTGCAAGATTACAAAAACGTCTCGGAATCGTTGCAGGAAAACTGAACTTTGACATCAACAAATTCAGGCGGTCTTAGAGGATAAAAACTGCTTCAGTGGGGGGGGGGGGGGGAGTTGCAGAGGTTTTCAGCAAACTGCTCCAGTAACTCTGCTGAACTGATCTGACCACAAACACTGCTGAGAGGTTTCAGAAACTGAAGGATCAGAGGGGATTAGGAGTGAATATCCTGGAAGATGAATCATCCTCATTCCCGTTTGTAGAGTAAAAACACCTCAAAAGAGCGACGCCTTGACCATCAGCACCCCTTTGAAGGGAGGAGCAGCCTGCTGCTGCTTGCTGGTTATTTATCTGTCACCATCCCACACTCAGAGCTCTGTACTGTCAAAAAGAGCTCAGAGCTCACCGAGGCTTCCCTGAAGTTATCTATATATCTCACAAGTTTTCTGCAGTGTTGGAAATCTTTGAAAACATTGTAAATATTTGCAGTGACAATGTGCTGAGCTCGGTGGTGAAAAGTTGAGTAAGCAGCTGAAGGAGTAAATACAGTAAAACATCCTATCGTGTAAAGTGTAGTACTTGGTATGGCTTTCATTTGACATATTTTAATAGGCACATTTTAAAAGATCATTGAAGTTCAAAGTTCAGGTTTTTGGAAGAGTGTGCATCTTTATTCTGGCACTCCCTTGTGGCCAAAGGGTCTCCAAACTCAACCTGTGAGGATCTATTCAGCAACTTTTACTTGTGTGTCTGCTTCAGTACATCTGAATAACATGTTCATTACTAGGAGGTGTTAGATCCTACATTAAGAGGCGATTTCCAGGCTGGAATAAAATCCTTTATGGACTTTCAGTCCTAAATAAAATACTATCACAAGGCCAGGACAAGAATGGTCAAGAAACGGGAAATGATTGTAAAACCACTGGCTTGTGAGCAGATAATAAACAGCTTCATTCTCCATTTAAAACAGAAGATTCACTCAGGATGTTGGAGTTTGAATTATTTTTAAGAGATTCCCATGGACTAGTCCTACTGTCCAGTCTTAGTTGGAGTATATTTGCTTTGTCTCAAATGTCCAAAATGCTTCTGTCAAGGAATGAACACTTGATTAATCCAAACAGGAGGTTGAAACTAAAGCTGACACTTCAGGACACATGTGGTCTCCTTCCAACACAAATGTTGGTCTGATAAACATTAGACTTATAAAAAAAAAAAAAAAAAAGAATCACAATCGGTTGATAATGGGCTCAACTTAGCATGTAGGAAGCACAGGAGCCACAGATGAAAGCATGTACTGCTGCATTTGATTCAAAAATGGGACTACGGACAAAAATCAAATCTAACAGTAAAAATTTTTGCATTAAATTTAATAAATTATGAATTTTTTTGTTAAATTACATAGCTGTTTCATTCGAATTTTAAAATTATTTATTCTACAATTAGATTACTCAAATTAAACAAAAACATTGTAGTTTGAAAAAGGAGACTTAATACTGAATAATCAGTTGTTTTGCGGGTTTGTTTTGCTCTCGCTCCAGATTTACAAAGCAAATAGAGTTAAAGTACTGCAAACACATCATCAAGCTGAAAAGGGATAAGAAGTTTGCATTCTTTTCATTAGACTGCTTTTTTTTTTGCAACTACACTTTAGGCAGGAATCTCAATGAGATAGGTTTTGCAGACAAACTTGTAAGCTTAAATATGTGAAGTAGATCCTGTTGGAATATAAGTTTTCATATTTTTTTCGTATCCCAACTTTTTAAAAATTTTAAGTTGCAGCAGGCAGTACTGATGCTTGAAATATTGACCTCCTTTCTTCCTGATGTTTACTTATTCAATGGTCTGTCATTGCAGAAAACCATGTTTTCTTGGCTGCAAAATCTGAGGGGCAAATGCGTCTTTGAGAGGGTTTTGGGAATTGGACACATTTCTAAAGTTCTCCCTTGTTTAGGTACAAATGTTACACAGCTATTTAGCTCGTCCCAGCCTGAGTGTTTATCCTTTTTTTCCTTTTTATTTTCCAGCTACTCACAGCTTGCTTTTATAAACAGGATTAAGTGGACGACAAACATCAATTCATGTGGTGAAATATCATTATTTCTAGTGCGACATCAAGTAAAATCCTACCTTGTTTATTTACATGCATTTCTAAAAACAAATGTTGGCCTGCTTACTGCATCAATGATAAAACAGGTGTACACCACCCATTAAAACTGGCACAGTGTTAAAGTTCTATCATTTGATTTTCATGGGGAATTAGACTCATAGGTAATGGTTTGACATGCTGATTGGAAATGCAATTTCAAGCCTGTAATCGCTCCAAGCTGTCGACTCTTCATAGGTGCCAGCAAGGTTACAGTTGTGTCAAAAGCTTAACCTCTCTAAGCCAACATTTCCACATGATCTGTTACAACATCCCCATGACAATTGTTTTGTCTAGAAGTCCACAGAAAACAGTGGTTTCAGCCGCACACTCTGGAAGGGATAAAGTACATACAAGTACATGAGGGTGGGTTGTTTGGCTAAGGTTTCCCAAGTTGCTTTTGGAAAGAGATCAGACCTTGAAGAGGCCCTTCATCGTCATGCTTCATCCCTGCTGGCCGTGTTATGCTTGGACTTTTAGATAAACTCCTACTCCTGGGTCAGTCCAGCACTAGGTTCAGGGCTTCTTTCTAACTGCCACATTTACTGAAATAACAGTTTTAATGTTGTATCACGTCATTCGATGACAGCAGTGATGAAGCCTTAGGGCTACAGACCCTCAATAACCATCATATGTTAATGATTCCTTTGAAATAGGTCTTGGAAAAAAAATCTGCATCTCTTAAGTAAAAATGTTCAAACCAGTCCAAGCACTTTTCTTATTTAGACCTTAGCTTGATTACATGAGGTCCTGTAAATGAAGTGACAGGTATTGATACGGTTTTGGTACGTTTTGTGTGAGCAGTTGCTAAGCCTTGCTGTAAAATAAAACCTACGTCCACAAAGCTTTTCTGGAGGAGGAAACATGAAATGTCCCAAAATCTCCTGGTAGATGGATGTGCCGACTTTGGACTTCATAACCCCCCCCCCCCCAAAAAAAATAAAACATAAAACAATGAACCAACAGCATCAGATGAACCCTCAAATCCTCACCGACTTTGAAGCTTCACACTAGACCTCAGGAAACTTGGATTTTATATCTGTCCACTTTGCTAGACTCTAGAACTTGACTTCCTAATGGAATACAAAACACACATTGAGCTGCAAAGACGACTGTGAACCACTACGCAGCAATCCAGTGTAATTTCCCCTTAACCCAGGTTGGATACTTCTGATGTTGCCTCCTGTTCAGGAGTGGCTTTCTGCAAGGAATGTGACAGCTATTGGCCATGTCACACTTTTGTCATGTTTATAGATTTTTACAAGTTGTAAAACAGGATCATCAAAGAAAAGTTTGAAATACACCCTACTATGTGTGAAGAATCTATGTAGATTTCATTCAAACTTGATTTGTGCTCTTCAGCCTCCTTTCATGCACCATGTTGGAGCTGCTCTCTGTTTACATTAGGACATGAAAAGGACTCCTGTTCACAGAACGTCATAGATAGGGTGAATGAATTAAATTCAAGTGTGTGGATGTAGATGAGTCTTAGATTTGACTCCATTAACACACCAGACAACATAACACCTGTTGATGAAGGTCAACGCTGGATTACAGTTATTTATGCAGGAAAATCTATAAAACTGACAAAAAAAAGTCTGCCCTATGGCCCATCACATCAATGCTGTCCATGATGTCTGATCATATTTACATTCTTTAAAGCTGCCAACTATATCTACCTCTGTAAAGATTTTCTTTCTTTCCCAGAAACTGTGTAAAAGCATCCTGACACCCTCGCTGAGCTCTGTGCATCCAGCTGGGTTTTACAGCATACGATATCAATGATAGAGAGAAGGTGAGAATATCCAAGCAAAGGAGGAAGCAGTGCCCTCGCTGTGCTGAGGTTTATTTAGGCTTCTACCAGTGCATATGATGGTATTTCTGCTACTTCTACTTCAGGAAGATTATTAGATGTATTGAAAAATATAAAAGAAGAAGAAAACGATCCTGAGAAAGCAAGTGAATTCTGTCTTAACCCTTTGAAGGAACACGACATGCACGATGATCGACCAGAAGGCTTCAAAGTATTCAATCACCTGCTATTTGTCCTAATAACAACTAACAGGTCAGTCCAGTTAACTGAGTCGGTGACACTTGTATTGGAGAACAAACTGAGGGAGGATAAGTGGGAGCAACATCTGAACAAAACTAAATGCCAAACAAATCTTTGACTGAAGTCACATTTTTAAATCGAAGGAATGGCTCTGAACTAGAACGTAGAATGTTGGTTAAACTCGTCTTGCAGATCATGACAGCTTGTTGTTTTTTGTGGGATTTTATTGTAATTTTGCCCAACAGCAAGAACAAATCTTCCTTTGTTGGGTATTTTTAGTTGAGTAATATGCGTTCTCTGTACAGTCAAGGCTATGATTCAACGCTGAAACAATGAAAGAATTACAACAGTGTTTACCCATCTACCTACTGGCTGTTACATCATCTAAGTCTTTCTTTCTGCAGCTCAGCTCTAAGAAGAGGAGCAGGGAGTACTTGAAGGGATGTTGCCCTTTGTGGGGGCTCCCATGGAAACTATTTTGTTAGCTTCTTGTCTTTGGTAACAAATGCTCAGTTACCCTGAAAGACAAAAAAGACAATCTGTGGAGCAATTCAGAATGTCAAAAAGCAACCAAGCCAGAGGGAAAAAAACAAACAAAAACAAAGCAGTTGCATTGGATAACTTTTGATTTTTTGACCTCAATGACATGTCCACACAAGTCAATTGGTATAGTGAAAAAGTATTTTCCTCCTTAAGTAATTTTTCTGTTTTTAGATGCAAAAAAAAAAAGGTTGGAGCTCAATGATCAATGTCCACCTTTACTGATTATTCAATAACATTGGACCTTGACTTCAAGCCTTTTTTTGCATTTGTGAGTTTAACACCCTTAGCCATATTGCCCCTGAGCAAGTCACTGTTTACTGAAAGATGTGCCTCTGTTTTATTGTTTGTTTGTTATTTTTCTTTCCCACTTTGCACTATGCAGAACAGGACTGGCAGCAAGGTTCAACACTTTTCTTCCATCAAGACTCTGAAGACCATTGCTCTTTGTCCACAGGTTTAATAATGTAGAAAGTGTGAAAGAGAAATAAAATATAACAAAAATACAATTACAACATGTACTATTGTAATCTTCCATATGCACTGTTTCTATTGTAATAGCAGCCAAGGATAACCAGAGTAAATAAAGTAAGTCTTTTGATCATGGTTTTATTTATTAACAGAAAAGGACCTTTCAAACTAACCCAACCCTACCTGAAAAAAGTAATTGCCCTACCTATTGAATAATGAATTAACTATAATTAGCCACAGTTTTTTGGTATTTAGAATAACCACACTTTCCTATTAGACTTAAATCGAACCTGTCTGGAAGCATTAAGTAGGCTAAGAGATGTCAAATAAACCAATTATACAAAAATTCAAGAACAGACAAGAAACCAGGTCAAGTATCTGTCAGTAGGGAAAGGTCACAAGGACATTTTTAAAGCTTTGGGATCTCCCAGAAGTCACTGGCCTAAGAAGACATCAGCAACTCATCATTCTTGATGGCAATGAGTGCTCCATACTATTACAGAGTCCCCTAGGGCAGTGGTCCCTAACCCCCGGTCCGTGGACCAATTGGTACCGGGCCGCGCAAGAAATAATTAAATATTTCCGTTTTATGTATTGTTTGAGTCTGGAGGATCTTTTATTTTGAAAATTCTCTCAGTTATTTGCGCGCAAACACTGAGCCCACAAGCAGCAAAATGAGTAAGAAACAGATCAGATGTCTTTGGAAATTTTCTTTGCAAAGGGGAAAAGGCCCAGAGAAGAGACAGGAGAATCGATTTATCCCGGACCGGTAGGCGAGTCAAACATTACAAGCTGCTCTGCGTAACATGCGGCGACCGGCTGCTAATGAGGCAATGAAGCTTCAAACTGGTTCGCCACGTAGAGACACAGCAGGCTGTGGATATAAGCAACACCTCGGGTATTATTGTCTCTCATCACTCCCAGATGGGACCGTCGTTGCAGAGAAACAAGCTCAGGGCTCCCGTTAGTCTTTATCGTGAGTTAAAATTTTAACGAAAGTAAAATGCTCGTTTTTGTGGCGCATCTGTATCTTATTTTGAAGGGATATTTAAACGTTACCATAGCGACCAGAGTCAGGGCGTTTGGGCAGTGGTCGAGAGGAGATGAGTAGAGCTTGTGAGTCTTAAGTCTGGTTTAGACGGCAAGATTTAACGATTGTCGGCCGATTCTCCAAACCTCTGTGACCACAGAGCTGATAAAAGAACAACAGGTTCGATCGGTTCGTGTCTCACGGCAGGAGCAACACACCACACGAACCGATTCCAGTCACAAACATCGCGATTCCAGAAGAAAATCCACAAAACCCCCAACATAGCATACGGGAATTTAGAACAACCAAACACGGATGACGATGTAGAAGCAATAGTGACAGTTTTAAGAGATAAAAGAAAGAAAAAGAAAAGGCGGTGGATAAAAGACAGCGGGAGCAGCCGCTCTATTTGCTGCACTATGATTTGGAGGTGAGTTATGTGATAGTTAACATTTTTAACTGAATAAACAGAAACATATATAATAACGACCTTTACAATAATAAACATTTCCACATATCATCTCTGATATCCACCGGACTCACAGTTGCGCGATATGTCAGCTGTTTGGGATTCCCCTCTGTTCTGACGTCACCACGCTTTATGATTCGCTACCTGTCACATTCAGCAGGTTTTATTCTCGTTCCCAGTCAGGGAAAACCCCACAGGATGCGATAAAAAGGCGAAGACAACCCAAACTGGGTATATTCAGGACTTAGCGGGAACACCAACATGCAGAAGCCTTATCCGACGGTTCCCCCCCCCCTTGCCCCCCGGGCCGCAGCAAAATTTTCCAAGTCTTGACCGGTCTGTGGTAATAAAAAGGTTGGGGACCACTGCCCTAGGGGACATTAAGGATTTTTTTTTTCTTTCTTTTGCTTTAACTCAGAGGAGTATTGCAATCCTTGGGAACAGACATCGTGCTCCCTCACAATAAATGAGTTATATTTTATTAGGAACAAAAACCATGGGGTGCTGTGGTGGCACAGGGGTTAAGCACAACCCACACATGGAGACTCTAGTCCCCAATGTGGCTGTCGCAGGTTCAAGTCCTGGCCTGGTGATCCTTGCTACATGTCTCCCCTCTTCTCTCATTACCCTCCTCCTGTCAATTAACTATCAAATAAAGGCCAATAAAACCTTTAAAAAATGGGAACAAAACACCTGGTCTATTTTGTATACAGTCACAATAACAAACGTGGGCAGCTGCATAGTACTATAAAGTAGAACAGCAAGAGTAGCTTTTTATCTGACCTTTTATTCAAACCTGGTAATGACCTGATGATATGAATTAAGTTTACTATAAAAAAAATTAATTTAAAGAGGCAAATGTAGGGAGAAACTGTGAAATAAAATGTCTGAGTCATCAATGTGAGAAATAAAGGACATGATAAATCTCAAGAAATAATTGGAAAATATTTGATTTTGTCATTCACCTTGCCATAAATGGATAGTTTTGGTCCAAACTGATGTCATCTCAAGGATTTCACCAATTTGACTATCATTCCTTCATTTTACTGACATGTTATGATAGCATGACAATGAGACCTACAGCCGCAGGAGAGCGGAATGTGCTTGTGTAGTCCTCAGGAGCCAAATTCTCAACAGTGAGACTTTCAGATGAAAAGAGGAAAACGATCCATCAGACCTCAGTGCACTCTCTAAAGAAGCTATTTGACATGAGCCTCACGGGCCCGAGTGCTGTTGTGTTTGGCTGCAGAGAGCTTGAAGCTGCAGGGCAAGCAGGAGCCACCTGTGGCTGCTGCGCGGGAGCTGCCCGGCCACCCGACGTGGAGGTGGGAGGATGCGGAGCAGGACAGAGGAAAAACTAGTGAGGTGTTCAAGTAAAATTGAATGTAACGCAATACCTGGTTAATCAAGAATGACCCCTATTTTTATTTATAGAACAGTTTCAAATGTACATGCTTTAATGATTATCAATCAGCCTGCTTTGGAGCTTCATAAACCTGTGAAGTTCAGTACAACTTTGAAATTAAATAAACTCGTAGCTTTATTTACAACTAATAAATTTTGTAACCTTTCAATACATGAATTTTTAAATTCCTGTATGTCAGAAAATTGGGAATGGAGAAACATTGCAAGTCAGTACATAGAATCATTATTTATTACTACTACTACTTAAAAGTATCTTAAAACAGACAGTCTACATATTTTAAGTTTGTTGTGAGAAAGTTCCAGAGGCTTTGCTTTTCTGGGTTCCTCAAGTACATATTGATGACACATGGATTTAGACATAGAGCTCTACTGGTAAGAACAAAGATATTACATTGTACTAACCCTCTGATGCGCAAGTGGGTCCTTTTTGACCCGGGGAGGTCATCTTTTTGCAATATCTTTGTAATGAAAAGTTTTCATCACTTCATATTCCAGGTATTCCTCAAGAAACATGTTACTGATGTCATGCAACTCAAATTTTTAATTTACCTTTTGTACATTTTAAGAAATAGCATGTTTTATGTCACTACCCCATTCTTCCGTGAGTGGGTCCAAAATGACCCGCATTCATTTCTTATGGAATTTAATAGAAATCTTTGTTTCTTACCAACTGTGACTGTCAGGAAAACTTTTTTTGTGAACCAAACACACTGAGACCTAAGTGTCACCCCTGAATAATATTATTTTACAAAGCAAGAATTGTCTTTATTTTTTACCTCACAAATGTGTTTGTGTGTGTCAATCATGAGTACTGTGACAGCGTTAATGTCAGAAATCAACATATTAGCCTTCTTCAAAGTTAGCCAACACTAGTTAACTAACCAACTAGCTAACATTACCACCTATACTTTATTGTGCATCTTTATTATTTGTGTGTGCGTGTCTGTGTGTGTCTCTGTGTGTGTCTGACACTCTGGATGAGAAAACCAAGAGAGAGAGAGAATGTGTTGACATGCAAAACCTGCTGATCAATGTGTTCAAGGTTCTTTCTTTTATCATCTCAATAAATAAAATAAAAAATCATAGCTATAGAAATAAATGCATAAATAAATGAGGCAGAAAAGTACAGAGTGCCTTCTTTGGGTCTATGGTCAGTCACTCACTCATCAGAGGGCTAATGTTGATTGGATGTTGTTGAACTAAATAATTTAAACTATCAAACTCACCCAACAAAGTCGAGGGGCAGTCTGCATAAACTAAAGATGTGTGTAATTGTTGAAAACCACATTGATCGATTTCAATCAATGAGGTCAACAAGCTGATTCTGAATCCTAAATCTAATATTTGCCAACAGGGAAAGAAAATGTCCAGTTACTTCCCATGAAGACCAGCAAGATGCTATGAAAATAAAATACAAATTACTTGATTTTGGAGGAATCACAAGTGATCCACCAGGAAATGCATAAAATGTGGAAAGATAAAAAAAACACACAAAAAAAACACACACATTTCAGAATAATGGCTGTGAACTTCAGCTCATGTTGCATCCAGAAGGGATCAAAAAAACATCATTAGAGTGAAGTGAAAAACACTCTCTTACATGACACTTAGGCTTCGATGTTATCATTCACCCTGCCCTGATTGGCTGAGATTACCTCAGGTCTTTTTTTATGCTGTGGAAACATTTGCTCTGCACAGGAGAAATAACATATCAACTTTATACAATGTGGCTCTTCTTCTCTTAACCACATAAATGAAGCTGCGATGGGGAAACACTTCAAGGAGCAGGAGATGACAACAGGGAGAACAAGAAGAGTTTGGTTGTTGGTGGAAGACTTTGAGCAATGCTTTTGAGCCCAGGAGGGAGCACTGTGCTGAGTACCCGGAGCACAGCAGCTAGATTTCCCAAATGTTCATAATTAAACGTTTTCTATTTGAACAGGCAGCAGGGAACTCCTCCGCTTGTGTTTTTGTAGTGGCTATTGTGTTTGTGGAGCCAAATATTGGAAACTTTGATACCGAATCCCCTGATGTATGTTAACTTTGGCAGCCACCAAAGGATTCTGGGGATGCTTTTCCTGCGCGTTGCAGCACCTCCACTGTCCACCACCCACCATCTCCTCAGGTCGCGGAGTTCTGTTGAGCCACTGCTCGCTGGGCCAACGACGAGGAAGCACAGGGAAGACATTGTGATGCATCTCTGGGTGAAAACTTATCTCAAGAGTCCCAGAAGTTTTCAGAGAAAACACTTCATTGTGGGAGTTTTTTCTCAGGGGCCTATCTTCAGTTGGTGAACTCTGCTTCATCCTGGCTCATACTAACAGCACTGCCTCTGTAGCCACAGGGGGGTTCAGCCACCCCCACGCTGTATTCTTCCCCTACAGTATGCATAGTGCATGCCCCTTTGACCCTGTGGTCTCCCACTCCTACCTGGAGTTCAGTGGATGTTCAGACTTCTGTTAGGAAGATTACAGCAAGCATTCCGACTGCTTTCAGGGCAGCACAGGATGATCCTCTGCTGGAAGGGAATGTGAGCTGATGGCCGCACAGGAGGAAATACAGAGTCAGCAAACAAACTAACGAACAAATAATCCACACACTATGTTTGGTATTAACTTCTCTGTTTCACAAGTGCATTTGGTCAAACTGTGGTGTTTTCGGTTGTGTTTTAGGACAGACTTCCATTGCTTGCTCAGTTTGTATAGGCTCCTTACCTGCAGCAGGAGTTTAATTGTCTGTCCTGCAAACATTTAAATATATATTTTCTTTGCTTACAATCTGAGATAGCACCTAATATTTCAGTTTTTCTTAAGCTAAATGCAGTCCATAGTTTTATAACATGCAACATGCATGGCTCTCCCACCCACAAATTTGCTCAGATAAATGACACAAAAGTCTCTGCAGGCTGCACTTAGCATGTAAAATATTAATAATAAGAATAGCATACTTTGAAAAAGACTACATCTAGACGAGGAGAAAGCAATTTCTCACTAAACAGAGTTCGTTAAGTCTGCAAAGTCACATTTGAATGAATCAAAGGAGATCGGAAAAATATCTTATAGATGAAACCAATGTTTGTTGATAAGACAGAACTTCCTTTTTGCAGAAAACCTCACACCCGCTGTGAAGCACTGTGGTGGAAGGTTGATGATTTTTTGCTTCTTTTGCAGCAGCAGCAGAGTTCACCATAAACTCTTCTAAGAACACTACAGTTTTCTTGTGTCTAAGTGGGAAAAATATTCCAAACCTTGTTGCAAATGTGCAGCAAAATTGTTGAAAATAAAAATACTCATGTAGTTGCAGTGACCTAGTCAAAGTTTTCACACCAACCGGATTAAAATGCAGTGGTGGAACCTTGTCTGTACAGCATATTTCAGGTAGCAGTGTAAAAATAAATGTCTGAAAACTTCCTTGACCTGAAGTCCCTTTGGAAAGAAGAGAGGGCAAAAAATCCTCCACATTGATTCAAGACACTAAAAACAGTGAGATAAGAACTAAAAGTTAATGCTGCTTAAGGTTGTTCTACTACCCATGTCTGGTGCTTCTCTTTGTTAAGTGGCAAAGTGTGATGTGACTGTTTGGTTCTTTTATTTTTATTTTTACCCCTCATTTTGCTAACCGATCAGATTACATCCTGGTACATTAAACCTCATATAAGACAGGAATTGTAGTTTTGTTTTAGTCACATGACTGCAGCACTGCCTTTTGTCAAATAGTTATGTGATACGGTGCTGTTGCAGCCTTTGTTTTTTCATTTAGCTCATGGACCCGTATGACTGGTACTGACTTGTGTAAGATTAGCCCAACACAACACTGAAAGTCAGGATTTGAGACATGAGTATGTGAGAAGAAATAAAACAGCCTTACTTGTCTTAGATTTTTATGTATCTTTTGAGAAAATCTGGCTTTATTCAGAGGCGCCTTTGCGTTCCTGTTTTATCTCCTTACTATCTTTGCATATAATTTCACACTTGAATTAGTTTGTGCTGATTTGATTTTGACTCTGCAGCTGCACACTGCAGAATGAAATGTGGAATTTCTTATATTAAGTAGGACCAATTACAACCAAAATATGAACCACATGCTATCATGTTTGATCTCCCGTATCAAACATGATAAATAAGCATCAAATAGCATTCTGTTTCACTTTAGTAGATTTTATCTTTGCTTCGTTTCAGTTATATGTTCTTTGTCTGAACAACAATTGCGAACAAACTAGTATCAAACTAATAAACATGACTGCCAGAAGTCTCAAAGGGGTTCCACGTTGAGAGTCCTGCAGCGCCGTCTGGCAGCTGTCCCACATCAGGATCTGATGTAGGCAGGCACTTCCCCTTCATCTGGGCGGCCTGCCAGTTGGACCGGTGAACTGCTGGACCAGGCAAAGGCTTTGATGGGGTAGAGTAAGCCCACGGGGCATTACAAAATACACAAGAATGAAATAATGGGAGTGTCATGCTAACACACTTATTAGAATCAGCTTTCTCATGAGCTAAGTATGGAACTCTCTTCTTCTTGTTATGCTTCAAATTGATGCAGTACATCAAGAACCGGTGAAAAGGGTTTAGATCTTTGAATAAACATGGAATATAATACTAATTAAATGTTTTCATTAGTGAGTATCAACCAAAAACCTAAAATCTTTTATTTTACTTTGAAAAGTAAAAAAAAGCATAGCTGGGATGGATAAACCACGCAAACAGGCTTTGACGTTGTCGACATGACCGTGTTTCTTTACTCTTGAGCTGAGATTGGTAAAAAAAAGAATTTTAAGATGAGACTTGATTTACATCACAGCAAAATGCAAGTTATGCATCTAATAACCAAACCTCTACAAATGTGTGGCTTGCACCTGGAACTGTCCAAGTTTGAACCACACATCACCTGCATCACTTGTTGATTTAGAAAAGCCATCCCAGTCATGGCTGCTTGTAGTTCTCCATGCAGTTTTAAGACATAACCCTGTATTTCAGTTAGAGTGCAGTCAATCTGGATAAGGACTGCATAAAACAATAGCCAGAATTTGGTTGGAGCATTTTGGTGTACTTCAGGCAATTGAGTGGGTATCCACCCACCTTTGACAGGTGTCTGAATCAGAGACAATGTCTCTTTTGGGGAATCTATACTTCAAAGTTTCCTTCAGTAAAATTATGAATAATCCAAGGTCAAGGTTTCTTCCTTTGGCTGGAATACAGACACCGGATGCACAGACAGTAGACTTTACTGACTCCTGGGGTTCTGGTAAGAAGCAGTTCTCCTTTTGATAAATGAAGGGAGGTTGTGGCCCTTTGTCTTCCTGATGTGACCTTCGCAGATGATGAGTGAAATGGAGAGCAACTTCATTTGGTGGCTCGTCTTTATTAACGTTGTCACATATTCACACAATAAACCTCCTCCTCTTTCTGCTAATCTGAAAGTGGTTAATGCAATGCATCATGGGAATATTTGCTCTCATGCCAGTCTCCTTGTTTCTTGTAGTTCAGTCCTTCATGGCTAGAGGCCCGATAGCAACTCAGTGTTTGGCACGCAGACATGATGAAGATTATTTGCTAAACTTTAAACCTGGGATTACTGCGCAGATGAAAAGGGGATTTAGATGACTTTGAACGTGGCATCGTTGTCTCTTGGGTTTAGAGAGAATAATTGAAAAAGAGAAAAAAAAAATAAAGTGATCTGTAGTTTATGAATGATAATAACTTTCTGTTGTCAGAAGAGAGGACACACGTATGGAGAGCAATTGCAATGCTAGCACACACTGTACTTGCACACTAATTGGCCCTTTTAAAACCTTTGTAAGGATCATTTCTCAAGTGAATCAAAACAGATCAGACTACAAGCTTTTATTAAAAGAACCAGACATGGCCATCGTGGCGTCATGTCCACAGAGCTATGTACTGGTTGGTGTGTGTGAAGAAGAAACTCTTTAGCGACAAACACCAGTCTTCACCACCGCTCAGTCTCAGCCTCAGTGGGTATGTTCACCTCCTCCTGGAAACTCCACCATCTGAGTAGCAGTAAGATCTCCTCTTTCATCATATTGGTCATTTATCTAATCATAAAATGCCACCTTCCATAAACACCTTCCTCTTCTACTCAGTGCTGATCTGGAACTCCCTACAAAACCTGGACGAATATGCATGCCGACTTCTCACATCTGTAAATTGTTTAAACCTTTCGACTGTGTCTGCAGTTGTTGCCCGTTTGGAGGTATTACAGAAACCCAACATGTCACAAGGATTATTTAATAGATAATAAATTGGAAGTATATTTTCTGAAAGGCTTTTGCGGTGCATTTGACGATTAAGATATCTCGTCTCACCATGAAATCACACAAGGAGTCAGTTAACGTGACATAAAATGCAAAGGTTGAAACATCTTCTTGTGCCCTCTTTAATAGACTCTTTTAGGGTCTTGCAAAATGGAAAGACGAGGCAGCGGCTTCTAATCCTCTTCTAATAAAAGTTACTCTGAGAGCATGAGTCTGCGCCCTGGACGACCCACATGCTTTGAAAACTAAAGTCTGTTTGAGTGGTTCTTCATTTTTGCATTTAGCCGCTATTTGCTTCAAGAATTATGTTATAAAATTTAGTGTAGAGAATTAGGATTTAAAAACTGCTTCAGTGTGTCCTTTGTGTGGCTCAACATAACTTACTCAGTTACACTAGAATGGTCAGAAGGAGATTTGTTTGTTATTTTACAGATTACAGGTAGGGCTACGCTCCTTTGTGGTGATAATTTTCTCCTTGTAGATACTGTTCAAATTAATCATGATCCTGATAAGCTCAGAACCTTAAATTTACTACACAGTAACTCACAAAACCTTTGGACAAACCCTCTTATTTCTAAATCATGTGTTTTAAATCAGAATGACCTCTTCTCTCCACCTGCATGTTCTACTCCCAGCTGGGCGCTGTGAACCTTTCCCTGAAGGGAGATCAGAGTCAATCCGTGAAACACTGATCATAATGTTCAGTAGTATAACAGACTGCAGAACGCTCTGTTTTCATGCATGTGTTCCCATAAACACAGTTTGTAGCAAGTACATCTAATACAGAATGTGTAAACATCTACTTAGGCTCCCGCTACATAAAAAAAAACAAAAACAAAAAAAAAAAACATAAAATTATTAAATTACTGTTGGAAATTTCCATGTTTGCATTTAGGGTTATGCACTTGAGTCCAAGGATGTGATGTTCCTAAAACACATCCATTATGTGCATGTTAATCCGTGTGATTGAGCCCTTGGAGGAAACTTCCAAATGTCCACATGTCATGTTGAAGTGGAAAGCTCCAGTACTGGAAGGAAAACGAATGCCTTCCCAATTCCGATACTTCAAACATAAAGGGCTTAGCAGCGTCACAGCTCTCACTGTGTTTAATTTGTCAGGTATGAATCAGTAAATTGAATTTACTCACTTACAGTTGTTTTTCAAAAAGAAAAGAGCACATTGTGTTCTGAAGGTAGAATGTCAGCCTGCTTGTTTGAGCGTTTAGCAAGTCAACACTTAATTCGCTGAGTGTTGCCTTTTTGTACCACTGGCCTTTAAGCAGCTCTTGATTTTCTGTTGAACAAAGAAAGTTTTTCAATTCATGTTTGTTTAGCTCCAAATGGAGAACAAATGGAAACATGAACAGTTGGAGGAAAATTTTACCACCAGCAGAAAAAATACAGCTGCTGAGACTAGGTCCTTTCCTAAACAGCATTAGAGCTGTTTCTGTAGTTCATGTTTTCTGGCATTGGCTAATATTACAAAGAAAAATTGGCTTATGGAAAATACAGGTACTGCTCACTTGTTTGCATTTGAATTGGCTGCATAGGCTGGAAGACTACATGGCATGTTTTTGAAAATCATCCAACAAGGAAAGTATCCCTAACTAATTTTCCTGTTTTGATTCATTTTAAAATGGATATCGTTGGACTTGGACAAAAACTTTAATTTGTAAAAGAGGACAAAGCATCCACGTCTCTCCACCTCTCCACGGCTGCACTTTATGGTGCCAGACTGGCCATCCTCTCTTTCTAACATGGTTGACGGGTTTGCATTCATACAGAATGTCTATGCCTCAAATATTAGTGTCACAAAAGAACCCAGAGGTCCCTCCAGCCAGACGTTCTCCTCAGCTGCCCATATTGGATCCTGACCTGCCCTGCTCAGTCTGTATAACCCACCACCATTGACTAATTGAATACCAAGATACTTTAACTTGTCCTACCTAATCAGAGACCTGCCCTGACCAAGAGGTAGTATGCCCCTTGTTTTAACTGGGAACCATTTTCTCAGATTCAGAGGTTCTCACCTCTTCATCTACATTCACCAAGTCATATCATTTAAATGCCACCAAATCTATGTACCAGCCATAGTTACTTCACACCCACATACTGTGACACATATCACACAATATGCACATTAAAACTCTTAAACTTGGTGTAAAACACTTTTTTTTAATTTAATGAACAAATATGAAACACCCAAAGGGCCCAGGAGAAGCAAACTAAAGGATGTCAAACCCCTTCCAATTTTTTTCTGTTTTCACTGCACAGCAACAACTCAGCCACCTAAAACCACCTCTTAGCAACCCTTTGCTGAGCTAGGAAAAAAAAAATTAATTTAATCAAAAAGCTTCAGGGGTACTTATGTAAGCAAAAATCTAGTTAAAATGCAGGGGACCACAATGAAACACAACCACAAAACTTTAAGAGTGCTTAAAGTTTTGTTGCACGTCTTTAACTTCACATCTAGATAAAATACCAAATGCACTCATTATAACAAAATGTTTGAATTTCATTCAATTTTCAAAGAGATTGTACTCATTAATTGTTCGAAAAAAGGATGTACAATTATATGCATTATTTTAGGTATAAATAAGTTGCCTGTTAACTTGTAGTTCAAGTAGTGGAGCACCAGAATTTCTTGTTCAAAAAGAATTTCTCCCGGTCTGAAGAAATTTCACAGTTTTTTTGAAGATGCCTCCCTGTTATCCTCAGCTATTGAGTTAATAGTGGAAAAATTTGAAGCTTTGGGGCCTAAAATCTTCTATAAAAAAACATGGCTTTAACTTTGTTTTATGACCTAAATATATACGATATGGTGGGGAGAATAATGCATTTAGGATCCTGACAAAACTATTTCATCCAAAGAGTTTGCTTTTGATCTTTATTACTGCCCATTTTATGGAGTGGCCCACTGCAGAAAGCAGTAATGTTACCTCTGGGATGCCTAAATGCCTCACTGGTATTTCAGAGGTTAAAAGGTAAATGCAGGCTGTATTTTAATGCAAACACTAATTTCAAACATTCCTTCAAAATGTTCCTATCTGCATCCCTTTTACAGTATTCCCATGCCCAGCGCCTACATTAAAGATCCATTACCTTTGACTACAGTATTTAACTTAGTTGCTTGACGTTGAAAAATATTTACTCAGTTACATTGAACAGTTTATGCCTGAGTATTTACTAGAGTTTGCAATCAACTCATCTAAGAAATGATTTATAGTCACTTTTTAAGCTCAAACACCTGAAACTGCAAAGCAGTCTGGGTTCACAGTTTCAGTTTAGAAATGAACGTCAATAAATAAATTGCAACAATAATGTCCTGCCTGAAAAAAAAATAGAAAAGGTCTACCATGTCTTTTGGTGGCATTCACTGCTTGTGGCTCTGAGGCATCTGAGTTGGATGGGAGCGTTCTGGGAATGAACCAGTGTTCCATATTTTAGTTGGATGAAATGGATTAAAGAGGAAAAGGAGCATCCAGCTTGTTGTCAGCAACAAGTTCCACAGCCAGGATCAGTGATGATGGGTTCCATGAGTGGAAAGCCCATTTCCACTTCTATGATGACAGCATTGATGCAGAACATGTCAAGGTTCTATCTTGCTTTTTTGTTTTGTCATTTCTCTGCAGAGCTGCCGTTTCCTGGAAAGGTTGGGGACGCTCTATTCGCTGGACAACGTCCTTTTTGTCCTGCACTCCGGCATACACATCTACTTATCAGTCTTCCAGGTCAAGCCATCATTCTGCCTTTATTTTTTCCTTAAGGTGAGGAAAATTATCTCCATCCAAGATTAAATGTCTTTCAGGTTGTCTTTTTAACTCATTTGAAGCAAAACTAGCTTGAATTAGCAAAATGAACTATTGACCATCAGCACATTAATTAAACAAATGTTCAGTGTTCACTTTACAGATATGCCTTTCCAACCCAAATACAGACTCTGCACTTCACCTGAATTTGTGTTCTAAACAATATTTGTCTTATCCTCGTGGTGTTTGGGTTGTTTTAGTTTTTCTGTGTTTGCATTTTTACTTTCTTTAGAAGTGATAAGCCGCAGTTTTTGTTTCTTCTTTAGATCTGTCTTTTCTTTTGTTGTTTAGGCTAAATCTGTTCACTTCTTGCATTTAACCATTCTTTGTCCAATTAGAATAATGTTTTGCGTGTTTGTTTACTTCTCCATCAAATGTGCCATCTCTCTCCCTCAGCCTGCAGAGCTGGTCCTCTCTCACACCTGCACCCGATTACCAATCGGCTACCTGTTCCTTGTCAGTAATCAAGCTTCTGCTCTCGCTCACTACTGGAATTTTCTGTTGCTCCCTGTTCCTGACAGAATGTCTTGAGAGTCTTTGTTTAATGGAGAGAGACGGTCCAAATCCTATGGCTGTTTTCCATCTTGGCGCCATGATGTAGAATCTGTTACTTGCTCAACATGGCCAATTTAATCAAATGATTCTCATTCAAACACACTCATGGCCTGAATGTGTATGCATGTCAGATACTTGTCCCACGGAAGGCTTGGTGTAAATATTTCTCGAATGTCATCATTTATACAGTATTATGAAATTAAAAATCTCCACAATGTAGGGGAAGCTACAAAGGAGCATGAAAATCCTCAAACGGAAGGCTGCTGTTAAAGGTCTGAGACGATTTATAACAAGCTAAATAACACAAAATAATTCCGCTGTAGAATTTACCCAACTTTTTTTTAGGATATATTTGAAAATTTGTCCAATGTTAGAGCTGGAAAGCATACAGATCGGGATATTTGGCACGTTGATAATCCATATGTTTGAGAAGTGATGAAAATTGAGCACTTGACATCAAATTGGTCTTCCAAAGTATGTCGCGTACAATCTTTGAGATACAAGCTGACTTCAGTTTGAGAAAAAAATATAAGTAGACCTTTGCAGATGGTTGAAAGGCTTATTTTTGAAACTGCTGTGTTTATACCTTTTTGTGGATGAATTGTCAAAAGCCAAATATTATCCCCTGATCTCAGGATAACAGTTGGCTTTTTAGCTTGTAAAGATCTCAGCAGCCACCGCCTTGCTTTAATGCAACGCAGCTGCAGGTTGTTGTGTCATTACGAGACCCCAGCAGTGGCGAGAGTCACTACGCGCCCTGTGCCATTATCCCTGTATAACTGTGGGTGAGGAGGCCAGTGGCCATGTGGAAATGATTTTCATCAAGACCTGCTTTCACCTTCCTGGTCTGCTCTGATGCTGCTGTAAAACAACTGTAATGGAGATGGGGAGCAGAGGGGAGGGGGGGCTTCTTTCCTCTTTCCTCCCTCACTGGAGGTAGCCAGGGAGGCCAGTTCAGTTCAGCTCTATATCTGTCAGTTCACGGTGCGTTCATCCTGCCACCTTCCAACTCAACTGCCGGGTGGAAGCCATAAAAGTGTCAGTGAACCAGAGTGACATCTACTGTGTACAGCACCACCTTCAGAGCGCTGCGGAGGCTTCCAGCCCTTCCTAAATCCCCTGGTGAGGACAGTAGCAGTGAATGACATTTCCCCCAAGCCCAGAGGACACAGAGGTAAATTCAAGGCCAGCGGGAAAGCCGTTCCCTCTATTGTCATACAACACAGGCAGTAAACGTAGAGTCTGACAGCTTTCAGTTATTTTTATGTGTTATGCAAAAAAAAAAAATAAAATAAAAAAATCCAAGCTGTAACAACTGGATGATTTAGATATATTATGAAATAAGGACCAAAGCAAGCCAAAGAGAAACAAACGGTGAAGCCAGAATGTTTTTAGAAACTCCATTTAGTCCTGGCAAATCATTCATCTGCAGCTATTTGGCATCATCTGTATTTACTGACCTTCACTCGCTATTTTGATTTACTTTGATTCTTCACAACTTGTGCTCCCTGATGCCTTTTATAGATGCACCAGACATATCAGCTCCCAAAGCCTATAACTTTGTACTGAGTTTGGATGTTTAGGTGAGATTTTTTTAAGGTCTATTTTTTGTTTTTTTGTTTTGTTTTTTTTTTTCAAAGCACACCTGCATTTTCATGGTTGTTTTTAAATTCCTTTAGCCACTGAGCATTCTTGAAGATATATGTAACCAAAATCTGCACCATCTGTAGCTAAACAAAATGTGGTCTAAAAGTAAAAATTTCATACATTCCTGCAAATCAAGTTTTAAATGCAACCATGTGGCCAAGCTCGACACATAAATCAGGAATTGAAGTAATAAACTGTGTTACGAGCACTTTGTCAAAATTTGGTGAGCTAACCGGCTGCACAGAAGATCCGATGCAGAATAATTCCAGTGATCAGAACTCTTAAAAAGGTTAAAAATTAGAATTCATGAAGAAAATGTTCAATATTTTAAAAAGTAGATATTTGATCTGTGTCTCTCATGATATCTAGCAGTTGTCCTGTCAGTGCCCACCTGTACACCTAAGATGGGACATAGATTAAATAATTTCCTTCCTGTACTTCTGTAGTATAGCAAATATTTTGAAAATGTCTTCCTACTTACCACTGTTCTCTGCATGTGAACTAAGCTTCCTGTCTAAATGCAGTTTCTGTGACTTTCACAACAAAAACAAACAAAACAATCATGCACAACAGATACCATGTTCAAATCTTGACCTTCCAATGTGGAGTTTGCCTGTCGATCCCTATGCATATGTGAATTTACTCCAACAGTAAGACCACATGTATGAATCGTGGGTTGCTTACTCTGGGCTGATTGATTGAAAGGTGTGATGGTTGTTTTCCATGGTTCTCATCTCAATGATGAACTTGTGACCTAAAATGGATCCAACTGGTTTTAAGCCTAAACATAGGGGTGTAAGATCAACTGCCACCAAACTGAGAGTTTGAAAGAAAATTATAGAGGGGGAAAAAAATAAACAAACAAGGTGAAATTTGACACAATTAAATATGAACTTATTCTGCAACTGTCATCCTCCTATTTTTGGACCAACTAAGACTCATGCTAAGCTGAGCTATGTCACCTTTGAAAGTTTCCAAATCTATATTTAGGCTGCTTCCCTTCACACTGATAAAACTTATGTTTGAGCTCGACAGCGTATACTGCCATGCTGTTGAAAAGGGCAGTTTGAACTGATTTATGATTTCTAGACACGTACAAGAACAGTTTTCCATTGTAACAGGGCTGATGGCTTGCATTTAAAGCATTTTAGTACCGCTTTCCAGGGCCTCTTAAATAGGCTGCCCGGCTATGTGGATAATCACTACATTTACAAAGACAAGACCATCAAAAGGCAACGTGTTTCTCTCAACAATGCTCTTTGTTCCCAGCCGTCTCGGTACTTAAAAGTCTGCAGCTTTGGCAGCAGTAGCACAAGTGGACAAAGAAGAAGTCCCTTCAGTAGTACCCAAATCAACAACCACCAACAAGTCACGTCCACAACCCTCTGCTGGCTTCAGCTGTCCACTTGTGTTTGTGTCTCTGGCTACTCAGGGACTCGATGACAGACTGATGAGTTCCTGACTACAAGAGAAACGGTGTGTGGGTCGGCCATCCGTTCAGCTCTTCTCCTTCCCCTCAACAAGCAGCTTTCTTCCTGCATGACGCACTAAACACGTTGAGCGCACAAAGACACACATTGCATTCAATTACTATGAACGCTGAGTGAAACGAGGTCAAAGATGGTAGATGATGTGCAGATCTGGTTGGGTCATCTGTCTGATCACACCCTCCAAGGCTGAGGGATACGGCCTCTCGTTAACCTTTGCCCTTGAAGAGTTAACTTCAAGTTTATCTTGTTCAGGTCGGTCTTTGTTTCCCCAAGTCAAGCTACCCAAAAGGTCCTTCAAGTTCATTTTCCTGGTGAAAGTTAACAGAGAGATGGCTGAACTTCTGAAAACAGTTCAGTGATCTCTTTTCAGGAAAACAACAAAAGGCTTGCAATAGTTCAAAAAATATTGTTTGAGAATTGGAAACAGGAGAAAGAAGGTCTGAAGCTGGACACCAGGAGAGGAAAGGTGTTGCATCCCTCTTCTTTTAATAGTGGAACCAAACGGCTGAATAAAAAAGTCCTGTGGATTCATTTTCTGGGTATGGTGGGACTTCTTGAAGAGGAAGATATGTCACAATAAAGGTCCAAAATGCAGATAAACCAGGCTACGAATGTAGGACTGGTGTGATAATGTGCCTGCTTCTATATATTTGAAAATAATTTTACACCCTATGAGTTTCATTTCCATTTGTCATTTGCATGAGACCAAATCAGATTTGAATTTGGACTTTTATCGGTCTATTGAACTGTTTGTTAGTGAATGTTGTCTCTACTATTTTCCAAGCTGCTTGTTATTGCATTGAAATAAATCATTTGTTGTCATCTTATACTGCGCTCTTTTGCAAATAGACAATCATAGTAGTAGCATGAAAACTGAGAACTTTTTAGAGCATTAACATAAACATGATAGAATTAGACACATCAGCAGTAGTTCTAGATACTTTCTGTGCTTTCAGTATGTTTTCCGAAACAGAACACAAGATCAAGCACTCTGCAAAAATAAGTCAAATAAAAGAATTATTGTATTTCAAATTTTCCTCTCTTGTCCATGCCCTTTAGAACATACATTACCTTTTGTGCTTCGTATTGTTTCTGCAACATTTATTTGAATACAGGATTTAAATGTTTTGCATATTGTTGCATTGTCATATCATTTACATTTTACAGTCAAACTTGTGTTTCTGGGTATGGAGTTCTAGGTTAGTGCAGATCCATATTTTGCTAACAGGTTTTTAGGTTGAGTTTTTAGCATGGAAATATTTATTAAATCCAAAGGAAGGAGCTTCAAATGGTACACTGCATGAGTGGTGTCAATATTTTCTGGATGTTTGAACTTGACAGTGTTTCTTTTTGGAGTAACCTGAATTGTGTGCAACTCACTGCTGTAAGTTCAAGTAATTTTCTCTTTATAAAATAACAACTCATATGAATTTATAGATATGAAAGTTAAGTTTTTGCTCCTGGAAGCAGCAACACAGTGTGATTATTGGCATTCTTGACTTACTATAAGATGATCCTGTGCTCGTATCTCAGCTTGGGGTCCCATGCAGGCCTGTATAGAGAAAAAGGATAGGCACAATCTGGTTTCCTCCTTTTTGCCCAATGGTCAAACTGTTAAGCATATCTGTGGAGGTAAACAAGTTATTTTGCAAATGCAATATTACCATGCAAACATTTTTTTCAAACACTTTGAGATTATTATATAAACCGTAACCCAACCAATAGTGTGCCTTTGTTCATTAGTGCATGCATGCCTGGTTTTGGATGCCCACTGGAGAACCATGTTATTTATAGTTGTAGAAATGTGCCATTTTATCTTTCTCTGTGACTATTGTATTTGCAAATAAAGGTAAAATAACATTACAGGTATCAAAGATACCTGTAATGTATCTTTACATTACAGGTATGTAATGTAAAGATACATTACATAAAACTTCTACTGGTTTGAACTGTTCCCCATGGACAGACCCCAGGTTATAGCACTTGACTTCAGCGTGAATTGATTCTACAATACTAATTTTAAAAAAAGCTAAAAAAAAAAAAAAGCTAAAGAGAAAAAAAAAATCTTAGATTTGTTTTATTAAACTGCAGGATAACTTTTCTATACATTTTGTCAGCACAAAACTGATTTCATGTGGAAAGATACATGTGATAAACACAAGGAGTCAAAGCTGCAAATGGAGGCGGAGGAGGGACGGGTGAAGAGGTGAGCCACACATAAAAGGGTCAATCATGTGCTCTGATGGAGTAAATATCATTTTACTGTTTGCAGATTTCATGTTACATTATGAGATGTATTTTGGTGTTGAGTTCAACTGAAGCAGTTTTACAAGGAAGATTTTTTATTTTAAAATGGGAAATATGAGAATGCTTTGTTCTAAAAAATGACAAGGAAGCAGTTGTTAAACCCCTTAATGTATTTCTGAACTACAGCACAAAGTAGAACTCTATGATTACGTTTCAGTAACTTTAACTCTCTCTCTCTCTCTCTCTCTCTCTCTCTCTATATATATATATATATATATATATATATATATATATATATATATATATATATATGAACTTTTTTGCTTCATTAACATGATGAGAATTTTAAAAATGTATGGCCTTTCTGTGATTTACATCTTGGAGAAGCTACATAAATGTAGTTTTGTTGTTATTTTGTATTATTTTCTTTTACCAACATATTATATAAAGCTTGGATTATTTACAAAGTGATTGTGATCAAAAATGGTTATTATACAAGTTATCACTTTTGCGCTTTGTTTTCCGAGGTGGGGTTGCTGAGGCTCCAGAAGATGCATCTCTCTCCTCTAACGGAAGATGCTAACATCTGGTTAAAGGTTCAACATCATCAAATAAAACATGCTATTGTGAGCATTAATACTGGACCTTTACATGGAGTGGCTATCTAAGATCATTTAAATGATGAACACAGCCAACCTGATACAGTAAAATATTTTATTTAGAAATGATTATTCATTTAAAAAATAAGTTTAGGAAATCCAGTGATATATGTCAATAATTAATAATCAGGTTAAAGTGCAAAAATACAATTTGATATAATGCATCTGTACAAAAATAACATTGGAATGTGATATCTGTGTGTCGTTAACATGGCTTCTAGAAACATATCTTGCATACATGCAGAGTCCATCTTTAGGTTATAAGCTTCGGAACAAAACATTTGTGCTGAGCAGCCTCAGGAGGTTTGTTATTTTATTTTGAGGTCCATTTCACATTCCACACATCCACTGAGTTCGCTGCCAAATCAGGCACGGATAGCCCAACGCACAGTCTTTATTAAGGCTTATTTCTGCATTATTTCTACGGAGAATCAGCTGCTGGAACATTTCTTCCTTGAGGAATGTTCACACTGAAAGCTGCACCTCCAACGGCTGAGATGAGAAAAGAGAGAAAATATCTTTGGCGGTTGTCTTTGGTTGTGTTGTTTTTCCAGTGTTCCCGGTCCCTTTCCCTGCTGCTGCAGTGAATCACTTCATCTTGGCTGGCTTCAGTTCCTTGACTTGCATGTGTAATGTTTTGTGGACAGCCAACGTCCTGGACTGACAGAATCCTTTTCCGCACTCTTGACATTTGAAGGGCTTTTCTTTGGAATGGATGTATCTGCAGCGGGAAACAACAAGGCACAATATTATGCTACAGGAAGGCTTCCAAGCAAAGTCAGTCTTTTTTTTCTTTTTTTTTTAACATTTCACCATAAAGTCAAAGACATACATTTATATGATGTAGCATCTACACAAGCAGCAGTTCATTCATGGCAGCTACCACGGGTGACCTACATTCACAGATGCCTTTGTAGACGTGTCATCAAATATTTCTCTTCACGTGGCCAGCAGCCATATTTAGAAAGCGTTTAATTTGGATTGAAAAAAACAGACAAAGAAACTGTTAGGACTGCACTTTGAATAGAAATGTCGTTGGTAGAGTTGAGACGAGGTTAATTTAGGTTTTTTATGGACGACACTTTGAATGTTTTGTACGTGTAGTTTTCCGTGTACAAGTTCAACTTATGCTATAAATCTTCTAATCATTGCAGGAAGTGTCTTGTTTTTGTCTCTCTGCTGTCAAAAGCGAGGATGATTTAATGGCTTATTTTTAACCCCATACCTGCAAGTCATCACTCTTTCAACAAGACTGAGAAAAAAAAAATACTGGATTTGACTGGCTCACATTTTTGTAAAAGCCGCAGTCCCTTTGGAATGAGAACAAGGTGTTTCATCGATAAAGCATTTTTCTAACCTGTGGTCCCTGAGGTGGTCCTGTCTTCTGAAGGCCTTGTGGCAGATGTCGCAGGTGTACGGCCTCTCGTCTGTGTGCGTCCTCTCGTGGATCAAGAGGTTGTAGGATTTCGTAAAATGTCGGCCACAAAACTTGCAGACGAATTCCTTCTTGGTCTTAGAGGGCAGTCTGCCTCGGCTGGACTTGCGCTCAGGTGAGGACAGTTTGGTCACATCCAGCAGGCAGCCCAGGCTGGCCGAGGTCTGGTGTTGAGATGATACCTGCGCTGCAGCAGCAGCAGCAGCAGCACCCGTCATGCTCAGGTCCTCCACCTTCAGATGGTCCTCTTGCGTCGCTGCTGCTGCCAGGTTGGCAAAGTCAAAGCGTGGTTTGCTCTTGGAGCTTTGCAGCAATCCTGCTGTGTCCAGCTTTGGCTGCAGGAGGTGGGGAAATATGGGGATGGAGGCCATGGAGGAGAACTGAGGAGGCAGCTTGGAGAATGTGCAGCGGGGGAAGGCCAGAGGTTGATAACCGAGGGTCCACTGGTGAAGATGGATGGCGTGAAGAGCACTGAAGCTGTAGATGCTCTGAAAATGATCGGCTGGCAGCTGGAGACCCGAGGACGTCTGGATGAGGGAGCAGTTGGCCAGCTGAAGGGATGGGTGAAGAGGGACGGGAGCTGGTAGAGTCTTGCTGCCCATGGCTGCTACTGCAAATCCCGCAGGCAGTCTGATAAACACAGAGAACCAGAATGAAAATAAATAAACATGTTGCTCATTACAACCGAGTCCAAACAATAAACCAACAAAACATCATTTTCACTGACAGATCTTTGAAAGTAGATCAGCTATCAGGCCTTGGTCTAGCTGAATCCTTAGACCTCTGGAGGACCCACTCTGTCTGATAAGCCCACGGACACAATAACCGACACCCCACAGCTGCATTTTATCCTGTGTCCAACATCCATTATTTATGGGAATAAAAATTCTTGGCTTGTAGGAACACAATCAGTAGCAATAAAGTAGTGGTTTTCTGTATGACTTTATCTTTCTGTTACATCTTTACAGAGGAATTTGGACCTGCTCTTCTTTCCAGTGTTGCTTCAGTTCATTAATGTTTGTAGTTTTTAATCACTCAAAGCAGCATTTTATCCTGTTTTTTGGTCAGGACTTTAACTGGGCCATTGCACTGCCTCAAATTATTTAATTTTTATGAGATTGTTTTCTCTGTTGGGTCCAAGCTTCAGCAGTGGGACACATTATGTCACATTTGACACTAGAATACTTTGGCATCCAGAGAGGTTTATGGTTGATTGGCATGTATCAGAAAAAAAAAAAAAGTTCCTGAAACTCTAAAATTTGTGTGAAGATAAACTTTGGTCTTAACAGTGAAGAATAATAATAAATGCGTAAACCAAGATTTATCACCTTGACTGTGAATACGCTTCATTTTTTTAATGGAATATTCGAGACCAACGTCTCTGTGAATGAAAATATAGAACCACTGCCAACGTTTGTGCATACTCCCGAAGGTATGTGTGGGTGTTTCCTGGTCCCAGAAACATGCCCAGGGCTGTTGAGGGCAGAGAGAGAGAATGACAGCATTCAGCCACAGAAATACCTGCGAGCTGTTACATCAGGTTTGATAAGCTAGAGTAACAATAGACAATAATGTTGCTTTGTCTGAGGCAGATGATGATGGACGTGAGCCGCCCAGCAGCAGCAGCTTCAGGTTTTTAGGGCACGAGCCACACCTTGGCCCAACGTCGCTCACATCAAACCCGCTTACAGACATGCGGCTGCTGTTCTGAGTTTGTGAAAGTGTCCTGACTGAAGGAAGGACAGGTCGACTTTTATGTGAATGAAATTCAAAGAAAGATATCTGGATGAACGCATAAAGTTTTCCATGATTTTACAATCTGAATGTTGAAAATCTGTGGTTATACCGTGTTACAGTACAGTTTTAAATGCTACTGTCGTTTTGCACGTTTTAAAGCGATTCTGCGTTCACAAATACATGCTTACTATCGCCAATGTCTCACACAAAGGTGGTGCTAGTTTTAATGTTTGTGAAAGTTCTAGTTATCCATAAACGTAGACGAGAAAAGCTATAAGGATGAGGCACCTTAGAAAAGACTTCACTATTTATATAATTACCAAAAAAAAAAAAATCCCTGTATTGCTTGTATATAAACTGCTATTTGCTTTTATTTTTTTGTTTTCTTTAGCCTTTATTTCCTGTTTTATTCAGAGTGAAATTCATGAGTGTCACGATTGAGAAATTATCTCTAATAACAGAGATATAATAAATGTCTGTGAGCATACTTGCTTCATTTCTTGAAAGTTACAAAATCTGTTATTTCTTATTGGCTTCTAGTCTGTCAGCAAAATAAACAAAATGTCTGTAAAATCGTGTTTTTTATGTCCTTTCTGAAGTCCTCTTAATGACAGTAAATATCACAAGAGGCTTGCTCTTTGTCATCTGTAGCTAAACTTGGCAGTGTCAGCTCCTATGGAACCACCTACTCCAGCAAACTTTTTGTAAAATCATATATAGAAGATATTTTATTACAAAAGTGAAAACATTTTCTTAAAAAAAAAAAAAAAAAGTAGTTTTATACTTTTAGGCCCTTTTATTTATTTTCTTCATGTTATGACATCAGTATTTTGGTGACACTTTAATGAAAAGCAGCTTTTTAAAATCTAAACTATGATTTAACTAATTTAGTACATGGAAAAGCAAGTCAGTAGATCAGAAAGTGAAATAAAGAGCTAATAATAATATACATATCTAAGCTATAGTGTATTTCAGTAAAAAAAATAAATACATCAGCCTGTAGCTTAATAAGCAAGCAAATAAAACTTAAAATGGCACAGAAGGTAATTGAGAAATCAGTAAAATACATTAGTCAAAAGTAAATTTAAATGAGGAAATAAATAGTAATCAATTAAGTCCCTAATAAATAAATAGGTCAGCTACCCAGTTTTATAGGTAGCTAAATAGTGAAATAAATAACAAGTAATGTCATTATGTCATTAAGTAAAGTAAGGTAATTTTATTTATATAGCACATTTTCAGCAACAAGGCAATTCAAAGTGCTTAAATAACTAAACATAAATAAGTCAATAAAAAAGGTAAATAACTTGTTAAATGTGCAATTAGGTAAATAATTAAAAAAATAACAGTTTTCTGTATTGTTCACGGGGAAGAACTGAATGCAGGGAATTTTCATCACATACACAAAGAAGGAAAGCTATTATTTTGCATCACGTGTGTGTTTTTAGAGAACATAAGTTAGGGACTTTGTCTAAAACGCCTTAGAGACGAAATTATCACGCTTTCATCAGAATGTTGGATATATATTTATATTGCTACTCAAATAACATTATAAATTTTGATGATCCAGAACAGATTCATTAGGGATGAAATGCATATTTCAAAACTGAAATAAAATGTTTGAAAAAAATATTTTCTAATTAGACATATTTTATGTTAAACATATTTTCTTGAACAGTTTCATACAGTTAGTTCCTTTTTTTTCTTGCTCCAATTCTACTGATACAGAAACTAAAGATCATTTTACAAAGCAGGTGTCGGATAAAGGAAGACAATCTAATTTCAGTCAATGACTTCTATTACTAAACCCTAAAAGTTGCTGACCATGTCAAGCTGATAGAAGAAGTTCTGGTGTTTAAAAAAAATATGGTTCCTTCAGTATTTATAAATATAAAAAGCTGAATTTCTAAAAAGTAAAATAAATAAAAAATATGGGAATTTGTTAAGGCTACTCCTCAGAATATTTGTCAAAATAAAAAGCACATGAAACAATTAATTCCACCTTATTGGGTTAGAACTATCATGAGTTTTATTATTAAATGAATATATTTTTATATTTGAAATCTGGGGGCATATAATTTAATTCATAAAAAAAAATGTGTATGTGATTTAAAAAAAAAAAAGTGGAAACAAAAACAATGAGAATCTTCCAGAATTAGCCAGACGTCGCAGATATTTGAAAGAGCTGAACTGAAGGAGGCCCCTCCTGAAACTGCAGCAAAGGTTGCTAATGAGGAGAAGAGGTGCTCAAACAGCCCCCCGCCGGCTCCTCCTTTCTGATCACCATGCAGAAGTAATTGACTTTTATGCTGGAGGTCATTAGAGGAGATAAGTCCCCTGCTCCTGTTAACCCTTCTGCGTCTGCAGGGGCCCCCAAGGTGTCGAACGGCCCCCCCTCTGTTCGGTCCGGACTGTGAGATTCAGCGCCTTAGAGGGCTTTGCAGTGGGATGCTGCTTCTCACCTTCACCTCAACACACCAAGAGGAGAAGACCCGCAGGACTCCTCCTGCTGATGGATTTGTTTCACTCTGCTGCAATAATTTACATTTTAACACATTTAGGAAAACAAAAAAGTGAAAACCAAAGGGGTAAAAAGAAACCATGTACGGGTTTTGCCTGTCTCTTTAAATGTTTGATTAAACCCAAAGGCACGTAAATTTACAGCTAAGAATGAGCAGTTTTCTCTAATGTCTCGTTCTCTTTATTCCTTTCAGTTTATGTGGGAATTATAAAGTTTTATGTACAAGCGTGAAACACTAAACATTTTTAAAGCACCCTGCATGAGGATAACATCCGAAATTAAATGAGGGTTCCACTTCAAGGCCTGTTGGAGTTTGTTCTCTCAGCTAGATGGAAAAAAGTAGACTCGGAGGTGAGCCCAGAAAGTCTGTGAAAGTCTGTCTTTTTTATTTTTATTTTTTTCTGCCGTAACAATGCATTAACTTTGCAGAGGAGCTCTGATGCCTATGAAGCTGCAGCAATGATTTATAAAAGTTGTGGACGTTATATCACAGATGATGAATGGCTGCGTGTTTGGAGAACGCGGCGTCCTCATGCACTCGGTAAGAGCACAATTTCTTTACTGCACTCTGAAGAATAAACACCTGTCAGCAGGAAACTGTAAACCCAGACCTCTCTCATGAACTTTAGATTCAGTGAAATGTTAAAACCAGAATTTCTGAAATTCTAGGTTAAGATTTACTTACTGTACTTTGGACAACAACGACAACAACAATAAAAAAAAACTACACAGAAGAACTTTACTTGGTAAAGATCTGATTTGTGAAAAAAAAAAAGCTGATAAACTTCAAACATAAGTAGAATAGTTGCAAATTTGACAATGAAACCAATATAAGAGAATAGAAAGGAAGCAAAAACAGAGTGAATTACTCAGTTCTGAACATTTTCATAGCAAATTTCTTTATATATTCTGAATTGAATTATTTGTCTGAAGTGGAATTTTGATTTGACTTTTATTACAATGCACTGATCTGGGATGTTGGTACTGAGACTTTAAATGAACAGCTTAATGTTACAAAACACCATATGGCACATTTGTTATTACAAATACCGAGTTTCACTGTTAAAAAAAAGTTTTTAAAAGAGCCTTCTAAGGGAGAGCAAACTGAGTGCAGGAAGCGTGACTTCTACCAAAGTAGTGGCTGATTCTGAGTTAGGTTAGGAGCTTTTAACTTGAGATAAATCACAGTTTGGTCGTTGGAGCCGTGAGATTTCTCCCCGCAAAGACAGCTTTACATGCATCTAAACTTAATTAGACCCCATGTGTGGTTTGGTGGAGCAGCGTGATTAATCTGTTGATGAGGCCGGACGGAGTGAAGGTGTCAGAAAGTATCTACAGAAATGTTTATTCAGAGAAGGAGCATCTTTTATTTTCTTTTGCTTTTGGACTTCATTAAACAAGGATTTCATCAATTTAAAACAGCGCGTTGTATCCGGTTTTTGCAAACATATACGTTAAATTGACAATTGCTATTAAAATGTGTTGGGAATAAATGATATCGCAAGTGAAATTAACACATTTCATATAAAAATAAAGAATTCAGACGCTTTAAAAAATGAAAAAGAAACTATTTTGAGCATCAGTAAAAGCTATGCAGTCACAAGAAGGCGAAACACCTGTTGCGCTTCAAGTCAATAAGGAAATAACTATGTTAAAAAAAATAAATAAATAAAATTCTAATAATAAAACTTGCGACCAAAAACAGTTACTTAACATTATTAAAATAATAATAAAAATTATATAAAAACTTACCAATAAAATTTGAGTTTTATAGGTTTTCTCCCGCCGGACGCTCTGAACGTGAAAGCCCGCTGCGTAGCAGTCTGAACCGGGACGGAGGCGTTAATGTGTCGGCTGGGGCAGCAGCATGTTCCGGCTGCCTTAATCTGTTCTGCTCTGGTCTGATCTGGGCTCAGATGTTCAGGCACTGTGGTGTTCACGTCTCTGCGCTCCGCCGCACTGTTCTGCGCGCTCTTCTCTTCTCAGCCGCCTCTTTATCTCAGCCCACAGTCCGACACCTCCTGGCACGTCACACAGCCAGCCAGCCCATAACCGCAGCACCGCTCTGGAGAGCATGCACAGCTGGACAATGAGAAGATGTGGCCCTATGTGATGGGGTGGTTCTTTATTCGGCCATCAGGGTGCGCACACGCTTCTGGACTCATCCAAAGTGACTGATGGAAACTTGGGGTAACTGATAAATACTTAGCGTCTTAAGGCTTTTTTTTTTTTTTTATTAATAAGTTTTTATATCTCTGCTTGTCCCACTGCAGCTCATACCACGTGTGTCCATATGCATTTATAATGTTCTGGTCATTTTAATCACTTGTACTTACATCAGCACAGCGCACGTCCAGGTCTCCACAAGCAAAAATGTTTGAGAATAACGACCCCTGTAGGCCTCACATGTTACTACAGCAGGACTCTGCAGATAAAAAAATAAAAAATAAAAAAATATTTAATTTTGATTCTTTCAAAGAAGCTTCATTAGGAAGGATGGCCAAATTAATGAATTTGACTCTCTGTATTATCATTTTAAAAAAATCAAGCCTTAAGCTAACTTTAGCAAGGCAATATCTTTAACTGCTCATTAGTGCAGCACTCTTGATGTAGTCAGTCCAAAATTTCATCAGTATTTGATCTGAAACACTCAGACACACACTTAATAATAATAGTTGTTACAGTCAATCAACACTCTATCTGCAAACAACAAAGAAATTCAAAACAGAGTCAAGTAAAAATAATTCATCACCTTTCAAATTTATTGTAATAAAGCAAGGCTCTCAATCTGAAACAGTTCTGCAGGCTCATCGGAACAAATTAGAATATAATTGAAAATTAGATTTATTTCAATAATTTAAATGAAAGAGGCAAACTGGTATAGATGTACCAGACACAGAGTTATATGTTTCAATAGTCTATTCCAGGGATGTCAAACTCCAGCCCTCAAGGGCCACTGTCCTCCAGTTTTAGATGTGTCACAGGTACAAAACGCTGGAATGAAATGGCTTAATTACCTCCTTCTTGTGTAGATAAGTCCTCCAGCGCCTTGCTAATAACCTAATTATTCTATTCAGGTGTGGTGCAGCAGAGCCACATCTAAAAGTTGTAGGGCAGTGACCTACAATCAAGTAATAGCAAGAATTCAGTTTTAATATGTGAATATTATAACTTAACTCTATTATTGACTCTGTGTCTCTCAGCTTCCTCTTGACAATACTCAATAGATTCACTGTGGAGTTCCAGTCAGACCAGTTTGCTCCTCAATCAGACACAGTGATATCGCAGTCATTAAAATAGTTATTGGTGTTGTTGGGAGTGTGGGTTAGCCTACACTCCCAATGGAAAATGACAAACATTTCCATACAGTTTGTCAACAGAGGTAACCATGAAGTGCTCTGAAACATCCTCGTAGACGACTTCACTTAATTAATACAATATAGCACAGTCACACCATTAGATGGCATAGCTCAAATAATCACTTACTATATAGAAACTTCCCTCAGTGTCTCAAGGTTACAGTTGCCATATTTCTACCACAGTTTTTCCTTTCACTCAACTTTCTACTCTTGGTAGAAAAAGAGTAGAAACTCTACTAGTACTCAACTTTCTACTCTTGGTAGAAAGTTGAGTACAGCACTTTTTGAATACCAAACATCAGCAATGACATTTAATGACTTATTTTTATTTTTATTTTTTGCAGTGTATGTCAATGACTGCTGTACAATAGTCAAGACATCACTCTTCCCCATGATTTTGCAGACCACAACGCAATATTTCTGCATAAAATTGAAAAATTAATTTCTCTCTTTCATTAGGTGGGAGCCAAATCAATAAAATTATCAGAAGTTAGCATCCGAAACATATCCTTTTGTGTGCAACGAATCTTTATTACATTTTATCTTATGGAACTGAATTACAAAAATAAACTATTATTACTACTACTATGACTATCATAAATTGCCATGCAGCTAAACATTTTTATGGCAGTTTTGGAAACCTATATTGAGCTCAAAATAAACTTCAGATTAAAAATTTAATTAATGAAAACATCTTCTGATTCATTTTACAGCTTAAAGTAGGTAGTAAGCAGTTTAACATAATTCAAAGTAATTTCTGTTAAAAAGACAAAATCCAAAATCCAGGCCAATTTCAGAGGAAAATCACACTTTAAACAATTCTGCATTATAAAATATTTTTGTAATTTTATAATGCATTCGACAGAGAGCTTTTGGGATAATGGCTTTACCCAATGGTAAAATGACTCTCCCATTTGTTATCCAACTTTGATCCACTTTTTAAGGTTCTGTTTGGAAAACCTCCAGCACAGCGCTGATGTGACGCTAAGAAAAGCTCTTTTTCACTCTGATGGTTTCACTTAGTTACGATGTAGAAACCATGTAACCCAGGCAGCGAATTCTTGGAAAGAAACACGAGGCACCTATATATTTTATTTAGAACAGATGAAAGTTCTGAAATGTTTGCGCAAAGTGGCGCTGCAACGATGCTGAGAGATAAACTGTTTTAAATGTTGCAGGAAAATGAAACACAGGGACCTTCTTGGAATCTTGGATAAGATGATCAGGTGTATTGGAATGCCCAAGCTGGAAAATAAAGCTTTAAAATATTATGGAAGTCACAATATTGGAACGTTTAACAAAGGCAGGTGAGATAATTGAGTGAAGATCATGCCACCTGGTGGAGGAGTTTTACTACACCAGCTTTAGTCTGCTATTGACCTGGTTGAACTGAAATGTGATTTTCATTAAGTAAAATTCTGTTATACCCGTTAAAACTTTTATTGATTCTGTCCAGTCTGCAGCTTTTTGCTACATTATGAAATCAACTGTGAATCAAATCATCCAGCCTGTCCATATTTACCTCCAAACTCCTATTTCTCCTTCAGTTATGTCCCGTCTACACATTACCGTCTGATAATTGTCCCTCAGCAGACTCATTGGTTTTTAGTTTTCAAAGTGCATAATCTAGTTTCTCTCATCCTCACTTGTCCCTGCTACTGAGTCTGTTTAGAGCTGCAGGTTTCTATCATACTCATTTCTGTTGAACTTTCTTTTTTTCTGAGAGATTTAAAAGAAAAAATAAATTTAGTCCAATAAACACAGTGTTCATGATGGCTGGTTGGAAGCATTCTGATGAATCTGAAGCTTCTGATCATTTCACAACAATGAGATAAAACAGCTGGTGTAACTTCATATTGTTGCTCAACAATCAGCCCCTTAAGAAGCAGTTGCTCAGAGTTAGATGAAGGAAGCTCAGCTACAAGCTTGTTGCCCATCACCATTATCCTATCTGAACTCAGACTGAAAGACGACGTGACAGCTGAACAAACTACCAGAGACGGTCTCCCTCTGATGAGTGCTCTGCTCCTCTCAGTGCCACAGCTTACCTGACTTGCTTCGGTTCTTGTGTTTGAGTCCAGGCCAGTGCACTATGAGAACGTGTAATTTTATGATCACATGAAACCACAGAGGGTGGTTGTTCGTAGAAACCAAAACACTGTTGACTCACGCTGCAACTATTTGGGATTGGAGCTGCTTTTGATTTAGACAAAATTAGGCCTGCGTGCAGGTGCTCTTTTGTGCATACAAGTGTGTGTGTTCAACACGTACTTAAAGACGGCACACTACCGCGGGCTCAGGGTTTATTCCTCTATGATTTCAGCATTCCTGCAGTAACCGCTGCTGCTGGAGAGCAGGTTTTTATTGCTTTAGAACTATTTTACACTGTTCTCAGGATCACAATGTGGAGGTTTAATTTGAGGAGTTCTATATGTGCGCTGGAGCGCTGCACTATAATGTGCAAGTAGCTGCCAAGACCATCATGTGTTTGCTGTGGGTGTTTTTTGATGGGGGAGCATTATTAAAGGTGATGGCAAGAGGTGAGCTGGTTTACAGCATCCTAAGAAACCCGAGAAATGGAAAAGTAAATGGTAAGATAAACGGAACACAAGCAATTCCAAGTCAAATGTACATTGTTACCTGAAGTAGGTTTGATGACCAAAGTGTCGATTTGTGACAGTAAAGGTGGCATCTCACATTTATAAATGGTTCATTGGAATGGGAAATTATCTGCGTTTTGACAAGGTGTGAGAAACATTCCTCTGAGATTTTGACCTAATTGCTGCAACAACTTTCTTGGCTGGACATCTGTTGTGTGAATCTCCCGTTCCACCACATCACAATCCTCTGTTGGTGACTATGGCAACCGCGACCTTTACGAGGTGTGTGGGAAGCCCTCAAAACCACTGGTTCCAATTTTAAGCCCATGCTGAAAAGATTGCACAATCCAACCAACCAGGCCTCATGCAAACACAGAGTTTGACTCATATGAAGCTCCATCAAGTGTCGGTAATGATGTTTAATGAGCACGAAGTATGTGTCTGATGACCTTCACTCTATTCTTACTGACTGACCATCCAGTCATTGTCTCTAACCACAACTATGCCCTCTGGTGGCAGTTCTAGATGTTACACAGGTCTAGATTCTCAGTCATCGTCGATCTGACAATCCTAAATTATTAAATAGAAATCAGTTTAACTTAAGACACCCCAAAGGCTTCTCCAGTTCTGAACTTAAAGGTTTTCTAACCACACAGTGTCATCTGATAGCACAATCAAGTAACTATGTTACTTCCAGTTGTTAAAAAATGCTGTATTTACCAACATTCTTCCTAATTTCAAGCCTTCAAATTGGGCCGCTGTCTCTTTAAGAAATGCTTGGTCTTTTTAACATAGTAATCACAAGGTCTGTCCCCTTAGCAGGCTTTTTTCCAGTGTAGCACTGAGAAGTAGTTTGCATAATGAGCGCAGCAGATGCACAGCTCCATCAGATGTTTGCTAATTGCTCTTTGCTAGTCTTTAGGAGATGAATGGGAGAGTCTCTCCACTTCATATAGGTTTTTGATGAGAAAATGACATTATAAAGTAAAGCTCAAAAAGCTGATTTTGCATAATACTGCTCCTTTAAACAGTCTTTTGGATAAGAGTTGAAATACCTTCATGAATCAAAACCCTCAGATAAACACTTTCATCAACAAGAGCTGTGCTTTTCTCCAGGTCACTTAACAATAGCCTCACCAAATTTTAAAATAACCCTGCAGGTGTCATTCCTGTGATCATAAAAGGACAATTTTTTTTGTCAATTTAAAGACCAGGAAGCTTTAAAATAATTCATAATTACCTGTAACTTTCAATTGTTAGTTTCTAAAACTAAGAATTACATGTTTTAAAAAAAGAGTCGTGAAAAGAAAAACTCAGTTATGAGATATTCACGACTTTTAAAAATTTAAATCTATCTCATTCAAAATGCTTTGCAAAAGTAAAAACAGAATCAGTTTCTTATTGTTCCCCTAACATCTGTAGTGTTCACTTCTGATATTTTGATCAATCCTTTATGACGCCTTCTTCCAAGGAGGTCTTGCACAATTTACTCAGAATGGATTGTGCAAACTTTTGAGGTCCAGTTGCACTAAGTTTTATTCTTTGTTTGTTTGATTTGTAAGGTGCTCTTCATTTTCCTCTTCTTTTGCAACACAGGATTTTTGCTTTGTTTCTTTCTTCAACATCATGTCTACGTGCTTGTGATTGCACAGTGTAGCATACTTTCTTCATGCATGTTTCTTCTCTATTTCCAAATCTAAAGCACCCAGGATTTGAACAACCTGTACCAAAACTGATATCCCGTCTGTTTCTGGCTGATATGAACAGCAGGTTTGAAATGACTCACATACAGATTTCCATTTGCTTCTATAAGTAGGAAAAAGGCAAATTTTGGACCTAATGATGTGCTTTTCTCTGTAATTCATAAAGAGATTGACTTTGATAGGTTATGGCTTATGTATTTGAAAACATTAAATAATTTAGCTCAATATTGCGACAATGTGGACCAATAGATCAAGTTTTCTGGATGACTGCCACACTGAGTGTGCAGACCAAGCTTAACACAAACTTTAAGAAAAGTACACAAATTTTTGTGCAGAAGCTGCATTAGTTTAATGATCATTTCATTAAATTAATAACACTGCTACACTAAAAGCAATCCACCAGTCAAGTATTATGTATGTCTGAAAAGTAGACGAAGACTCCAGCACCCGACACCCCCAGAGATATTTTGGCAGCAGAAGAATGACTGAAACAATGTAAGCCAGGCGGTTTGAATTTGTTGTATACAGGAAAAATAATAAATGATCAGTGCTGGCTGGTGCAGGGAGTATAAATCAAAAATCCATGAACTACCGTGTCTTGTTACCAAAAGATGAAAGCAAGGATCATGGCGGCCAGAAGCTGCTCTTCCATCTTCAGCTATTGTCCTTGATCTGATGCAGGAGGTTACTGATGCCTTTCTGTGCCAGACATGGATGCTCTGAGGATAATATTCCAAAGAGAAGACTTGGCTTTGATGGAGGATATGTCCTACCTGTGGATCATAGTCATACTTCCAGCACAGTAATGGGTTCCACATGGAGAAGCTACTGCAGACTGCAAGAAGCAGCTGTAGATACTTGAATAACACAGTGAACATTTCTTCTCCCTCCTTGCTTCCTTTTAATCACTGCATGAAACAGATTCTCGGAACACTGATGTTCCCTTGGATGCACACAGTAAATCCAAAACATCTCTTTCCCTCAGTGTGTTCAGAAATTCAGATTGAATCATGATGCAGATTGAGAACAATCAGACTGACCTGTAGGAAACATGGTTCTCAAGCCAACAGATCAAACATGGTCCTAAATAGAGGGAATTAGCTCCATTTTGGGGATTAGTCCCAGTTCAAAGGATTGGGTAACCAGGAAATACCTGATTAGACTTTCTCATAAATTATTGTCAATAGCTTGTAAAGCATTAAATTTGAACTTGATGCTACTCACAATTATGACATTCTAAGCAAAATTACACAGCCATAATATTTCAGTTGACAAATGAAAATAGTTGCCAACCATTTTATTCAGTCTTTTAGAGTAGATTTGCATCAACGTATGATGTGATTTTGACAAAATCTGTGTTTTTTGCACCGTTGAAGTATAGAAAATATCCTGAAAAGAACACAGACTGAAACAATGCCTTCTTTCCCAATGGATCAGAAACGTTAAACATATTCAAGATTAAACTACAAACAAAAACATATTTGCTGTAACCATTCAAGATGACAATATACAAACATCAAATTAACTTTGACAAATTAACTTTGACAGAGTGAAGAAAAACTTGTTAGCCCAACCAGGTCTTGCCAGAGACGTTTGTTGGCAGTAGCATGGTGGTTGGAGTTCTGCCAACGGGATCTGGGTGAGAACAGTCAAAACAAGCTGCTGTTACCTGAGAAAGTACAAACCTAAGGTGGCAGGGTTGGTCCCATGTTGCTGTTAGTCTAGAATGAATCCTTCAGCACCTAAGGCCCTGCCAGATTTGAAGAAACATGGCTTAAACAATTACTGAATTGAAAGCAGGTTGGGTTTTGTGTGGCAAAAATATGGTGGATGAGCTTTACCATTTCTGGAGGTAGTTGGAATATCCTGCAGAGGCTTATGATTATGATGGCCCTCATCAAAGTAAGACCAGTTTTTGTGCCATAGTTACAAGTAAATATTTCCCCTGCCTGTCTAAGCTGGATACACGAGTTGGGTAGAAGAAATAATGCAATGCATGCCCATATCTTGCTGATGTTGACCAGTGCTTCAGCCTCACAGTAACACTGGAGGATGTTTGGAATTATGCCCATCTTTGCTAGAAGTCATTCAGTTGTTGTTAAAGCTGAGCAGAGAAGGCGCTTTTGTGTAAAGAAACCAGAACGACAACTCAACATTTCAAAGTCAGAAAACATAGGAAATGACCTTAGGTTGGGCTTTGGGACTAAAGCAAGTCTAATTATCCTCTTCTTATTAATCAGTGAGGGAAGATATGAAGACTGGGGAGTTAATTAGAGCTGTGCCTGCAAAAATGTGTCCATTCCAACATGTAGGATGTGAAGCGTGAGCTCTGGCACGTTTAGGATTGTGAGCGTACCTGTTGATTCAAATCTTCACAATTAAAAACCACAGGAAGTCATCATAAGAATAAGATTTAAAACATAAGATTTTCTTCAGTGAACATGCTGGTGTTATATTTTGGAATGGGATGAGGAAGTTGGGTCATTCATGCTAGGATCAGTGTAGATTCACTGCTCCTGTGTCTGAAAAGTGACCTGTTGAGTTTGGTCAGAGAACCATAAATGTTGACCTCAGATGTCTGCAAGATGTAGGTTCAACAATCAGTGGAGAGATCATGTCTCAAGGCTTATCTGGGAGAGCCAGAGGAATTCTAGACGTCTCGGCTCATAATGAATTCCTGTCCTCTTAGCGAGTACCAAAAAGTGGCTGAATGAGATTATTTAAAAAAATAAAAAAACAACTCATGATAAACTGTGTTCATTAGTCAAAACATTTCCCCAGCATTCACAGATGATGTTACTAATAAATATAGCCTTTAATGGACTAATTTTTCATCTCTGCATGGATGAATTATTTAAAAACACTATGATCATCTAAACTAGTGACAGATGGCTGCTATGGGTTCAGTCTCATCTGTGGTTTTATGACCAACCAAAAACATTTGGATAAAAAAAAAAAAATAGCATGAACAGTTACAGACAATTTCAAGTCATATCCATTCTGAAAACTGGTGCGTAGGTGAAATTTCCTCTGGGTACATTCGTTTTATACATGGATGCATCGCAGCTCTGGAATGTGTTCAGCCTTAATATGGTCCTCTTGGGCAGCTGTGCAAACCGAGAACGTCTCTGTGCATACTTAAAGTCATCTGTCATCACTTGAGAACCTTTGTGGTATCACAGTGTTTATTTTAGCTGCTGCTTAATGTGCTGGCACTACAAACTCAATGCACTTAACACATAATAAATACTGCACTTTTGAAATAGTTATCATTTTCATGTTCCTCGAAGGATAGCGCAGTCTCTGTAGATAATATAAACAGTAGCCTTTTAATATCTACTGCTGATTGAATGTGCAACGCCCCAGATGCAAACCCTGGAGGAGTTGAACTTGTATTGGGAACAAGTTTGGTTTTGAGAATGCAGACACAGATCTTGGTTTGGGTATGTGAAGAAATGACTATCCTGTAAAAGCGGCCACAGCGCCCCCATATTCCCTACAAACCGAGCTAGAGGGTACAGCTGTTAGCCCTCTCCAGATGTGCTAAACATATGTATACAGTTCTCTGCAGATGATTTGTTTAGCAAACAGTCAGAAAAATCACCTAAAAGCTAGAATATAACATCTTGAGAAAATTCTGGAGAACTTATCAAGAGCATTTCTGATGCGATACGGCTGATCGTTTCAAGAAAGAATTTCAAAAAGCGTTGAAAATGTTCAGAAGTCCAGGCCTGGTCAGTGTAAAGGTCCCTCCGACATGCAAGTCAAATATCTGACCTTTATCATCTCTTTTTATTTTTCCATGAAGTGTTTAAATGTTTTACAGACTGTAACGCCTCTCCAAGGCCTAGTTTTGTGAATGTTGTTCTTTTCTTGACATGGGAAAAGAAGCATTACATGATTTGATTTATACTTTCTTCTGTCCTCTGTGAGACTTTGGAGAAAAAAACAGCGTTAAGCTTTGGCTTCTGTTGGGGGGGAAAAAGGGAAATATTGCTCCCTGTCCGGCTCATTTTTACAGGAATGTCTGTCACAGCCTTACTACTGTTCTCTGGACAGATCAGCTCATCCTGGAGTGAGTTTATCCTCCCCTCACCATGTCCAAACTCATGGATCAGATTCAGTTCTCACAGGAAATATAAAATGTGTCCATGTGTTGTGAGATTAACAACTAAAATCAAAGTTAATGTTCGATTATTCCTTCAAATTTCCTTAAGATGGTTTTCCACTAATCAATGACTCAAAAACAAATAAACCAAATAAATATGCTTAGAGTAGATATGCACTCTAAGCATATTTAGAGTACATATCTCTAAATATGCAAGCAAACTTGCATTAGTTTGCTTGCATTAGTCCTATAAGGAAGTTCTGGTGTCGTATGCAGCTCAGCTATGTTCCTGATTTTAGGGATTTGCACAGGTACTTGAAATCCTGAAGGGATTTCATGTTTCTGTCTTTACCTGCTGATAGCTGACATATTCTAAGCAGGCAAGGATGTTAGTTTCTCTGCAGACAGTGGTGGATTCTTATTAACAAGTTCCAGAGTACAGTGGACCCCCAATATTACATTTTAGCAATGGTCCAATGACCACAGGCACCCATGAGTAGTTGAAATCGAATACTTGGAATCCCCTCTAAAAAAAGCGTGTAATTTCCTATTTTAATAGTTTAGGCACCAAATACATTTAAGATGACTTAATGTACACATTGAAAACCATCTTCTCCTCTCTTACTTGTACAGCCAATCACCACCAAACAAAATGAATGCTGCTCCTGGATTGGCTGCTATTGCAAGCAACAGCCAATGACAAAGCGCCTAGGTATTTCATCATGCCAACTAGTACTTTCTCTGGGAATAGATTGATTTTCTGTGAATAATTTTGAGGTACATACGGAAAAATCTGTAAATGGGTGAATCCATGAATACAATACTGCAAATAGGTGGTACATTCACAAAAGCATTAGTGGAACAGTACTTACTGTAGCCCCCTGTAGAATAGTACAGACACATGACTGTGTGGTCTTGCAAGCCTGAAATCATTTCCAATTAATGAATGAATGTAGCTTGGTATAATGGTGTGGCTGATATATGATCATGTTAACCCTTTGCTGCCCAAAGTCCATTTTAATCCTTGACACTTGAACTTCACCATTAGTTTCTATGTTGTGTTGGTTTGCTAGGTGCAGTAATGAAAATTTCCCACCTGTGCATCATGGCCCAGAATCTATGCACTTCCATAAATGTTTATTAGAGACCAGCTTTTCATTAAATTTCTAGGCTTTTTTCCTTGGGCTTCCATTCCTCTTTGACTATGTACCACATTAATTAGTAACAGACACAGGTTACCTCCAGCTTTAAGCCCAAAGAGGTAAAACATTAGTTTGAGGCTGCGGGATGTGCACATTGTTCCATAGTTTACTCCCCTTGTTCAGAGTGGGAACAAAGTGGAGAAAATGATGGAGCAAACATGCTCTCAGGGGGCTGAAACCAGATCCTCTTTTACAGCCACTTGCAAAACAACCCCTCTTTATAATGTAATGCAGTGTTGATCTGAGCCCTGCTGAGCCAGCAAGCTGCAGAGGCATTTTTAATTGTTGCAGGTGGCCTGGCTCGGGGAACATAGCTGCGATGCTCAGGGATCTGCAAATAAAACTCCAAAGCGTGCATGTGTGAACGGGTACACAAACAAGTGAGCGGGGTCCAAGACAGCTGTGTCTGGGATCGCTGTGCCAAGGTTCACAGCCTGAGCTAACAGCATGGCCTCCTTCTGCCTCAAGTCACTGATTCTGGATCTGCAGACGGCCGCTGTGGATTCAAACACCAAATTTTTCCTCTTTTGTATCAAATCAGAATTTCCTGGGAAAAATGCAGTTGTTCCTTAGTTGTTTGATTCTTTTAGGTGTTTTTCTTTATACCTGCTTTTTTTTTTTTTTTGCTTCTGCTAGTCCTCAGACATGAAGAACCAAACTGAAAACTATTGCTCTCACAATGATAGAAAAATTCTTTTGAGTTCATTTTTCTCTTCCCAATGCACATAAGAGATTTATTATTTTATCGTGACAGCATACTGTTTGGAAATCATTTTAAAGAGCTTAACCAAATACATTAGTTCCACTCTGCATGCATCATATTAACACACTGTACTCACATGTGCATAAGAACTCAACATTTCATCACATTCTTCTCAGTGAAAATATTTTTCCAAAGAGACTCCAAACACTTGACAGTCAAAGTCATTCTTCATTTCCGGGATGTGTTCAGTTTTGTTTCTGGGATCCATCAGACGGGCTGCAGGAAAGTATCCAGTTTAGTGTTTGGGTCAGTCATTTAGTGGGAGGATATAAACTTTAATTTGTCTGTGTGACTCAGGCAAATTAGCAGCTGAATCGCCTCCTCTTAGCCTTATTCACCCTTCAAATGGGCTGCTGACAGTTGAAAAGAAAACAAATGCCATTAACCTTTGAATTCCTCTAATATCATCTCAAATGTTAAAAAATAATGCCACACAGTTGAGCTACCTGTCGCTGAGGTGAAGACCAAGCTCTGGTTCTGCACAGGCAGTCCATCGTCTATTGCTGTGTGATGAACAGCTTCCTTTTCCTGCCGTTCTGCAGCTGTTGCCGGGCTTGCAGCCCATCGGGGCTGTAAATCAGAGCCTTTGTACTCCAGAACAAGCCTATCAACCACAGGTGTGGGCTCTGCCTGGGGATCCGACAGCTCCGCACTGGAAACTGGAGAGCAGCAGCAGACTTTTGCCAAAAACACTCCGAGGGGGGGAGAAGAGTTTCCCGATCCGTGATCTTCAAGGTTTGGTGGAGTTTAGGTGATGAAAACTCATCGTCACACTGATTCTGAACAGGTTAGGGTCTTTTTAGTGCCAGTACTGAGGTGGAGTGTATTCATTATTAGCCATGTTCACATATTTCAGTTCTTCACCAAAACAAACTAATTAGTTCACAGATACATTGCCCTTAAAATGTAAAACCACGTGAACTATTTCACATTTAATCCTGGTACAACCGCAGCTCTTTAGTTGTTTTGTTGGGATTTTAAGTGATAGACAAACAAAAATTAGTTCACAATTCGTAAGGGAAAGTAGAGTCATACATTATCCTTTCCCCATAACCATCTTTTCATCAGATTGATCTGACAGTGTGTCCACACACCATGATTAAGTGTGGGGATGTTGTGTTCAAAATGACATGGAGTCTTTGTTTTCCAGTACACATTGTGTTTTGAATGAAAACCAAATCCAATTTTCTTCTTATCTGAACACATCAAAGCACCTTTTTCCACATGGACTGTGGCAAAAACACAAACCAAATACTGAAATGTTTTGCCTAAAAATCCCTAAATATATTTATTTTTCTCATTAATCTTACTATGATATTACACACTGAGTATCTCTTCAGTCTCCTTGCTAATGGAAACAGCTCTTCAGGCAACTCTTTCAGACATGCAACGATTGACACTGGTGATCAGAGGCACTTCCAAGCTTTTTATATATCAATCACTCCTTTGAGTTTTAGAACATTTTCATGTGGACTGTTTTACCCGAGGATTCATTTGCACATAAATGTTAGAGGATACATGTGCATTACTTTTCCCTTATAGTGCACATCTGCAAAACTGTGCTTATACGCTGATGGTTTCTTCCACCCCTTGACGAAATTCCTAAAGGTTAATCAGATATTTTAGAAACAAAGAAGGATCTTTGACAGTTTCTGTAATTTCGTCCATATGTCTGTGTTCCATTTAATGCAGCCAGTACACAGCCCAGATTATGAACAGCTTGACTTTTTTTATCTGCTTCTAAAGCAGCTGTGCCTCCATCCAATCTCTGCGGAGGTGAAACTTCACTCTGCACGCCGAGAGTAACGAGGGTAGGTGGGTGTTACCAGAACTGTGTGCAGCCAAGCCCCCTTTTTGGACACCGACAAGGGGGAAAATTCACTGATGAAATGTGGCACAGGCCCCGGAATGCAATTTTCAAGCTTCCACATCTGGGAGACTGATGAAACCTGGTTCCTAATTTTACAACCATGATGTCAACAAGCAGACGTGACAACTCTCCATCAGGGCAGGTGGACATTTTTATTTGGGGCTTAAGACTGTCATCTGCTAATCAACATGTTGAGGAAGTGACTGCTGTTACATAATTACTCCGGTATTCAACCTCCTTCAATGAAGTTCCGGAACAACTATGAACATCAAAACGACACAACTCAGTTGTGAGTTTTCTAAATGTTTCCTGGAAACAGACGCCTGGAGACGGCCCACAGCCTGATCTCTGATGCGGTCAGCAGGTATCCGCAGCATTTTCTGAAGGAGCAACGGACTATGGGGCATTTCATGGAACCCCCCATGCGAGCAGTGAGGAAGATGAAATTTCCTTAAAAATTTAAAGTTCAAAAGACAATGCAAGAAAGACCAGAAGGCTCAGTGAAACTTATGCAACAGCAGTCTTTGTTGAGAACAGTATCTACAAAATAATTTAGTATATTGTGATTCTTTATGGGCAAATGGGTGGGCAGACAGATGGATGGAAAAAAATACAGATGTACTAAACGTTTGATAGCAATTGAATTCTGAAGTAATTTCTACAATCTGGGATTTTTTTGCAAAATTTGCTCAATTTATTTTCAAGGAGTGTCAGAATTTACATTAATTTAAATGAATTGTGATGTTTGGAAACAGGCATGCAGGCTTCGTATTCTTGCTTCCCTCCAGCGGAAGTGGGAAGTCAGGTTTGAAATTTTCAGGTCAAACCTTAAGAGTCATTACTCAACCATCTATTTTGCACCTGTTAGTTTGCCATCAAAAAGAAACCAGACTGGAACCAGCAGTTTTAGAGTTCTCAATATTTTTTCTTTTATCTTCAGCTTCACACACTTCAGTTCAGATTACAGCATATCATGTCAGTCAAAACAAGAAGAGGGAGAATCTGCACCACCTGGCTTTTAAGGAATTGGCTTCCACCAGGACTAATTTAGAGGGGTGGAGACATTCACATTTCCAGAAAGAAAGAACAAACATTTGTACTAAACTGTATTCCTAAAAATTTTTTTACACAATTATAATTAACTCAAACAAAGCTGGAAACAAAAACAATCTGGATCCAAACAAAATCAAAAATACACCTCTCCTCCCTCTCAGACAATGGATTTTCCCAATGAGGCTGATTGAAAACACCAAGTCCTTGTCAGCACTGCTTCATGGGCCCGCTTCCATGGCAACACATGACCCGGTGACCTCAAAGAGAAGAGATGATTAAAACAAGTAAATAAATCAAGTTACATTCCCCAAACACAATACATTTATCCAAATAAATTAGAATATATAAAGTACACAAAAAACAGCACCTGTTAAGGAGGGGGTAAATCCCTCACAGCACGACTGATCATCTCTCAGAGCATCCTGGGGGATGACTGGGTGGGCATCCTGCTCTCCATGTTCCAGGGGAAGTACACCATTCATTGTGATCTCCCTACTTCAATATCTTTGAAACGCTCAAAATTTCAGATCTGGAGCTCAGTCACATGGCAGGAGCTTGGTGTAAGTGAAAAGAGGCTTCCCACTCTGCTTCTTACCTACTTACTAGAGCTTATATTCAGGTGAAAAAGTAAAGGTTGGGGTCACTTTACCCCTAACCAAAACTGTGTGCTATTGGAAAACACTCAACTCCCTCTAACCAGTGTTACTGTAACAGAGTCTAAAATCTGAATTTCTGACAATTAAGGTGTTCTGATGGGAATAAAACAATACAAAGAACAAGCATATAGATCATTACTCCTCAGAGTGTCATGATGAACTTCAACAAATTAAAACAAGATGACTAACGGCAACCTATAAAAATGCAACACAGAGGTAAATGAGTCATAGCTTATACAAACAGACAGGTGTGATGCCATAAAATCCCCCCACGGAGACAAACAGCAGCAGGACCACAAGCCAAGGCCTTCGGTGTATCAAACGATGAGCTCAGACAAAGAAAAGTGTCACATACTGAATCACTTACTGCAAACCTGCAGTTGTAAACACAAACACAAGGTTTCAGAGGACCATGCATATGTGCCCATCATTAACTCCCATTAACTCAACAGTCAGCTATCCAAACAACACCAGTGAGCATGATGTCACCAAAAGGGTTGTTTTACAGTCAGAATAAAACACTTGTTCTTTGTCATAATCTTTGAAACGCCTTCGGCTTGGCTAAATTAATGACAGCTACAATGAAATGTAAGAACAAACCTTGGTAAAAATGAGCAGATGGCAAATTATAAACTCAAAAACATACCCAATGCATAAACAACTTTAACTGTAAACTTGGAAGAAAAAAAGGAAAATGGGCTCAACGGGTCTGTAATGGCAACATGAAGTATTTTATAGGCTTTAACCGATGAGTGTTTTACTGGAGTGGAGTTAGAGTAGATATGATGCAAATTTTATCATGCTATTAATCATTCATATGAAGTAAATGTCAATGAGTTCTCTATATACACTTACTGTCTTTCAAGACATTTTAAGCCATTATTAAAAGCAATAAAGGAAATCCTAATGCGGTGCAGACACAGCCCATGCTGTCAAGCACATAGGTCTAGGGATAAGGATTTGCCTTGCAGCTGCAGGACCGAGGCACCTTGCACTATTATTGAGTTGAAAATATCCAAATTGTAAACCCATCTATCTCATAGAAACTTGGCTCAAACTGAATTATCAAAAGGACAACAATCTTAAACACAGCAGCAAGTCTACAACAAAGTGAAGGTGTTGCAATTGTCCAATCAAAGTCAAGACCTCAGCCAGACTGTTTAAATCACAACCAGACATTTCTTTGGGATCAAGAAGGTGCTTTGAAGCATGTGGCAAAAAAGTGGCAAACCAGTAAGTAGTATTTTCCCAGTGGATGAAGGTGTGATATCACCTTTTGATTTCCCTCCCATTAGAAACAAATCGATGGAAACAAACACCATTCTCCACTATTTTCACAAACAAGAGTTATGTTCAGCTTTAAAGTTACTCAACCAAGGTTCACCTTTAGCGCCCCATTTGGCTTTCCATTGGAATTAAAGAGACTGGGAAGAACAATTCTACACTTAAATTGCATCCTTATGCAGATGACTCCATGGTTTACTCACTTGGTGTTTTTTTCTGATGCAGGTAAATAGAGCTTCAAAATACTTTTCAGCTTTCACAGGGTTAATTGTGCGACTTAAAGATCTGAGTTTATGTTTTCCAGAACCAAATCTTAAATCTCAAATAAAGTAAATGTTTATACTCTCAGGAAAAAAAAAAATAAATAAAAATTAAATAAAAAATAAAACTTATTGAGTTAGTATCATCCTGCAATCTGATTATCTGATTAGATGCATTTTCTTTAAAAATGCATATTGAGCATTTAGTAATAAAAAGTCAGAGAATTAAACTGGGATTTGATTTACTCAAAGAGTCTTAAATTATCAGCCAGGAAAAAGCTTGTTTAGGCTACATTTTTGAACGCTCTTGATTGTGGTGACATTATTTTGTGCATGCACACTGCTTCTTCCACATTTTACTGTGTACCTTCTTCTCTTCTTTGAGTTCATGCTTCACAGCTTCAAACAATTGTCATGATTTACGAAAGTCAAGTTGACTTTCTGAATTTTTTTTCTGAGCTCCATAAAACTGGGGGGCGTTTGGCAGTCGTCAGGGCTCACTCAATTGCAAATTGCCTATACTTGCACAATGCCTTGACTAGTCCAGTGGACTCTAAAGTTCTTCACACTACATTCAGTCATTCACCCATTCATACACTGATGGTGATAAGCTACCCTGTAACCACAGCTGCCTTGGGGCAGACTGACACAAACGAGGTCGCAATAAAATCAGTGCCACCACCGATAGAGCCACCAGCAGGCCAGGTGGGTGAAGTGAAACAGTCAGAGCCAGAGTTTGATCTGGTTACAGGACAAATGGGTATCTCTTTAGCCACCGTCGCCAATAAAACTTTTTTTTTGTCTTTCTGTGATAGTTTGGAGTTCTTCTGAAGACTTTCTGTTCACAACCAGTGGATAGAAAGAGGGCTTTGGGATTTTATCCTCTGCTCTATCAGCTAGATAGAAGATTCTTCTTGAAGTCTTCAGGTTTTAATCAGAAAACATGATCACAGTAACTGCATGACCACAGCATCCACAGTCATCCCACCACAGACGTGTTTTATGGGATTTATAATGATGTGCATGAATGTTGTTCATTAGTAGGCAGCGGAGTTGAAGGTGGAGGAGAAGAATGTCAGATGGAAGTTTAATAATACTGATGGTGGAAACTGCAGGCTCACAGCTGCAGCTTAAAGACACTGATTAACCCTATTTCACCTGCTTTGTTCAAACTAAACACTGCTGGTCCTGTTTTAATGAGTCTGACTCAAGACTAACATACAAACAAGCACAATGGAGCTCAAATCAAAACGTCACCCATGGAGATCTGAGGTTGATCCTTATCAAGAGACAGTCAGTAGTTCTATGCCACCTTTTGTTAGTTTTCAGATTTACAGCTAAAAGTTCAGTCTTAAGATCTTAGAGGTGTTTCCAGAAGTGAGTCATCGGAGAACAGGAAATCTATAGTTGTTAACCTTTGATGTGATTATAGCCTGTTCCAAGAGTTTGTGGGCGTACTTGAGACAAATGTTACCAGATTTCACTGATGATGAATAGATACAGCACTGATATTGTCTTAGATGCATGCTTGATTAAAATAAAAAAAGGGGTCACCAAAAGTCATTATTAATGGTGGTCTTTATCTTTATCTTTGCTGAGATTTGAGCAGAAACCTTGTGGCCATCCAGTTGGAATAAGAACTGGCATCATTGCAATAGCATTGGCATAATAAAAACAAGGAGCAGAGATTTGTTTTAAAGGAAGAGTTGGAGTTCATAACAAAGAGGCGTCCCTGCACAGCGCTGTGGGGAACACCTGTAGAGAGACTATAGAGAAAGGATACATTTCCTTGCCATGACGCCCTCATGGTAGTGAAGGCTTTATTTCAAAGTGGTAGTTTGCAACTAGCACATTCCCCCACTTAAAACTTTGCTGGGGTCTCTCTCTTTGGGGTCTGAACATGTCCTTGCATGCCTGCATGGGTTTTATGCTCGTTTCGCCTGAAATACAACAAAAATGCAACCTAAATCGTTGAAGTTTATATAGCACATCTTTGTGTAGGTCCAGGCTGCAAAACAGACATTGACAGTAAAGCCCTTTTCATTACATGAACAGAACAATCTTTGGAAAAAAAACAGAGCTTGCACAGGAGCTAAGATTTAAAGGACTGACGCAGATGTTCTGGTATTGATTAAAGAGAAACTTTTGTAAACATTTTTAGTCGATTTTTAAGTCTTTAGCATGTCAGAAATATTTATATAACCTATATACAGTTATTCAAGAAGGAAAGCTACATGGCAATATCATCTGAGGATGATTGTCTTAGAGAATGTTTTTTTTCTACACATTTTGTTGGTCAAACTGGATGAAACCACAGACATTCATTGTTCAGTTGATTCTAATCAAGAAAGAAGTAAATACAGATGAAAAACATGCACAGTTTAGACATATGGAAGACTTATTTATATAAGCAAGACATTAAATAAGTTCATATTTGGTTTTGCATGGTTTACTGCGAATCAAAGCGCTGCTCCACTACTGGTTTTATTTTGGTGATTTGCTGGCACCTAGTGGAAAATAAGTTACTGCAGCTGCAAAAGGGAGGGAGGAATTTTAAATCTGAATATAAGCCAACGCCGTGCTTTAATCCATCTCAAAGCTTCTCGTTTATTGAAGCACACACACACACACAACTCATAGTCACTCAGTTTTACTACAGTCTACATTAAACATTTGATTACACAAATAAACCTATTGATTTCTCCAAGTTCTTCCTTCAAGACTTCTCTTTCACAAGTTAGTAGTGTAAACTTGTCCACCATGGAGGTGAGCTGAACAGCACCAGAGAAGCGTTTCAGTCATTGATTGACTGATTCTGTAGCAATAAACTTGGCTTTCTGTAACTTTAAAATATTTAAAGACACATTAAAAAAATAAATATCCCTTTAAGCTGCTTTGTGCAGGATGCAGACAGTTTTCATAGGTTGGGAATTAAATTTCTGAACCTTTTTGAGAACTCTAAAACACCTTTTAATTTTATTGCCTGAAAATTTACATTTCAGAAGTGGCTTTCTTTAGATGTAAAAAGCTCTGTGTGTGTTTCACGTCTCTACCGTCCCCACAGGGTCACTGCATGTCCACTTCCTTTTCCCACTGTTTCCATCGTCATGACACCCGACCATCCGGCCCTCGTCGCCCGTTTGGAGTGCGGACATTGGCTCCTTTGGGAAGCTCTGTCCAGATCCCAACACCTGTCTGACAGTCATGTTCACTCTGGAGCTTTGAATATACCTGGAACACACATCCCAATCCTCTTGAGACACCGGCTCCAGGACGCTGCCCGTCTGCAGGCCCGAGGCACAGCTGAGCTCTTCTAAAAGCGCCGCACGCTGCGGCGGAGCCGGAAGAATCCGCGGGACGGCATGATACAGCAGCCGGCTCGGTCCTGACATCAACATCACGTCTCCGCTGTGCATGAACATAGCAGTGGGGGGGTCTCGTCTGTGGGGGCCGCCCAGGAGGAAGATGGACGACTGTCCGAAACTGCGGGGAACAAAACCATGTCACTGAGAACATTCCCACAATCCTGCAGAACCTTTGAGGCAGTTTATGTTTCTTCCTCTCACCTGAGCGACAGCAAAGGACGAGAGTGATCCAGCTCTGACTCGTCCACATGGATTCCCAGTGAGGAATCTGATCGGTAGTAGTTCAGGATGGCTGCCTCTGAGTTGAATCCCGGGAAGCCACAGGCAGCTGTTATCCGCTCGGAGAGCATGTGCAGATCAGCCGGGAATGGCGTGAAACTTTTGGCACAGTAAGTCTTGGAACACATAAACAGTGGGAATATGTTAAGCTCCTGGAAATTTAAGGGAATTTTATTTTAATGTATGATTTCTGAGATTTCCTGCCAGATCTTCTAAAGTAAACTAAAAGTAGAGGCAATTTGGACAACCTTAAATATGGGAATGCAAATAGATAATATTACACTATTAAAGGTTAAGCCATCAGAAAAAAAACAAAAAAACATTTGATCAAACACTGACACTATTTTATGTATGTACAATTTTACTGATAAAAATGTTTCTCTGTCATGTGCAGGTACATTGCAACCTCACCTTAGTGTCCCAGTTGTAGTGGTATCCCAGGGTTACCCAGCGCAGCCTCTCTAGTAGAGATTTTGGTTGTCTCTTTACAGAAGCGGGAGTCCTGTGGAGAAGATTTATATACTCAGGTCAGTGCATGCTGGCTGCTTAGGGATGAGTTGCTTTAGACCAACTTTTTAGAGCGAACTCTAAAAAAATCTGGAAATTGCTTTGTCAGACTTTCCATCCATCCAAAATGGGATTCTTCAAGCATGGGCTTTCTCTTTCACTATAGCACCATCTGCTGGTGGGAAAATTCAAATAAAAAATATTTTACTTATCCCAGTGGGGATAATTGTTGGAACTCATCTAACGATCTTCAAAGAGTTATTGAAGGATCTTTAGTACTAGTTGGTATTTCAGCAAATCTAAAGAGACCTCTGACTGAAAACATTGTTGCTGTATGACAGATCCAATGGCTGTCATACAACGATAACAGCTCAATTTCCAGGTAGCAGAAGCGATATTTCACTGTAACATGTCCTGAACGACACCGTCAGTTGTTGGCAAGCACTGCTAATCCGCCCGATTTGCTTTTGCTGCGCCTCTTTAAACCTGCCTGGTCGCATTGTCAGAAAACTGACAGAGATATGTTGGAGTCAGGAATGGGATCCGAGCCCATTCTGATCCCTCTGCATCCATGAAACCTCCATTTCAACTCCTGGGGGATTTGGAGTCGCTGCTCAGGTGTTATCTGAAATTTTGAAATGCTAATCAGCTGCTCTCAGTTGTACAAACAATACCTTGTAACCACAGTTACACATCATCTGTCTGAAAGTAAGGGATGAATGTCCAAACATGCAACATCTCAATCAAAATCACTTATGAATAAAAGTCTACAAAAATAATAAAAATAAAACTCAGAACTAACATAACAAGCTGACACTATCAGCAGCAAAATTCTAGCACCCATTACTTAACAATATTTAGTGAAATAATGAAACTACTGTCTGAGCTTTTCCCACCTCAGAGCTTGCACACTCCTGGCCCAGATGTCCTGCGTGTCAGAGGGTGACATGTGCATGTCCAGGTTGCACACGTTCGGTTTCTGAGGGTATGTCTTCAAACATTGCCTAACCCAGAAAGCCTGGGAGCCCCGCAGGAAAGGATTGGAGATGAAAATAAAGCCTACAAAAGACACAGAGGACTATTAAAGTTAGTTGACCTTGTGCATTGGCTCGATGCAGAGCTTCTGGTCCACTGTAAGGCAGGAGTCCAGAAGAAACTCCTCCTTCAGAGCCACAGTGTTTTCATGTACCTGGGTATCCCTGCAGTCCGAAAGCTCTCCAGTCTCTGATGGGCTGCAAACCGACACAGGCAGCCTCTTCATCACTCACAGCAGCTGGATCCAGTTTTACTGGAACAATCTGGCCGTTTTAACACAAAAATATCAAGACATATCAAAATTACTACCACTGTTCTCTCAGCACCCAATCCTTCGAACTCTGTTTTCTGTTTTAAGGTATTCAAACTTAGCAGCATCACTTTGGAACAGTTTTTTTAACCTGTAAGGCCATCAGAATTCAGGTTTAGTCAGTTCACTCAAACATATTTGCAGATAGATCCTGCAAGAGACCTTTCCTCCCGATGCTGCTCCGCTGCTGAAGTCCGTCACTTCCCTTAAGTCTGGAGGCGGATCTCTTCTTTTATAAAACTTAAACATTTTCCTGAAAACATCCTCTCCGCTTTCTGCCACCATGGAGGCTGCCATCTTGGCCATGACGTAACTGAGTCATGTTGGATCACGTGCCTGTATACGTCAGGGGTCATAGTTGCAGGAGAAGGAGACAAGATGGCAGCCTCGGCTAAGAAAGTGTTGGAGGTGTTTGTGACTAAAATCCCCTGGACTGTAGCTGGCAGTGAGTCTTCTTCCTGTTATCAATTTTGCCGACTTGTAGCATTTTTATGAAAATTGTAAATGGAGAAAAAAAAATCTCTTTCTGGTTGCTTTTAATTGCCTGTGATGTAACACGTGAGGACAGATCGGTCAACTCAGCCTGTGGTTGACTGGTTTTAATGTGTCGGACTTTGCAATAAATTGTTTTTATTTTTTTTCCTCTGTAGCTATGTTCTTACTAGTAGTTCAGGGTACTTGTATCAATTTCCACGTCCGAAAACAAATTGTATACATATATAAAACAAAGTGAGCACTTGTCAATTTAGAAAGAAAGCCAAGTGCAGAACTTGACATCAAACCCTCACATCTGCCACCCAAGAGGAAAAGAGGGATACATTAGTCTATCGCTCGAAGATTGATCCTAAGATCAATGAGTTATAGAGTATTTCACATCATTCAAACTCTATAACTAAGTCTGACTGCAGGTAGTTTACTCACAATTCCAGCCCCATACTTAATATACTTAATAATCAACAGCTGCCAACTTTAATGGCATTGGCTATATAATAGACATCCCATTAAGTGGCGTCTCATCCTTTAAACACATTATCTTTTAACACTTATTTTCTTTTGTAAAATCGGAGAGGAAACGTCTGTCTTCAAACTGAACACTACGTAATAATAAAAAAATAAAAAATAAATAAATAAATAAAAAAGTCAGTTTAGATTTGACCAGTCCATGAATTTTAAAAACCCATTTAAATTTGGGATAATTTTAAGATTGTACCCAAGCCAGGCTTGAAAGACTTCAGACAATATTACTGTTTAAGATGAACTTGAAGTCTGGTAAACTTCAGGATGTTAAAGGATGAGTCCTGAATTCTCAACCAATCTGTTTATATTTCAGAGGAGATGAAGGAGTATTTTGGACAGTTTGGTGCAGTGAAGAGGTGCACCCTTCCATTTGTAAGTTTTCACTCCTTTGCTTTTAGTTCAGTACGGTTAAAAACAAGATGTTAAACTTTGTGCATTTTGAGATGATGAAGATAGAATTTTTTTTTTTTTTTTTTTTGTAAAAATGTGCCATTGCTTTTATGGTTTTATTTGACTGTGATGTTTGTGTTTGATCAGGACAAAGACACCGGCTTCCATAAAGGGTTCTGCTGGGTTTTATTCTCCACAGAGGAGGGACTAAACAACGCGCTGCAGAAGGACCCACATATTCTGGAAGGAGCAAAGGTAAACTATTAGACATGATTTACAGCCAATATGAATGGTTTTAGTCTCAGTATGGAAAAGAAAAAGTCCAGCCCACTTTATTTAACCAATGCTATTCTTTGGTTCCAGCTTTTTGTTCAGAGGAACAGACGTCCCTTTGAAGGACAGAAGCCCAACAAAGATGGAGACTTTGTCTGAAGCTTGGTGGTTCTGCTGAGCAGATGAGACCAAAAATGTTTTCTTTGTTGGGATACTTCATTCCTCCTGCTTTACATCTGAATAAACCATTCGGACAGAAGCATGCTCAATGTGTCTGCATGGAATCCAACGACAGGAAAGATTTCATTTTTCAGACTCGCTTGACTAATAAATTCTGTATTTATTGTGAGAAAGATTGCTCTCCATCACATACTGTCAGTTGTTTTTAATCAATAAAAATGTTTATTGCTATTTTACTTGGATTTTCTTTCATTGTCAGTGTTTCTCCATGTAATGGATGCATACATTTTCCTGGGGCAGAAAAGTTTACATTAAATCTACATTTAATCACGATCATTTGACAAAAAATATATTCCTTTTGGGGATGTGAGGCGTGCTGGTGTCAATCTCCAATGGTCAATGAAGTACACTTGGACACTGCAACCCATGTGCATATGTTGTCATATTTTATTTATTTATTTTTTTTTAAATCCAGGGGAAAAAATTACTATGCATATGGAAAATTTTATTATTTCCTTCTAAGTACAAGCTAAGATAACTAAGTATCATGAAAACTATATAAATTGACCTTAATATTGGAGAAATTTTATTAACATATTTTTAAAGAAAAATAAAATACTTAACTCGACCTTTGTTGCAAAATTCTCAGGTAAGTGAAAATTTGGATGTTGCATGAAGTGAATGCAGTATTTAATTTTTTACGTTAAATCACTGTATCTCCCTCACGTTTCACAAACATTTTAATATTTTAAGTGAATTTTGAACTTAATTTTCTTTTCTTTTTTGCATTTGATAATATGTATTCATTTGTGAACCCAACAATAAAACATTCACGCTGTCAAAATGCCATGTTTTATTTAAAATATTTGTTTTGAGAGGAATGGACAAATACTAATATTTGTCCATTAGTTTCAGTTTCAGTTTTGAAATACATTTTTTATTTGTCTTGTAACAAAATCAAGCATTTTGTTTTTCTTTTACAATAAATAAATATTTGTTGCATTTCTGAACAAATGTGAAAACAACAAACACCTGTCTAATTTGAATTAAGTAAGAACATGTTTCCTCACCTATTTTTTATTTTATTTTTTTTACATTTTTGTGTGGAAGTAATAAATTGCCCTCCTAATCTAAAAAAACATATTTGATAAGAACATTTCAAGGAATATTTCTAACACTTCTTAACAAAATTGAACATCTTATGTTTTATTTGTTATTCGAAATTATTTTGTGTTTCCAAATAAGGCATACATTTTACGTATATGTTGATATTTTTAGTATTATCTAAAGCAGTTTTGTTTTATTTTAATGACACTTTGGGTTTCCGAGCTTCATGTGAATCTATCACTGGTGTAGCGAATACGTTTTGTTGACCGAGACGCATATTAATACGTCACTAAGGTCACCAGAAATGTAGTTTAAAACTGCCGTAATCATCGTAAAAGAAAACGTAAAAATCTACTGTACTAACATAAATACCTTTGGAAAATATTTTTGTAGTTTGAGTATAGTCTTAATGCCTCAGGGTGCTATTATGACTTAATGATAAATCTGAATTAATTCCTTACCTTTTTATTTGAAACTACATTACCCAGAGTTCCTTTTCGTTCGAAAACCCGGCTAAGAGGTCGCAAATCAAACCGGTAAGTGAAGGAGAGCGATGCGCAGGCTGTGGTTGATTTTTCAGCCAAGTTGATATTCTAAGTTCAGATAGCTAAGTGTCTGTGCGTGTCTGTTTGTATGACAGATTTCTGTTTTTGTTAGCTCGCTCCGACTCTCACAGCACTCACCAAACAGTTGTTGCATAACTCAGATGTTCAAGAGGCGTTCAAGTCAACACTGCCAGCGGACTGAAACTTATTTGTGTCATTTTAAATATGGTACTTTCGTGAAGAACACAACTTAAAGATGGTGTTTGAGACCCGCTGCTAGACGGCAGTGGAGGAGCTTTTATCAGGAGTGGGATTTTACACCTGAGCCTCTCTCTTCCGACTTGGGGTGTGCCGAAGAGAAGAGTAGGTTTCACTCATGAGTACAATCTGTCATTTATCATATAAGCTCAGCTGACAGCATGCGTAAAAACACAAATCCTTTAAATGAGTAACTCTTTGAATGGGATGCAGTGAATGTATTAAAACAGTCTGGAATTAGTTCCTTAATAAGGAGGACGTATTCATGGTACATTCCATTCGGGAAGCATCTGCGTTTTTTCCCCCTCCATTATTATTATTATTATTATTAATTTTCCAATAGTTTTTGTTCAAAAACTAAAACTCACATTTAGATCTAATACGCAATACGCAGAGGACATGTTTTACTTGTCTATATTTGTGAAATTATGAAATTAAATGACCAGCAGCTAAACCACATGTTTCAGTTCCTTATAAAATCCAAGTCTTGCAGAATTTCATAAAATATTAGTTTTTAGGAGTGACATTTTCATGTGGTGTAAGTGCTTTAAGATCAGAGTGGTGGTGCAAAAAAGAAACTGATGTCTGACTTTTATTGGCATCTTCAATTTTCATTAATTCTTTCTCTGTTATCTTTACAAAAAAGATACAGTTTTCTTTTTTTATGTCTTTAAACGTGAACTAATTGGACCTCTTCTTCTACAGGTCTCCAATGGCGGGCCGGCTCCTAAAAGTCTCATCTCTGGCCACAGTAGTGTTCGCCTCCTCGGGGTTCTACCTCTACAACAGGCAGCTCGACCTCAATGACCTGAGTGTGATCCGCTTCGGACGAGCAGCATCCGCCGTAAGTTCACATCTTAAATGTTCTCACATGTATGTCTGATTTGAGTTTGATCACATCTTCTGAGAGACAGTGACTGTAGGCAGAAAAGGTTATTGCTCATTTGTTAATTTTTTGTTTGTAGGTTGGATGAGCTCTGTGAACCAGCTTTATGGAACAACAGTCATAACATAGTTTCTTTTTAGATATGTAACTATTTAAAACAAGCAGAAAAGAGCATAAATCACTTTTTTAAATGTGTGTATAAACATGCTAAAACAAGGAGAAACGTCATAAAAGACCCCATTGGACTGAAACCAAATTTGAAAAACAAATGTCTTTTTTTTTTTTTTTTACTTTTTAATAGATTGTATAGATGCTGCAGCATATCAGGAGGCAGGTTATTCCAGAGTCTAGGGCTTGCCTCTGCAAAAGCCTGATTCCCTCTGGGTTGATTCCTTTGACTGCACTAAGAACATATAGCTGGGTGATTTCAGGGCTTTTCTGGGGTTATAAAGGTCAAGGTGAATGTTTGCACTTTCAGTTGGGACATACTGAGAATAAGAAGCAGTCTTTAAGCTGAGATCTGGACTACAACATGCATTCACAACTCCAACGTGTGATATGATTTTTAGCAGAAAAATGATTAGTGTATGTGACGGTATAAGCCACTAGTGTATAGGTAAGGCATTGCATTACACATTATTGTCTTTAAGATCTTCTCATTGGGACTAAATATTTGTAAAAGGATCAAACAGCTCTGATGAGATGTAGCTTTGAAATTGGACTGTTTGCTTGGAACATAAACCTGCTTTTAGCGATGCAAAACTACTTTAACTCAACACAGATATTTTTAAAGTCTTAAACACATGTTCACCTAATCTAGAAGACCTTCTGGTTTAATGTCGCAAAAAAAGCTGCATAGAATTTCCTCACCCCTTTCTGCTTGTGTTTGCAGACAGCAGTGATCAGCTACGACTATCTGACAGCGTTCAGACATGTGGAGTACGGCACAGAGGATTACTGGACTCTCAAGTCCAAGGTAAGAATTAGTTTTTCTAGAAATTGATTAGCTTATAAAATAAGTGAAATAATCTACTTTGGTGTGGAGTCCTTTAGATGGTCTCTCTGCCTACTTATTTTCTGCCATAGCACTCAAGAAAAAAGGAATAAAACATGTAGAGCCATCTTCTGGATAAGAGTGGCAATCATCCCTGATTGGTGTATTTTTATGATTTTCTGCTCTGGACTATGACGTCTGTGATGACTCTTACTGTATCCAAGATGCTAAAGGCCACAGAGACATTTGGAATGAATGTATTTATGTATTGTGATATTGTCATTGCAACATCTACCATTAATAACCCACATCAATGTTACATTTTTTATAACAATCTAGAACTGAACTTGCTCCTACATCAGTGTTTCTCAAAAAAAAAGTATATATATATATATATATATATTTGTTCATCAGCAGTTTGCATGGTGAGTTTAACCGTCTCCTGATGAGATGCATCATTCCTGCAAGTGTTTGTCAAAAAGGTCAGCTAGGGTTATTCAGGTGAGCTCTGCAGAAACAACCTGCTCTGCTACTGCTGGTGATGGTGCAGGAACTCTGCAGTGAACCTTGAAGAGCATGGTTCAGCATGGCTGGCCACATGGATGGGACTCAAACACTCAGACAAGTGCTCCTGCCCCTCGGGCTGCGCCGGTCAAGCCCGACTGAACACGCTGATTAGAATTAATGCATGTTGCTGATTTATTCCAGGGAGGAGGCTCAGCTCCTAATTATCCTGAAGTCAAAGAGGTGAGGCTTCAGAGCTGCAGCTCATTCTTGAGTTTTTCTGCAGCAGACTCAAAGGACCACAGGTAGAGATAATAGGTCAATGACTTAATAAAGTCTGCTTCATCCTGTAAAAAAGAAAACACAAGCTTGTCTTATTTTTTTGGGGGGAAAAAACCCTTTACAAATCAACTATTTCAATCAAATTTTATTTGTATAGCACATTTCAGCGGCAAGGCATTTCAAAGTGATTTACATCATAACAAACACAAAAACACAAAGTCATGCAACATAGAATCAACAATCAAAACATTACATTAAGTCAAGTGCCCTTGTTAAATTTGTAATTGATTAGGTTTCAAATACAAATCTAAAGAGGTGGGTTTTTAGTCAAGATTTAAAGGAAGTCAGTGTTTCAGCTGTTTTACAGTTTTCTGGAAGTTTGTTCCAGATTTGTGGTACATAGAAGCTGAATGCTGCTTCTCCTCGTTTGGTTCTGGTTCTGGGGATGCAGAGCAGATCAGAGCCAGAAGACCTGAGGGGTCTGGAAGTTTGGGACAACAGCAGCAGATCTTTAATGTATTGTGATGTTAAGCCGTTCAGTGATTTATAAACTAACAACAGTATTGTAAAGTCTATTCTTTGAGCTACAGGGAGCCAGTGTTGGGACTTTAAAACTGGTGTTATGTGCTCTATCTTCCTGGTTTTAGTGAGAACGCGAGCAGCAGCGTTCTGGATCAGTCGCAGCTGTTTGATTGATTCATTAGTCAGACCTGTGAAGAAGCTGTTGCAGTAATCAATGCAACTAAAGGTAAACACATGGATGAGTTTCTCTAGATCACGCTGAGACATAAGTCCTCTAATCCTGGAGATGTTCTTCAGGTGATAGAAGGCCGACTTTGTGACTGTCTTAATGTGGCTCTGGAGGTTCAGGTCAGAGTCCATCACTACTCCCAGGTTTCGGGCCTGATCGCTGGTTTTCAGTTGTAATAACTGAAGCTGTGCATTGATTCTAGTTCGCTCCTCTTTAGGAACCAAAGATAATAACTTCAGTTTTGTTTCTGTTCAGCTGGAGAAAGTTTTGGCACATCCACACATTTATCTGTTCTAAGCATCTGTTCAGTGATTGGATGGGTTCAGAGTCACCTGGTGACATCATCATGTAGAGCTGTGTATCATCCGCATAGTTATGTTAGCTAATCTTATTTCCTGTTATAACCTGAGCCAGTGGGAGCATATAAATATTGAAAAGAAGGGGTCCTAGGATTGAACTTTGGGGTACCCCATATATGACCTTTGACCTCTCTGATGAGAAGTTTCCGATTGAAACAAAGAAATCCCCGTTCTTTATGTAAGATTCAAACCAGTTGAGCACTGGACCGGAGAGTCCGACCTAAGTCTCCAGTCGATTCAGTAAAATGTCGTGGTCAACAGTGTCAAAAGCTGCACTAAGGTCCAACAGAACTAGCACTGTGGTTCTCCCACAGTCTGTATTTATATGGATATCATTAAACACTTTGACTAGGCCAGTCTCCATGCTGTGGTGAGACCGGAAACCAGACTGGAAGGAGTCACAGCGGTTGGTTATTGTTAGGAAGTTATTTAATTGTTTAAACAGCTTTTCAGTGACTTTGCTGATGAACGGAAGGTCAGAGATCAGCCTGTAATTCTGCAGTAGTGATTTGTCCAGATTGTTCTTTTTTTTTTTTTATCAGTGGTTTGATTAGTGCTGTTTTCAAAGTCTGGGGGAAAACACCTGAAGAGAGCGATGGGTTTACTATTTGGATCAGATAATTAGCAACAACAGGCAGGACTTTCTTAAAGAAATGTGAGGGTAGGACATCCAGACAGCAGGAACTTGAGCTTAATTGACTTATAATTTATTCAAGGGTTTTATAATGAACTTGTTGAAATTAGGTAATTTTTCCTGCATTTGTTTTGTTTGGACACAGCATTGGCACTGGCTTTAGAGTGGATCTGCAGATTAATCCTTTGATTTTTTTTTTTAAATTTCCCCTGAAAAGAAGCTGGAAAACTTGTTGCAGTTTTACAGCATTAGATTGAAATTCAGGTGGTAACGTCATAGGAGGGTTTGTGAGCCTGTCAACCGTCGTAAACAAAGCTTGAGCTTGTTCATGTTTTTGTTTATGACATCTGCAAAAATAGCTTCCTTTGCATGTTTAGTGTTGAGTGATAGTTACATAGTCTTTCTTTATAGATATCATAATAAACGTGAAGTTGAGTTTTACACCATTTTTGTTCGGCCCTCCGGCAGAGTTGTCTTGTAGATCTAATTGTTTGTGCATTTCTCCACAGTTACACACTGGACATTATTTACTTAGAAATGTGATCAAAGTCAACCAAGTAAAAAAAAAAAAGATCACTAGGCATAAAATTAGGTGTCCAGTAGATGCACTGCATCTGAAAGTCTTGTAGTTTTGTTCAAAGAAAAAAAAGAAAAAGAAACACGACCTGCGGAATCCCTAATCCTTCATGAAATCATCTACTATAGTCCAGGCAGTCAATATCAAAAAGCAGGTTAAAACCATGTAAATCCTGTGTGTCAGATGAAGTCATTATGTCAGCACCCACTGACTTCTAAAATTATTTTCCTCTTTCTGACTTGTTTGACTGCATGGTTAATGAGCTGCTGTAAGTGCTCCTCCACTTCTTCCTCGTCATCCTGGCTGCATGTTCATCGCTCGGCGATGCAGCCAGCTGCTTTCAGCCTCTCCTGAAGAGCTTGATTCAAAAGCCACTTGAGCAGCCAGTCTCAGAGCCTCATCAAAGGCTTCCCTGCGCAACCCGAGGGGCCATTCACAGCCAATTAGAGAGCATCACAGAACAAGCATGCGAACACTCTGAAGTCTGCCAAATGAGAGCTGGAACATGCCTATAGAATCTCATCAGAGTCTGCTGACTAAATGACTTAGTCAAATATAGTTTAAAATCATTCCTAACCCTATTAAAACTTCTTCTGAGATGACAAAAGTTGGATTCAAACACCCTTTGGTTAGTTATTGAAAAGGTCCTCAAAATTGAGTAAGACAAGCCAAGTTTTTTGCATACCATGTTTCAAAGTGTTTTACATGATAACATAAACAATTTGCATTGCAGCGACATAAAGAAAAGTTGGACTACGGACTAAAATGTTTCAATTAATATCATGAATAGAACAGTCAGAGGGAGCTGTAAACAAATGGGTTTTTAGTGTTCATTAAAAATAACTCAGCGTTACGGCTGTTTTACATTGACTGAAGGTTTGTTCCAGGTTATTGGAGCATGAAAGCTGAATGCTGCATCTCCATGTTTGGTTCTGATTCTGAGGATCCAGAATAAATTTTGCCCAGAAGATGTGAGTTGTCTGGAAGGCTGATTCAACAGCAGCAGATCTTTAATGTTTTCTGGTGGTAAGCTGTCCAGTGATTTATAAACTAGCAAAAGTATGGCTACCGGGAGCCATTAAGGACTTTAGAATTGGGGTGATGTGCTCTTTCAGTGTAATCAATAGATTTTAAATTGTTAAAAAGTCAGGGGTTTGGAAATGCAATTTCAGAGGGTTAACGTTATCCTGCTGTGTTCAATCTAATGCCAATTTGGATAAGTCTTTGGTATCGCTGTCCTGTGAAAAAACCCATTTGTGTTCATATCCTAACTACATAATCTGTCCCTGAATGGATATTGGCCAAAATATTATATTTGGTTTGAATTTTAGCAGTTTTAAGACAAAGAAATTAAATTTATAGGGGCTTGATGAATAATAGAATCACATAAAAAGTCAACCAGCTTTTTTAGAAACACTAGTGTGAATGTAAAATAGCGAAAAGACAAAACTGTAAAAGATTTCAAATTGGTAATGGTTTTTTTCCGATTGTCTTTTTAGCCACTATTAATAGTCTACTCTAACAACTGAAATAATTTCAATTAGTGTCGCTTATATTTTTGCAAACTTGATATTTTCTTCTTTGAACTTCTCAATGCTGTGCAAAGAATTTTGGTGGGTAAAAGTGTTTTTTTTTTTTTTTTTTAATGCCTTCCAAAGTAAAACATCCCAACTGGTCTAGAACAACAAAAGTGAGCTTAATTTTGTTTTCCTGTTTTATTTCTATTTTATTATTTCTTATTTTGTTTACAGCGGTATCCTCAGGTTGCACTCCTTCCTTTATTCTTTTGTCATTCCACCTGCCCTTCAGCTCTTCATGCCAGTGAGTCAAATCAAAGACAAAACAATCAGACAGATTAAAATGCACATCAGAAGCACCATTAATGTCACAGAGTGCTGTGCGATGGAGATAGGTCTTTATCTCTGCACTGATTATGCAACCCTCTCCTGGTCCTCTTTCACTGTTGTCTCTCTCCTACTCTCTCGCTCTCCAGCTGTACAGGCTTCTATTAGCATCTCATTACAAGTCATGCCAACACATGATTGGGAAATTAAATGTAGCTTACTTAATACAAATGAATAATGCATGACTGACGACTGAGGCCTGCGGGCGAGGTTGGGAGGGGTCGTTCGCCTTGAATATAGAGATTTGAAAATACAGTAATTGAACGGCGCCTTGTTTTAAAGATAAAGCTGCTTGTTAGTTCTCTCTACTGTCCATTTTCAACAGAAGCCATCTAATTGCAAATCAAAACCCTGATGTTGCCTTGTGTTGCTTCTTTACTGCTGGTCCTATTAGCAGAATGTGTTTTGCTAAAAGCTGGATCTTCGTGTGTTTAACCTTCAGCTCCTAAAGCTTTTTATTTCTGATCAGCAACAGCCACGCTTGCTAGAGGATGGGTTCACCATAAACACCACAGCAGAGATTACAACTTCTATCATACTGCAGTAGGTGTTGCGGATTCTGTCTAATCTGTCTACTTTGTTAAATGCCAAGTCCTTCCCAAAGGAATTATATACTTACTGCATGTCTGCAGGGCAACCAAACTACATCCCAATCAGACCATTCCTTCTGGATGCTCTTCTTTTTCTGGCAAGTGAGTGCATACGAGTCATTCAGCAAAATCTTACTCATTGTTGAATTTGCACATCCAGCAAAGCCACAAGCTTTCCCCTGTAGCACACCAAAATATTACCAATTTGCCAATTTTTGACTAAAAGGGGCCTGACTTTCATACTGATCATTTTTCCTTGTTAGTCAGCAGCAGATACTAATTTCAGATGGTGTAATGTGCCCTCGGTGGTTCCTCTTTCATGTTTAACCTCAGATAAATGGTCCCACTCTACGTTGCAGCTGCTCTGCAACTGCAAAACAGGATCTAATGGCTTCATCCTAACAATGTCCCACTTGCAATGTCTAAACCTTTGTCTGAAGCAAATATGAAAGTATGCTTTTTTTATTAATATATTAGTAAGTTCTTGTGACCTTGCATTGCAGGCTACTTATTTAAGAATTTGTCAGAGATGGTATTTCAATTAGTTGAAAAACTGAGTGTAGTCTGGTTGGAGCTTCTTAACATCACATTATGATTGTCTGCTTTATTTCTTTAGACAATCTTTGATTGATTTTAACCGCTAGAAAAAAAACAAAAAAAACAAAGGCAGCAAAGGTGGGATTGTACACTTCTTATTACATAATTATCACAATTTGACTTTGAAATCTTTTGCACCACATCTTGTCAGGTTTGACTGTACCATTTTTCTTATTTCCTTTTAAACGATTCACTCTTGAAACCTTTAGCTTCTCCATCACATTTAGGGTCTGTAGGAATCAGATTTCTGATTAATTTTCTATAAGATCTTAGTTTACCCAACATCCTCCAAGTGTTTTACTTTTATGTGATGTCTAAATTTCTTCAGATAACATTGGATGGTAAAATAAATTCTTTAAATTCAATTACTGGCATTGACTAAAAATGTGGATACAATATTTTTTGTTGAAGTTTTTTCCAGGTGAAAGGAATATCCCTCTGGGTTAAACTTACATCTGTAATAATAGTGATTCTTGGTCAAAATAGATTGAAGAATACTGGTACGTCAGATGTTGGAGAAAATATTGTTTTCTTGTTTCCATGATGAACTAGTATGAACTCTAAATGCTGTGATGGCATACAAAGAGAGAGACTTTGGATTAGATTACTGAAACAAACTAAAGGCGTAAGGAGATGAAGATACACTGCAGGTGTTTAAATTCATTTTATCTGATGGAGAGAAAGGCAAAGCACGGAGCGAGATGCGATAAACTGGTGATAGTGACGTCTAATGATCTCTTTGCCTCCTCAGCTGCAGGAGGCAGAGCAGCTTCAGGCAAGCAGCCATTTTGAAGGTGGCTTTTCATGGCTGAGATGAAAAGAACAAAAACGCTGATTCACTCGACACATCTGCACAGCATTATGCAGCCTCTGTCTGAGCACCACCCAAAGGTTAAAGATAAAGCGCTGCTTTTTGCCCCCGTTACACTGAATATGTCTGAGGTTGTCACTGTGATATGAAAGAACCACCGAGGGGAAGGAAATCAGAGCCTCGGCTGATGCTGATTAGTGACTTCACCAGAGAACAACAAATCACGCTCTGTATCAGCAGCTTTTCTGATACTGAGCTCTACTGTTTTCTTTTTTTTTTTATATATTTTGCATATGTGATTTAGTCTCTTATCCACAAAATACAGACACGATTACAAATTGCTGCAGGGCTCTGCAATCATCCGCACAAGATCATCTAATCAGTGGTCGTTTATATAACCAGTCAGTCCAGATCAGGACTGTTTGTTAGTTTTTTGTTTAACATTATTATATGCAAAATTGCAGTATTAGAAGGCAGAATTTCAGATTTAAGCTGATGTTTATTTTTTAATGTAAATGCATTTGAATACTGAATGGCTGGAAATCAATTAGAAGCACTTGCAGAGAAATCAATAACAATGAAAGAAAGACACAGACCTGGTCCTTGGGAGATCTTTGAATTGGAATGTTTAAACCTCTACCCTTTCTCTTTCATGTAGTTTTCATTTGCTTTAACATGATGTTCTTTTTCAAGAACTCGTAGTAATGTTTTTCAGTGGTATGTCAAGTCTGAGCATTGGCCATTGTGCCGATAAACAAGTTTAAGAGATGTTTCAATAGTGAGCGCCTTTACTGTATGTTTTATTTGTTAAAATATCAATGCTGTCAGTAATCTTGCTTGTTCCTTTAGTTTGCTTTAGGTTATAAGAAAAGTTGTCCACATTGTGTTGTGCCCCTATTACGGTCTTTATCCCCAGGAATTGGCCAGTGATGTGAGGGGGGGTTTCTGTCTTTTATAGCTTTTGTGACTTAACATTGGTGGTGTGTCATCCATGCTGGGAGGTGCAGTTCTTTCTGTCTGTTAGTAAAATGTAAGTCCAACATTGGGATCTCCAAAAGATGAGAAGCTCGTGGCCTTTTTAGGTTATGCTTAAGCATTTTTTAAATATCAGTTTATGTCAAATTCATCATTAATTAATCTCTGTAATTTTAAAACTTAGAAAGCTTTGCAACCTATACAATTCATTTTCATTATCAATCGATGGGGACAAACCTTGAATCTCTTTCATTCAGTGGGACGATTAAGAGTTTTAGAAAACTAGCAAAGTGAAAACGGTCATGTTTTGGTTGCGGCTTGTGATTAGATTTGCTTTGGTTTGCTGAATGTGACCCCAATTCCATTTCTGATTGGTTGGTATCAGAACCAACCAATCAGTGCAATATGTGCATGTTTTACATGCACATATTGCCATTTTTATAGCACAGATAAGTATTTGTTATCTTTAGTTATTATTAAAATGCTGTGTATATATAAAAAGTAAATTAAAATAAATTTGACTTCACAACATAACCATCTATAATACGTTGACATTGGCTGTCTCTTTGAGAAACTCTTACTCTTTCCGATATGCCATCACAACAGTGCTTCTCCATTGTGTCATTTATAGATGTTAGGAGCATCGGATAAATAAGTACTTTGTATGAAAGGTTCAGCAGACGTGCAGTTCTACCAGGTGTTTGTTATCTGCTGCTGCCACTAGTCTGGTGGACCTGTGTGGAGGAGGTGTGAGGAGGGGATTCTCAGTGGGGCGGGATCTCAGCTGGGGACTGAAGCACTAAGGAGGAAATAGGCGTTGTTTTGTAGGAGCAGGGGCTTAGGGACCCCTGAAAGGCTTTCAAGGGAAATTAAAAGATTTCTCAAACAGAGAAATCTTTTTAATACCCAAGCAACACTTTGGTTATGTGTTTAATGAGGAAAAAACATTCTAACATGATTTCAAGCTCAGAAATGTAGATTTTACATAATATCCACCTCCCCTTTAATACACAAAATTGAGAATAATTAAATTCATGCTGTAAATGATCTAACAAGGTTTTCCGCTTGCCTTATTAAAGTTGTCGTCTCAGTGTAAAGAATCAGAATCACCCAGTCTTCCAATGGTTTGGGCCAGAACTGACTGCCTTTCTGCTTTGGAGCGACCTGTAGGCTGATGCAAACAGTTATCGGCAATGAAATATCAACTAAGGTTAGAAACGGGATCAGGAATGACGCAACGTTAGAAATAAATTAATAACAAAACATATGAAAATATTTGGTCAGAAATAATGTTTTTAAAAAAAAAAAAATTCTATTGTGAAAATTCTGATGTTGAAAGTTGACATATCAAGATGATTTACTTATATTTTTGTATTATAGCCATCTCTATTTGTCAATGTAAATTCTCTTGATGCCCACAACTTGTATATGTTTTAGTAGCTGAGGTCCCAGTGCTCACTAGGAGACACATGTGGGACATTGGGATGAAGGAAAAAAAAGAAGTCACGAAAATGTTATTTTTTATTAAATAATGTCAATTGTAAATTGTTATACTGATGTTGTGCAACTCTTCTTCAGACTGTTTTTTTTTTTTTTAAGACTTGGATTTAGCGTTTCGATCCTTTAGTTTAAAAAGAGTGACGTTACAGTGCAAATCTCTTGTGGTGTTGCACTCAGATGTTTCCACCAGCAGATGTCAGCAGTGACTGCATCAGTCAGGTCATTATGACGGGGAAAGGGGCTGTGCTCAGCCCTGATAAGGGTCCACCACCACTCCTGGAGCTCTAGCTCTAGTGAGGGGCAAGCTATGTAAATACGGGGTGGGGCCAGATAACTGCTGACCTTGACGTGCTCATGGCAGCAGCTTATCAGCCAAACAAGTCCGAGGCAGAAAAATCCTTGAGGGATGATTGAGAGGAGGGAGCGTTTAACATTTGCTTCCCGACTGCCTGCTGTGGTTACATCATGGCTGACAAGCTGCTCTCCAGCAGTAACAGCGGCGTAAATACTCCATTTCACTGTCGCTGTTTTTTTTTTGTTTTTTTTCGTTTTTCCTTTTTTTTTTTCTTTTTTTGTTTTGCTGTGTGCCAACCAGAGAAGACGAGCCCCGCGGCATCTGGCAGGGTGCCGCAGAAATCACACCATGTTGTGTTTTTAAAGGAGTGGCCACTGCACTGCAACATGATGTGCAGGATAATTTAATTAGGCAAATTCCCCACTCCCTTAAACCTGAACACCTCACTGTTGGATTACATATCAAGAAATGTGTTGATGAAGCTGAAATGTTTAAGATCATTAAAAAAATGGTTTGATCAAGTACATTGAGGTGAGATACATTGTTTGGACATGCTTGTTTCCATGGTGACCTAAAAAAAGTCACTAAAGTTGGCTATTCTTTAGAGATGTTGTGTTTACAATTTGTCTCTGTCATTGCTGTTTTTAGGTGAAGCCTAGACCAATTTAATCCTGTTTTTTGTTTCTAAGCAATAATTTCTTTTTTGTGTTTGCTTCATGAATGTGTTTAAAGCCAGACAGCCACAGCAGTGATGATCCCTGTTTACTGCTGTGAATAAAAATGAGGAGAAACTGAAGGAGGAGTTAAATCTCAGCCTGATGATTGGGGTTTACAGGAAATTGTTTTAAATGGGTAACAAAACAAGCTGCTGCCTGAGGTTTCGCATTTCAAGAGTTACTGGAATTCGTATGTATATGATTTGTATTCAAAATACCATTTGTAAAGGAATCCAGGATGTTGTCTGCAACATAATAAAAATATAATTCTTACTCTAACTGTAACAAAAAAAGAGGATTCTTACTCTGACCCTCATGATTTAAAGCTTAAAGGTTCAACCTTAGTTCAGCAGTGGTGTGAAAATGTTGTTGTGATGGAGCAAATTAAGACAACGGCAATATTCTAAACATAGAACAGCCAATAAGGAAATTATTTAGTTTGTGGAGGCAAATAAATTGAAAACATGTCAGTGCAACTTAGCAAGGGGAAACAAAATAATTGCCTTTGTCTCTTTTATTTGTTTCTGACATCACAGACATGTATTGTCTGAGAGTTGCAACCTTAACAAACTGTTCTCTGGGGAGATTTGCAGAAGCACACGCAGTTCCTGCTCACAACACATTCAACTAATCATAGCGCTCATTTCACAGACATCAAACACAGCTGGAAACAAAAGGTCACTGGACAGCTACATTGCAAACATCTGATAAAACTCTCATATTATTCTCATAAAATCTTCTATAATAAAATCAATTATAGAGATGTCATTCTGCCCAAGAAAGACTGCAAGGCATATCTCACTAAATAAATTACATCCATGGATATTTGCACCATTTCTGAGCACACAAAATTCTGTCCTACATTTAATAAGACAAAACCTTTTCTTTTTTCAGGTCAGTTACTAATATGCTTAAACAGTTTAGGTGGCTCTCTAAACTTCTAATCATTCCCTGCCATTGTGTTAAATGGAGAGACACATTTTCATGTGTGTTAGATCACACAATCATGGAGAAGACTTCTAACTCGACAGATGTTCAGAAGACAGCCATCCACACCACTCTCAATGAGGGTATGCACCAAAATGTCATTGCTGAAGAAGACGGCTCTTCACAGAGTTCCAAGCAAATTAATAGAAAATTGAGTGGAAGGCAGAAGTGCGGTAGGAAAAGATGCACCAACCACGGGGACAACCACAGCCTTGAGAGGATTGTCTAGTAAAATCCATTCCAGACGAGAGACCGCACACAGACAAAATCTTGACATCTGCTACAAATGTGGCATTCCCCTTATCAAGCTTCTCCTGCACCAGAGTCGGTGTCAGAGGTGTTTTACCTGTGATGAGGAGAAAGGAAGTAGACTGTTGTGCAATGGTCTGGAGCCCTGCTTTCAGATGAAAGCAAATTCTGCATTTCATTTGGAAATCAAGGTTCCAGGCTCTGTAGGACTAGTGGAAAGGCATGAAATTTACATTACCTGAAGTTCAGTGTGAGGTTTCCAGTCAGTGATGCTTTGGGATGCCATGTCAACTGTTGGTGTTGGCCGACTGTGTTTTCTGAAGTCCACAGTCAATGCAGCCATCTACCAGAAAATTCTAGAGTAGATGGACTTGAACCTTGCTCACACTGCTAAAGGTGCTGGTTCAATAACCATGGTGTTCCTGTTTTTGATTGTTCATTAAACGGAACTTGAACCCCATGGCGAATCTATGGTGTATTGTCAAAAGGAAGATGAGAGACACCAGACCCAACAAGACAGATAACCTGAAGCTATCAAAGCAGTCTAGGCTTTCATTGTACCTTAGTACTGACACAAGTCAATATCCCTTATGCCATGGTACATTGATGCAGTAATTTATAGAAGAGGAGGCCCAACCAAGTACTGAGTGCATAGAAATGTAAACACTTTTCAGAAGCCTGATATTTGTGCTTAAAACATCAATTTTAGTTGGTCTAATGTGATATTCTAATTTTCTAATTTTTGGCTTTTCCGTACCTGTAGCCATAATCATTAAAACTAAAAAATACAAGCGTAAAGCCTTTACCTCTGTGTGACGAAGCTCTATCCTTTGAGAGAACTTAATCTTTAACTTGCCAAGAAGGAGACTTTAAACCTTTAAAGCAAAGCTTATTTTGGTACAAAGGTATGGACCAAAATCCCTGCTAAGATGTGAGCAAGCCTGGTGAAGTGAAAAAGAAACTGCCTCAGTATTTGGTGGACCTAATAATGAGGGTTGAGAGTATAATTTAGTTCCACCAATTCCAAATATTTCTCGTGGTGAGGAAGCATTTGTACTAACCAGTAACGGTGGCTTTCTGGAGTGTATTCTGTATTTGTTGGAAGCTTGGTTGGTTTTTACTGATCCGTAGCGTCCACCGCCTCATGGCAGAGAGTCTTTCTGCCGTTCTTCCAGCACCAGGCACCACCACTCGGGCATGACGATAAAATGCAGAGCATGAAATTAACTGTGCCTGCTGTTAGAAAAATCAGCACCCTCCATCTTTCTGTGCCCTCTCGCTTCTTTGCTTCCCAGACAGTTTCCCCTGAATCCCACATCCTGGCTGTTCTCAGGATATTACGACGAGAAAGCTGCATCATAGCAACACTGCGACGGCTCGGAGACATAACAAATGGCTTTAAAACTTTTTTCGATTTGCCATGTTTCTGGCGGGCTTTGTTAGAATAAATGCATTTTTAATATCATCTGGAGCAGCAGAGCATGTGCATTAACCGCAGGAGGACTCTTTGAGAGTTGCTTTGCCTGGATAATACTTGTAGCCAAGGCCTTATTGACCGTACAGGCTTAAATCTCAGCACAAACACTGCACAGCCTCTCCCCTCCCCAGTGACAGGCGGAGAGATGAGCCCCAGTGAACTGAGTAACGAGCTAATCATGAGCATCCCAGTAATAAATAGGTCTTGTTCATAGTCCACTAATCCCAGTCATTTAGTCGTGGTGAGGCTGCAGAAATCAATTACTGCAGCTGGAGCTTGCTCTCTGCTTTCCAGCTGCACACATGTCCACCCCTCTGACTCTTGAGACAAAGAGTTGCATTCTTAACGTGTTTCCAGATTTATTTGTTATATAGTAAATTCATGTTGTTGTATTTTTGCTTCTTACTTCTGATAATATCAGGTACCTATTTTTTCTATCTAACCTTTAATATTTAGACTAATTTGAGGTTTATTTTATCGTTAAGATGAGTTTAGATCATCGAACACATCGCTGTAGTGAGGATCTGTTTGGAACTGATTTGCCCAGTGTGTTCCGTCTCTTGACTTTACCCTTCAACACTATCAAAGTGCACAAAACAAGGAGGAGGTGGGGTGCACTCCTAGAAAACAATTTGCCATCTGTGCTTAATGGCAGCTGAAGACCATCCACCGTCAGGCTCCACAGGGAGCTGGCCTCGAGGTCCCCATGTTTGAACAGAAACAGAATAAACACACAGACAAAAAAAAAAGATCCAGTCTTCTTTAAACTATCACGTTTTATGAATCTGCAGATGAATCAGGAGAAGAGTTAAAACTATTTTTCCTTGGCAGCTGAAGAGCTGAATCCCATGGATACCAATTAATCAAGCAGTTGCAGACTTCCTGCTCTAGAGATTTTTTGTTTATTGCTTATAATCAAAATGATGCTTTGATTTAAAGTATTTGAGGCTTTTAAAGGTACCAGTTTTTGGGGATTTCATTCTTTGTTTTTCATCCTGTCTTTTGCCTCAGCCTTGTATCCATCCCGCCATCAGACTCCTGCAGCTGTTTCTTTCCTTCAAATCACCATCTGAGTGCGGAGAATGAGTGTGGAAACACTGTGAGGCATTCTGCACCAACCCGTGTCTCTCACAAATTAACCCTCGTGTCTCAATCGCTAATAGTCCATTTTATTCGATTGCGCATGTGTTGAGGTGGTGGGCGGCGGCGGGTGCCAGCCTATCCCCAAGCAGCGTTCCCCCTCTGGCTTTCAGGGAGCTGCATCGCCATGGTGATGTCATCCTCAAGCCGAGCGCCCGCCTTCATCCAACAAAGCCGACTGATTACTGGAGGAGAGGAGAGAAGAGGAAGAGCAGCGATCGATCTGATGATCGAACCACGAGTCGACGTCACTTTGGGTCTGATCAGCTTCCAGGACGCGTTTTCAGTCACAAGCTTTTAAAGTTCGCCCCTTCAAGGCTGCTGATCAGACTGACACGATGATGACATAATCTTCTGTGAACAAGTAATCATGATAACAAGCTGCAAGGTTCATACAGTTTAATTTAATCTCATCTGAATGCAACATTTTCCAGAGCTGCGGTAAAGATTTAACTGAAAGCTCTGCTCACAATATGGTTCCAGAATCAAAAGGCCTTCTGATAGAGGCCCTTATGCAGATTAATGAAGAACAAAGCCCATAGGATTTTTATTTCATTTTTTTTTATCTTAAGTCCATTAAGTGCACTTTTTACTTTACTTTTAAATCTTTATAAATATTATTTGTATTTGTTTGTTTTGCCATTTTTCCTGTTAAAAATATAAAGTATAAATGCATGTTTAAGTCATTTTTGTTGATGGTAATAGCGGGACAGTTTGTTTATTTCTAATCTAAAACTTAACAAATTCAGTTTATTGTTTTCCCTTGATCAATTTTGCAGTTTTTACAGTTTTTGAGACCTGACTCTAAGGACATAACAAAAAGGGAGACACATCACAGTTTATGAAATATTGATTTAACACAAACCTGGAGTAAAATGAAAGTTTCTAACATGAAATGTGAAATCAGTCGTGTATTATTGTAATGGGCAATAATAATATTCTACAAAGCAAAAGCAGGAGCACAGATACAAGTTAGTTAGCAATCAGTATTTAAATGATGGAGGGCCTTACCAGATTGTTGTAAAGGAAAGATGATTAAGTGATTAAGCAGGGTTTGAAACACATTATGTATTTTTCATAAAATGAAGATAAATAAGAACATTTTTCCATCCTTCAGAGTCATTGTAGGAAGTTTTCTGTTCTAATTATCATATTATATTTTAGTCGTTTAAGTTTCTTTAGTATCAAAACTGAATCATTTACTGCCAAAGTTTGCAATGAGATTTTATTCAGAATATAAAATATAAAACAAATCAAGTGTGCAATCTTTTGCAACCATAAATTCAGAATATTTTTTTTCTTCTGAAATAAAAAATTACTTTCAAAAGATGCATCTGAGATGTATTTGTATTTTTTTTAATGTCTTGAGGTAAAAACTGGTTGAAGTTTTGAATACCTCATTTGTGTCTTTTTAGAAACTTTATTTATTCCAGCCTCTATTGTTGGTGTTGAAGGAGTGGGCCGTACACCCCAGTGTGAAAAGGTGGCGCTGCTGTAGCAAAATGCATTTCTGAGCAGAAAAGGCTCATCTGGTAATCTCTGGTGACTTGTTTCTGTCATTGCGCTGTCATCATCGGCCAGATGACACTGGTGTCAAACGCTCCTGTGGGAGTCAGCTGTGTGTGCGAGTGTGTGGGGTGGGGGTTACCAGGGTTAAGGGGAGCTAATTTCACGCCTTTTTATTTGCACGGGTCTCCGGAGACAAACTCTCTATAAGCATTATCACTTCCAGCTGGTTCAAATGGGACAGACGAAACGAGACCAGCACACAGTCTCTGTGTTTGTCCCTCTTCTGTCTCAGTGTGACGATGCCTTCCAGCTCAAAGCTGGATACATTAAGAAACTATTATCATTTTCCTATTTGTGGAGGAAAATGAAATGGGAAGGTTTTAGACACCATTTTCAACCTTCGTACTGCAGATTCTCAGATTTCATCCGATCTTGAGCCTTTCATAACTGCTTGCATCTTTTTCAGACCGATTAGAAAATATTATCATGTGCTTTGCACAATAATCTGATTTTATCCTGATACTCCATCTCCTGTAGGTGCATCGACGATCAGCAGAGCGCCTCCGAGACTTGTGTTGCGCCAACCGGGGCACCTTCATCAAAGTAGGCCAACACCTTGGTGCTTTGGACTATCTTCTGCCCGAGGAGTACACCTCCACCCTGAAGGTGCTCCACAGCAGAGCTCCTCAGAGCACCATGGAGGAGATTCAGCAGGTCATCAGAGAAGATCTTGGAAAGGAGGTACATGTGGTTTGACATTAATTGTTCCCACCTCTGCACCACAGTCGGTTCAGTTTGGATGCAGCGCAAAGTCTGGCGTGATGTGAAGTCCTGCAGCCAATTGACATACAGACCTTTTGATGAAAGCTGTACTAATTAAACAGATTTGAATCCTGAATGATTCAACTCCTATCTGTCACCTAAAGTCTGCTCTGAGGGAGACACAACTACTGCAGCGTTTGGTCAGAGTTGTCAGACACCTTTAACATTAGCAAAATAATTTGTCACACACAGTTTTTCAGAGCAAATGCAACATATTTGTTGAACTGTACAGCCATCCCAGTGTTTAACTTTTGCTCAATAGCTTTGTATTTGCAAGGTTAGAGAAAGAAAGATGTTTTCGTGAACATTGCATCTGTACTAGTGGTGTATATTGATGTGGAGAAGACGTTGAACATTTTACGGAAATCTTGGATTTTTATGCGGCGTTCAGGAGCCTGTATACATTGCTGTATACCAATCCAGTTTGTTATTTTATTGTAAAATACGGGAATTTTCTCATTGTGAAAGCAGCTTGGATTTACAGTTTATTGTAGAAACTACAGGTTCAAATACAAATAACAGCAGTTGAAGCAAAGTGAGATTTGCCTTAACAAAAGAGTACAAAGAGCACTTTATTCTCTGTGAAAGGAACGTATGTCTTTGAGCTCCCAATTTTCCCTTAATGCACTTACATCTGCACTTTTTGGCACGTGAGGCTCCTTCGTGACGAGCTCTGATTTGATGTTAAATCTGCACTTGTCTGCACGTGTGCACTTTGTGGATTGTGGGAAAAGAGAGGGCAAATAAACCAGAACTGGACCAGGCTGACATTGTGTCCTTGTTTGGTTTTATAAGCTGAAAAAGCTGTTACAGCTGTTGGCACAGAGTGCGATGTTTGCTCTCAAACTGGTTGTTATGACAGCCTTTTAGGGCCTGCAGGAGGCCAGGCAATTATTCTGTTATACTCAGATACACAGGTCCTCTGCTAACACACACACTCCCCTCTGCTGTGTGGTAAAGAAGTGGACTTATTGTTCCCATTGTTTAGATGCATTAAATCTGCAGCCTCAGTCAAGTTGCATAAAACCATCAAGTTTGGACTGAACTTTAATCTGTTGCTAAATATATCTAGTAAAATGTATATTTCACTCAGTTATTTCAATCTTTTCCATTGGATCGGAAGGTATAGGTTCTGCAGGAAAAAAGGTCAGAAGAACACAGCTCAGCCTGCACATGTTGATCATATCTTCACTTTTTAGATTTTTGTTGTTGGATCACTTTTGGTATGAACTTTCACACTGCTGGGTGTTTCAGGAGGACAACTATTCAAGTGGGTTTTGGAATAGATGAAGCAAAACACATTTCACTGCCGAGAGTGGCTACTGTTTCCATCGAAGGGTGTTAGAGTAGAATAGAAATACCCCTTATTGTAGAGTCACATGAGGGCAAAGTTACAACATAAATACTGTGCAGTTATTAAAAATAGCATTCTCATATCCAAGCAAAATTTCTATTTGAGCATAAAACAACAACAGACTATTGCAATAAGTGACGATAAAAACTGTGCAACAACCAAGATGTGCAGATACCAGAAGAAATTTTATATAAAATGAGAATATAACTGCAAAATAACTACAAATAACTCCAAATACCAGCATGTATGCAAACACTTACTGAGTAAGTTGGAAGCAGTGATGCAGTTACAGACTCTGACAGCTGCTGGGAGGAAGGATCTATGATTTATACCGTTGTGCACCTACGATGCAGCAGTCTGTCACTTCAGCTTCACAAAGCTGGTTTGAATTTTTACATTGACATATGTAAGAACATATATAGTTATTTTTTTTAGATTACAAAGTCATCTGTGTCATTTGGAAAAAAATATCCAGAAGAAACTTTTTTTCCAGTCTCAAAACAACGTCATGCTTGATTTTTCAGGGCAGTGCAATCTCCTAAAACAAATACTTTGAGTGAACAGGTTTAAATGGGGAAAAATAAAATTTTAAAAAATATTTTTGTTAAACTTGATGGCCTGGTTTATACATGTAAGTTTTATATATTTTCACTTTTATGCAGTTGTTCTCTATGGCGACTGCACTCGCATCCAGTTAATTAAAAAACAGACTATTTGAGATTTTTATTTTTTTACAGGGCAGGAAGCAGCTCCAACTTGCAGGCTAATTATTAGTACCACTTGATTTTCAAACTGTGTTTACAGCAGTGCACCTGCAGCATCTCCAACATTCACAGGAACTTTTGTAAAGCCTTTAGGGGGAGGGGCACAAATTATAAGTTTCATCTTATATTTTATATCTGTACAGTTATTCAGAGTCGTCCTCTAATGTACAACCAATACATAATATTTTTCTCAGGCGTTTTACAAAAGGTGCTCATTGGGTTTGATTTCTCCTGCTTTCTGCGTGGGGCGTCATTATCCCTGAAAAGGCAATGATACAACTCTTGTATGTGGAAAGCAGGGGGAATGGGATGAATCAGCCCTCCTCCCTCCTGAAGTGGCTGGGAAAGAAGCGACGCTGATGAGCTGTACCAGGCGGCTCCGGAGCTGAAGCGGCCGCCGCTCCAGCATCATTTCCGTTTCACCGCGCATGCTTCTTTTTTACAACATGGCCTTTTTGTCATGTAGAAGGATTGAGTGGAGCGTAGAGCTGCCGTGCTGTTTCCAGCACCGTTTGTGGCGACATATGCATTCCCACTGTGCGCAGATCTGGCTGCAGCGAATCTGCTGAAAAGCCCGCTCTGCACAATATGTCGTTTTACCAAACTGAGTCCAGGACGAATGTCACACTTAGCTGGTACTAAAGGCGTGACTCGGGAGAACATGATGGCAACATGGCTGTTCAGGTTGGGCAGTGTGGGTGTGGGGACATCTGTGGACGTGGCTCTTTCAGGAAGTGGAATGTCGTTCCCAAGCTGATAAAATCCCAAATGAGCCAAAGAATTTAAACAAAAAAAAAAAAAAATGAGGGGGCGGATTATTGTGGAGGCACACTGGTCGTGCTGGAAAACCCTGTTTTGCTATCAGTGTTTATAATTGTTTATGTGGTGTTATTTGGATGAGATCGACAAATCAAAGCATTAAGCAAAAAAGCATGATGTATCACAGAGCTGTATTGTAAAACTCAATGCGTTGAGTTGGTGCCAAATCAGGACAAATGAAATCATAGAAAAACAATCCAGTTCACATATACCATCCAGTAATTCAGATCTATCCAGTTAATTCCAATTCAACCTAAATTTAAACTCAAATGTAGATTTAGTAACATGCTGCCCAATTTAATACAGAACGATTCAGAACAGTCTGATTGAACTGATTAATTGCCCATTCTAAACAAGTTCAAGCAGTTTTCTCTGTTACTTCCCAACAATCCATCTTCGCCACTGTTGATGTAAATAAAAGAGAAGGAAGACAAGCTAAGGGCAGTGGATAATAGTCCAGGAAAAAGCCACAGCTATACACAGAAGCCCTGGGCCAGGTATGTGTGTGGTGAAAAGAAAAGCTGAGAACAAAAACAACTTATTACAGCAGTAGATATGTCAGTCACTTTCTTTAAGAAAGTGTAACCGGCCACTAAACTTCTATCTGTGATCCTATCCAAGACAGAAGCAAAGCTAACCCCAGAACTGATCTCAGATTATTTTTAGACGCTTTAGTATGGGTGGATAGATAGAGAAAATGTTTAGTCTAAAACATATTACCAACAGATACTTCTAATTAAAGAAAGGTATGGTAATCTTAATGAATCCTTGCAGGGTAAGCACAGAGAGGAGACATACAGTATTGTTTAAGTAGAAAAGTTCTGCACTAAGCAAATATAGCTGATAGATGAAATGATATTTGGACTAAAGTGATCTTTATTAATCGGGTCACCAAAATCTTTTTTTTTTTTTTAATGACAAGCACCTGCAATGGTCAGAAAAGGGTCCTCTTTTGAAGAGGATTGCCAGGTTTTCTTCCCCCTGTGGGAGCAAGAAGATGGAGGCTGCAGATGGAAGACGCCAACATTGTGATGAGTTCAGTGACTGATGAAATGTGGTGGAAAGTAAAGCATCCAGGCTTCTGACTCCAGGGGGATAAACTCTGGTTCAGTATGGATGGATGCCGATCACTTTGGAAGTGGAAACAATAATAACTATTTGGAGGAATAAGTGTGGTTATACTTTTTGTAGACATAAGAGATATTCTCCTATAACTTTTCAAAACAACCTGGTTGGTCCCTTTTTTATTGTCCTGTCATGACATGCCTGAAATTGAGCTTTTTTTTTTTTTTTTTTTTTTTTTCTGAACATTGCATTTTAGAAGCTTTCTTTAATGTTTAATATGCAACATTTTTACATTTATTAGATAATTTGGCTGTTTTTTTCTATATATATCCAGTGCAGGCCAAGAAAGGGATGTGTGTATATATTTTTTCACATGGCTTTGAGGTTTGCATTAAGATCCCTTGAAAGGGCCGTTAGTTTTCCAACTTCTGCAAAGCAATCTCTCTTTCCTGCTTCTTTCTTTTTCTTCTCTCCACTCTGTAATGATTTATGTATTTTCAGCCAGCTGGGGCTGTGGCTCACTGCCAGCAGCCAAACTGGCCACCTTTCCTCTGTGACACAGACACCGATGTGTTTCCATCCAACTGCAGGGCCTCGGGGGCCATTTTATTTGTGCCATAACTCATTTCAGGGAACGTATGTCACTGAGGGTCTGCCCTGTGGGAGCAGCGCCCAATCGCATGCATTACCATGTTTATTAACTCCACAGCCGAATTGAACATGAGCAGTGACTGCATGGCAGAGAGCTCCAAACATTCATAATATTCCCTCCTCTCTTAGGTCACGTTGATCCGAGTTCCTTTTTGGATCTTGTTGGGATTTCTGAGCTCAGGCTGCTGCTTAAATTGATGGTCTCATCTGAGAAATTACACGTTTCCTTAACCCATGAAAGTACTTTTGGCATGTCAGATCCCACTGGATTGTTGTTGTCGTCCTGTGTAGACACTGGTGGGTGCAGACAATTTCATTCCATTTAGCATATTTGCATAATGAATAGCTCAGCTGAGGCCGCACAGCAGCTCATGCTGGATGTATAATTTAATATCTGGTGGCATCTTCTGCAGGGCTCATGTTCTGCCTGCACCTGATGGGCCAACATCATGTTCAAATTAGCCTCTTTTCACGATGCACAAACAGCAGGGGAGTGTTTCTCCACTTACGGACTGGTTTGAGATGGGGACAATAAAATAGATGGTTGTTCTAAGAATACAACACAGGTTGCTGGAGGAGATGGAGAGGAATGAGACCTGAATGAATAACCTTCTATGTCGCATAACGGTTAATTTGATGGCTTCTGGAGTTGTAACTATTCCTGGTGTTTAAAAAAAAAAAGGTACTAATTATTTTTCTTTTTTTCCTACATACTCAAGTATGGGGGAAAATAGTCAGTTATTTCTGTTAACATAGAAATCACAATTATGTAAGAAATGGTTTGAGTTTGGGAATTTATTGGTTTGGAGAACAGTGATTTGCTTTGACATTAAATTTGCTTTGACACATTCAGCTTTCTCTTAAAATAACTAACAATGCATTTTATACGTTTTTTTGTGACTTCACTGATTCTGTCAAAGGTAGAAGCTAATGATGGCCCTGCAAGCTAATTCTGAAAAAGCAAAAAACATGAGGATTCAGAGTTCCTCCAGTTCAAACCTAGGAGAAGATAATCTGCTGCTTAGAATTTGAAATGCTGTTTCAAAGTTCAAGTGTTTGTCTAAATATGTCTTCAGGATGCATTTCACTCTTAACGTTGTTGTGTATAACAACAATGTCAGTAAGGAGCTGCTGCAGCGCTGAGGGAAAAGTATTTTCTCGAGGCTGTATGTTGCTTTTTTCCTTTGTTAACTGAACAGATTTGTCTCCGTGAAGCAGGGCAGCCTCAGGGCGATTCTTAGATTCCCAAGTACACAATAAGTCGTTTCTAATAACTGAAGGTCCCTCGGGAAGTCTGTTTAACCTTCAAACCCACACACTAATTACTCTGTGTGTTCTGGGAGTCCACGGAGAGCAGTGGCAGCTAATGAGGGACCACCTATGCTCTGAGGACAAACTGGGGGCTGAATGCTGTGATAGAGACGTGCTGGTGGGCTGAGGAGATCAGGCTGCAGGCTTGGATCTGTGCACTCATGGTTCCCTCTCCGGATATTCATATGGTTGATGTTTTTTTTATCAAAAGAAGTGTTGCAACATGAAATACACCTGTTTGTAACCATTAACTATATCAGTAGAAAACAAAGGGATGGATGGGACACATTGTTATCGGGGTATATACAAGACACGTGTAGTTAATCTTGTTTTATCCCCGTCACCCAGTTGTAAATACACAAGGAGAAAAATCTAAGGTGCATAAGTTAGCAATGTAAATTTGATTTTTACCTGCATTTGTAGCTTTTTACATCTGACATATGACCAGACGATGAGTTGCAGTTTTCTCCCTCTCTTTGTCTGTTCTCCCGCAGCTGTCTGAGTTATTCGTTTCATTCGAGGAGAATCCTCAGGGCGCCGCCTCTTTAGCACAGGTCCACAAAGCTGTCCTGCACGATGGGAGGACGGTAGCTGTCAAGGTCCAGCACCCCAAAGTCCAACGACAAAGCTCCAAGGATATAATGGTGATTGAGGTGAGTCTGAGTTGGTGGGATTTTCTGTTTGGTCACTATTTGAACCGTAGAGCCATACATCCTCTATCTGGATCAGCTCCATCGTGTCTAGGTTCATATTAGAAAGGGCTGGAATCAATGGAGGCTCAAGTCCATATCAACACAGGACCACAACGGGTAAAATAGTCATCCATCACATGTACACGCACACACGCATACACACACACACACACACACACACGCACACACACCCCCACACACACACACACACACACACACACACGCAGACACACCTATGGGCAATCTCCCTCTCTTTGTCTGTCATGCAAGTTTATGGACTGTGGGAAGAAGATGGGGAACCTGGACAAGACCAAGCTATGCATTGTGTGACCACACCAACTTCAGACTGTAGTAAATGTACAGAGCAATGATAGGTGTGTTTCTTCCTGCTGGTTGATTATCCTCAGACTTTTTCTGTGATGTCCCAGTTTGAAATACTCCAGTTTTTAACCTTAAGTTATACAACAGGGGTCATTTTAATTTTGCTTGAAGACACGACATTCTAACCCAGCCACTTGGGAACCATGTCACAGTGTTTTATGCTGTTTATTCTGAAAAATAATAGTAAAATCACCTGACCTGTGTGAAAATATTTAACTGAAAATTTTATGTTTTCAAAGCTCCTTTTAGGAACTCAGACTAGGGAAATTAGAATATTTTAGTGTTTATATTCTAAGATACAAAAAAGCACAACTACAACTCCCAAAGCTGGAGTTTTGTTAAACAATGCAGTTTGAAAGAAGCAGATATGCTCCCTTTGCTTCGTGTGGTGCTGATGCTTTCCAGGATACAACTAATAAAAATCCAGGGATTTTAACGAGCTTCCTCTTAGAATAGATTTGACTTTACTTTCAGACTGTAATCAAATATGTGGCTGTACAGAGCCACATCTCTGCCTACAGAGATGTGGCTCTGTACAAAAGCTACATTATGTAGCTTTGTGTCGTCTACATAAATGGTCAACATTTCTAAAAACCAAATTTTTGATGTAAAAGGTTTCTGTGTCTTTGCTTTACATTGAAGGTGCTGGTAAAGGCAGTGAACTGGCTCTTTCCAGACTTTACCTTCATGTGGTTGGTGGAGGAAGCCAAGAAGAACATGCCGCTGGAGCTGGACTTCCTAAACGAGGGTCACAATGCTGAGAAGGTGGCCAAAATGCTGTCCCACTTCCCTTTTCTCAAGGTACACACATTTTAATATTATTTACCTCCATAGCTTGTTTTACAGCCTGAATTTAGTAAACCTAGAGCACACTTCTTTTATTCCACTGCTGTCTGTCTCTAATTAAAGTTGCTCCTTTCTGTCGTTAATAGAGGTCAGAGTCTTCCTTTGTGTCAGAGATCTTTCTTTGTGTTGCCCGTCAGCTCCTCTACGTTCAAGCAAAGCTGCATTTGAAGAATCATATTTCCATTACTAGATAGAGTTGGACTTCATGTCATTACCGTTTAATTTCCTGTGTCCTTTTTCTTTTAATATGTTGGTTTGAGAATTTTTATTAGCTTTCTGAATGTGAATTAAGTTCTTCATGCTCTGCTGGGTTTTTGTGTTTTTACTTTTTGTTATTATTCAAAATATTAAAACATCTGTTTTTGGCCAGTTAGTGATTCTTATTCTGCAGGTTTCAATTGTGTGACTTGGCCTTTGATAAAGACATTACCCTTGCAGAATGAAATGTAATTGTGTGCGTCTGTCTATAAATAAGACTGAAATAACTGTTGAAAGGAATCTGTAATTATTGAGCAAGTTTTATTTCAAGTTGCAACAAATTCCAGAACAGTTTGTTCAGTGAGAGAGGTTTCATACATTGTAATGTTCCCAGACCTTCTGCTCGCACTGTGGGATTCTGATATGGATAATACTAAGCTATAGAGAGTTTGTGGAGGATTCCTCCTGCAAACATGTCTTAAGGTTTCTAAAATAACAAGGCTGTCATCATCCCATTTACGATTTAGGAAAGTTTCTGCATTTTTCTAAATTCTAGGCAAGTCGATCCTATACTGTCTTCTTAGGATGTATTCACACATCACTGTTGGTTTGGTTTCCTCCTTTGGTCCAGACGTTTTGTGCAGGTGCGAATACAGTCGAGCGAACCATGGTGTGAATTCAAAATTACACCCATAATCAGTCGAACGTTTGCCATTTATGTAGAATATGGTTTTCCACCGTCTGGAAAGTTTTTCATGGACATCGCTGGAAAACATGCATTAATGAAAGCAATGTCTGACTTTTCTGCTGTCAAAGAAGTGCATCATCACATCTCATTTCCCATGTTTTGCTTTTTTTTAGGTTCCCATGATTTATTGGGATTTGTCCACAAAGAGAATCCTGACAATGGAGTTTTTAGAAGGAGGACAAGTCAACGACAGAGAATACATGAAGAAACATTACATCAACGTCAATGAGGTCCTGATTCTGTGGATAATAGTTAAAAGTCAGAATATGGAAGTATTTTCATAATTGTAACTTTAGACACCATCAAACACGTAAAACTACGGTTGCAGTCTTACTGTCTAATTTGGCTTCATAGGCAATTAAGGTTTTATAGACTTAACTCAACCAATTAAAAATTTCACTCGTCAAGTTTACAAGTCTGCTTGATTTTAAAAGTTTTCTCCTAGTTGTGGAACAATGGCACAACTATTTCCTATAAAGTATTTTGAAGGAAACAATAGTGTTTGCAGAAGCAGTTTTCATTTGTTTTGTTTTGTTTTTATTTGGCAAAGACTCATGACTTTTTCTGTCTTGATCTTATGTGGGTACTTTGGACCCTTATCTGAGGTTCATTATTTACCCCTCTGAGAATTCAAAGAAAGTTGAATTCCTCATAATTTGTCCAACTGGTTTATGTGAGTGTACAGAATGTGTACATGGAAAGAAGGATGGGTGGATTATGAATGGATGGATGATAAATAATTGATTAACACTGGCAGATGCCTCAGTGGAAAAATACCTGAGTACTTGGATGCATCCACCAATGCATTGATATGAACTGTTGGACTAATGAATGCATAATGGATGTCTGAATAGATGAATCGATTCCTAGTGGATGGATATTTGATATGATGAATAAATGAATGACTGAGCTGTTTGACAATTTGTTGATGAATACCTTAATGGTTGAAGGACAGGAGCTTTTTATGTAGGAAAATCCAAAATCCAAAGAAAACATGTACCATCCAATAAGCAGAAGTTATAAAGAACATATACGTAATGGGTAATAAAGAGAATACTTCACTGATGCTTCTTGGATGGATTGCATTATTAGGTTGCATGTTGGTGTCTGTGTATGTGGAGTCATATGATTTATGAAGAACCAAATGGAATTTCTACTGAAGTTTCCTGCTCGATTTGATCAGATAGAGGCAATCCTTTGTTGTTGTTTTTTTTCCCTCTTAATTTTTCACATTCCTCCTTCATGGTTTCCGTCAGATCTCAGAAAACCTGGGTAAGATGTACAGCGAAATGATCTTCGTCCACGGCTTCGTCCACTGCGATCCCCACCCAGGAAACGTTTTGGTCCGCAAGTGTCCCCGGAGCCAAAAGACGGAGATCGTTCTGCTCGATCACGGCCTGTATCAGGTAGGAAATCTGCAGGCTGCCTGCACACAAACAAAACGCCGTTTGCTGTAATATTGCAACCCATTTTTCATGCTGCCGACCGAGGCTTTGGCTAAATTGGTGGAGCAGCAAACACGGGGATGACGCACACTCTCGGAGACAGACACACTTTTATTAGAGTACAGCAGGATAAAAGCTTTTTGATAAACAACTCATTTGATGTTGTTCTTAGCAGAGTGCCGTGTGCTGGGTTTGAATGCACTGCAGCCTAATCACACAGGGGCGCACACGCGCGCTCCTGTCGACACACACACACACACACACACACATACACATGCACACACAGACACTGTTGCGCCTACAAACACCCACAGGCTGATGCACAGAGCTCTGACATGACTTTGTTTGCTGCTTGTTGCCATATTCATGGGAGACTTTAATCATACATATGCAACTACATCATCTGGAACAAAATGTGCCACACACACACACTCTTATGCAAACCAGACACATGCACACACATGAACGCACTTGCTTTCCTTGGACCATAATGGGTCCAATTTATTCCTAATGACTTGTGATTTTAGATGTCATTTTGGAATAGAATATTAATCCAGCGTTCTCACACAAACACACACACACACAGAAGAAAAAAGAAACATGGCATTTTCACTGTCATAATCAGTAGGATAAAGCTTGATGTATGTCTTTTTGCTGGTATAGATTGAGAGACTTGAATTTGTTAAAAAATTTAGCCGGATCTTTCTGCATAAACAAACATTATTTATTTTAACATGTTGCATAAATAATCAGAAAATTACAGAAAACAGCCCAGAATTGTACACAGGGCCTGTTTCCTTCAGTTGCTCTTTTTCTGGTTGGGAATTAAAGATGAGAAAAATCTCACCTGGTTTTCGGTGTGAGACATCAACCCCAAGCTTTGCCCAATCAGCAGACGGTATAAATAACTATCGATAAGTAAAGATCCCGACAAAAGATTTACCTGAATTATGCGATACCTTGTTCAATCCTGGTCCATTTTTCATGACCACTGGTTAGGCAGAACTATGGATGTACCAGTAAATCCAGAGTTTGACCTTTCTGATCTGCACCAGGACAGACCAGACCAGACCAAAGCCCTTAACACTGCAGATGAAGCAATCCCTGTGGCAGAGAGTCAAGAAATGTGACATGAGACTCCACAGCTTGTTGTGATTTCATATGAAAAGGATAACCTGCCATGTGCTAGCATCAGACCTGAAGACTAAAAGCATCTCTTATTTCAGGTTGACCTTGATTTGTTAAGCAGAAATAAATAACATAAACATTAACACAGCTTTGTACTAACGTCCTGTTTCAGGTTTTGCAGCCAGATTTCAGGATGGACTACTGTCGACTGTGGATGTCTCTCATTAAAGGCGATTTGTCCGGAGTGGAGCGTTACAGCCGCAGACTGGGAGCTGGAGATCTCTACCCCCTCTTTGCTTGTGTGCTTACTGCTCGCTCCTGGAATGCCGTCACTGCTGGAATCAGTTCTGTTCCTGTGACACAAGCAGAGGTATGGCATCCTGCTGTTCACTCATACAGATACATGTAATGTCAAGTAAAATATTTGCCCCCTTGGTTTTTTATTAATTTCAGGTCACCGAGGAAATTTAAATATAACACAAATATACCGTGAGTAAATACAAAAATTAGTTTTCAAATGCCATTTTCAGGGATAATGGAGAAAAATCAAATCCAAAGCAATTTTGAGGTTTGGTTCTTGTTTTTAAACGGTGCAGCTTTGCTTGCATGTGTTTTAATAGTAATAAAGTGATTGTTGTTAATAGGATTGTTTTGCTGTTTTTATGCCTGTGCACACACACGCACAGAAGCCAACAGAGAAGTAGAGACAGACGAGCCTGAGACGGCACCAGTGTGAGTTGAGAAAGCTAGCAGGAATCTCTGTAAAAAGTGAGGCGTGGGGAGAAGCCATCTTTGGTTTCTGCATCATTAGGGAGATTGTGGCCAAACCTGGTTGACATAACAAGTAATATATTTCAAACTCATAGGAATAAATGTCATAAGTGATTTTTATTTTTATTTTTTATTTTTTTTAAGTAGCTTACACTTATTGTAAATTGGATTTTATTTATATTTTTCTGACCCACATGTGGCTGAAATTATATCATACTTAGTCTCAAATACATACATTCACCTCAATATTTTTTTGAAATGCTGCTGAAGGTCTGATAGTGTATAGTTTTTTTTTTTGTTTTGTTTTTGTTTTTTTTTTGTTTTTTTTTACTAGAAATGATCACGGTCTATTAACTTCTGGATAATAATCATGATTGACTACAGCTGGTGGATTATCTTCTATACATTACAAACGGTGGTTTAAACAGTTGGAGATCCAAATTACATTTGTTCAAAAGACTGAGCAGAAGAAAATCGCCCAGAAAAAAAGGAATATAAAAAGCAACACTGAGCTAGTTTAAAATCAACATGGACTAAGAGAGGAGCGTAAAAATTAATACTTTAGCCCGTAAAGCTCCAGCAGGAAGGTTGGGATACATTTCACTCATTGTTCTGATCCTCCGCTACCTGCAGTTGTACAGTTTGAGCTTCCATAATCACAGCTCCTCCCTGTTGGCAGCTTATTTCCACACACAGTCATTTAGGGGTGGTTTAACCCTCTAACAGGGGGATTTGGTGCTGAAAGCTGTGGATTCAGAGTGACTTAATTGTCAGAAAGTTTTTTTTTTTTTTTCTTAAGATGAGTTTCAGACTCCATCCTGGACCAGGTCTCATCAAACCCTCAGGTGTTCTACAACACCATCTGTCCTCAAGAGAGGTTATTTATATCTCTCTTATGCAATGCGTTGAAGCTGGCAGAAGTACGGCACAACGGTCTGCTACAGTGTGCCACCCCCTCACACATGGTGGGGCCATAACATAAATAACTCTGAGGGGAAAAAGGAAATCTTTGTCCTTATTAACCAGATATGTAGCATTGGTGAGGCGTAAAAGCAAAAATAATGATTTAAACTTTTCCTAGACTTGTTCATCATGACAGGAAACACAATTTAGCATGAGCAAACAAGGGATTTTACCTTCCTGAAGTAATGCTCAGTTATTTTTTTATATACCTGTAGATTATGTAAACTTCAAGATGGTCACTGGGAGGGGATGGCATTTGAACCTCACACCATCCCACTTTTAGGCATCAGTAATACAAAAACAAAATCTAAAAAAAAAGTCTTTTTTTTTTTTACGTCTTGCTAGTATTTGCCAGATTTTTAGTGTGGACATCATTGTTTAAAATCCTATTTATGCTTCTTTTTACACACCTAAATACATGTCTGGTAATTTCTGACATTGTCAAGTGTCGGCCTTCATGCTTTCAATAATAAACGTTCTCGAGGATAAGGGGAAAAAAAATCATAAGAATAAATCATAAAGTAAATGGAAAGTATGTGTAGAAGAATGATTTCTAATAGTATTTATTTTTACCTTAAATTCAGTTTTTTTCCTGAACCATTTTAGCTCTGTAATATCCGCGTTGAACCAGTTGATTTACTGTTTTTGATGTGCAGGAACTTTTATTTGTTTTCCCCACATATTATCTGTTGTGCCTGCATCTGCATCCCTTTTGTCTCATGCCAGTCTGAAACATGTTGCTCACCTGCTGCTTTTTACTCTATGGCGTTACTCTGACACCATATTTATTCTAGATTTTAAATGTGAAGACGTTGCCCTGTTCACATCCACTCACTTGCATTGTCTCGTTTTTGGTTCCCTTCAATTTTTACAGTCCTTTCCTCTTCCGTTTTTTTTTTTTTTCTCTCTTGTTCATGGATCATTTTGACGCTCTGCTCCTAACAGCCGATGATGCATTCCATTAGTGTTAATGCAATCACGTGCACGCAGCCAGTGTTGAGTGCTTTTAGAGCTGTGGCTTTTTGCTGCCTTTTCTTTCGCAGGCAGGAATATTTTAGCTCCTTAATGAATGTGTCTCTACCAAACGCAGCCAAAACAAAACTGTTGGAACGAGCCAAGCATATTCTGCTGCGTCTTTTATTGTGCCGCTTTTCCTGGGCGTGTGGAGCAGTTCAGTGTCAATACTTTGGTCACATTTTTCTATTTTCTAATCCATGCAGTAATTCATCCATATGCTTTTTTTTTTTTATTAGATTTAAAGCAACGTGGCTCTTAATTTAAAGTATTTTTCATCTTGAGAAATGGTGGAGTTTTGTGGCGCAGAGGCTGAACTGTGTGTGAATATTAGTCTGACTGCAGTTTATTGTTATTGTGCTGATGGGATTATGATGTTTGTGACAAGACTGAGTCATCATAAACCGCTTTGCAATTTGTGACAGAAAAAAAGGCTGTTTCTCCGAGTTACAAATTGTTTTTTTTATGTAGATTTGAGTTTATAAAAAAATAAGAAATAAAAAATCCTAATACATTTTGCATAAGCAGGTTTACTCCTTCATGTAAATAACTGACTTTTGGATTTGTTTTCAAGTTATCAAGATATAGCAAATATCTGCATGACTTATTTTAATGTTCATCCATATATACATACATTCTGCTCTCTCTGTCGAGTTGCACTCAATCAGACTTCCAACATTCAAGGTATCTTCACAAAGCATAGTAAAGTACATATTCATAAGCATTCTTCCACTCAACAAAACATAAAGATGGGTTGGACAACGTCCCTCTGTTTGTGTATTTATTGGACATGATTTAAGAGATTAGTGATGCATCTTAGATATGACAACAGGCTTTTTTTGGCCTAATCAAGGAAATAAACTAAAGCTTCTATTTAAATTAACCAGTTGTTTGCAGGCGCTGTGAACTTTTTAATGTAGTTGAGGATCTGGTGAGTCTTCATTGTGACCTGAGAAGATGAGAAATGGAATCGTTGTGTATTACATCATTCTAGACACCAGAATGTAAATTAATTTGTCTTCCAGCACCCCTTTTACTGCATTAGCTGCATTTTCCCTTCCTAGTTATTAAAAAAAAATGCTTTAATAAAAGCAAGCAACACAGTCCTGATCGTCTTTTTCTGCCCAAATGTCTGAGTATTATATCCGACTGTCTGCTTTCTGACTCTGAATATGCTGTAGAAAAAGAAAAATCACCAGCCTGATCCCCTCCCTTTCCCAAATGAATTTCCTTTGCCTTTTGCACAGCCCATTATTGTGCCACTCGCAATACAATATGTCCTTATTGAAGCATTCAGATGCAAATGAGAGCGCCGTCACCTTCTCTGTGTCCTGCTGGCAGCTGTGAGGCCGGCCTCCCAGCCTCCGATAATTGCTACTAATTGTTATTCCCAAGGCAGGACTTAGCGGAGCACTCCTGAAGACCCTGTTATTTGGGCTGGAGGGGGGCGAGGCGCGGGTTTGTGTTGAATGTCGATGTCTTCAGCTTGGTAATTCTGGGTTTAGATTGTCATGTAAGTAGAGGAAATGAAGAGGTGACGGTTGAGACAGTAAAGGGGATGGGTCACAGTTCTTCAAGGAAAACGAGTCGGAGAGGGATTCATTGTTAAAGCTGAATACTTTAAAGAAACCTGCAACCACAGAGTCCAGATAGTTTGAGAAAGATCAATAGTCACTAGCAAGAGGACTCTGAAGATACGGCGTCTGAGATACTGGCACCTGATATACATGCCAGTTATTTAAAATATTTAAGGACTTTTTTTTTTTGTATTTAATGGTCCTTCAGCTCAACGCATGTATTTTGCATATTTTGAGGCAGAATAAAGATGGATTTTAGATAACCAGACCAAAAGGTTGGAATGATAAACCCACACGAGAACACCTTCAGTGTACATCTGTCCATTTGTTTCTACACTATAACAGTGTTAAGTTAATATACTTACATTTCTTTATCTAATCTTGATTAAAAATCAAGCTGATCTGAATGCAAGTCTATTTTCTAGAGAAAGTGCATCCATTCTACAGCTATAAAAAAAATGTTGTGCAGCAAATCCAGCTTAAAATTTGAAAACTATCTTGAAAATAAACCTATCGGATTTGCCTCTGATTCTGTACAGGTCAGATTATTTTAATTTATGTGTCATAGATACTTGGATCAAGTCAACCGCAGATCATAAATCACTCATGATGCTGACTCTAGTTATTGTTACACGTCACAGTTATTTTTTTTTTTCAGTATTTATTCACCTTGTTCTGTTGGGTGGGTTATATTTTGTAAAACCCCGTTTAAACACCCAACCTTCCATCTAAAAATGTTCCTGTGAAGCAGAGTGGCACTGCCAGGAGCAAAGTGTTATGTGGTTTTACTTTGGTTGGACCGCTTGTGTTGCGTAGAATTTAACTTAAGTCGTTTGGACAAATAAACTGGGCAGGTTTTAGGGGAAATGAGCGAGGCGTTCTGTGTTCACAGAGGCAGTTTCCTTTTTTTTTTACTCTAAAGGTAACGAGTGACATAATTCTGTGAGGAAACATGCTTAATGTCATGATGATAACACATCCTGTTTAACATTACTCTGCCAAGCCGCTCATGCTCTGTTATATGTGTGCAGGATATTATGGTTGTGCATGTTTGCTGCACGGAGGTTGTCACTTCTCAGCACTTCCTGTGGGCATCAGAGACAGACGCAGGGTTTATCCATGTCATATTGTTGACTGGCTGTCCGTCTCCCTCTGTGCGTCTCAAATCTCTCTTTATCTAGTCCGACAGCTCTGACAATCATGATGTTACACTTATGCTTACACAGATCTGGACCCTGAAGTGTATTTGCTGCAAGAAATGAAAATACAGTGAATACAAGTAAGTGAAGGTGGCAATTGATCTGACGAAGTTTGTCACTTTTAAAAGTTTAGATTAAGAGTTCTGTGTCGAACTGTTCTGAAAATAACGCTATTTTTTTGTTTTTCATTTTAAAAAACTCATGGTAATTCCAGTGATTTCATAATGTAGTACACACTCAAGAATTATTGTTTGGATTGGTATCGAAAGGAGAATTTACTCAACACTGCTTGTTGTGATTGTTAGGGTGATATGAACAATTTCTCATAAGACAAGACAAAATCATAGATTTTCTAAATGTAGTTGTTTGATTTTGTTTAGTATAGAAATGTAGAAATATTTAAAAATAATTTGTACTCCGTAAATCTTTAAAAAAATAAAAAGCAAAAAAAAACAAAAAAAAACATGGAAGATTCAGTGGAAACAGTTTGTTCTTAGTGTCTGTGTTGGACTGGCGATCTGTCCGAGGTGTACCCCGCCTTTCACCCAATGGCTGCTGGAGATGGGAACCATGTCCTCCATGACCATGAAAACAACATGGGTGGATGTTTCTGCCATTCAAGAAACCGTTGGTGTTTCAGATCACAGCACACCCAGAGCTTCACTGCTAATATCCTTCTGTTCAAATGCTCTTCTTCTGTTCTGCTAACTAATTCATTCATTCATTCCACGTGGTTGCAGCAATGAATTACGACCAGTCTGTTTGGAAAACAAATTGAATCATTTAAAAAAAAAAAAATTTAAATTACAGTATTGAAATGTGTAGACTGTAGTGAATATTAGAATATTTGAGGATTGGTGACTAAAATTCACAGACTAACTCCGTCTCTAAAAGACATTATTTATTACCAAAGAATAAATGTCAGACATTCAGGAAATACTTTACAAAGAGGGAAAAAGTAAGTGTTGAAGCACACCTAAAGGTCAGAACTATCAGTTTTTGTTTTGTTTTTGTCAAACACATTGAACACGGCTGAAAATTGTCTTTTTGTTTTATGCTTCTTTTATGCTAAGTTTTACCTAAATAACAGGATGCTCACACAGAAACTTACTGGTGTAAATGTTTTCTTCATCTTCGGCGATTAGCTGTAGAAAATAACTGAGCTGCGTCTCCTCATTGCAGTTTAAGTGTGTGCAGATACAGGTTAATAAAACACATCAAATAAACTCACTTCTTTGTGCTTAGAATTAGAATTGTCTGTTTAACTTTCAATCAGCTCGTAATTTCACAGCAGTTGAGCTTCTTGTTGAAACGTCACGTCCTGGTGCAGATTGTTCATGTCCTGGTTTTCCTCTCTGCCTAAAGACTGCTGAGTGTCTAAAGGATTGTAAGCCTGCAGTCCACTCTCCTCCATGACTAATAGTGTAATTTAGGCCGGCTGATGTGCAGCAGGCAGAACCTTTGAAGTGGAGTAGAGGAAGACAGTGGTGCTCAAGCAGCAACATCAAAGAGAACAAATGGTTTCCATAGAGGTAAACGCTGCTTTCTTTCTTCCTGCATCTTTTATACGTCCTCTGCTCTTTTGTTCTTGTTTCCTTACCCTTATCCTCCAGGTTGGATTTTTTTGTGGAAGTCTGTAGTTGCAGTCGTGTGAAAACCTTGTTTCCTTCATCTCACTGAACGCTTGATATGATGCGCTCATTGTCTGTTAATAAATGGACCAACAAATGCTACTTTTAGAACTAAAGTGTGAAAAAAAAAATACCCCATATCTCCAGTTTTGTGGCTGCATCTCAGGTCAGTCCACGGTTTGGTGCACAGCTGTTGGGTTTTAACCGATAGGCTCACCAAGAGGTGATCCGTGTTCTTCGTCTTTCTGCAGGACGTTGAAATTCGGACCAACGCCGCTCTCTACCTGCCTCAGATCAGCGACCTGCTGAACCGAGTTCCCCGACAGATGCTGTTACTGCTGAAGACCAACGACCTGCTGAGGGGCATCGAGACCACGTTACAAACCAGAGCCTCGTCATCATCCTTCATCAACATGTCCCGCTGTTGCGTACGTGCTGTTGCCAGGTGAGCTCCTTGATTCTGTTGTTTTAAACCTGAAAAAATTAGATCACTTTGACATGCAAAGTTATCAAACAAAGAAGCTTGTGGTAGACTTGTGGTAATGCATGGTACTTAGTTCTTCTGGTTGCAAACCAAGCCCAGACAGTCAGACCAGTCAGAGTTGTTTGTGCTACTTCTAAGTGGTAAATATTCATATAAAGATTAAGAAATGTCCTAGTTGTTTTACACACTGGAAATTTCACTGTAGAAAGACTCATTATGTCTTTCCATCCTGGAGTTGTTAATATAAACCTGAGTGTGTAAGTCTGTTCAAGCAATAAGGATCGCCTTTTTTTTTTTTTTCCATTCACTGCTTCCCCATCTGATTCCTTTAGTTAGATGTAAGTAAACCCTTAAATGTGACTCTTCACCTCCTCTTCCTCTGTTGCTCTAACAGGCACAAGAGGAGCAAGACTCAGTCCAGGAGACGGCGTCTGCAGATTACGCTGGCTGAGTCTTTGAGTCTGTGGAAACTCTCAGTGTATGAACTTCTGCTGTGGGTCAAAGGATCTATGATGACCCGCTGGCTCTCTGCTTTGCTGGCGTTTCTGCACTGAGGCAAATCTGAAATGGAGACATCGTTGTCATCTTCGGGTAGAGACACTGAAACATTCTGGCTGATATGTCCGACAAAGCATGTTTGATGCATAACTTTTCGTACTGAAACATAACCGTGCTTTTTACTTTTATCACACCGCAACCTTGGAAAAAATGTACGATTCTCATGTGGTAAGGTGAAAACTAGTTTAATTTTATTTATTTAAACTATCATATGAGGTGTCACATTATCGAAAATAATGTAGTTGTAAGTCATTGCTCGTCAGGTTACTTAATCTACGACTGACCGAATGAAAACAGAAAATTGTCTTAACCTGAATGGCAGACAGGCAGCTGAAACACCATCAAAATGTTGGAAAAAGAGAATCATCAGTCCCATCTTCAAATCCCACCGAGGTGTGGGACATGAGCAGCTGCTGACCTGATGTTTGTAGTTTTATCTTGAATCTGTGCGGTTTCACTCCGAGGTTCCCTGCTTGCGTGCTCCATTCCTGCTTCTCAACAGAATACCTCAAAACATCCGTCGCATCTCAGTTTTCCACCTGGCTTCTTCAGACCGACAGATTATGTTTACTGCTGTTTTTTTGGTCACATCGTATTCCTTCATCCTTGCACCAAGAGTTTGCATTTCTCCCCGGACTCAACGTCACCTCGGATGATTTTCAGTCTGTCAATGTGGGAATGACTGGGACAGCTCTGAACGTCTACAGATTGTTGCCTTTTTATTTCCAGAACGTTTCTCTGACTTTTTGTTGGACCTTGTGAAGATTGCTTTTGGGAATCTGGGAAAAAAAAAAAAAAAAAAAAAATTTAAAGCTCCAATTCAATGTTTTTCAAACATATGGAAAACATTAATATCCCAGTTTGTGTTATTTGTATTAAACTTACTGGAATCACCTCATCACAAAGGAAAAAAGAAGAAATCAAACGTTTTGTGAGCAAAGTGCTTGTGTGCCACAACTACAACAAAAACATGTGAAAAATGTTGATTTTCCATTTGAATTCACTCTGTATTTGCTATCAGAACCATAATACACATCCTTTAATATTATTTTATGGTGCTTTCAGAAGAATAAACTAACCTGTTGTTCCACATCGCAGCTGAGGGAGAAAACCACTAGTTATTTTCAGAGAGGTAAAATAAAAATAATCTCTACTGGTGAAGGTCAAGAGTTTTGTGGTGTTTCTTAATAATTTCATTTGCCAAATGAACTTTAAAAATGTGATAGTTTATTTCATTTCATTTAGTTTTAACATTTTTATTCTCTTTTATTTTATCTATGTCATCTGATGGCGGATCTAAGTTCAGTTGTTTGAGCCTAAATGGTTGACCCTGCATCTTTAGGGAGAAGATTAATTAAAATGAAGCATAAATCAACAGTGACCACGTACAGTGTGACTTATTTCTGCTTTCTTCTCGAGGATAAAAACCTGGTTTGGTTCTTTTTCACTCAATAGTCTTGATGTAGTGCCATCTCAGATCTGTTCATCCATCAATTCAGAGTTGGGTCAAGGTGTTCCCGGGCTAGATTGGATATAAAGACAGTTTTGAGTCTGTAACAGTTTCTACCAAGTAGGAGGGGTTTTGGAAACCTGCAAATTGTCCTGATCTGATGAACCACCTCAGCAATGACTCTATCCCAACCATTCCCCAGATAACAGAGATCCTGACCTTATATCTAAAGTACAGTCTGGCCACCTCACATAGGAAACTCATTCCATCTCACTGTACGCCGGATCTCGCTTTTCCAGTCATTATCTATACATCATGACTATAGATGAACTATGTATTTACAAACTAATCGCCTTTTTTTTGTTTAATGTTAGTCTCTCCCTACATGCATTCAGAGCCTCACAAAGAGAAGTACAACTTTAAAAGTAAACTTGCTAATCATCAAAATTGAAATTTTACCACAACTCTTGTATTCGGTAGAACAACTTTACTAGAAAACAGCAAACACTGAATCATACTTTGAGATGCAAATGCAGCTTGTACTCATTTCAAGGTACAGTAGGGGGGGAGAGAGTTTAGTTAAAGTAATAATCTCTCTTATACTTTCAGTTTTGTGGGGGTTTGCAAACTTCAGTTAGCTTGTTTGCTACCACCCTGACTATTTATTATCACAATTTGTTTTTCAAAGTAGCAAAATTATATAATTTCCCACCCCAATCATGGCCGTAGGTGAGGTTTGGGAGATAGTATATCGAGACCTTCATCTTTCAGCTTGGCTCCTTCTTCCCTATGACAGATGAGAGTAATGCCCTCACCCGCTGACGCAGATTGTTCCAGTTCAGACTAGTGACTTCAAGTTTCTGACAGAATGCAAAGAGTACACCTTGAATGTCTGATAAAAAATGCAGGGATTTATGGGATTTTTCAAACCATTCCTCATATAATCTTTGAGTATCTGAGACACAAAAAAAATGTTTTTTTTTCTTCATATTGCTGACATCAGTCACAGTGGAAAGTTATTGGAAAAGTCACAGCAGCTCCAGAACACCGACTGTACTGTTGTCCTGACGAATATCTAAGGTCGTACATTTATCCACCGCTGGAAGGCCGTAATTACCTCAGAAAATCCAGATTAAGAGTACAACCACGCTGTGAGGAAAATACTTAAGCACAGCAGGGTTTCGAGTTGAAAGCTAATGTCAGCAGGCATGTCACAATACTCAGAATGGCTGTAACATTCTTCTGTGCAGCAGGTAAGAGGTTTTCTCAAGTGGATGTTATTTTTAAGGCTGAAGTCAAACTGGATTTATTTAATCTAAATGGTGATAAAAAGCTTAGAAATGAAAGGAATAAGCAGAGTTTATCAGCTCACAGTGAGGGTAGCGTGCCTACAACAAAAGGACCTCGGGGACAACCCAATGCTGCAAACACCAAATGTCTGGACAAAAATGAACAGCTTTCATTTTGTCCCGAGATTCAGCCTGGACTCAGAATATCAACTTCTCATTTCCATTTCCATAATCCCTCCAGCAGCCAATCTCAGAGACACACTCACCAAGTCGGCTGATAATTTGCTTCTCTCTGCAGTTCATCAGCAAAAATGCGTAATTGCAAAAAAATGTCCAAAAGGGGAAAATAATTTCTCTGTTGCACTTTGGACATCTAATCCAGTGTAAATGTTGCTATAACAGCATGCTGGATGTGCTTATTTTTTGAAGTTTCAGGAATTAAAATTAGCTTGGGGACTGTTCTTATGGCCTCCATATCAGGAACAGCTTTTCTGCTGCTACTATTGAATTCATAAAGGAGGTAATATGCACACAAAAACCACACATTTTCCTCTTCATTAGCTTCCACTGTTTGCCGGAGTGGTATAGCTGCAGTAGATGTATCGCTCTGTGTGTGTGTGTGTGTGTTGGAGAGTTGGATCATCCATCTTTATCACCCAGAGCCACCCAGGCCTGCCACTGTTAATAAGGGCAGTTCTCTCTTTCCTCCCTCTATGGAACAGACCTGGAGTGGTACAGAAGGTCACAAAATGATCAGATACGCATTTAAAATTGTGATGGTGACAAATTCTGTGGATGTTCTTTTTTTTTTTTTTTTAACTCAATACAGTATTGTACACAAAAACACTACTGGCATGTAGGGTTGGCTCACTTAATGTGCAAGTTGCACAAACATGAGCTTATACCAACAAACATCTTTTGAGACAGTTTTATGAGAACAGAGCTGAATAAAAAGAAGCAAAAAATGCTGGATCCTCGCAACAAAAGGTACAAAGAGTTCCAATGCCACCAAAATATTGTTTACTAAATTCACTATCCACAAAGACTTGTCCAAAGAAGCAGCAGTCTTGCCACCAGTCCGACATCCATTTCCACACTATTTTTTTTTATTTTTTTATTATTATTATTCCTGTGGTTTACTGAGAAATTGTACCGAACAGTCAAATACAAAATATACAATTATAACTTCAGATACATCTGAACCATCCAATTTCATAGTGGCTCACTTCTTGTATTCAGAGTAGACAAAGGACACAGCCTACATCAATCAGCCACATCTTTTTAGAGGACATCATCTCTGGAATGAAACCCAACTAGGAAATACAACAAAGCAAATCTTGTGCTAAAGACTGAAATTAAAATCAACAAGTCAACATTTCAATCAATGTCAAGTGGACGATGACATCAAATTCCCCATCATCTTCCCGCATCTGCTTGCAGCATTTTCTTTTCATCAGCTTTTTCTGGAAACAGTGTTGTCATAAGCTGAAGTCCACTGAGCCAAAGGCTACCGTACAAAACAATGTTTAAGCCCTAATCCTAGTCCCGAGTTAGGTTAGGTGAATCTGGTTTTGTCATTTGAGTTGAAGAAACATGCTGCTGCCCTTCTGTGCAGTGTGGGTGGCAGCAGTGTCATTGTACCTCTGTTCCAGGGTGTTCGGCGTAATAAATGAGGTGTCACTGGGAATTGGCCCACGCTGTTCACCACACAGTGGCCGTTGAGGTAAGTAAACAGTAAGTGTTTCAATTCTCCAATACATCCCTCCTTCTGTCCTGCCTTTTTATTCTCCTGACAGTGATTTCACTCACTCGGGCCTGCTGTCGTAATGTCTTCTTATTTAGACTGAGGTTGACATTTTCTTCTGATTAAAAATCCAATATGCCTTTTGCTGCTCTCCACCTCCAACATGATGGATGCGATTCAGTTTGATTTCAGATTTACAGTACAATTAATCATTATGACTATTTCTACCTCTCAGGAAAGCTGTTTGGATTGATTCCAGAAAATCATTTCAGCTCATTCCAGCATTGAGAAGTCTAGAGGCGCTTTTTGTCCCATTCTCCTCACAAACATGTCTCATGGAAACCAATAGTATGAGACAATCGTCTACACAAAGATACATCTACTTTAAATTAATTGCTTTTTTAGTCTCACACTAATTTTGAATCCAGTAATGACTCAAAATTACTCAAAAAGTAATGATCCAAACTTAATCCTGAAGGCTTCACCTTTATACTTTTGTCTGAATTTTGAGCTCAAAAAGGAATAATCATGTAAATATGATCTGCAGAGATATCTTTGTCAGCACTGATCGAGGGCTAAACACACCAAAAGTTAGAAATTTAAACATTTAAAGTCATCCATCCATCTTAGACTGTCATCTTTGATCCAGTCATAGAGTAAGTAGCTTCAGTAGAGGTCCCCAGCTACCTCCTCCAGCTCATCTTTCTAAAGCTAGTGACGAGATAAAATCTCTCCAGTAAATGCTGGGTTTGCCCTTCAGACATCCAAACCACCTGAACTTGCTCATTTTAAAGCAGAAAATCAGACTACTCTCATCTCATTGCCTCGTATCCTAAAGAATGAGTCTTGCCTCCTTGCAGAATCTCATTTCAACTTGTAGTATTGAGTTTATTCTTTCATCAATTGCCCAAAACTTTCTTCTTCTTACCATGACATACCAGTACAGCATTCGCTGAAAAGTTCCCTGAACTAACGTCCCTCTTGCACTCATTGTTGGTATTATGAACAAAACTTATGAAAATTGCAGTCCAAAAATCAGTTGGGTAACAAATAGGGATTCCTACACATTTTATCCCAGTGTGACGGAGCTTCTGTCTCAGTGCCTCACTGCATTTCCTGTTAGCCGTCACATCTGTAGAGGGTGGCTGATCTAATTTCACAGCTGACAGTTGGCGAACACACAAGCTCACAAACTGTAGCGACTGAAGTGTGTGTCAGCCTGTTTGTGTGTGGGTAAGCATGTGCTTATTACCATGTGGGCCACTCTCAGATTGCCAGCAGGCTTCATCTGAAGCAGCCTGCTGGACGCTCCAGCAGATATGAAAACAGTCATCCTCAGGCCAGCAGCTGGCATGGTAACTCTCTGTCACGTTCGTTTGTCTACGAACGTTTAAATTTGGCTGAAGTCCTGCGGATAAAAGTTTAATATACTGTTGGTGTGACTTTTGCCACTCAGAAAGTGTGTTTCTGGATATTAAAAATAACTGAAAACCAAAGTTGAACCTTTACTAAGCACTGTGTAGCAGACTAAATAAATAAACCAATAGTCAGCATGGGTTTGAAAAATAAATGGCAACGTCCACCCAGAGCTAAAAGATTGGATATAAATAGATTTTCTTTACCTGTTTATACACATCCCTGAACTAACTAGATTATTTGATTAAAATCCACATTACATTAAAATATAGTCAAGGTAAGGTAATGTAATTTTATTTTCAGCAACAAGGCAATTCAAATTCAAGGCAGAAGGCAGAAAACTTGAAAACTTGAAAAGCTGATTAGATTTGCTTTTCATTTTTAAAATAACAGATGGAATCTCTTAGAAAGAGAACCTGGAAATTAACCATATTTACATATGGTGGATTAAAAGCCCATCATTGATAGGCTTTTAATTCTGCAACCTCTGTATAATTGCGACTCTAGGAGGCGCCATTGCTTCTGGACAATTTTTTGAATGTCAACTCTTTTCCTTAAAGTTACATTTAGCATAAAATTATATACATACATTTTTCATTCAGGTAACTACAAGGACCATTTGTAGTTAGGTACTGTGGGATCCATCAGCTCCTGGGAGTTTTACAGTTTTATATAAATACTCCAATCGGTTGTAACCTATAAGCAAAGCAGGTTAACTGAAGGAATGATGGTCTTCCTGCCTAACTAAAGGGCAAGAAAACTGGATATCAAGGAACTTGTGGTGAACAAGCAAAGTGGAAAGAACTGAAAAGTAAAAAAAAAAAACTATCAGGGAAAAGAAAAAGAATGAAAACTAAGATTCAACCTTCAAAAAATAAAGACAAACAACAGCAGAGGAGCTACAATTATCATTAAACACAGAATCATGCCAGACAAAACAGCAAAGAAACAAGAGTAAAAAAAGGACGAAGGACAGCTGGGATCTCAAAGAGTGTGGAAAATACAAAGTAGAAGCAACAACAATCAAAGAATAAATCATATCAGACAGCCATTACTTGAGGTGGCAGATGACTTAAATTAAAAGTGAAACCATATCATTAACTAATTAACTCCAAGAAGAACTATAGAGGCAGTGTTTCTGTCGGGGCCACTGCCTTAGCGACTCCATCGTGAACACGTATTTGTCACAATCTCAGTATTTATTTAATAAAAACTAAACCAAAATGCACCTCTTTAAAAAACCTTGTTTGGTCATGAAGGTGTTCATTCCTGTGACCTCTAAGATGCATTCTCTATACCTTCCCCAAACAACCGACACATTTTAATCAATACTGTGAGACGCCAGTCTTTGTTACAGAGCCTGATGGAGAGATACAACAAAGAAAAAAAAAAAACGATCCACCTCTGAATGTGAAACTCTTTGTTCTCTGTTCTTTTCTCCTCCTCTTAAAGTCCATCTCTGCTGACAATGAGACAGTCAATACTAAAATATGTTACATATATCTGGCTGGTTTCAGGTCTACTAGGTTAGCTTGATTTTGACTATTTTCTTTGAGTAGCACTGTTTGTAAGTATATACATCATCACTCAACATTTTAAAACCGTTTTTACCGAAATATAATAAACAGTCTATTTCGTTTAAAGATAAGAGAAGAAAGCCAATGAGATCTTATTGGCCAAAGATTGAATGTTATTTTTAGCCTGAAAATTCCTACAAAGTTAACATTTTTATTAATATGCCATTTAGTTTACAAGGTCATCACTGGTATCCACTCTTTCATAGAAGGATGTTTTTCTTTCTTGTTGTTTTATGTCCTTCTTTTAATTTATAAACTGTTTTGACCCAGAGTGTTGCTTTTGATTACCGAAAGAACACCCCAGAACATCGATCCTTCTACCTTTGGTAATACTCAGCAAGACCTCTGAGACTGGTAAGGTTGAGCGTTGACATTTTGTAGAAGGAGCTTATTTTACCCTCTTGTTCTCACAACTTATTGATTTAAATTCATACACTCTGAGGCTTTGACTCTCACAGAGAAATAAGACGTAGATCAATGGGTAAATTCAAAGTTTTAACCTTCCGGCTTGGCCTCTCCTTATTCAATTACCGTGGACCCTGAATGGTGCAGGTGCTGTTGCAAAGAAACCCCCACTTGGGGAGCCTCTTCATCTCCCCAACATACCAATAGATTGTCAGTAGTAAAACTAAAGCAAAATCCCTGCGGGGGCTCTGCTTCTGAGGTCATTCTAGTGTCGTTGTCTTAAGGTGGACTGTTTGTATTGGAGTGAATTAACACTCCCGTGTAATCACTCTGCATTATGGAGCAGTTCAATAAACTGACACTGCAGGTCATTGGCATGTCAAGCTGCTCCTGTCAATATATGTTCCAGCCACCGCTCACGCAGACAGCAGAGACTCATCGTAACACACGTACCCACCCTGCGGGAAGACGTGACTTATGCACTCTGAAGTGGAGGAGATAACACAGTGATGTGATCAATAGCTTTTTAGTGGCAACCACTCCCTGTCCCTGCGCCCTCAGGATATATGCTGTTAGAGGGCAGTAAAAGCCCGGAGGACTCACTTTCTCTCTGTTTATTTCACCTTATCTTCATCCCCATCTCTGTCGCTCACAGCTCCATTCCCTGACGTAAAATATATGTCTCTCAGAGAGACGACAAAGACACCATCATCCTCCCAAAGATCGCCTCGGAGCTCCCGCTCCGTGTCACGGCTCAGTTTGTGGCTGCGGACGCATCATGGGAGCACTGATCGTCCGTATGAAGACATTTCACTGCAATAGATTGAATGAATTTGAAACTTTCACAGAATGGCAGCTTTTAGACGGAGGACTCAATCCCATCAATCACTCCGCGAGTTTTGCTGGTGGCTTATTTTTATTCATGAGTTATGTAAAACACAGCACAGCCTGTCAGGCCTTTTACAGGACTCAGACAAAAACATTATTCTACATTGTGTTGGATGTAGCAAACAGCATTCCCATCATTTTGTCTCTTTTGATTTTTTTTTCTTCTCTAATTGAACACATACCCTTAGCCTTCAGGGGTTGTTTCATTCAGAATTATTGATACATTTTTCTGCAGAAATTATACAACATCCAAGTTTCATCGTTTCTCTGAAGATGACAAGAAAAACGGCTTTGAGGGATAGCTGACGGTCTGCCTTGGAAGAGGGGATCACTACAGGTTATGATAATGCTTCAGAATAAAAATGATTCCCACATCACGCACATTGTTCCTGGCAGGAGTTATCGGCGCTTGTCCCACCCTTAATGTATCCGCCTCTATCTTGTGATGTTTTAATGTCATGAAACTCAATGATGTTTACACTCCTGCAGAATGATTTCTACCCATGATTCATTGCTCCAGGGTCATCGTACATCACGTCAAGAAGCTCTGCATCACTTGAAGCTCTGAGCTTGGATTAGATTAGGAATTTAGATTGGTTTGGAAAAAAGACTGTGTTGGAGTTTGGACCCATTTCAATGCTTACTCTCCTGTTTGAATAAACATTTTAAGTCATTATGTCCATATTGATAGTCATGTTAACTGACACTTGAAGTTTTTGTAGAGCTCTGTAATGAACATTCATATGGTTGACTGGGAACAAGGCCGAAACATATAAAGCAAATAGTATGCGATAAATCTGCATTATAGAGAGATTTCAATTTTTTAAATTCATTTCTAAAATGAAATAAAAAAATCATAATTAAAAAAAAAAAAAAAAAAAAAAAACTTTTACAGATATGCAGATTTATCCCAACTTGGAAATCTGGAGACGACATTCTTTCACAGCTCTTTGCTTACTTTTTAGCTTTGTGTGGAAGCATTATTTGGTCAAATGTTTTGCTTTGAAATGCAAACTTCAACATGACTGACTGAAGGTTCAGAGCTTTGCTGCTGAAGTCATAGAGGAGGAAGGAAACAAAAAGTCAATTTTTACACACCATAAACCACCTTCACTTCATCTTCCCTGCTCTATAAAGGTACCAGGAGGACCATAACACAGTGCAGCTAACAGTTAAAGACTATTAGAAAGCATTTCCTTTAAAAACAATGACAATCATTGGGTTCAGGATCAGGGTTTCATCTGTAGCAGTGGGGCTGATGCTCTGCCCTGTCACACTGAAGAAAGAGTATAATTGCAACCTGAAGCTATCTCAAACCTCATCTACAATATGCCTACCATAGTCTAGATGTCAAAATCCTTTACGTTTCTGTTTAGTGTGCTGACGGAGACCCTGGAACCCATTGTCTGTACATTTTCAATCTGTGTTTTCAATTAACTGTTAAACTTCATCCTCTCTCTCATCTCAGTGATTCCTGCATATGAGTGTCACTGCTAAATAATCAAATCATTTACTTTAATGAAGTTGAAAAGTGAACAGGTGTGACACAAGAAGCTGAAACAAATGTCTAGGGGAAGTGAGTCTTAAAAGATTTAAAATCTAACTTTACACCATTCTATGAAAGTGTGTTTGAAATCTAAAGTTAAAGGGGTTTGTAGATCTTTAGAAACGGTCTTACTTGATTTGTATTGAAGGGGAAAGTCTGCAGATAAACATGCTTACCTGCAGACTGACCTGACTGACCTGAGCTGACCTTTCATCGGTCAGCTTCAATGATACTGAAGAGAAATTTTTTACTTTGGTCCGAAAACTAACTTTTCCACCTCTCTGGATATGATGTTTGGACCTCAGCAGGTCCAAGCTTATTAATGGACCTGCTGAGGCTTAGAACTTCAGAAAACATAAAGATTAACTTATTTAAGAGGCTGTGCTACATGCCTCCACCTAGCTGACAGCCAGCAGTTTTCTGGAATGTAAAATAGGCCTAATGTTGCAGAAACAGACAAGGGACACCAGAAAACTGTCAGAACAGCAAAAGATGAAGTTCAAAGGAAGGCATGGTTTAATTTGAAAGTCTTTAGGCGCTGAAATGTAAAAAGAGGTTCAGGGAAGACCCTCAAACTCTACAGACGCCAAGTGTTCAATATCACTGTCTTTTGTTAGAAAGTGCAAAGATTTGCAGGATGGAAGTTGTAACAAAAAAAAAAAAGAGTCCTGAAGTGAAAAACAACATGAAAGAATAAAGTTTCAAGAAAATGATGAATACGTTTGTGCTTCTAAACTTTTAAAACAATACTACAATCCACATAGTATATCCTGAAACTGCTGGTAAAAGTATGCAAAGTGGTTTGCGTAACCATCCGTCCGTCCGTCCATCAGTCCATTTTCTTGCACCCTTATTCCATTGGGGTCAGGAGGGGTGCTGGTGCCTTTCTCCAGCTGTTTGTGTAACCAGTAAAATCTTAATGACACTAACATCACTTATTGGACGGTTCGGTGACTGCAGAGGCATAGAGAGAACATCATTCTGCAGCTGTAATAAACATCGTTCATTAACAGGTTTCCATGGCAGCACTGTGGAGTTGAAAGGATTTTTTAATCATGTGTGCACACGATGGGCTGCTCAGAATAATATCTCAGATTTTATCCAACATATTACATTAATATTAATATTTCTGATTCGTTGTGCTCTCTTGTCCTCCCCATTATGGATATTGTAACCTTTTTTTTTTTTTTTTTTTTTTTTTTTACTTTATTTAATGTGACTGAGTGACAACTACATTTAATAAAAGTTGAAAAAAGATTCTGAGAAAGATTTCAGCTATGGATGTTGTCAGAGTTTTCACTTAATCTCTCTTTTTTTTTAACAATCATAAATGAATACAAAATGCAATGACCATATTTAAATTAGCCATTAAGCACTAGCGGACACATTTCCTGTTCTTTTGTGAATTACAATTGAGGCAAAACTTAAAAAAAAGAAAAAATACATATTGTTGATTGAATCACTGCATTTATATTTTCATTCTGTACTGATGGATTAATAGAATCGGCATCACTAATTTTAAAAACAGCATCCTGATTAAGTCTGAAGTTCCTGCTGAAGTTTTGTTTGGTTTCTTGGTTTCTCATCTGTATGGACTTGGAACTAACTATCATTCTCACTTCTTTATTTTCTTATTTTTTGTAACATGTCCTGTCTGGCAGTGCTGCTCAGAATTGTTATCCGAGATGCCCAACATCTATTCACCTGGTGAATTGAATGGGTGCATTTTGCAGTAGCAAATCAGACGCTGCTATGGTGAAAAAGATGGAGTTAAAGCAATACCTTAAGTAGCTGTGCATTGACTGAGATCCCTCTAACCTCATTATACGGAGCCTGATTTTTGTGATATGTTGCTAGAACTGCAGGATATCTCGGTGTCCTCACAGGGTGGGATACAACTCTGTTTTGAAGCTGAGCTGCTTGTATTATGCAGGTGTCAAAGTAACTTGATCCCTCCTAATGACAGGTGCGCTTTTGACATGTGTTAAGTGAAAGAGGAGAAGGGTGGAAAGGTTTAGGAACATGCAAGAGTGAAGGGAAGCTACAAGACAGTTCAGCATCATCTGTTGTGTCTGTGGCTTTATTTATAAAATATGACTAAGTTCTTCTAGAGAACTGCATAATGAATCAAATGTACCTCATAGGAAGGAGTTTTTGTTCATAATAGATGGAATTAAATGAATGATGAGGGGCGTTTATAAGAGATTAAAGTAAATAAAAAGCTCCAGGTGTGTGTGGGGCATGTTTTCCTCACCGCCGGCTGCAGCCGGGTGACGGGCTTCGGTTCTCACCCTGTGGTTGTTTGATTGCTCATTACCTTGTCGTCCCTGTGGGGTCAGGTGGATGTGGCTCCATCTGGGGAAGCAAACTGATGTATTTAGATGATACCATTGGGAATGAATTGAATTACTTTGAGTAGGTTAGTTTCTGTTTTTGGCCACCTGTGTCATCCGGGCAAAGCAGCAAAGCGTAAGCAAACTAAACTCCTCCGAACTACCAGAGGCATCTCATAAATGTTTGAATCCTAACACAGACCATAGAGCAAATGTTTTTGTATTTGTTTATGGGGAATGAGACTGCTACAAAAATTTATTTGATAGTTTCATCATCGATACAGTAAGTAACTTAGATTTGTTTAATATTTGTTGCAAATCTTCAGAGAATTGCAAGTTTCCTTTTCAAAATTGCATGGAATAATTTTCATTTTTTCTGATGATTGTGTTCATGTAATTACAATCTGATGCAGCAAGTTTAATGTGTTATTTGTGTTTGAGCTTAATTAGTCCACAAATATATCTCAGCAAATCATAACCAATCGATGGTTATGTTCTAAACAAGAAGAGAGGCCCCAAATCAAATTTGGTTTATGTCTTTAATGACCCAGTCCTACTTATTTTGGCTTTTTGGGAGGCTTAAGAGTTGGTCCATTGAAGCAGGTGCTGTTCTTGTCTTTGTTTTGATGTTCTGTTTGTCATTATTTCCAGTGGCGAGGTTGCCATGCAGTTTTACGGGGCTTGTGGTGTCTCTAGTAAGGACCATTGTGCAGTGTTGTGGGAAATTTCTGGGGATAATGCTGCTGAAATTTACTTCTTAGTAGCCTCCGGGGTTTTGCGGGTACAAACCTGATGTGCCTCCTTGACTCTCCTCAAATCTCAGGTGAAGACATTAGGACATGTTGTGCTGCTGCATGCCGTAAGGTGCAGTACGGGTTTCTTGCATGGAATGGTGCTGCATGCATGGTGTGTGTGGGTTGGGTGTTACTGCTAGCATTTCAAGTTGGGGCTTTGTTAGTAGGGGCAATTTTTTCCTTCTCCTTTTGTGGGATTCCTGTCCTGTGATGGGTGTAGATTATCAGATCATTTTAAGAGGGAGTTCTCTTGTCGCTTTTCAGTCTGATTCTCGCAGACGGTTCCTGTGTTGTTTTAGTGTTTTGGATCTTTAAGTGGTTTGCCTGTGGGTGTTGTTTGTTGGTGATCCTGGATTGCTGACTGGGGGAAGGTTATGTGATGATGTGCTCGTGCCTGGACTGTTCTTTGGCCTCTGCGAGGTACAGTTTATGTGAAGGACGCTGATTCATTTGACATGATGTTATTTCTTTGTCTTCCTTTTTCTCCTTTATTTTTTTTCATGGCCTGTCTTTGTTGGTGTGACAAAATGTGGGTTATTGTTCTGTTAACTGAATTTATGACAATATCCCCATCTTGTAGAACAACACTTATGCCTGCATAAATTGGCAGGAGAGAATCTATTTTATTTTTTTATTAAAGATCTTCTCATGGTCACCTCTATTAATCATCCTGTTGATATATTTTTTATAGATCTAAGTAGAATTGCTTTTTTGCAAACTTGTCTTCTATAATTTGGCACAAATCCCATTTATGTTTAGTTTAGCCTCTTTTAAATGTCTTAATGATTGATAAGTTAGAATTAAAATGAAGGGTAATGAGTTTTGATTTAAAAATACGTTCACAAAAAGAGACAGAATCAGGACTTAGTTCAGAGCCATGAATCTGTTTGGAATCGAGAACATTTTAAGAAATATTTAGAAATTTAGTTTTCTTCAGTTTTCTTTGGTCAGAAATCTGTTCAGAGATGATAATCTCTCTTGAATCTGGAATCTTTAAAAATATGGAAATCGGTTCAGCGTAAGGAATCTGTCCAGAGTTAGGAATTCAATCTGAACTCTGCTTAATAAAAAGAATCTAACTCAAAGAAGAATGGTGTTAAAAAAAAACACAAAAAAAAAACAAAAAACATCTGAATCAGGAATTTATGTAGTGTCAGAATTCTGAATGGAATTGGTAACTAATTAGAAACAGTTCTTTTTTCCCCATTCTCACGCATTCGTAACCTAATGCTAGCCCAGATTTAGCCAGTGTGTTCCTTTGTTTCCATGATGCTGTGTGTTCATTGTTTTCTAACAAACATGTGAGGCCTTCACAGAACAGCTGGATTTAGACTGAGAATAAATTAAATTCAAGATACTAAATACACTGTAAATCTGGGATTTATGCTTGGAAAACAATCTAATAAAAATTATATCCACATCTGTTCCATTACTTTGTGATGGGTTACATAAAGTAAAGTGAGGTTTGTAGTTGTGAGGTGAAAAATGTGGAAAAGCTCAAGTAATATGAATACTTTTGAAGGCACTGAGGTTATGTCACATTAAAGAGCCCCTGTGGGCTCTTTAAATATTAACTATAAAAAAGAATAAATTAAAATAATAATAATAATTTTAAAAAAACACATGTCAACTCATGCAGACCATTTTAAAACTCAAATTGTTGAGTTATGTTGACACACTTAAATTTACATTTCATGGAACTGGTTTATAACCATAAACTGCAATGCCAACAACTCACGAAATTAGGTTGGAATTTCATAACTTATATTAAATTGAAGTAAACTATAGAAACAAGTTAGGGTAACTAATTGAGGGTATTGCTTTGTATAGTATAGGAATTTTTCCTCCACTGGCTCCATGTTATTACATTAATTTATTCTTCTTACATTCTCCATATTAAATTCTTCCACATGTTCCCATTCGAACATTGTGCACTGCAGGTTTTCTCCAGCAGCATTTTTTCCCCCAAAACAAACTGAAACTAAATGAATACACAGCATCCAAGACGCGCCGTCGTGTCTGTGCGCACTCTCCATGTGCCTTTAAAGGGCGCGCGCTGGCGCTGAGTGGAGGGCGGACCCTGTTTGGCGCGCGCGTGCGTGTCAGCGTGTGCGCGCCTCTTGCCCGCAGCCGCCGCGAGTGGCACAGAGCAAACAGCGGCTGTTGTGCGCATGATGCACCGTGTTGGACGCACCTGCGAGGAGCGATAAAGGCAGCCCGGAGACGGCGCTGCTTCTAACTGGATCCTGGATATTTTTGTAAAAGCAAAAAAAAAAAAGAAAAAAAAAAAGGGAGGGAAAGTGGGTCCGTGTACACTGGCAGCTGGATTTTAGCAGGTGGATACTTTTGGTCTGCTGATCTGAGGTCAGTAACGCCGTCTGTGTAAGTTCAACCTGTTCATGTTAGTGTCCACCTTCAGAATGAGAGTTAGAGGAGCAGAAGCAGGAGGGGAGAGGAGGCAGGGAAGGCTCGAGTTTCAGCTCCTGGTGGACAGGTATCACAGGACTTTTACAAGAGTTTTTTTTTTCTTTCTTCCCTTTTTTCCGCTTTTTGCGCACGGACTCGGCGGATGTCTGTGGGTCTCCTTGAAGGAATCGCGACATTTTGGGGGTTCAAACCGAAAATTTCTGCCATGTTGGCCACTAATGTCACTTTGACAGGCAAGAGTAGAATTACAGACCTCTGCGCTGCCCGTATGGTCACGATATAAAATATCAATTTTATTGTTTTGATCATTAACATACCTCAAACACTGCAAGCCTTAAAATGGGCCCTGTGGTTGTAAACATAGGTTTGGAGCCAGACTGGAGTAAAAACTGAAAAGATAAAAGGAGGATTTCCTTCACCCTGTTTTAGGCTGATGAATTATAAATCATATGCGCGCTAAGTGTCCAGTTTCCATGCACGCATTGTTTTCACGCATTGTTCTCGGCTGCAGTCGCGTGTTGAAATGTCACGCACGCTCCCCGTGGGCTCTTTAAATATTGATGCACATTTTCTTGTAATTCGAGCAGCTTTTCTTTTTTGGTGCATGACCTTGCGTTTGCGCGGAGATGGACAGCAGTGACCGTTGCATTCCTACATCGCCCTCCTATTGGGGGGATAAAAAAAGAGAGAGGGAGAGAGAGAGAGAAAACACGCAGCTGACGTTTTCTTTTTCACATTCAGCAGATCAAATTAACACAAATAATCACAATTTGAAGGTATAATTTAGACACCTGATGTTTTACGACTAACCTGAATGTAAAAACATCCCAAATTTGCTCCTCTCAGATTCAGAATTGTCGAACAAAATTGGAGCAATCCTTTTCGCTACCCGACGCAAAATCAGGGACATCATTTTTAAAGGAGGGAAATTGTGAAATATTCTGATGAATCGGGATAATTTGGGCTCCCCAGCATCTGCAGAAGGGGTTCGCTGAAATGCTTTTCCCTGAAACGCATTTCATGCTGCACCTTCTTAAGCTGACAGCTTCCCGTTTTACTTCTATTCATCTTGAATTAACGTTTTAGCTCAAGTCCTGCAGCTTTCATCTGTGTCACCTCCACTGCGACGGATGGGGCGAGATGTCCCATTTGTAGGGAGAATGTTTGGCGTTTTTTATTATTATTATTATTATTATTATTATTTTTTTTTTTTTTTATTGCAGTTAAATGCGAGGCCCTGCATTCAATGCGCCCTACGAAGGAAACAAGGAATAATAATAATAATAATAATAATAATAGCAATAATAATAACAAAAAAACAAAAACAAAAAAAAAACAGGCCTGAATCTTCTGTCTGCATCCCTAAAATCATCTCCAGGCCGGACGTTTTCACGTTCAGATTTACCAAAAAAAAAAAAAAAAAAAAAAGGCGGATTTTCTTTTTCTCTCCTTCATAGCTGCAGAGAGTTAATAAGATTAAAACATTATTCCTTTGCATTTATGTATGCATAGATGGATGTATGCAGAGGGAATTCCTAATAGGGATGTTTTTTCTTCCCTCTTTCCAAACCGCCTACAGAATGGGCGTGACCCGTGTGCCAGAATGTATTTATTTATTTGTTTATTTTCCTAAAGGCCTGAAGATGTTCCTTCTCCTGATGGAGACAGGAACGTTTTTACATACACAGGCTTACATGAATCAATTTTGAAATGATCGTATTTCTTCATAAAAATGAAAAAAATAACATAAAACACAAAATTCCGATTTAAAGATATAAGATTTTTATCAAATAAATTAGTACGAAAAGATTTCTGCTTCTCCATTTTAACTCTGCTTGTCTTAGAATTAAGGTCAGGTGGAGTAGCAGGACGGGCGTTCCCCCCCCCCCCTTTATTTTTGATAATTTAGGCTTTTCAGATTGTATTTCCCATGCTTGACAGCTGATTAACGGCTCAAACAAATCAACCGCAAAAAGCCAAGGGCTCTCAAGGTAACACTAATTCCTCTGGGCGGGGACAGACTGATACTACGCAGGATTTTTGGAGAATGCTCTTTTCTTTCTCCCCGTGTCTCAGATTTGAGTGTGGGAAAGTGCGCGGCCCTGCGGTGCATTAAATGTTCCCCACTCTGGATTTATCTTAATAAAATTAAACAGAACCTGTTCTTCTCCATTTACGCTATATACATTTTTGTTATTATTATTATTTTAATTATTTGCAATAACTGAATTTGTGAGAAAGTCCATGTGATGTTGCATAAACCGCTGTAGCTGCTGTAGCTGGTGGGAGGTTGCTGAGCAGAAACGTGTGCGTGGATCTAACTGGTGCGTGTGCAAAATTGTTTTTGCGCGCCCACAGTCGTTTGTAGAAGAGTTCGGTCATTGTTGTGGTGGGGACAATTATCCATGTAGACCGTGCACGTGCAGATGTTGTAAACGCAGGCTCGTGCGCGTGGGTTCGAGGTGTCTGTGATGATGTAATGCCATGAAGGGTGCTGCAGCCCGGAGAAGGTGTGTCCTGCCTGCTGAGGAGCTGGGGAACAGCACGGTGCCCACGCTGCATCGCAATCGTACACACGCGCGCACACTTACACACATCCACGCACTCCCTCCCCCTCCACGTTTGCATGTCTGTAATTAGGACCGTTTTAGTTTTGTTCTTTCTTTAAACGAACAGCTGATTTTATTTTTCACCCACCATTACAGGAATCTACATAAACGACGCATTAAAACACAACTTATATAATTTGCAATTTTGTTGGATGTATTTAATCAGTATTTAATTTTGCGACCAGACTGATATTTTATTTTTGGGAGGGACGTGGCGGGGGTGGGGAGTTCAGTAAACTGAGCTTTTTTTAATTCTTATGTAATTATTCTATCAAATCATATCCATCCCAGCAATTTACTGGACATTTACCAAATTATATTTTTTAGGGGAATGTAACCATTATAGTCCTCTAGATATAAACTTCCACCAAAACAGACCCCCAGCGTTGTAAACCCCCCATTTGACAGACGCTTCTTAAAAACAAAAGTGAATGTGATACAATCATTCTGCTAAGCTGAAAAAAAACAATCAATATTTAATTAGAATAAACCTGTTCAAATATAAAATGATCAAATACAATCATGTCCTGGTTAAAATGAGAGCTGTGAAGAAAAAAGAAAAAAAAACACTAAAACATAACACACATAATAATTACACATTATGTAACAAAGAGGCGAATGAAAAACAAACAAACAAAAAATATATGTGTGCAATGACATGTTCTTGCTCCAGCCAGGAGATAAGTTCCTTTAGATTCAGCTGAAAGCCTTTCCCCCTTATTTAAAGACATTAACACAGACATAGTAATACAAAACCAAATAACAAAAAGAAATACGTTTTAAAAAACAGATTTTGGAAGATAAAGATAAAAATGAAAGTGAATCTTATCTATTAACATTTTGTTTTGAAGATAAGTGCAATAATTCTTAGAGATGCACTGGTCATATCGATTTCTGTTTTAAATCACATCTGCCAAGTCCAATTTTGACTGGTTCAGATATTTTTTCTAACACAACAAAAAACACAATAAAAGAGCAAAATCTAGTAGTTTGAAGGACAACAGAAAATAAAGGAGCAACAATGTTATCCCAAAATATATGAATTGAACCATATGGCCTTTACCATTATTTGATTTGTATTAAACTAGAAAGTGGATTGAACTCTCTGCTTTGGGTTTAGTTTATGCACTGAAATGTTTTACTAATGGAAGAGATATTTTAGCAGATATCAAACCCAATGAAAAGAATATTTAAAAAAGTTCTAAAACCATACAAAAATAAATGTGAAATTATATATCTTTCACTAAACTTATGAGAAAGTTATTCAATAAGCAGGCATCTCAACAGTCTTTTTTTTTTTTTTGTTGCAAGAATGTGGAATTAGTTGTAGAGATTTTTTAGATTTTTTTTTTATTATTTTATTTTGAGCATTTTTGCCCTGGAGGACTATGACACATGCAAGATAAAAAAAATAAAATAAAATCTACTGCAGGTTCTTTGAAAGCAGTATAGCAATTTTGTGTCCAACAGCAAATGAATTAAATTCAAAATGATCCATGAAAGCATGTGCTGCTAACTATGATCTAGTGTTCACTAAACGCCAATCATCAAAACAAATGTTATTGCCTGATTGGTTGAATGACTAAAAATAGTGGAGTTTTTCCATTTATTCCTTGAACAAGAGAAAAGAAAAATCTGATTTGACATGAACACAAACCAATAACTCCAATCTCTACAACATTTTGTAAAGTTTTCTTTTGTTGTTTTGTGTCCATTTTTATTTCTAATAAACCACTATAATGCTTGAACATAAAAGTATAGAAATTGAATTAAAACAGTTATCTGACTTTACACAAGTTCAAATTTGTTAAGAAAAGTGGGATAAGAGCTCCGATTTAAATCAAATGAAAACAATCCAAAAATGCAAACGACTGGGTATAAACATAAGCAGATATTTGCTATAATATCTTGCATTTTGTTGTGTTCTTGTTAGATGTTCTGCTTGGAAATACACCTCACTCCTCCTCACTCTGAGAAGATTGTTCCAACCCTCTTGACCCCTATGTTAGTTAGGCACATTAACATTATATTAACTTCTGGTGAGATTGACTTTAATCTTAATTCAGAAACTTTGCTGACAAGATGCATTAATTTGTGTTTACTCAGATCCAACATTCTTCTTCTAAATAGATTATTGGCTGCAGTTTGAGGCTCAAAACTTGTAAGTTTGGGAGTGTATGGGGTGAGGTGGGTGGCTGTAAGTGTGAGTAATGTATGAGAACCTCTAATGTCTAAATATGCACTCTGAAGTGTACAGTCAGACCAAGCCCACTCCCTTCCACAGCTCCCATCACTTACCCAATGCAATTCCTAAGATGTGTCCTTAAAGATTTTCATACGTTCAGGTTCTTTATTAGTTTTCATGATTTGTTTGGGGATAAACAGTTAGAAATCTCACACACCAAGAAAAAGCAACATTTTGCAGATGTCATCTTTTACATTTGATGCATTTTTTTTTTCTACAGAAAAAATTCAAAGGCTTATGTCAGATTTCGTTCCATCTTCTCACGTAGAGGATCAATATGTAGGCTTTCTATTGGACTAAATGATCCAGTGCATCACTGTGGAGGATGGTAAAAATGCAGGCCACCTCCTCGAGAACAAACAGACAGCTGTGAGCCTAAAATGGAGGCTGGATGCCGAAGGTGTGTGTCTGAGGTGTGAGGAAGAGTGGGAGTGGATGAGGTGGAGCATCCCTCCCTTTCTGTTTTGTCTCTCCTCCTCCTTCTCCTTGTCCTCCCCCTCCTCATGTCCTGCCCAGATGATGGTGCAGAAAATCGACTCCACGGCAGTGAGATTTGAGCTCCTCACGCCTCGTCAGTGTGAGATGACAAACTGCTGCGTGTTCTCTCCGAGATCTTATCACTGTGGAGGACATTTTGTCACCGCTGCAGTGTTTGATCGCGGCCGTAAAATACCACCAAGTGGCTCCTATTAAAGCACAAGAGGCCTGCCGGTGCTTTTATTTGCATTCACACACACACAGACACACTCGCGCACAAATATGTACACACACACACACACACGCATGCACACACACCCGTCAGGCTGTTAATAGGATCCAGAGTGCTGCAGCCTTTTGTCACTGAGTGGATGTGGACTCGTCCCTGCGGGCCTCGTCAAAAGAAGCCTTTCAGAGAGAACAATGATCCATGCCGTTTAGCCTTTTAACCCCTGACGCTCGCCGGACTGCAACAGGACACAATGAGACCATCTGAAAATGATGTCTGCTTTGGTAAACATGAGTTTACACTGCATGTGCACAAGTAGAGTGTGTGTGTGTGTGTCTGCGGGGCGGCGGGGTGATCTGCTGCAACAGACAGTTGGGTCTTGCAAATGTTTGTATTTTGAACTACAAAAGACAATAAGAAAAGAACAATTACAATCTCACAGTTGGTATGGCTTTATATTAAACAAAGCTGATCTTAATTTAGGATACAAAACCATCAAAATAGTCGCATTTGATTGTCATTTAGGATTAAACAATATTGGATGATACGAAAATAAGTGGGTAATAATCTTTTTTTTTCAAATCTGACTGAAAATCTCTATAGATACATTTTAAGAAAGCTTCCCTTTTGAAAATAAAGCTTGAAAAGTGAACTGATTTCTTTTGGTTTTAAAGATTTGAAATTAAATCCACCATTTCTATCAGCTATGTCCATTAATGCACTCCTTTGAGTTTAATAAAATTAGATAATTAACTATCAGGGGGCAAAGAAATGTGAAAAACAAATAAAATAAAAAAATTAACAACTGCATATCTCAAAATGAGAAATGGAAGATCAGAACCCAAAGGAAACCAGAAATCAGTATTGGCCTGGAAAAACTTGATTGCAAATTAAGAAAAAAGTGTTTCTGCACCATTTTCACTGGGATTTTGTATTTTCATTTTCCCTCCCTGCTTGCCCTTTTCAGAAATAATCTGCAACTTCCAAATGTTTTGAGCCTCAGCAATTTTTTTTACATCTGAGTTTTTTGATTAAGCTAAAATTTGATTCTGTATCAAATTAAATTGTTCAAAGGAATTCCTATCATGAGCGGAGTCCACACCTCCAGGAAGCAATCGTTTCTTAATAGCCGAGGGTCCAGATCCTCTGCATAAACGAAATCGTAGAACTGTACTAATTGGGAGAAGAGAAAATCCCTCTGAGTGTTTGATTAATGTTCCAGTAACAAAAGCACACCTACAAATTTCAGTTTGGTTAAAATCTAAAAGGAACATTTAACAAAGCACATTAGGACTTTTGAAATGCAGCAGTAGTTCAGCAAGAGGGCACAGTTTCAGACATAAAAGATACAAAGAAAGCTCTCTATTCTTTACATTTTTGTCAAAATATTAGATAATCCAGAAAAGCATTAAAACAATGGGCAATAAAATGTAGTTGAAAAAGGCAACTTAAAAAAGTTTTTAGCTGGAAACTGAAAACTGTCCCAGAAACGAAACACATCCCTGTGGTGAACCTGACCCCCGTCCTCTGTAGTTAATGAACACAATCTGATGAGACCTAAACGTCCTCAGGTGTTGGATTCACCTTTTGCTCCAACACCCAAATATCGTCCGAATGCAGTGGCACTAAAACTTGACGAGGTGAGAGTGTGCCTGACAGGTTTTACCATCACAGCTGTCTGGATTAGTTTTAACTCTCAAAGATTAAACTTTTCACTGTTTTAAAACTTTACTATAAAGCTTAAGTGTTAAATGCACACTAAAATAATAATAAAAAAAGTTCAACACCAGGCAGTTGTTGGTTATGTAAAGACAGTTTTAACAACAATCTTGGACATTTTATTTTTCAGTTGAAAACCAATGAAATCCATATATTATTCCTGATTTAAGGTGGTAGGTAATATTAGAAGATATTAAAATGTGGTTTTTAGGTTAGAGTTTGAAATCCTGTAGCCCTCAGCTGAACTGTCTTGTGCCTGAAACGAATAAACCTGAATAAGTCATAAATTAAACAACAAATTGATAAATATCTACAGACGTAAGAGTCAGAAATGTTTTTATTTATTTATTATTGAATAAAAAGCCACAATCCATGTCTAGGCTGCACCAACAATGTCCTGGGTTTGAATTCTGGGTCTTAAGTCTCTGGGTTCCTCCCACATGCCAAAAATATGACTGATCATTCTAAACTATCATTAGGTATGAGTATGTGTGTGTGCACATTGTTGTTTGTTCTAGTATGTTTCCATAGCAACCTGTCCAGGTTTTACTCAAGCTCTTGCCCACTGACTGCTGGTGATAAGCGTGTTTCCCCTATTAATGCATAGAGACAAAAATGGAACGTCTCTGACCGCCTGCTGACAGTTTTGGGTTGCTCTGTTTCAGCAATGTGCTCTGTGGATTAAACTGAGAAACTCTCAGCCTTATCTGTGTTGGAGTGAAACCTTGTTCACCAACTTGAACCTGTGTAACATGGCCTTTACAGCCGTCTGCTGTCTGAGCAGTACAGGTTGTTACAAAGACAAATTAGAAAGAAAGCAGCCTTGCACTGCTGTGCTCAGTGACCAGTAGTAACTTCTCACCTGCACACGGTGTTTCTCAGGTAAATGACAGTAATGACTCTCTGATCAGCAGAACTGCACGGTGAAAAGCTTTTTAACCCGCTACAACCTAAAGATGGAAAAACAGCAAGGGAGCATTATTCCTCAGAGCTGGCTGATTTGGAGAAGACTAATTGCTGCAGTTGTTTGAGGCCCTTCTGGTTCTGCTGAGCCATATGCAGAGCTCCTTGGATATTATAAAATAGGTCTGCAGATTGGTCTGTTTCTCTTATGATTTCCTGCATCCAGAACTCAAGAACCCTTGTGCAGTCAGTACTCTCAGTTGTTATCTAACGCTCTGTATTGTTCCCAGCTGCAGCATCCTAGTTTTGTTCCCACGTTGGACTCATTTTATTTCTAGCTTCCCGCTTGTAAAGTTAAACATTTCTATCATATCAGAAAGTGTCTGTGCTGCTTTCAAACCATCAATGTGCAGTAATCAGTCTTAAGAAAGTCTATTTGTCTGAGACCATATTCTGGTCGGAACCCGTTCAGGAGGGAAACCAACACATTCAGGGCCATCCTGGAGCTGGTTTGGACTTTTCCCCTTCTCAAGGGTCATACTTTAGATCTATTTATGCTCCACCGAGTCTGAATCAGATTGTTGAAATAGCTTGTAGTTTCAACTGATTCTGAATGAGCCTGCTAAATTTCCATCAGATGTGTCGTGGCAGAACAGCAGCTCTCAAGCAGCAGACTTGCTGTGTTTCCTCAGGTTAGAAGTCCATCCAGAGAGTTCTTGGTCTGCCACAAGGTCTCCTCCTGCTGGGATGTGACCGAATAAGCTCCAAATATAGATTTCATGGAGGAATCGCTTCAGATGCTTGAACCACAACATGAATTAGTAGCAGCTCCACTCCAAGCTTCTTACTTTATATTTTAGGCAGAGCATGGCCGCCCTACTGAGGAAGCTCTTTCAGCTGCTTGTATCCAGGATCTCCATCCGTCATGATCCATATCTCATGATCACATATGGAGGTCAGATCACAGTAGTTCACATTTAGGCTCATTTGTGTCTGTCTCTGGTCTGTCTTGACAGACATTTTATAAAAAATAACCAAGCAGGATGGAGTTTTATTGATCATGTCATTTGATGGGTCAGAAGCAAAATATGTGTCATTTTTCTTTCTCCAATCCTTTTGCTTGAAATATAACCACTAACATTCAAGTTTGAAGAAAGCATACATCTGTAGCACACTGTGCTCGGATACCAAACTTCATCATTAGGTTTTGCGACACCCCATTCTCCACTGTGACTCTTTTGTCATATCTTAAAGTCTCAGCTCTGAAATGCTGAAACAGGAAACCGAGCTGTCTCCTCTGCTGAGCAGGTTTCTGAGACAGAATGTCAGCTGATCGTCCCTCGTGTGTTTTCTTCCCTATAAATAAGATCCTGTGAAGAGTCAGGACTAACCCGGTTAGTGGGTTATTATCAGCATCAGCTTAATCTGCAGTTTCTTCTCAGTTTTTAGCACTTCAGTTTTTTCTGGACCGGCATGGCTTTCCCTGTTCATCTAACAGACTCCTGAGTGGTTTGATATAAAAGTAGGCTTCATCAGCTTTTTTTAATTGGTTGAGTCGATTAAAAAGCAACATGTTAACTTATTTTAGGAGATGCAAAACCTAGAGAAAAATAAAGTTTAGATCAGCTTAGATATGGACAGCTTTCCTGATATGGACAATTGTGGGTGCTGTTTTCCCTGAATAACAAGAATATTAACTCATTATGAGAATATATGTGTTGTCATCTTGCAATATTTAGATAAAGCTGAATGGAAAACAAAATGGATATTTAAAATATTAGCCATCTGTTGAGCTCAAAATAAAGCATTTTTCCCTAGACAGCATTATTCTTTTCTTGCAAAATCTTGACTATCTTTTGGGATAAAAGGGTAACTTTTATCCTGAGACAACCAAATAAAAATATTGTCGGACGAAAAGCCTGGCTTCTATGAAAATATTACTGGCTGTACAGAGAGGACACATCAATTGAATTTTAGAAATCCTACATACACTGTGCACGTAGGTTATAAAACATAACATCTTACATGGAACAACCCAAATCTGTATTATAGATGCAGAAGATGATTGTATCACATATGCCAACATTTTCCAAACATACATCTTTTTTCTTTGTCTCATTGCAATATTTTTAAGAAAAAACAAAAAAAAAAAAAAACAAACAAAAAAACAAAAAACAAAACTGTAATCTTAGTAATTCAATGATTTTTGTCTGAAATGTCGAACAACCAAGATGGCTTCTACCTCATCGGTATCTTTAGGCCAATATAAAAATGTAAAACATTAGCTTATAATTAGATGTGCCGGTCGATCGGCCACCAATCATAATCGGCCGATTTCCGTGAAAAAGTGAAATCGGTGGTCGCCGATCACTGTCTCTTGTTGTCCATCACCAAAATCGATCATATTTAATTCACTTCGCAGCCTGCGTGTGCAGCTCATCTCCTCTTTCCTTCACACTGCGCAAGCGCGCTGCAACAAACACTGTCGTGTGGAACTATAACGCTCTGAGCGTGAATGGGGACGTTTAGGTTTTGCGGCGGAAAATTACCTCGGGGGGGAGAAGCACTACAAAATGCATCAACACATCAAGACAAGCACTTGACGGAGTTTGGTTAAATCGAGGCTCAATGCAGGAACAAAAGGACATCAGGAGCGGCCAGGTAGTAGGTAAAGTAGCGCACAACTACCAACACTCACCCGGTTTAGCATCCCGGTCAGAAAGCTGAACCGATAATCCGAAAAATAATTCAAGTAATACTCTGGTTCTGCTCTCGCTCTTGGACCGCCACTACGCGCTACTGATAGCAATATTTCACAGACGTAGCGCCGCTCAACCTCCACCAAACGGTGAACTCTGACACCGAACAGCTGCGTATAGCTGCAGCATGTAGCTTAAAAAAAATAAAAAACAAGAAAAAAAGATTTTAGATGTGAATTAAAATATGTCTATTATGTGTAAAATTAGATGCATTTATTGCCAGATAATTTTTCAGTTTTGCCAGATAACATATAGCTACTTAATGCGAAAAATGAACAGCCGACGGGAGTGATCGGTGATCGGCAGAGATCGGCCTCATGGATGATCGGTATTATCGGGAGCAAAAAACCTGATTAGAGCATCCGTACTATGATTTGCATGAGTTTGGTTTTACAAAAATAAAAAGAAATTGTAATATTTCAGAAAATTAGAATAAATTTATCTTAAAATTGTTTTACCTTAATCATCTTTAGCACTTATACTGAAACACGCAAAGCAGCATTTATACCATTCGGCTTCAGAATGCAGTTGTGTTTTTCCTGCAAATCCTATTATTCAGCTGGATTCAGCAGAAAGCTTTCTCTGCAGTCTGGTCATCAGATAAAGGCAGTATGCCTGGCTGAGTCATAATCATTCTGTGCCACGAGAATAATGAGACTAATTTACCCAGCAGATGACCGATAACTCCAAACAACCTCTGGAGGAGGAAGAATGCGGCTCTTTCAGAGGCACGAGTGATGACATCAAATCAACATTTTTCACTAGATGAGTAAAGCACCATAGTCCCTTTTTATGTTTGTTGGAGCAGGTTTAAAAGCTTTTCCCCTGCTCCTCTGCTCTACTTCTTTATGCAAAATGTAGTTGGTGGTTTTTAAATGAGTGCTGACTTCAACTTGACATGGAAACAGAGGTTTAACAGTAGTAATCTGTTTGGTCATGAAATAAATGCCTGATGGGTTCAAAACAAGTTAAAAGCTCGTAAAGATTAATGTAATTTGTTGAGGAGAAAATTTGGAGCTCCATACCACAGCAACACTTTACAGTAGGCGCACCATTCAGTTGAAAGAAGTCATGAAACATTGGGGATTACCTGACTAAGCTGGTATTTTGATAGACTCTTTTGTTTTTTAAATAGTTGCAGTTTCAATTTTGTTCATATTGTATTCAATTGTGTGTATTTCAGTTCTCAACAATTCTTGCAAAGGTGGAACTGAAGAGGTCTCTTTAGTTTGAATTTCTTATATGACTGCATATAGGTATTTTCAGAGAAATGCAGGTGTAACTATTTTTGTGGGTTTTTTTATCGTTGTTCTCAATGAGAAATGCAGAATTGCACCTTTTGTGTCACTGTCACAATCAATTGGAGGAGTTGAGCTGGAGTTGAATTTGATATCTTGTTCTCAAGTTATAGTAGGATGGTGTTAAGACATGGGACTGGACACTATCGTAGTGAAGAAAGAGCTGAACCAAATCTTTCTTTCACTAACCTAGAAACCGGTGTAGTGACTATTTATACATATCCCTTCTGGTCTGGGAACACCTCTGGATTTCCCAACTGAAGCTGAAGAAGTGTCACTAACTGTGCTATGCAATATCTGGATTTCCCTCCTGGACCTGCTGCCTCCTGCAATCTTTGATATTGGACGATGGATTTAAATCTTGGTCTTAGAGATTCTGAAAGACTTTCCGAGATTGGGAAGATTGTGGGAAGAAATTGCTCGTGTGTTAAAAGAAAAGAGATGAAATAAGACTTTCAACTATTTGAGTTGACTGACTTGTTTCAGTAAGAGGCCATGCAGAAATCTTTATAAATAGAAGCCTTAGGGAGATTTCTTCAGGATAAATGTTGAAAAATATTAATTAAATGAAATGTTGATGATGCTTTGCTGATCTTCCATTGGTCTTTTTTTCTCCTAACAGTGATGAAACCGTGGATCCACTCATACCTCCACTTCACATCTAAAAACATGGAGGAAATTCCACTTTCCATGAGAATCGGAGAAGAATATTGGATCAGACCTTACACCAGAAATAATGCTCTGAAGATTAAAAAAGCATAAAAATCAGAAAAGGATTCTTCTGCATGATCACTGCCTTGCAGCGTCTGGACAATTTCTTACTCTTAAGACTGTTAACGCCAACGACTGTTATCCTCCTATCCCCTTGTTCCCTTTAAAAGCATATTTTTTTATAAGAAATATCTATATGAATATATCTCAATACATATTGTGGATAAAAGTGGATTCCAGAAATTCAGCTAGAAGATTTCCATCCCTTTGACTCCCTGTTGGACATTTTCTTGGATTAACTCTTTGCAGCTATGGATCTTGTAGGCTTTTCTATCAGACTGCAGTTATTCCTCAGCTCCTGTTTGGGATTGGAATTTTTAGGTACTCCAGGCCAGTGGGCACGCTACCTCCGCTGGGACGCCAGCACCCGCGGTGACCTCAGCTTTCAGTTCAAGACAGAGGCCTCAGAGTCACTGCTGCTGTACTTTGATGATGGAGGATACTGTGACTTTCTGCAGCTGGGGGTGGTGGAGGGTCGACTGCAGCTGCGCTTCAGCATTGACTGCGCTGAGACCACGGTTGTTTCCGACAGGCGGGTGGACGACAGCAGCTGGCACGCCGCCACGCTGAGCAGGTATAACCTGCGCACGGTACTGGTGCTGGACGGCCAGGCCAAAGCCGACGAGGTGAAACCTCAGCGTCAGTTCATGAAAATAGTCAGCGACCTGTTCCTGGGTGGAGTACCTCAGGATATCCGCAACGGTGCACTTACACTGCCGACGGTGCGAACCATGCAACCCTTCAGGGGAACAATTACAGACCTCAAGTTTGGCAGCTCACAGCCCCTGTTCCTGGGAAGCCTTAAGGTGCCCCTGGAGTCAGAGGGTTGGTGCACTGTCAACCCTTGTGAGAACGGTGGAACGTGCATGGTGATAGACGGAGAACCGGTCTGCGACTGCTCCCAGACGAAATACAAGGGCCGCTTCTGCAATGAAGGTAAGAGAAGACTGCAGTTTTTTCTCTCTTTTTTTGCTGTATCATCTCATAGCTCCAATGGTGAAACACTCCCCTTCGATTCATTTTTGCTAATTAATTAAATTAATTAATCAGACCTTAAAACTGATTTTAGTAAACATAATAAGCTACAAATAAGTAGAAAACATTTTTTTTGTTAATAAAACATCTAACTTTTATTGTAAGTTATTGATTTTACCCTCAGGTTTGTCAGTGTTTCTTGGAATACTGTAACAGAGGCCTTTTTTCTCAAAACCTTTGCACCAGAACTCAATGGATTTAAATGGTGTTGTAAGGATAAACCAATAGAAAACTGGTAAAACAGTAAAATTATGAAAGTGGCATTGGGTCTGCAGTTCTCGTTAGTAATGAATTTACACCGTTCTGGTGAGTGGGGACACCCCAAGGTTAAAAAATTAAGATAAAAAATGACAATATGTTGCTTTCTGTTCTGAAGAACCAAAGAGACCTATTTTAATTATAGCTTTATATAAAATTTCCTCCTTCAAGTGTGTAGGCTTGTTGGCATACAAGTCTTTAAAGTTTCAATTTTTTTCAATCACTAGGGTTTTTTTTTTTCTCTGTGTAGCCTGTTTCTGCTCTTCCTCCCAGTATCATTGTATCAGCTGTGCTGTAAAATCAGAAAGCTAATCAAAGCACAGTTAGCCAGGGAGGCCCAGGTTAATGGCATCGGTCCTGCAGGCAGTGATAAGGGCGCCTCTGGAGAGAATGAAACCTCCTGAGCCGTTTTTCTTCACCCAATCACGAGATGGCAGGTGTTTTTATATCACATCCCTTTGTGCAGAGATTTCTGCGTGTTTCACTTGCTCTGCACTGCAGCTGGCAAGCTAAAATTGATTTCTATTAAAAGCAAAGCCTTTTACTCATTTCCCCTCCCCGCTGGCCAAATACCAGAGACTTTCATCTGCCTTACTTTGAAACTTCCTGTCGCTGGATGAGTCGGGTGCTGAGAATATTCAGTAAAATTGCAATCAGGCACCACATTAAACAGATTCAGGCACCTTTTCTTAATCCGCTGTAAAAATAAAACTCTATCCATGGACTTAATTATTCACAATCAATACACATTCTTCAAGTTTCCAAATCAGTGGCTTCCAGCTGCTGAGGAGACGCAATAATCTAAAGCCTTATAAGATAATCAATAGTACTTAGATGGGAAAGTTTTTCCATAATTAGTTCAGATCAGATGTGATTTGTTTGAATTCCTTGTTTCTCATTGAGAAGTCTTTCTCCTAATAATAAATTTAAACTAATTTGGGTGGTTTCCAAATCCTCAGCATCTAGACATATTGCTAGCAAATCTGGAATTCAAAAATTATTATATTTTTTTAATCCATCTTATTTATGTTTTTCCTGTTACATTTGTCAACTGATTAAATATGTAGCAATTTACTGACCCTGTGGGGAAAAGTGTTTGTCAGATATTCTTAATTTGATGTATTTTGATGTGTGTAACATAAGGAGAGGCATATTTTTACATTCATCAACACTAAGTTGACAGAAGCCTCAAGCAAAAGAAATCACACCCATTTTTTGATTCTAGTGTATCAAAATCTCAGAAAAAAAATATCTTGCCTCCCTAGCTTTAAAATTGATCTCAACTGAACCACATGCCCACAAAAACACACATACTCACATGTGTGAGGCAAAAATGTAAATATTTGTGAGAAATTAAAATGCACCCTTTGCTCCATCTTACTTCTCATCTGATGGCTTTGTGAAGGTCTCATCACAACATTTCCATCATGTTTAGATCTGTACTTTGTCAAGGCCATGGCAACATTGTGATATCTATTCCAGCCAATCTGTTTTGGATGATTGTTTGATGGCTTAATTTGAGCCAAGCTTGACTGGCTGGACAGATCTCACCTGATTTGACTTTGGAATACTTTGGTCTATAGAGGAGTTTGATCTTTGCTCTTTGACTTCCCTTCTCGGCTCCTGTGGTTGCAAACACCCCCAAGTCATGAGCTCTCCATTACTTTTTATGACGGTTGGTATGAGGCATTTGTGCTGTTTGGTTTTCTCCATACATGTTGCTGTGCTTTAAGGCCAGACGTATTTGGTATATGTTCAAAGGGCATTATTCCAGAAGCCTTGTGCTTCATTTAGATGCAACGTTGCAAGCTGTGCTGCCACATGCTTTTTAGAGATTATAGGCTTTCTCTTATAAACTGCCAAAAAAAACAAAACATACCCATTCATTACTTAATTGTTCTGTAATGAACTCTAACATTTAACGTGGCAACATCGCCTATGGAGTCTGAGTTTGAGTTCATGGAGTTTGTGCATAGACACCGGGGTGTCATTACTGTAAGGTCAAATTAGTTACTGGATGCTGTTGTGTTGTTCTGCATTTATAGGAATCTTTAAATTATAGAATTATGAAATTAAACCATCATTAAGGATGGCTGAGTTAACTTACTCTATGCTCCAGAACAGCAAGCTGCCACAATTGATGGTTTCATATATTAATATTGAAAATACAGCATTTTGATTGTCTTGTTTTTCTCAAATATCCTGAAAGATGGACTATTTTTTTTTCAAATAATTTACATCTTCTTATATTTTCTTATTTTACTTTTAAAAATACACCTTAATAATTGTTTGACAATGTACATTTTTCTTTGACTAATGACTGGAAGTCTCAGAACTCCAGAAAACAACAAAAGAACAAGGACACGACAAAACAGCCTGTTTATTATATGAATCTGAACATTTAAAGGCATAACCTTCATAGCCTCGTGTGGAACAGCGTCTGGTTTCACCTGACATTTGATAAGCGTAGTATGACGGCTCATGTTGGCGGAGTAAAAGGGTTCCTTGACTCTGAAATGCAGTGGGAGGGCACTGCATGCAAATGCAAGAAGTGTGATTAAAATCTTCAGGTGCTTCTGGAAAACATGAATATTCAGCTGTTGGTTTCCAGAGCTGAACAAATGTTGTTAATGAAAATTTAATTGAATAAAAAATAAGATTTTGATTTGGTTATTTCCCTTTAGCTACATGGCACTTCCATTTTCACCTAGGATTGCCTTTTACTTTCTTTTTCCCTACAGAATAGAGTACTCCGCACATCTTTGGCTGTAGGATCTTCCCTCCTACGTCTATTGCTCCACATCTTTTCTCTCAGTAGTTTGTCCCTCTAAACAACTACCTTCTTTCCATGCCTTGGAACATGATGCATGACTCAGCACCACTTCAGAGTGGCTGCACCATTGACCCTCGTACAATAATGGCCTGCTTTTCCCTACCTTGATTTACAGTCTCCATGTTGGAACCTGTTCCTGCTCCAGATTTATGTCTGGCTCTCCCTCGTTCCGTCGTCTGGCTGCCTCCTGCGAGGTGGTGATAGGTGACAGGAAGCAGGGAACCTCAGCAGCCCTGAGAGAATTTAGATTAGTGATTGTTAAGGGATAAATAACAGCTTTAATGAGGCTGACTGAGATAGATTGGTGGGGTGCCTGTTGTAGGGGTAATGTGGGATAACTGATTGTCAGAAAAACACAGTTTTACAAATGTTAAAAATACATATTCCTACTTGAGACATGAGAAATGCCCAGAGGCTGAAGATTATGTGGATGCACGGTTAGGAATGAGGGATTTTTTTTCAGGTAGTTTCGAGTAAAAGTTTGTTATAGCATGTGGCAAAGCAGCAAATCAGTCTCTGAAATGTTGAAGACATCAGTCCTGCTACGTACGATTTCAGAGAGCTGGCTGAATGTTCAGGCCTTAGTTCAACTTTTTTGCAAAGAAGTAACAAATCGGGGAATGTTGTCTACCACCATTTCTCTATTTGGATACCTCAGGATGTTTGGAGGTATCCCAGATAACAATTTTGATTGTGACATCCAAATTGATACTTTTAAAGCAGGGGAAATGGTCACAGCGCTGTGTTGGTGACAACCTGTGATACAGTAGGCAGTGTGGAAGTGCTCTTTTATAACTAGTCATGCTGCTGTTACTGACTTACTTCAGGAAGAGTTCATTTACTTAGGCACTTCACAGAGCATTAGTCAAGAGATTTAAAGGTTCCAGCAACTTAAATGAAAAAATTTCTATTTTGTTACCGCCTTTCCTTTTTGACTGCATTCCAGCTTGTAGTTTGTGATGGTTTTACTCATTTCCATGCCCAAGCAAGTACAAAGCAGCTGAGAACACCACAAAAGTGTGATGACCTTGCAGCTGGCATCCATTCATAACACAAATTCCACTCAGGGCAACGATGGAAGATGGCAAAGACTCCCACTCGAATTAGCCTATAAAGTGGGGATTTATAGTGGGTATTTCATTTACTGAAAAAGGAGGAAGTGAATATAGATGAGAGGAGTAGTTTGGAGATGTAACAAACTGATACACTATGCAAAATGCTAACATTCTGGCCGCTCTCATTTCGACGAAATGTAGACGTAATGTTTTACCCTTTTCTGACCAGCATTGTTACTCTGATGCCCACAAGCATCAACCCTCCCATTGCTCATCACATCTGTCACCAGAATAGAATATTACAGAAAGATGCATTCATTGTGCAGGTCTCACTTTTCTCCATGTAATCAATCTCTGCTCTCAACTTTTTTCGACCAAAATAGTCATTGCAATGTATTACTACTCATAAAGAGGATTAAAGATGAGACAAAATACTCTCGAGATAATCCCTCCTTGGTATACCAGTATAGTAGCAGTCTATTCACACTTTTAAGATTTTATGTTTTACAAAATGTTATATGCCCTTTATTGAATATTTGTCTTTTTTATCCCTGTGTTTGTACACACATATACAGAAAGTAGTCGGTAGGCCCATTAAAAAAACTAAGAATTTAAAGAATGGACTACTCTTTGAGTAAACTGTCATTGTTTAAGGTCTCCATATAAACTTGTTATGAATGTTTTGAAAAGTGGAAAACTTGCAGCAGTTTCAATAATGAAGATATGCAGAGATGTTTCCTGTCCATCTTTGTAGCTGTTGAAAAGTATATCCAAATTTACGAGTGTTAGATTATTCTGCCATTTTCTATACCGGTCCTCCAGTGAGTGATTGTTTAAAATCAAAATAGGTCTGACATAGATACAAGGACAACAGCATAATTTATTGAGTATGATCTATCTGAAAATAGCAAGAAAGCTATGCTGAACTAAAAAAAAATTCAGTAAACGTTTCACAAACTAAAGTGAACATATTAAGGCAAGAGTTTTCTGCCAAAATAAACAAGACAGAGCCTATGTATAGTATTTATTTGAACAAAACTGTGATAAAAAATATGAATTAATAATAAAAGTTCATTATTATCACTTTTGAGCAATACCAGAACCTGCATCATTAAGCCTTCACCGTATGACACAATACTTTTAAGATCAAATCTGATGATTGGGGTTGACTTGAGTAGAAGACTACCTCTTTTAGTTCAGATACTTTTAACTTGCTAATGGATGGTCTTACATTAAAAATATATATTTCTTGTGTACTATAAGGCATAGGTAGTAAAATGTTGAGTTTAGGGAAATCAAAGTCATAGAAAATGAATACTGTACACAGGCCAGAGTTGGCAGGGTTAGCAGAAAGCGCTGCGGGATGATGAGAAGCAGTAGACCACAACAAATGAAGCCCTGGTGTCACACCAGACCGATCATGGATGACCTGGGCAGATTTAGAAGACTGGAGGTCTGTCTGATGTGATGATGGGAGTACTGACTCATTTTTATACAACAGATGATGTAAGTCAGCACAAACATGGTGGGCAGTGTAAGTCATGTCACTTCAAAAGACCTCTGCATCGAGGTGGAGCATGAGTGTTTATAAGAATATTACTGTTTGAAATAACTATGTAAAGTTTAGGTAAGACATATTTAACTAGTGTGATGGTAACAAGGAAATGGCCCATCAGATTAATCTGCTTTAAAGGTCTAATTTTAAGCAGAATTTTGTCACTACTAAATTTCTACTTTAGACTGTTGGTTGAAAGATTGAGACCAAAATATAAAGTTGAAAAATATTTAGTTTCTATAACTACCATTAGTCTTAATTGCGTGTTTACCTTAGTAATTCCTCTCTGTGTTTCACATGTGTTTTTCCAGGCATGAGCTGCTGTTCAAATTTCAATTTCAACAAATTCTCCTCAATAACATTTTTAAAATGGTAAATGACCTGGAGCCGTTTAGCGCTTTCTCATATTCAGAGGGCCTCAAAGCTCTTCTAGCTATATTCAGTCATTCACCCATTTGTGAACACATTCACATGCTAATGGTGGCAAGCTACTGGACTGTTGACGTAGTTGCCCAGGGACAGTCCGGCCGAGGTGAGGCTGCCATGGACCGGGACCACGGTGCCCTCTGACCACCACCAGCAGGCAAAGCGCATGAAGTGTCTTGCGGGCAGAAATGGATGGAGTGGGGATTGAACCAGAAACCAACTGGTTGGCATTGACACATCCCATGTGTGCTAGTCTGGCACATTAACTAAAGCAGGGGTGGTTAATGTCTAAATTTGCATGCAACTTCTCTGTTTCTCCTGTGTGGCTCATTGTGACTTGACTGGTCTCTTAAGGTTTAACAGTAGTTTGTGGAGAATTTTATTTTGAAAAATAATCAACTTCTCTCCAGCAAAGACGCTTTGCACACGTCTGCAGTTCAATTATATATTTTGCAGTTACTCCAACTGAACAACAAGTGTAGCTAAACAGAATATTCTGTCACCTCATGACACAAGCCAGACAATATGAGATATCAATACGACTGCCATTATCTTTTCCTGTTTTTAGCAGCCGTTAGCGATTACCTTTGTAGTTTATGCTCGGAGTAGCTATTTGTTTTGGTGGGTTGTTGTAGGTGACCAGGAAAACCTGGAGAGTTTGCGGTTTGTTGAATTAATTGTTTTGCAAAACAACATGAGCTACACTAGGTGAAGTAGTGTAAATGTGGGGGGTCCAAACAAATATTTTCCAAATTTGACAGGGAGACGTCCCTTTTATATCTAATTATTACCAAAGCCACACATGGTTTGAAGCTGTGCCATACTCTTTTCAAGTGATGGATTGAACAGAGTTGTCTGATATAGTCAAAACTGGCATTATTGTTTCATCATACAAAGATGCTTCAAACTTACTTCTCCAGAACTTTCTCCATGAACCGTCTGCTCTCTTCCTTGATATTCACAACGCTGTTGGGTCACTGATTGTCTTTAACAAACCCCCTGATAAAGAGTGGTGTTCACAGTATGTCTTCTTTAAATCACCGTTAATTGACCGTACGCCACTCTGATCAGCAATGTTTCTGTGGCCAGTTAAACACAATTACTGCTATCAGATTGCTGAGTTGTTTAAGCTGAAGGTGAAACACTTACAGTGTTCACCGTCTCAACTGTCCTCTGAAACTGTCCAGTTTCACACCCATTGACACCAGATGGCTTCAGCAGGCCTTCCTTGCTGTTCCTCCAGCTGTCCATATGTTCATATCAACATGAAACATGGCTGCTGGTGAAATCAGAGATCCTGAAGCCTCGGGACGGTGATGAGCATTCACAGTAATTGGTATATTTATCTGCAGATGTCATTGTTAATAATCCGACAGTGGTGAAATACCTCTTGAATAATTACGCTTTCCCAGTTTCTGAATTCCATCATGAATCATCCTTTAGGTAATCCACTCTGAGCTCTAATCCCCAGATATCCTCACCTCACCTTTTGGGTGTAGAGGTAAAAGAGAATCAAGCACATTCACTTGGATTATATGTCCACTGATGAATAAATAAGTTTGTCTAAGACACGGTGAGATGATCTGCGTGAAATTAATCAGGAGGCATTTCTCAGTGTGCAGCTGGAGGCACGAGTTAGAAATACCTGCGATTATTTGACTGCTCTCTGGGCTTTTACCTTCATTAAATATTTATGGCTTCACTAGCTTTATCTCACTTGCTGTCTCACCAAAATCTGATGCTACAAAGCGGCACAATGCAAGGGGGAGGAAATTGTCGGAGGAAGTAGGTCAAGATGGAGAAGAAAATGACAGAGCAGCAAAGAGAGGGGACTGAATCCAGCTGTTCATCACAGAGACACAATCCGCCCAAGTGCTGGGTCGTAGCGAAAGACCCTGTTATAGAGAAAATGGCAAGATTTGCATTTCATAAATTTAAATCTCGGATTGCCAGAAAAATCATGAGATAATAAGAGCAAGTGTTAAAAGCTTACATTTTATTTTATATGTACCATTTTCCAAACTTTTAATCTCTTGTGCATCCTCTCTAACACACACTCGTGATTTGTGACTGTTTAGTTGACCGCCATTCTGTTGTCTCTCCTTCATTTGGCAGCTTAGAGTAACAGCAGCGAGTTCTTTCATCAGTCTCAGCAAGGACCTCAAGCCAGAATGAAGTTTTGTGCAATTTTCTCAGATTGTCCTCTGAAAATTTGGGAAGTGTCCACAGGTCCATAATTTTAATTTTGATTTTAAAGATAAGCATCACTCAGTAAAGCTTGATAGTGTGGTCAGTAAATGTTGTCTTGATGTAAATCAGGACCTTTTGTTTTTACCTGAAACTCAAAGCATTGCAAGCCTGGAGATCATTCCGTACAAAGAGGTAAAATGTGAGATGAGCTGAAATGTTGTCAAGTTTTTCCACTTGAACAAAGAGAAAATGTCCAAAAAGCAATCCCAATATTATTCTGTTCATTATCTTGGCTATTTCTGTAACATTTGTGTGTGGTGTTCAATACATGTAAATCCCAAACAGAGAGATGTTTATAAAATTGAAATAAAAATCACAAAATTAGTCGGTTTCCGATCACACATGTCTTTTCTCCAAAGTAACTGGACCTCTTCCATGTTGGAGCTGCTCAGTTGAAACTGAATTAATATCTAATGCATACCAAATCAACCACCATCTGCTTGTGTTCACATATTAACACCATAACATGCCCAATTAGTCCATGCTCCGAACATTTAATGCATCTCAAGTCGATTACTGTTCATTTTATTCTGCAGCTACGTTGCCTCTCAGGAGCTCAATAAAATAGAAACTCCTCTGTAGCCCAAGTAAAACTCAAATTTGTGATGAAAATTGTCCACATAGTGTAATTTAAAGCTATCTTTGGGCTTAAATAACAATGAAACATGCATCCAAAGCTCAATGTTTGATATGAAAAGTTTAATGCTGATATCGAATGTTAAGTTGTGGGTTCAAAAACAGAAAATTCAACAGCATCTGAACTGTGCATGGCTTTTTATCAAACTTGTTGCTGGGAACATTTCCTTCATACTGAATGCATAATTTCTTTAGTTGAGTAATCTGGCAGCAGTGGGTCATTTTCTTTTTCTTCTATCCAAATGTCATAAATCAAAAGTTGCTTCTTTCTCTCCTTACTGTTGAGAAGCTGGGCTGTGTAGCAGATGCAAATGATTGTGCAAACTGCCAACCATTTGCATTGACTGTAAAGTGTTTTAAAAGTTGCATGACATTCATCATGCAAGTGCAAAGTGTGTTTCTAATGCTGGTTTCTTTGCTTCTTCTCTCCGTCTCCTTTCATTGCAGGGGTCAGGAAGACCATACCAGGTGAGTTGAAATGGGACCTGAAACGACCAGTCAGAAAGAATACATTGTGCAGTTGCAAATATTTAAACAACAATATTTGGCTTAAGGGTTCACAGCTACATCACAGTCTTAAAAGGGGACATGTGACTGCAGGGGCATTTAGTTTTTATGAGAAGTCAGTTCATTCCTTTGGAATTTCAAAAAAATCAAGTTTTTAAATGTTTTTGTCATTAAAAGGTACATCATCAAACAGCAACTTCTGGCCCAAAATAGACATAATTTTATTTTAAATCCCTTACGTTTTAAAGCTTTTTGTAAAATTATTTTCTAAAAATGTTCCAAAACTTTTCCTGGAGAATAAAAAAAATAAATAAATTGAAGACCAGTCCCAGTTCTGTTGCTCAGTGGTACCACATTATTACTGTGGGAAAATGCTGCTGCTTCTTTATTCTGTAGTTTTTGAACCCAAAATTATGTTTAGTGTGTGCAGTTGCAATCAAAAGTTTCCATCCCATCACCATGATCTTGAATGCCATGTTAATCTGTGACGTTTTATGATTTGAGACATTATTTTCCATGGTTTAAAACAATATAAAGCTACAACAAATCTAAAGAAACAAGAACAAAAGACAGAATGGTACTAATGACTCTAGAAGGCTTCGCCACTGTCACTGTAGTTTCAAACTAAGAAATGTACCTTTTACCCTGAAGACAAACAAATACAGGTATAGATAACAATCTTCATCTATATTTTAGAAACAGCTGTAGCTGTGATGATATTTTAGTTAGTTTCTATCTCAAAGACAATAACAATGTTCAAAACTTGTTTTTGCTCCCAAAACTAAAATCCTACAGTTATGTGAGGTACCGGTTGCTTTACCAGGTCAGTTCTGGTTCCGCTTTCCCAGTTGAAGTATTCTTTAAAAGTGTGAATTTTTCCCAGGAAGCCTCCTGCTCAGACACAGGAAGCTTTGGAAAGTGATTGTGTTCGGATGTCATGCTTTCCCTTCTGAAAGCATGTTTCGTCCCAATACCGCAGAGTATTGAATCAGAGTGTTCTCTGTCTCTCTTTCATCTCCTTTTCTCTTCCTCTCAAGGCCTCGCACACATGATGGCAGAACAAGGTACACCTTCTTTACTTCTTCTCTACAAAATATTCTTTGTGTTTGATTCTGGTGTGAAGCTGCATGTTTTGGTGAGGTGAGTGCTATCTATGGAAGTGCATGCTTCTGTACGGAGAGACAACAAGTGCAGAAGGTGAGTCACTTGTAGACAAATCTGAGATCTTTCAGGCAGAACATGACTTCATTTGTAAGTTGTAGGCATCCAACGAGTGGGGAAAGTTCTCCCTGCAGCAAGATGCATTTGAAAAATCTGTAAAAATGCTCACTTTTTTTCCACATTAGAAATAAGTGATAGGTTCCAGACTAGGTCACCTTTAATTTAGCTCAGTGCTCCTCATGGTCTGGTCAGCTTTCAATAAACCAATAGATCCGTTTGCTCTACAGCTGTGAATGCTTTGTTGGGCCCCTGGTCTCTTACACTTTGACCAAGCTAAACAGAGAGGTTGAGGTCTGCCTACATGGGCCAAGTTCCAAAGTAGCAAAGAAAGCCTTGGGTCTAGGCTCAGACGGCTGCTGACTAAATGGAAGATCCCAAAAAGTGTTAGTTTCATTATATCAATGAGGGACATTTAGAAACCCCCACTGAACTGCCATTTTAATTCCAGGTTGTAATAATACAAAATAGAAAATTTTTTATTGTTTTTTTTTTGTCTTTTAGTTATTTTTTTTTTAAGTTGACAAAAGATGGAGGGTAAATGTCATTTAAATGTAATTGCAGAACAGAGTGCCTGCATGTGTTGATTCTGTGCTGTCCAAGTTGAACAGAACGTTATTTTCAAATGCTTTCATTCAAGCTGTAATAGCCTGTTCCAGGATTCCTTATTGCCTGCTGCGTTTGCATGTTTTAAATGTTTGAGATATGCTCTGTTCACTGATTAACCCTCATGAACTTACACTCCGTCCTCTTCTTCCTCCCTGCCTGGCCCGTCTCGGCTGTGGACTCTCTGTTCCTCCTCCTGCTGTTGCTGCTGCTGCTGCTCTTCTAGCTAAAAGCAAAGGTACAGGCTTTTCAAAATCTTTCCTTTTCCACCAGTATGAAAAGCGGCGATTGCTCTGTGAGTGTTTGAGTGGAACGTGTTAGATGTTTTAATGTGTTTACTTGTCTGTGTTCTGTAATGCTTTCTCACTGAGGGTGCTTGTATTAAGTGAGTAATTAAGCCAGCAGCAAATGAAAGGGGGAGAAAAGAGACTTGCTTTTGTGTGTTCTGTGTGTGTTTGAGTGTGTTTCATGATTTGTTAAAAGGCTTTAAGTGTGTGCAGGAAGGCCGCACAGCAGATCAGTTTTCAGAAAAAAACCCTCTCCAGCTTTGCTTTCTGCAAACCAAAGTGTCCACTCAGCAGCTGTGTTCTGCAGGATTTGTGAGATGCTCACGGTTTATTTCTGTCAGAAACTTGTCTGAGAATATCCTGCTTACTTGAGGCATTTCTATGACTGGACATGCATTTCTATGTTTTTATGACATCATGTAAACAGCAATGATAAAAACTACAAAAGAGAGAAGTTAGTAGTTAATTAGTAATTTTCCAGGAAATATTTGAAGGGTTTAGGCTGGATGTTGATTCCCATCATAGTATGCTTTTAAGGCTTGGAGGCTTAGAAATGGAATTGCCCCCCGTCTCAGTCCGCAGATAAACCTGTTTTTATTCACATCTCACTTCAGTAAATACATAGTGATCTGCAGTGATGCTTTTGTGTGATTACTTGGAATTGTTCAAATACATACAAACTGTTATATTAATGCACAGGAGGGTGAGTAGGAAAAAGCTGGCAGCAATGCTTCACGGTAAAGATTAGTTGGTTTTAACTTTAGAGTTTAACCCTTTGAATCAAGGATGTTAAAGACTTCCATAACTATTAAGAGAAAATCTTTGTTTGGGTTAATTAGGTAAAAATGAAGCTAGCTCTGTAGAAATGGCAAGCTATCCAAGTCTGCAACTATTTGATTTTATTTTTTTGTAAATCCTAATTGATGTCCAGACATTCTTTGAAAATTTATAAAAAAATAAATAAAAAAAAATGCTCAATTTGTGAAAACATCTGAATGTCTGATGATGAAAACTGGAATTTTAAGATAGAACTGAATCCAAATTGGATAATGGCTTGAAGAATTGTTGTTAGATGATTGGCTTGTCATCATGTTTCCATGCCTTATCTAGTGATATTAAAGATGCAATCCTTTGTCTTTTTTACATGAAAATCATTGTACTGGATAACGTGGAAAATGCAGACTTTGTTTCAGAAAGGACAAAGGCTGGTGGCTTGTGTTTGTAACACATTTAGACCTCTTTCCTGTTGGCGTGATTAGTTGTGCACCCAAAATGGCTTCCCCCGTACTTAAGCCCGGTGCTCTCTTCTGACGATTTCTGCTCCCAGAGATTTCCACTCCCCTCCCTCACCTCGGCTCTTATATGTCTTTGTTGCTGTGTCTAATCCCTCAGCGAGATGGCTGCCATTATTAGGTATTGCACACATGCAGGATCCGTGTTGTCGCCTGTTCGGCACACGGGAGGCTCCATTGTAGCTCTGTTTGCATGCCATCGTACTAGTGGCAGAGGAAAAATGAGATAAGAAACAGCCTCTGCTTCAGAAGGGTCATAATTTACTGTTATGAGCTCAAACTAAGTTCTCTATATTAACTTTTAGATTTCTCTTTGATTCTTTTTTTGTTTTTTGAAATGTTCATTTCCCCTTATCTGGCAGTGTCTCTCATCCCCTGCTGCATCTTCTCTATTTTCCCTCCTCATTCCCGCCTTAACTAGCTCATCCTTTCTTTGCCTCTCTTTCACCTGCAGCAGTTTCTTTAATCAGTTACAGTTTTGTCTCTTCTCAGTTTGATTAGCTCCGTTCTCAGTTGAGTCTCGCCGTCTTATCGCCTCCCTCTGGTTTAAGCACACCATCTGCATGAGTGTTCACGGGAATCAAGCAGAAACACAGTGATGTGCAGATGATTTAGTAGCTAGATCTTTGCAATTTTTCTTGAAATGTGTACAGCATGTTCATCATCAAACTAGGGACAGCTTGAAAAAGCATCATAACCATAGTAAAATTGTGAATTCAGTGCTTTACATCACCTCTAAAATAAAATAAAAAGATTTATCTTCCAACTAAAAGAGTCCAAGGTGATTTGCTTTGTTGCAGTTAGTGTTGATCTACAGATTAATAATGCATTTCTGTCATTTGATAGCTGAGAATACCCAAAAACTAACAAAGAAACTTAACAGGTTTTCAGAAATTGATCCTGGAGGGGCACCGTGACACTCACCGTGAAAATGCGTGAATAAGGCTCAACTAAATCTGGTCCTTTGCCTGAAGAAGGATCTGAGAAACATGGAATGATGACAAACTATTAAAGTAAAAAGGATCATGTGTTTAAAACAGCGATTAAGACAGTTATCTCCCAGTAGCAGAATTCAGTGAACCCATTTATTAAGGAGATCATGACTGGGTGGCTGACTGGGGTTCAAGAACACTTGGACAGTTGGGATCTATTCGCTTGACTGAGTGTTGATAAATGAGCCAGACTGGGATCACCCAGCACCGATGTTGAAGAGGGGGAAGGTGGACAGGTTTACTGGACAGAACCGAGGCGGCATACTAAAATCTGCAACTGGACAGTGGTTTAAGATCCGACCTCTGAATGGTTGGAATAATTTCCAAATATAAAGTAAATTTTTCTACAAATTCTAACTCCTTTATTTTGTCACCAAGTATTCTGCTGTTTGTGCCAAATAACAGTGGATGTCTGTATGGAAGAAGTCATATTTATGGAAATGTTTGAATAAAATATGGAAGACCTCTAGAAACTGAAAGACAGTCACACATGGTCATGTGACTTTGACCCGTCTTGGCGAGCTGCTCCGTGGCACCACACTGCGCGCAGAGTGTTTGCTGGCACAGCCGGTTTGCCAAGAAACAGCAGTGAGAACAAAAACAACAGACTCAGACAAAATGGAGAACACTATGCTATGACAACAGAATAGAAAAAAAAAAACAAAAACACTCAATAGTACTACAACAACTACTACCTTGAAAACCGACATATTGAGTCTTGAAGCCGCTCAATTTCCCGTGACACAAAAATTAAATAAAATATAGCAAAATTGTGTTTTGATCTGATCAGCAATAAGTAGAAATGTTAAATACCATTGATCATTGGGGAAACATTAAGATCCTAGGTTAGATTTTTATAGATTATATGAAAAATATTTTTAGGAAGAAAATGGTGATGTACTGTATGTCTTGCAGTACATCACTTTAGAGAGTGTTAGTTACTTTAGAGAGTGTTCTCACACACAATTTTATAAAAAAAAATCTCTGTTGATGGTTCTGTAGGGTCTTTGATGTTTTTCAGTGGTTGTTTACTGGGGTTTTAAGTGGAATATGGTGACAGCGTATAGTCAGAGTGGGGCTGGTGTGCACCGAAGTTTAAATAACATGTAGAAGAATCCAGCTGCAGTTCTCAGGCCCCACCACTCCCAATTCTTTCTTTGGATCGTTCTCTTATATTCTAACCCTAAACCTGCTAACCTCAACACCTACCCACTGAAACGTCTTAAAAATTAGGCTGATCTTTCAATGAAACAAAATCTTCTCAATTCTGTGTAATAAGTCATCTAATTAATGTATCAACATTTGCCCTCATATTTGTAGCATGTGTGGGTGTTGTGTCTACATGTGTGCAAAGTGAGCAGGTATGAGTGTGCAGCAAAAGATCATCAAGTAGTATGCTAATCAGCTAATCAGGCTTGATTGCACCTTAGAGGGGTGTGTTCGTGGTAACCTTGAGGAGGCTGACAATTGGGAGATGATGAGTGCTGGGAATTGTCTCAAACACACTCAGACGTCAACATGGCAGGACTGACAACTCAATAGTATCAGTGCATAATGTCAAATTATGCTTTTAGACTTCACCTCGGACAGATTCCACTCTGCATGATTGAACATAGACCAAACTTGGATACAGGTGGAGTGCTTTTGATTAATCTGGCAACTGTGGCTCAGTGGTTGCCTTGCAATTGGAAGGTTGTGGATTATTGAAAGTCCGTTTGTGATCACATGCAACCTCTTTTTCATTTTTTTTTTTTTTTGTGCAACACTAATTCAGTCTAAACTAACCACTGTCGTCACAATATTTAACTGAAAGTTACTTCAACTGCATTATAAATGATTAAATTGCAGTCGTGCGTCAGCATCTGCGCTGGAAAGAAGTCAAACGGATGTGGAATTTTCTAATTCTCAAAGTAGATGATTTTTTTTTTTTTGAGAAATAGAGATAGCCTTGTGAGAAGTGCTTTAGTCGCTCCTGCCCTAACCAATGTGTCTCCCCATGTTACAAATGCTCCTGACTCCTCGTGAGATTAACAACAGCATAAGCACATTCTGTTGTAAAGTGTTGAAATGCCTCTCGGACTTCATGCAGCAGCCGATCGATGCAGCAATCCTCCAGCCGTTTGGAAGTCACAACCTGCTACACTCTGAACGTTTTTTATTTGAGTTCTGTTTTGGTATGTGGTGATTACACCCAGTTTGAGCTGCATATGATTGCAGAGTTGCCCAGGTGGACCTGGGTGAGTGACGGAACAAAATGTGAGCTCTCCACAGGCCCATTTTTATTCGCAATGAATCAATTAAAGACTGATTCATTGCCCCAGAATAATGTCATTGCTGTTTTTTGGGGATAGACAAGAAATGGATTTGTGTATGCTGAAATATTTCAACGTGTCTAAATTTCAAGTGTATATGGCATGTTGTACTCCTTTGCTTGAAACAAAGCCACCATGGTCCCAGACTTGAAAAACACCTTTTGCCACTGTTGCTGTCCACACAAATAGTTTCTGCCACTGAAATAAAAACACAGATCCAGTCTGGCGAAGGCGCGTTCTGTTTCTCCACGTCTATTTTTGTAAAGTTGTTGTGTATGCCCTTTGTGGTACATCCCAAATAAGAACAGCAGTGAGGTGGCGTCTGGAGTCTGGAGGCATATTTGTTGTTCACAAATAATCCTCATTCAATATCAGAGTGTTTATGGTTAAATGTTACAGAAACAACAGGATTTAAAATCTTGGTTTAGTGGAACTCCTTTCTGGTCATAGCACTGCTCTTGCTTTTCTCTTCTTTGTGCCTTAGCCTTTTCCAGTTGCTGGTTATTGCAAACACTCCAGTGCTCTGCAGCGTTGCTCTGCTGGCCCACAAGGTTGTGATTGTAACCTATTTGGTCAAAGATGTCAACCCCAACAGTCAAATTGCCCTGGAGCAAACATATTTCAGCAGCAGAGCGCTCCCTAGACGACGTTTCAGGCGGGGGGTGGGGCGTTGGTAGCAATCTTAAGGGAAAAAAAAAAAAAAAAAAAACATGGCGGTGATCTGAAAAACGATTAAATCCAGATTCCGAGCGACAACATAGCTCGCCCCCCCTGAGGGGATTGACACGGGCAGCAGCATAGGAGGGAGAGAAAGATGGAGGAGGAGGAAGAGGAGGAGAGATTATGAGGGAGTGTGCTGGTTATCTTAATTAAATGGAAGTGCATTTCATCCTCCTCCTATTGATTTGTGCCAGGGGCTGTGTGTACATTATGTGTGTTTCAAAGGCTCCGTCTGATCCGTGGTGCTGAATTTACTGATGTGGCGACTGAAGACGACAAACTGCTCCGAGTTTTGTTGCACTAAATAATAAAGCTGAGATCTCACAAACTGCTTATGGCTGCTATATAATTTAATGAAGTCACAAATGCGAAACAAAAGAAAAATACGCTCGAGTGTTTGGAAAGGTGTCTGCTTTCCTGATTGCATGAATGCATCTATTTTACTGTGCCGATCCCGGCCGGGCTACACACAAACCCAAAGCATTTTTCTTTTTCTCCCTTTCCGCCCCTTCTGCCCTGCTTCCATTTATTTTGATTCCTGAAAGTTAATGCTAACAGTTCTGTCAAACGACTGTGCTTCAGGCAACACTGCTTAAATACATCTTTTGCTATTTTAGTGACCTGCTTTCTGGCATGGGTTCTTTTTTCCCATTACTGGGAATGACATTTCATTTAGACCGCATCATTCATCTTTTCCAAGTCAACATTCTGCTTCTCATTTTTATTTTCATGTTTGATATATCTCTTGTATTCACTTGACTTGTTTTACTGTTTTCCTTCGGCCATGTTTCATTCCTGCTTTTTACTCTGATTTACCTTCTTTGGTCCACTTTGAGAAAAAAAAAAAAAACCGTCCTTCATTTTTTTGTAATATATTTTAGGTAATATACAACTTTATTTAGTATTTTACACCATGACAATGAAGAGGTTTTTACAGGAGCATTGTGATGAAGCACATTACTGTACACCAACAATTTTTGTGTGAGTGGGATACTTTAACCAATGAATCCCTGGAACCTGAGCAAGTGAGAAAGTTGATTAACTTCTCCCTCTATTTTAAGAGTGGTGGAGCAAAATTATATATATTTTTTTATTTTTTGTCATATTTTTTCATGGTTTGTGTCAGTTAATCCCCCCAAACTCACTTTGCGCCCTCGTTTTATAACCGAATTAGGCGTCCATGTTCAGTGTTAGGGTGCTGATCTGTTTGGGTTTTAAAAGAATTACCATTTGAACAATGTTTCTCCTGATTTCCTTTTTCTCACTTTACAAATCGCCTTGTAAGTCTTCACCACATGAACACATTTTTGAGCAGGAGACTCAGGAGAAGCCCATGTTTTATGTTTGTTATATAACCACTTGTGGCCAACCTTGGTCTGCATTTTTTGACCTGCATTCATACTTGAAAGATGCTTATGTTTTGATATTTTGATTTTGACTTTGGAAATGGAAATTCATTTTGCAACTCATGACCTCATGACCTTAAAACCTGTAACTGTGGAATGTATGACATGATGTTTGAACTTTATAGTCATGGTGAATTACCAGTATGGTTGATGAAACATGCCATAGCATGTTTTTATCTGTATATCTGTGTAAAGACAAAGACTGGAATGTGGTTTTAATTTTAAAGAACATGTTGGAATGAACTACAATGAATCCTTATCCAACTGGTCAATGATGGACCAGCAGATGAAGCTTCTATCTTTTGCTTTACATTGATGCAACTTTGCAATCTTAAATTGTGCTTTTCATATAGAAGAGGCTTTGTCCTTCAACTATTCCAAGCCAGACATGTATTTAGTGTTGCCACGATGAACATTTAACCTGCAGCCTGAGACCAGTTTATTCTGATGAGTTTTAGTATTTTGATATTTCTCTGAACAGATACTTTGTGATTTTTCTTTACAAAATTTGCAGCGAACATGTTTTCCATTTGAGAATTATGTCTTTATAGATTAAAGGACATGAAATATAGATTTATATTCTATCATTTGCCAGTTGAGTTTTGGCAACTGTTCCTTCTCAAAGGTGCTTGCAGGTGTATTTCCTTATTGGCATTATATTAACACACACCTGCATGCTCCAGAGCACTCCTACTTTGACAGAGATGCACACAAATCCTGGTTATTCCCCAGATATCATCACTGTTAATGATGCCAACCTGAATTAGACCTCTGAATGAGGCGTAAATAAATAGACGGGATGTTAGACGAGCTTCACAGGAGACAGCTTTACTGGTCTCAAACTTTTTTCTTTAAACCAAACTCATTCAAACCACCTTTTAGCAATGTATGCTAACAACCTGCAGCATCTGTCACAGATGCACTTTTATATCGCTGTAAAGTGGGCTGCCTTTGTCCTCTGATTGCTTATTTTATTTATATATTCATGTTTTTCTAATGGATTAAGTCTTTCAGATTGTCAAGACACTTTTGGATTCTGCCTAATGGTTCTTACATTTTTATGTAGTCACATAAAATACCTGTTATGAATGTGAAGCTGAAGATCTTTTTGAGGATTTTATGGTTGCTTTTTTAATCTTTTTGGGTGGCTTGATGAAAAAGCGGTGAAGAATGATGTAACAGTCATTTGTAGAACGCTAATTTGAACTTTGTGTGATTATCGCTGCAGCTACATTTCCTTGAATAGAAATCACTGAATGAGCCTGGTGTGAAAAGGGAATTTTTTTTTTTTTTCCGCTTGCTCTGTGGCTCCTGTGCAGTGCAGTTTGAGTCGATGGCATGGCACCAAAAGTTAGCTTTGCATACATTTTCTTCTTTGCTCTGTGTTTGACAGTCAGAATGGGCCTGCCTTATCTTCTTCAGCTTTTGCTTTGTTCCACATGGCTGAGCTCTCAATGAGCTGCGGTGATCGTTCGATTGCCTTTAGCCGACCATAACTGCCGCAGTCCTAAAGTTGTGACAGAGAAATGGTGGACATTTTGAGGAGAGAAATGATCTATTGTTGCCATGTAGCTCTGACTGCCTGCTATCAGAAGCATTCGACCCCAGAGAGGAATTATCTCAGATGAAGAAAAACTCCAGTGTTTCAGCGCTGAAGGTGACCTGAACGTTCCGGCTCAGCAAATTAAAGCGTCGGTGCTATCAGATGCTGAGGAAAGCTAAGCGGATATAAACACCACATCCACGCAGAAGAGGTAAATGCCTATCACTGATTGATCTCCCTCTCAGATCCATTTTATGTAATTCCCGTCAGCATAATTCAGTCTAATAAACATTCCCCTCAGCCTTTAAAATTAATGCAAAGTCCCACAGAGAGAGTCGAATGCAAAACATTTGTGCTGTTATGAGAAAATAAGATATACCTGAGGGCTGTGTGAGGGCCCACTAAGCTTTTAACATTTATATCCAGATAAGAGAAGTCCATTATGTTTCATGCTGAATGCTCATCAGCTGGCTTTGATGCCACAAAAGCTGTGAAGGCTTATTTTTCCAGAGGCTAACACAAAGTCGCTTCAGATCACAGTTTGTTGCAAAGTTATGCAAATTCCCCTCTAAAATAGACAGCATTTTCAGTGATTTATTCAAACCTTTCAATGGTAAATTCACAAGATGGCTGTCAAAAGTCCAAATATAACAAAAATAATGCAAAAAAGTCTTGGTCTTTTTAGTCTTTTGTCACAGAATATCTTTACCGTAACAACACGTACATCTTACACTTTACCGTTCACAATTTCTGGTAAACTCTCCTTGCATAGTTAAAATCCGTGAGTACTTGAGACCTCGTATGACCCCTTACGGGCTATTTTCATACTTCAACCATCAAATGTCATGTAATTATTATCCCCAGTGAAAATCATCTTAGCTCTACTACAGAAGCTAACATTGACAGTCTTTTTTTTTATTTCTGCTCTGGTAAGTACAGACAATCAGCATCATGGAAAATAAATGCAACTCACGAGTTGGTTGCTTTGCGAATGCCAGCCAATAGCCTGCCAAGTAGCATAGCGGCTAGTTATTTCCGCTTCTAAAGTTATGCACAAATAACTTCAGCTACATGACAAAAAAATGTGCAAATACGTGAAGTATTATTATAATTATACTGAGCCACAAAAAGACAGGGATCCATTGCATTCCCTGTAAAATGAACACTCTACTCACCTTGTTTTCAAGGTGTAGCTCAGTTATCCAACAGAGGAAGCTAATTTCAATCACTTTTATTTGGAATCTTATTCTTTCAGTCTTGATTATACTTGTTAGAGTGCTTCAATATGTTTTTATTGCAACAGTGTAGACAAATCTCTAATTCATCTACCCATCTCATGCTCCGATCTCTCAGTAACAACACAATGTACTTGAACTCATTCCTTGAAACTCTTCACTCAGTTTCTGCTCTATAGTGTTTACCTCAGGAAACTATGCTGTCCATTACTCCAGGTCTGCATTGAGAAATTTGCTTCACGTGTTTTTTTTGTTTTTTTTTCACACCGATACACACATGGGCGCCCTCTGCCCTCCTTGTGTGCCGTCTCCTTGCTCTTTGCTATGTGTGTGGATGGTGGAAATCTGTGTCATTTTGGCCTCGGCTCTACCGTGGGAGTAGGTCACGCTTGGTGAGGTAATACAGCGTGAACATGAGAACTGGAACCAGCCAAGCCTGGGACATTTTCCAAAGCTTCACACATGCATCTCCCTGCTGGCACCACATCAAGCTGAAGGCGTCCTTTTACTGACTCATATCTGCAGGTTTTACTGTGCAAAAAACAAACTAAACCTCCACTGGTGGTTCTCTGCAGGTTGTGGGAAAAGGCATCAGTGTCTGTGATGCAAACTCTACAGATTTACATTCACTGATGTCCCCAGAAAATACATTTTTTGCAATACATATCAGAAATATTATTTTGTCTGTAGTTTAAGGAATAACAAATCTGAATAAATCAGAATCTCAAAATTATAACATTCAGTTATATGCACATCAATTCTTTATTCATAGTGGCTAATCTGTTCGCAGTGACTGTGGGAGATAGGCACCTGTCCTGGGGGCCACGCATAATTAAGTGGGTCTAGACAATAGTGGTTTATTTGAACTGATCAGCAATTAGATATATTTTAATGAGCAAACCGGTTCAAGTCAAATGAAAACTAAAAAAAGTATACAGAAAATATAATCTGAATTTTAGATCTGTGTGTCATAAATTAAAAGAAAATGTCAGAATGCAGACAGAGGAAGAAAATGCCAGTCAAACCGAGGGCAGGAAAAATGAGCAGATGGATACGTGTAAATGTAAAGCTCAGATTTTTTGTGTCCTCACATTTGACATTATTACAGGTGTAACAGTAATCGTAGTTTAAAATAAAACTAAATATATTTTGTTTTTCTAACGAGTAAAGTTTTAACAATTTACTTTTATTTTTAAAACATCTGCTTTCTGAAGAGATAAAGGTATAAAGGTTCTTTCCTAGAGATGTGAATCATATCTTCAACTTTGTGTCTATCTCCACAATTGAAATAAAGATTAAAGAAAAATGAGGTAATAATAAGGTGGTAATAATAATAATAATAATAATAATAATAATAATAATAATATGAATTGTATATTAAACCATCATCATTATGTAATGCTCTTCCTAATTCCCAAAAAGACATCAGAAACGCTTTTTGATGTCTTTCTCATAATGGATAAATTTCAAATTATGCTTTAAAGAATCTCTAGAGTATAATTTTTCGGTCTAGCTTTTGCTAATCTGAGTCTTTTACAATGTTTGATTAGTGATCAAGCATCAACTAGACTTATTGAAGACAATGTATGTGAAAAATGTGAAAAAAGAAGCAGAAATTACCAAAAAAAAAAAAAAAGCTGCTTCATGAAATAATTTAAAGTGTATCAGATATATACAAGCTTTATGAGGGGTGCATATATGTTCAATTACATATATCTATTATGTCAGCAGAATAAAACACATAGCTTATGTATATTTCAACATGGAGCTATATATGGTTTGACAACAAATGGCCTGAGAGAGGAAGCTGTTACTTGTATATTTTCCTTGTAAATTGGCAATATGTCAGTATAGTATATCAGTAAGTTATTTATAGAACTACTACACACTTATACTGTGGCAGTTGTAAAATGTACACATGTGATCTCTCCTTTATGCCATGCGATACAATGTAAATCATATTTTCCAACAAAACTGGTTAAGAGTTTGTACCTGTTTGTACCAGAATTAATGAGGTTGATCCCCAGTTCTTCTACTGTGTAGTTATCTGAGTTTATAATATTACTACTACTCTTCTTCCAAGGCTGTTTATCTGAAATCGGAACAATTCAGACAAACTCCTCTACCTCGTTTTTTCTTTTCAAGAGTGAACATTTTCTGGTCATATCAGTGTAAACTGTCATCACAGCATAGCCCCACTTTATCGTCCCCTCATTATTCTGTCCCCACTGAGACCTCTGCGCCATGCATCAGAGGCATCGTCTGTAGCTGGCGGTCAGAGAACGATGACAGGCGTCGACACTCTCCAGACATTATCTGCATGTCATTGTCCTGCAGCACCGTCTTCACTTTCTATGAACTTGTGGTTCAGGCAAGCGCGTTTAAATGCACAAACGGTGACATGGTGCAGGCTAGCTTGGGATGCAAAGGTTGAGTGATGCATGCAGAAAAATGTGGTAAATTAGTTCAATTGCCTCAGTGCTCACCTCGTCATCCTTCACCAACACCCACAGCCCCTCCTATTCATGCATCTTCCTGTTTGCGGTGGAGTGAATTTTAAAGAATTCAATTGATCCAAGTCAGATTTAATTACCTCTCTTTTTCCCTATTGGGAACCAAATGAAACTCTATTTAGATGTTATCTTTCCTTGTGGTGTCATTGGTAAATGCAACAATGGGGAACTGAATCTTATCATTGCCTTTACTCAGATGTGGTAAAGAATGATTCCCATATTTAAATCTTAGCGGGTTTTTTTTACAGATTGGGATGTAATACAGAGAAATGTCAAACATCCATCTCATGATCCGGCTCCAGGTGAACCCACCTTCACCAGCAATCACTCTGATTAGTCCCAGTTCTCTCTATCTGGACTTTGGTTCACTCTCTTTCCACCCCTACCCATCACTACTTCAGCTCATTGATGTAATGGAGACATTTCTTTCTGTTCAGTTGTCTTTAGGTTCCAATCTATTAGATTGAGGTCTGCACTATGACTGGGTCCCTACTTTCTTTCCTTTCTTTCTTTTTTTTAGCATATTTGTTGTGGATTTTGCTGGTGTTTGTGAGATCATTTTGTTTTTACCCCAGTCTGGACAAAGCTTCAGATGTCTGACAGATTGTTTCACGTTTGACTTTAGAATACTTTGCAGTCACTGAGTCAAAAATATTGCATACAAAATGTCCGCTGTGGCTGCAAAGCAAGCCATAAGTCTTCCACCATCGTGCAGGGTAATTGGCAAGTCGTGTTTGACGTGTATGTGTATGTGCCGTTCTAATCTGATCTTATCAGTCATTATTGTTCAAGAAGTCTTGCGGTTCATGAGATGCAAATCATTCTCATTTAACCCTTCTGAAAATTCGTTTTCTGATTGTCCTAACATTCAATGGAGCTAATTGAGTTCCTTTTTTCTCATTTATGGGCTTTGAGGTGGACTTGTTAGGACCTCAGCTTCAGAAAGATTGGTGGCTTGTTTGAAACGTCTTTCACTTTTCCCTCAAAAGAATGATAAACTCAGATAGGTAGGGGATGCTCATATAACCCCATTAGAAACAATAGTTTCATTCTAGTCAAAATAAGGCCTTTGGTTAACTCACACATGTCTAGTTAACATAAGTGGGCATCAGTTTCCCTGTAAAGACCAAAGGTTTGCTTTATGTCCCTGTACACAGAGCTGGACAGCTTATTTTCTTTAATACCATCTGGTTGTTGGTTTACTGAGTTTATAGGTTCAGATGACCACCTCACCTGAATAAACCTGTAAATTGATAAAGTGTGTCTTTCACGGATTTCTGTGTGTGTGTGTTTGCGTTTGCTGTGTGCCGAGCAGATTACTGCAGTGGTCCCTACTATCTTTATCAGCCAGATGCTCGCTGCGACACGACGCTCACATGACGACTCAGAGAGAGGGGGAGCTGTTATCTCTCTGCCTCCAGATCCTGCAGCGTCTCCTCACCTCCCCCCAGCTCTTCCCCTCACCTCCCGCTCCCCGGGCCCCCCTCGCATCGCATTCTTTTATCCCCTCGTTCTCATTTTAGCACAATTGTTCATTATCGGTCTGTTGTTTTTATTCTGTGACTTAAGGAGCTAAAACTGGAGTAACACCGAACAGACACATGCGCTGTTGTGGCAGGTGTTTAAAACAAAGGTGGAGATGAGCCAAGTGCAAACCAGACAGACCACATAGGTGGTCATAATGAAGCCAGTGGGTGGCAGTGTGGATCTCACTGGGAACTTAATGGTGTAGGAGAAAAAAAAAAATTAAGATGAATCGTTGTTTTGACTTACGGGAGGTTTTCTGAATATTGTGTAACTTTAAAACTCTATTTGAACCACATCCTCACTGAACATTAGAGGAAAGGAGTGCGTGATTGTTCCAAGAGGAAAATAAGGGATAGGAAGGAAAAATTACACTGTTGGGTGAAAATGAGCCAATCAAGACGGAGCATGTGGTCTGTTCCACACCAGTAACTCCCACTTTAATACCGCCTCAACCCCCGGCTGTTCAGCCCCAGTCCAAACACACACACACAGAGTAAAGGACAATGCACACAATGACTTTCATCCATCATCTATTGTTTTTTACACGCTCCACCACATGTGTAGTATGAGTTTCACCCACACAGTCTCCTCACACACACACGTGCACAATAAATGTGATAAACACCCTATAACGTGCAAATCTGTGGCTGATTTTATTGACTGCACTATATTTCTGAGTGTCTTGTTGTTTAAAATAAGAGCTGCTCTACATATTTGGGAGTGTATGGTATGACTGGTCCTTCATAGAAAATCTGTCAGAAAATCACTACCGTTTTTTGTGGGATTTATTTTTGAAGTGGATCACTGAAATTTGCTTCAAAATCCCCGATTTAACAAATAATTAAACCATTTAGACATAACTGTTCATTAATTTAAAATCCAATATGGTAGCTTAAAATACATTTTAAGAATGAAAAAAATGTACAAACCAAGCTCAGAAAGTCGAGCTTTAATTAACACAATCAAGTTTAATCACTGCAAAAACCAGAGGGAGATATCAGTGCCTTTTTTAGTCACACTACGAGTCATTATGGTGAAGGCAGTCAGAAAAATAAACCAATGAAAAGACAGAATAAAAGAGGTTTACCCTTTCATTCATTCTTTTTTAGTGTGACTCCCAAAGAGTATGCTAAAATTTGAAATTGGTCCACCAGCATAGGCACTTGGACAGTAAAATATTTGGTTTACAAGTTCAGTGATAGATAGAGAAAGAGTGACCATTTTTCATGTAGCTGAGGAAGATAAAAACAAAACAAAAACATATAGACTATCACAAATTGCCCTATTAATTATATATATATGCATTGGTAATGGTGGGAGCGCAAAGTATCCTGTACATGCCTTGGATCTAGAAACCAAATAGAAAAAAAAAGTAATGATGTTTTTTGTTTTTTTTTCCCAGATTAGTGCAAAACTTTGGACACCACTGACTTGAGGCTTATATGTGAACTTGGAAACCAGTAGAAGAACAGTAACCCATGAAATTAAGGAGCAAAATCAAGACAGGTTTAAAAAAAAAAAATGAAACTCAAAAACTAATTTAAACCCCAAGCAAAACGACAAGAGTCAAATGCTAAATACTTTTAATCACTTTTTGGATCCTAAACACTTATCAATATTAACCATTTTTGTGTTTTTATTTTCCACACCTTTCTGGCAAACCCTATCAAGTTAAGTTAAACTGTATTTCATGCTTCTCTTTCTGATAATGTAACTTCTGAATTATAATTATACAGTTATATAGTTATATTATAAGCAGACTGCAGAGAATTCAAGTAAACCCTTACACTTCACACTCCTTCAGTATGAAGAATGTTGGATTTTATTCAGTGGATGTGAGCTGGTAAGTCTGATGAAAGCTGACAGAGTAATTCCAGAAATGGTTCGATGTGAAGGGCAGTGCTAATGGTATCATGATGAGAGATAAATATTTTTGCTCAAGTCTATAGGTCAGTGTGCAGACTTATGAATTTTGAACATGGTTTAATTTGAGGATTAGAAAAGTTATGTTTGTTTTGCGACTGTAAGCGTGATATGGTTGTTGGCTCTCATGGAATAATTACCCTTCACATCAGGTTGTTTAAACATGATTGTAAGCTAAGACAATCAAATAAAATGTAAAAAAAAAAAAAAAAAAAAAAGCGGTGTCAAATCAAATCTAAGAGATCGAGTGGATAGATTGAAAATGGTAGGGGATGTTTGTTTTTTTGAGTTTCTGTGAGTGTGTGCCATTGACAGACGGACTGAATCTGGAGCCTCACTAGGGAGAGGAGGGGTCGATCATTGTGTGATTATTAGCCCTCCTTGGGGGCTTTTGTCTGGGCCCCATGAGAGAAAGGAGGTTAAAGCTACTTAGCCTGGGGAAGGCCTCTCAAAGCTGTCTGTGTGTGTCGAGGAACATTATCGCTCTCCTGCTGACCAAAATCACTTAATGTTTTTGTCAAATCTTCAGTCTCTTGTCAGCCGAACACTGACACAAGGCCTGGTAAAGTGGACCAATTTAAAAGAAAATATGTTATGTAAAGTAGATTTTTAGCTTGTGCTTATGATTTTTAAAGTGAATTCCCATCAAGTTTATGAGAGCCAAATCTTACAGTTGAAGCTGCAAGTCTCTACTTAATATACCAACTTACCTTTTTTTCCCTTCAGGTTGAAGTTAAGTAGACTTCAGTTCATAATTCCAGATGTCCTGTAGCTCAATTTAAACTGCAATTTGCGCCTCTTTACGTCTCTGCATGTCACCTGGTTCAGGAAGTGACTGTTCCCACCCTCCAATGCCTTTCTATTTTAAAGTCAGCATTTTCTCCCTCGGTAATCCTAAGGACAAATTTGTCATGATTTTTTTTTCTAAAAAAAAAAACATACTTAAGCCTTGGTTGTTGGTACTCAGTCCAACTCCTGTTAAAGAGCACTGACTTCTCATACAAAGTGTACTTTTAAACTGAGTCCAAGATGACAATAGACTTCCATACCCCCAAAAAACTATTGATATCCATAAGATTTTTCCTTTATTCAATTCAAACCTCACAGGTCAGGCACTTGAATGGATTCCAGAGTATCCTGCAAAATTTGAAAAGTTGACCTTAAGTGCAGTAATGATACAATGGGAGTAAAAGTATACTGGAACAAGCTGAATATACAAGATTGACTGACCAATTACTAAGTAATTTAGTTTACCAATAAGATTACTGTTTTAAAGTAAATTCAAATATTTGATTTAGACCAATTTCCCATTCTGAATCACAGTTAGCCAGCCTTTTAGTGTGTGAATGTCTGATTGGTTTATTTTTAAAATGTTTTCTATTATACTTCCTTAATATAAACCCAAAGTGTGTTTTGTGATGAAGGCCACAAATTGAAGGAGTTAGTCTGCTAATTAAACTGTTTCCTAGTATTTCAAATGTTAATTCAGTCTTCACCTCACCAGGCCTTTTGGATTTTGCCAGAAAGCTGTTTTCATGGTCTGTCTCATGTTTATTAATATTGAAAACTCCAACGTTCAGTTGCTCAAGATCAAATATTAGTCCTTTCCAGCTGGTGCCCTATGATGTTGAAATGCACCTCAAAAGTCCTGAATCAAATAAGTTTGCCCTGTGTAAGGAAAATGTCTGCAAAGTACGTACCGTATTTTCTGCACTATAAGGCGCACCGGATCATACGGCACATAGAATAGACGCAACAGTAGAGGCTGGTGTTACGTTATGCATCCACTAGATGTAGCTGCACTAAAGTGAATATCAACAAAACAGTCCGACTGCGGTCGGCGAAGAGAGCCTTCCGCGACTGGGCCGGGACGTGGGCGGACGATGGTCACCCTTCTCCATTTGCGCACAGCATGTTCGTGGAGAACGTGATGCTAAATGACCTGCAGACGACCTGATTCTAGACGGTCGGAAGGTCGGTAGGTCAGTCAAACTTTATTAACAAACCAGCGTTCTGACAACTATCCCAGCATGCACCGCGCGCTTCTTCTTCTACGGACGAAAATGAACTCGGCGGCTGCTTACCGTAGTTGCTAGACCTGTTGTGGCTCAATATTGGTCCATATATAAGGCCGACCAGATTATAAGGCGAACTGTCGGCTTTTGAAGAAATTGAAGGTTTTTAGGTGCGCCTTATAGTGCCGAAAATACGGTAGTCAGATATTTTAGCCAGGTACGTTGGCTAGGAATGCATCAAAACGTTATGGGACATCGTCACTCAAGAAGTGGAGTTTCAGACTCCTGCTCAATTCATTGCTTTTTCAGCAAATTCATCCTTCTATTTAAGGGGTACATAAACCTTATTATCATCTGGACAACAAGGAATGGTACAATCTACAATCACTCGGGTGTCATATTCTGAGATGATTATGAATAAAATTCCCCACAAAAAGGCAGAACATTACTACTTAATAAAATCAGGGCAGCATGGAAAACAAAAAGTAGAATACAAGTTTTATAGAAAACCAACGCGCGTCCACTTGAAACAAAAGCAAAGAGCCAGTTAAAGTGAGACAATCGACCGCAGAGTGGATGTGGGCGTGACGTAATGGTATTTGAGAAACTTTCAACATGTTTGATTTACTGTGTCATTTTCTCATTTGTAATCACTTACCTGCAGTAATTCAGTTAAATTTCAATAATCCTAATTATAACATATTGCTTTGTTAAAAAGTCGTATTCATCCATCACCAGCTTTACCTCGACAGACTCTGACAGGCGTCTCATCTTCTCCTCTGCAGCGTCTCCTCATTAGGCCGCGACGTGCACGCAGCATTAGGCCTGCCACATCTCATCGCGGAAGACGTCCACTCTGGTCTGGACACACTGTGTGGAAGCACCACCCTACAGCTGTCCTTCAGAAATCACTTTAGTGCCGTGATTAATGCGTCCCCCGTGTCATCTGTCCCCCCTCAAAATGCAATTATGTTTTTGAGTTAAAGGACAAACTGTCCATCAGAGGAGCATGATTACAAATCAGAGAGAAATGGTGACTGGCAGAGGAGCTTGAAGAGGAGTTCTGGTTTAAATGGCTTCGGTGTGGAGGAGAGCAGGACAGAAAAGAAAAACATCACAGCAAAAAGGGCAAAGAGTTGAGTTACAAATTCATAACTGAAATATAAAAAGTGGGGGAAAGATAAAGACTTTGAAAGCAAAACAGTCATGGCGTAATTGATCTCTTTTTATGTTCTTTCAATTCAACAAGTATTTGCAATGCCTATAAGAAGCATTCGACCTCTTTGAATGTTTCCCTTTATTAAATCATTGTTACTATAGCTTGGCATTTTCTTTTATTACAATACGTTTAATCAAAGTAAAAGCAAAGCAAGTAGTGTAAAATAAGCATAAATAATCTCTCCTTAATTTAACAACTTAATTCAACAAAGAGCCAACTGCAGGCTAATGCCAAAAGTGTCAGATTCTCAGTGCAGTTGATATGTGTAAATAACTCTAGTAGGTAAGACATCTTTTCCTCTGAGGTCCAATCTCTGGGGTTCATAAAGGGGAAACACCTGTGGATTGGTAGACTGGGATGGATGGTAACCTTAATCTTTAAGAAATGGGCACAGAGAGTGTGCTCCATCTATAACAGGATAACATTCAATTGTCTCTTTGGAATTCTACACAAGGGTTTACAGTGGACCAAATTGTTGCCCTTGCAGAGTGGGCAGGTGTTTAATGACTCTTGAGGAGGCCTAGGATTGTATTCTTCATAGCTTAGATTTTAATAATTCTGACTTGCCATGATGCCATGAGCTGCTTCTAGTTCTTCCTAAGCTCTGCAGACGAATCCCACGTGTGCAAAGCTGAGAAGTGGACGCTTGCCACACTTGTTATTCAGACTGCTGACCAAAGGGTGAGGTGTTTAAGTGAGGTGGTTTTATACCCGAATGCAGAGCTGTGTGATGTAGACATCAACCAAGCTGTACTGTTGTAACGGAAATGACAATTTGACTGCTGTAGCCACAGTTCAACCTAAGCATGCCAGCACTTAGGCCAGGTATTGTAGAATTTAACAAATCTACACAAAAGTGTCAAAATTGGTAAAAAAACAAAACAACAACAATAACAAAAACATAGGCATAGGCATAAAATCCTCAAGAACAAGCTTAGAAAGTGTATTTGCAAAAAGTAATTGATTTGAGTTTTAGTTGCTTTTTAAATCATAATTCCTCCAAGACAAAAATGATGATTCCTTCCAAATATTGCAAAGTATTTTAGAAACAGAACATTTGAAATATGGAGCAAATTTTTTATTTAACTGAAATACTACTGACAATGTTATGCCATTAATCGATATATAGTCGCATTGTTTCCTTCTGTGGTTAACTGAATGTTTGCTACTTGCCTAATGATTCCCATATTTACTATGTTGGCTCCCAGGATAAATATCAAATGGCTGTAAAGAAAAACACCATCAAACACCAGCTTAGCTTTTCACACAGGTTATAAACAGCCTCTGTTTAATGATTTCAAAAGAATGTTTTTATGATCAAAGGACAACACAAATAATTTTTCATTCCGCAACCTTCCCTCCTCATTTATTCAACTTCATTCTCTTTTTGTAAGACTTCCGTGGCCCTTCAGCCCCCACCAATTCCTTGTAACCATGGAGACCGCCAACTGAGAAATGGCAACGGTGGCCCTTCATTAGCTTTCAACACAAGCTCTGACAGCCCAAATAATAGCCAATGAGTGCGTGTGTGTGTGTGTGTTTAGGGATGTGGCATTATGTCGGGCAGTAAATGAAAAGCCTGCAGGGATGAAGCCAACCTCTGTCATGGTTCAGAGAATTGCATGCGCATGTGTGTGTGTGTGTGTGTGTGTGTGTGTGTGGGGGTGTGTGTGTGTGTGTGTGTGTGTGTGTGTGCCTTTCGTACTTTGTATATATGTGGGAAGACGAGCACCTGTGAAGGCCTGCAGATATACATAAGAGTTCCTAATGTACACACTTCACATTTTTAACCTTTCCTGATCCACATTTGCTCTTTACATGTGCTTAAAAACAACCGCATCATTTATCGTTAACAATTGACAGAATTTCCATAAAGGTGAAAACATCAATTTTAAGGAACAGTCTGTCTATCCAACATACGAAGGACTTTGTATTTACATTTCAGATTGAATTTGTTGTCCCATCATCCAAAGGATACTTTCTTCCAACCATCTATCCATTTCTGTCTGTTGTTGCTTCCTTGCATACTTCATTGTGTTCATTCTCCTCCATGGTCTTTCTTCTTTCCTGGTGACTTTTCTACTTACCTTTCTTTGCTTCTTTTTTATTGTCTTCTTCCTTGTTTCATTCCTTATTGGCTTCCTTCTGCCTTTCCTTCCATGTGAGCTTTCCTCTGCTTTCATTCCTTGTGGGATTCCTGCTAGAGTGACCTTCCCGCAGGTTTCACACTGGTAAAATATCTGAAATTGGTGTTCATCGATGGCTGCAAAAGCAAAATTTGTTGGCTGTGTTTTGAATGGGTTTTATGGTGGTGCATAGTGGATTATTGTTAAGGCTGGAGGCCTCCTCAATCCCTTGTCATAACATCAGACTTTAATTGCCTTCATGTACTCATGGTTTTGTTTGCAGACCCGATTGTCCGAATGCAGTCAAAATGGCAGCATCTCATCATTTTCCCACTGTGGGCTGTTTGCCTGAGTGCTTCCATTCCCCCGCCTTCTGCCGCTCCTATGTGTTTTAGCATCACACAGCAGACATCCCAATGCACCATTGGTCAAGCAATGGAACAAATGGAAATCCACCAGCATGCTGAAATTACTGATGGTTATCGCCACCCTTTCACCGTCTTCCCTCCCCTTCTGAGTTGCTCTTCCCTCAGCCATCCGATCAGTCTTTGCACTGTTCAGGGAGGAGGATTACTCTTGTTACAGCTGCTTTCATCTCTTTTATTCTCCACATCCTGCTTAGTATTTATGTCTTCCACATGTTGCGACCATTTAGGTTGATTACAGCAGTTAATAATAAAGACAGCTGGGTTTTTTATTTTTTTTATTTCACAAAGCACATCTAAATTAGGTACAGTATGGCTCAACGTTTACTCAAGAGTATAATTATGATAGCGGGGATTTGTTTTATTAGAAGCATTTTTTTTTCTGACTGAGACTTATTTGTTTCTAAAATTATATCACCAGCTGCTTTGAAATGTAATCGTAATTTGCTTAATTGACAAAAAGACAAAGGAAAAAAGAAGGAAATAGTAAAACAAGGCCAAAAGGTGGGCCTTGAAAACTGGCTATTTCCACATTTCTCAGAGTTTGCTGAAGTACCACGTGATAAACAATGGGCACAGCAACCGTTAGCTTAGATGCAGTGGGTGTTCTTATACACCCACCAATCAGATCTATAGATGGTGAGTGTAGATGTGACAGTATCGTCAATGTATGAGACAAGACAATTCATCATGCTGGGTTGCCAAGAACATGACAAGATATTAGATATTAGTGAGACATTACCACTTCTCTTTCTATTGCTTAATATTTTTTTTCTTACTTTTAAAAGTCTTCATAATCTAAAATCTCCATGTTTGTTGGATCTTCTGCATATCTTCACTCTCCCATGTTCTGTACCTCACTGTACCATGTGCTTATCTGAATGCCATCAAGTGGCCCCTCTCCTATGGAACTTTCTCTTGCATCACATTAGAAATGGATTCTCTCCGAATTTTCAAAACCATTCTTAAATCACATATTTTAAAGGTTGGTTATGGTATTTCATGTGTATCATCAAGTTTTTGTGTTTTAAATCTTTCATTTTGATAATCATTCTTTGACTCCTGTGACTTGTAATTATTTTTATTGCACTGTCTCTCTGACACAATACATCTAAGACTGTTTTATTTAAATAAAGTGGGTTATAGTTTAATTCTAAAGTGGGATTATTGAGAATCCCACAGATTATTCTGGTATGCTTTATCAAAGTACTTTGGATTGAAAACTACTCAGTTGACCTTTAGGGTAGCTTAGACCGCATTGTTAGCCAGCACTACAATACTTTCCAGTTGCCGTATGAATAGTGTTTACAAATTATCTGTATCCACTCGTCACTCTGCCACCATGTTATTTTGATGACAAGCTGCCAAATTCAACCGCACATGATTTAACCGTGACTAAGGCTTCTTCAATGTGCTTAGAACCAAATGTTGTTACCATTTCATCCTGGACTCTTTGTTAGCCATCCATGTCATTCAACTGGTTAACTAGAGAACTACTTACTGTGTAATCTCAAATTAAGAGCCTCAAACATATTTATAACAGAGGATCAAATTTGAAGTCTTTGCAATCTTATTTGGGGATTATTATTGTAGCTTTCAACGTAAGTCGCCAGAGGAAATCGCATGTTCTCATTACATCCTAAGTGGTAAGTTTGTTTAGGTTGAAGCCGAGACTTTTTAAGCAGGGAGATTATTTTCTCCTCAGGACATTTGACCTGCCTGTAGCTGAATTAGAACAAGCCATAAAACATTTCTGTGGTTGACTTTGCACTGAATGACCAAACATAGATAATTAGGTCTTGGTGAGATATTTAAAGCGAGTCTTTGAGGTTTTTGAGTATACGTAATATCTGTTCAGTGGGGACTTGTTCACACCAGCAGTCATTGAAAGTTTATAGGAGGACTGGGCATGCTGGTCTCATGTGTACGCTATAAGCCAGTCATGGTGTTGCACATTAACATAGTGTGATCTAATGCAGAGTTGAACAATTCCAGTTTTTCAGGACCACAGGTGCATATTCTAGATTACTCTGTGCTCCAACTCACCTGAACCAAAGAGCTGATTTTTATTTTTATTTATTTTTGCTGGGCTCTAAGAATAGCTCTGGTAACTGCCTGATGGACAACATCTTCCTCTTTTTGAAACCATTGCTTCTGCTAAAACCTTCAGGGTGCTGAACTAATTTTGTCGGTGAGAGGAGTTGGCTTACTGCCAGATAAAATTAGTGTAGCCTTTGGTATTCTTGCTAAAATTTAGGTGTTTTACAGTCACATAGATCCTGCAGCACTACTACAACCCTCAGTAGCTCTATTATGTGTTGCATTTTGCCATTCTATTATTTTATAGATAATGTAACCTGGAACAAATATTTGCTTTAAATTTTGTTGCTAAATGCAATTTTAAAAACGGGACTAGAGAACTCCAGTAGCTCAGCTCATTCTGTTGGAGACTATATTCATCATGTAAATACATAATGTTGGTGAGTAGATTTGGCTTCAGGTAGTTAAGATTCTCATCTTGGCTATTAATGCAAACATCATGGTTTACATATATCTCTATTCACTGTCAGCAGGGATTGGGGAAGAGTAGGAATCCTTGCTCTGTTATTAAGAAGCGCTTTAAATTTGAATTTGTTTTCACTCAGATTTTGATGAGTGTAAACGAGTAGGACTCAAAAACACCTAAAGCTACTCATGGACATGAATTTTCAATTCCAGAACGGATTTTAAGTGTCGGGAGAAGGAATGAAAACATTGTAAGGTAGGAAAGATGTAAGCATCGATTGAACATTACAAACAGTTATTGAAACGAGGAAGTTTCCTCTACAACTCAGATTTTGCTGAAATCAGGCGTTTCCTTCACAGATGAACAATTAGGTGTAACACAATGCACTCGGCCTGCTGTTCTTTACATATTACACAAAGCTCCATGTTTATCTGGTTGAACCCTTCTCACAAGTGGAAACAGTATCTCCAGAGCTGCTGGAACAAGTCAGCCATTTTGTGCCTTTAGACTCATGTCCACTTATTATGTTGAGGCCTTGCATGAATCCTCTTCTTTGAAGTTTTAGTGTCACAGCTCCGTTTGGTATGCAGTTGCTGTACGGAGTCTCCCTCAACTCTAATTTACAGTTTCTGCCCCGAGAGGAAGGAAGAGCCCGGCAATCACATTCGTATTCAGTGCAAACCGAGATAATGCTTCTCTCAATCTGCTGCTCCTTCTACGCTCCACTCGTCACGTGTGTTTTCATCACTGCCTGTCTGTTTTTTTTGTTTTTTTTTCTTTTTTTTTATGAACAGTACTTCTCTGCAGGTTAACGTGTCCTTACAGCAGCAATGTCAGCTGCTTCTTCAGATGATCACTGGGCTGAAACAGGATGTCATTATGAAATTTCTGCTTTCTAACATCATAGTTGATCCTGTAATTTAAAAAGCCTAATTCTTTATTCATGTCTGGAAAATGTTCTACAAAACAAAACAAAAATTTATTTATTTTTTTTTCATGGCTCTTAAATCAATATGCACCTTTAATTTCTGTTCATCTGTAAATATAGATGAAAGCGGGTATCATGCTTAAGGCTGCAAGAGTGTGTGCAGCATTCTATTTTCTTTAAAAAAGCATGTTTACCAGCTATGATATCTGAGACATAAAGTTTCTAAAACTGCCATTAATGACAAGGACCAAAAGGGTTTGAGGTTCCAAAAATACATTATTAACGATTAACTTGTTACTATAATATTTTCAGTCTTATTTTATTGTTGAAGACACTTTCTTAATTTTGCCATGTTTATAAAGAAAGAACAAATGGGTATAACATTTTATTTTATTTTTTTAAAGTTGTGTTTAATTGTTCTGTTGTAATTTGGACGTGTAAAAGAAACTCCGCTGAGAAAAGCCCCAATAACGTTCATAACGGAAATGGCTCACATCCTCCTAAGTGACTCGCAGACAACAAAAATAAACCACTTTGATTTTTCCTGGTCTGACAATAGCTGGTCAAGTATTTTTCAAGTATTTGAGTTATTATAGAAAAAGTTTTTTTGTTTTTTGTTTTTTCACTAAAGTGAATAAAAAAATGAGGAAAATTCAGGAAATTATTTAAAAAGCTTGTAGTTTCTGAAATTTATAAAACGTCTAATTTTAATTGTAACCCTTACTTCACTATTTGGAGGCCTGATTAAGACAATCATATGTCTTAAGCATTCAGGCAGAGGCTAGGAACTTTATCCTGTGAAGGCTGAGCCAACAGATTAAGAGAGATGCAAGGACCATAGAAAAACATCATTAGCTAAGTAAAAGACTGATGGGGCTGCATTCCGGGAGAAAATAGTCTCCAAAGTGGGGCAGGAACAACACCTAATGAACAGAAATGGAGATGGATGAGTGTCAGTAAATGGAGTTTTCTTGATTCAAACAATGTGATTTGGAGTTTAAAGGATGTGATGTGGTCTAGAGTTGTGTTTATCACGTCAGATGTTCGCAATTTCTTATTCTGATATGAACCATTAGACCATGACATGTTCCTTATGGTTACTTGTGACCAATTTAAAGGTTCTACTTACACTGGTCCAGGTACAGAACTGATGTTGTGACAACCAGGTATTATTTAAATTATTTGATTTCATTGTTCAATTTTGTTCAATTGTAACTTGACTGGCAAAGCTGAAGCAAAATGTGACAATGTCTTCAGAGCTCTAAATTGATTCTTTTTGAATTTTTCTATGTGATTTGTTTCTGGCTTATTCATCAAGCGTAAAACTAGTATAACTGGGATAATACTTGTATCATATATATATATATATATATATATATATATATATATATATATATATATATATATATATATAGGTGGTATACAATTGTATACAATTGTGGTAGACAAGACCTTGGGTCTTGTCTACCACACCAGACAAGACCCAAGGTGTAGGTTGTGCAAGGAGGCCTCTGAGACAGTCCAGCACATAACAGCAGGGTGCAAGATGCTGGCAGGGAAAGCATACATGGAACGACATAACCAAGTGGTGGGCATAGTGTACAGGAACATCTGTGCCGAATATGGACTGGAAGCCCCTAGGTCAAAATGGGGAACACCCCCAAAGGTGGTGGAGAATGACCGAGCTAAGATCCTGTGGGACTTCCAGATTCAGACAGACAAGATGGTAATGGCGAACCAACCGGACATTGTGGTGGTGGATAAAGAACAGAGGAAAGCCGTTGTGGTGGATGTAGCAATACCAAGTGACCACAACATCAGGAAAAAGGAGCATGAGAAACTGGAGAAATACCAGGGCCTCAGAGAGGAACTGGAGAAGGCCTGGAAGGTGAAGACCACAGTGGTGCCTGTGGTCATCGGGGCCCTCGGGGCAGTCACCCCCAAACTGGAGCAGTGGCTCAAACAGATCCCAGGAACAACATCAGACATCTCAGTCCAGAAATGTGCAGTTCTAGGCACAGCCAAGATACTGCGCAGAACCCTCAAGCTCCCAGGCCTCTGGTAGAGGACCCGAGCTCAGAGGATGAAAGAGACCACCCGCGGAGGGTGAGAAGGGAATTTTTTTTTTTTTAGAACCAGCCATTGTTCTACTCTTCAATTTGTACAGAGGGTCTGGACCCTTGGCGTTTGAGAAACAGTTGTTTGCTGGAGGTATGGACACTTTTGAAGTTTTAAACTTTACCATTTGGCTGTAACACATGTAATGTATGAGCAAGTGAATGAGTTCGACGCTATGAAGTTTACCGGAAATTGCATGTGCTGTAAACAAGAAGAAAGGGAGAAGTGCCAAGTCGAACAAGAAGGCTGTAAATGTCAAGTCAATAATTGAAAGCAAGGCCAGCACGGACAGAGTTGGCCATGCTCAGTCCGCGTATAATCTATTATATGAGATTACAATCTTGCATAATGGTTTCGTTCACTCCTCCGCTGTCCTTGCTAAAACTACTGGAAGTTATTTATAAAGCAGTGCAGAATATATTCATAAGCTTGCCTTCTGTTCACTGATTGATTGGTCCGGTTGAAATTCAACGGAGGAATCAACGTTAATGGGAGAAAGCCCAGATGGAGCAGTAAAGAGAGGTTAGAATCTTTCTTAAGTAATATTATCAGATAGAGGCCTGACCCATGTAAGTGTTCCCTTTGGGAGAAATGTTAAAACTAATGTAAAATATTTCACAAAATCTTTATTCTTTCTGGCCATAGTTGAACGTAGTGACACCAATATCCCAGACAGTTCATGATTTATCGTGGTGGGCCATGCAGGAATCAGTAAAAGGTCCACACTTCATAAATCAAAATGTCAATGTATTATTTAAAAGCCAATGACTTATTTATTGCTAGTTTATGTTCATACTAAACCTATTACCCTGGTGCCACTGAGGCCTGTCAAAACATTAAAAATTCATGCAAAACAATCCATATTACTCATTAATAAATGCTTTCAGGTCATTCGTCATCATCCACTCAACAGTAGGTTAAAGTTACCACAAAATATTTATCTCTGTAGTAATTCGTTCAATAATAAAATGCTAAAAATTTGGCAAAAAAAACAAAACAAATTCTTTGCCACCGGGAGTGGCTAACAGTCTTTGGATATTAGGAATATTTACTGTGTCTATAGCTTTTTTTTCTTCTGCCATCTCTCCTTCTGACGTTTTTATGGATGACCCCTCACAGGACTCATTCCAGCTCATCCATCAAAAGAAGGCTCCAAATAGAACAGCTTACGGATGCCATTAAAACTATTATGGGGTGATAACAATCTCCTCACCTCACTCTCATTTCAGCCATAAAGACCTCAGATTCATTCTCACTTCATTAATATACCATCTTTCAAGCACTATGGCTTCCTCTCTGGACAAGTTTAATCTCGTATATTTTTTTTTTTTATTTCACTGAATCACCACAGCCATAAAAGAGGGAATATAGAATATGAATGCATAGTAGATTTATGGTTCATTTTTCTATATCTAATGTTTTTATTTTTTTTATTTTTTAGAAAGAAGGACCATAGTCTTATCATGTCCCTGCGGGAAAACTTGCTTATGGATGCACTGGCGTAGTTCCTCTTGCACACAGTCTGAGCTGCATTTTTCTTCACAGTGGGCTATAGATGGAGACAGAAACAGGGATGCTTTCTCACCTTGGGGGAGCTATGTTGGAGACCAGATGCAATTTGACTTTGCCTGCTTAAAAAACAGCAGATAAGAAGAAGACGACTCATACTTTAAGAAAAAAAGCACTGTATTTATCGTCTTTCCCTATTTTCTTTGCATTACTTTAGTTTTATGTTGATATTCAGTGTTACTCATATGACTTTATGAGGATTTTGTGAAGACGAGAAGTTTTGAGTTGTTTAATCCCAGTCTGTGATTTTTCTTACAGTCTGGTCTTGTATTAAAACAGATGTATCTTAAATACAGCGATTGTAGCTTCGGTGAATGTTTTAGAGAAATTTGATGTTAGCAAAGTGGAATGAATACCAGAGAAATGTGACAAACTTCACTCATTCTTAACAATGGGCGTCCATACCCAGATAATATCACCACTGTGTTAAGCATTTAGCACCAGAGGAAGTTTAACATTCTTTTTTTTTCCCCCTTTCTTCCTTACAGCGATCATTGAAAATCTTTGTTTTTTTTTTCTGCCTTGATTCTTTGCATAAAAATTACAGTCTGTTCAATAACCCTAAAATGTGTGGCGGTAATAGTACTGTTGCCTCACAGCAGTGAGTTTGTCTTGTGGTTTTCTTGTGTGGACTTTGCATTTTACACAAGTACAAGTATAAAAAAAATAGAATATTATCTTATGTAGGCCAAGGAGAAAGACAACTGGACATTTGCTCAGTGGCCAAAAGTCTTTCAGATTGTTTTACATTTAATTTTAATTTACATAACATTTCTCTGGTGATATTAATCAACCAAACCTTGAGAGTTGTAACAACTGAAAAAACTCAGGTATTGTTAAGGAAGAACCATGGTTGCTAAGAGAAAAGTACCACTTTTAACATTTCAGTCCCCTGCTGACCCGGTCTTTGAACCAATCCAGTTGGATGAAAGCTGTTGAGCACTCACAGGGAAGAATGAAGTGGTTGAACCCAATTTACATATGTCTCGAATGCTTTTAAATGTTTGGTTAATTCAGGATTTAGTTATTTTGCAGAATGTAGCTACAGATTCAGTGCTAAATTAAAAGTCAGTGAACAAAAAATCCTTGCTTGGAGCTTGAGTGATGAAACAGGAGAAAAGTTTTCAATGTGTTTTTGAGAAGAGTTGATTCTGTGCCCATCTGTAAGGAAATATGGTGTTTAAGTTCTTGTTATTTATGTTAAATGAAAGTAAATGCAAACAGTCATCTGTGGACTCATTTGGACTCCTTTGATTTTTTTTTTCTGAAGGGAAGCAATGCTGACCAGTAGGATGTATTTTGAAATTGTATAATCCATCTATTCATCCACAACACGGTCTCCTGCCAGTGAGCTACGTTTTTGGCTGTAAAATTAGTGTATTTTGCAAAACTGCAGTGGAAACACATTTCTTTTTTGCATCACATCAGTCATATTATCAAGAACTGGATGTTACTACTGGCGGAAAAGATGAAAAAAGTGACAGGAGGCCGTAGGAGGGTGAGGTTTTTAATGACTTGTCTGTGTTATTCACAAGTGATTTTAATTGCATTTCTTATTCAGTGGAAACTTTGCAATTGCAGAATTTTTTATGTATTTATTTTGTTTACATTATAATGGAAACACAGCTACTGGCGAGCTGCGCTCACGTCCCTCTCCTTGGTTCAGGAGGGTGGCCTTGTGGTTTAGTCTGGGCAGTTAGTTTGGTTTTGTCATCTGATATTCTTTAAGGTCAGTGAACCACTCCCACTGACCCCTACTTTGAGGCCGTTGGTTGGCCAGGAGACATTGGCAGGATGTGAACAGTCCTCTACTACTTCATCCAATGAAGGTGGGGATTATTTGGAGGAGATCATAGTTAGATTTTTTTAATAATTATAAATGATTAAAGTCTCTAAGGCAGTTGCATAGTGACTGCAGTCTTCATTTGCAACAAATAGTTGGATAGGTTTATTTAACATTGCTTTGTAGGGATGTAGATTTATTTATTTTCATGTTTCAGACACTTTTGAGAAAACATGCTGTTCATTAAACCGGAACCATTGAACTTAGAATATAGTTGGAACAACAATGTTGTTCTAGTGATGCCATTGGGCCTTTGAATAACATCTGAATGATGGCATCCAGATGTTGGTTTGTGTAACTTCTAATTACTTTACTTGATTTGGGTATGGTCAGTGTGTGAAAATAAAACTGGACATGAAACAAGAGGGGAGTAGCTTCATTTCTAAAGTTCCACAGCAGAAACAGATCCGTGTATCTTTGTATTGGATTTTGTCTGGACACAAAGTCCAGTATTTTTGCAGAAGAGACAGCAAGTTAATTGAAGATGATGTTCCAGATAACAACTCCTGAGTGGACCATTTTTCTGTGTTAGACCTCAGCTCGCTGTTGCGCTCTCCTCTTTTCCCTACTCCTTTCTTCTTCTGTGTGTTCCCTTACCCTTCGATCAAGGTCATAAATACATCCAGAGTCTCCGGCTTCCCTCTGTGTGATCACAAACATGACCACTGCGTCACAGTGTCTCTCTGACAGGCAATTTCACTGGAAAGATTATTGTTTGATGTTGGTACGTGGTAGCTCTCAGCGTTCTTTTCTGTCACGTGCTGAGGATTTTTGAAGGTGTCTTATCGTGATACTTATTTTAGACCAAATTTACAAAGATTAGCACAGGATTATTGCATCTTCTCCCTGATCTATATCTACAGCACTGTCAGTTTCAAAACAAAACAGCTTTTAGATTCAGATAAAGCACACAGTTCCTTGCAAGCTTAGCCTAACACCAACAAATACACCCTTCTTGGAAGAAAGCCATGACAACCACCATTTCCAGTTTACCATAAGCGTAGTAATGGACATGGCAAATATATTGAAGAGGGTGATCTGGCCAGCATTGAGCTTTTATGTATGCAGGGTGTTGTACAGCAGTAGAGCTACTACCCGTCATGTGGAGGCTATTTGTTTTTGACAGGGTTTGATTCCTGACCTCTGCAGCAGTAATGTATGGCTTCTGCTGGTTTTCTTTCTAATTACTTTAAAAAAGGAACAAGAACTTAAAAAAGAAGAGCGTGTGTGGAGTAATGTGAAACACAGATATGTCACATTCCTGCTAAATATTTTTACAAGCTGTCGAATCCTTATGATCCCACAGCTTAATGTTGTCTTTCTCATCTTTCTAACCCTGATTCATTTTCTTCCCACCACAGCAAGGGAAGAAAACGTTGCCACCTTCCGTGGCTCGGAGTACTTCTGTTATGACCTCTCCCAGAACCCGATCCAGAGCAGCAGCGACGAGATCACGCTGTCCTTCAAGACGTGGCAGCGCAACGGCCTCATCCTGCACACGGGGAAGTCAGCCGACTACGTCAACCTGGCTCTGAAGGACGGTGCAGTCTCCCTGGTCATCAACTTGGGCTCCGGAGCGTTTGAAGCCATCGTTGAACCGGTCAACGGGAAATTCAATGACAACTCATGGCATGATGTGAAAGTGACCCGGAACCTGCGACAGGTAAGGCCCAGTGTTGGGGAAGATTACTTCACCTGCAGTTAGATTAGAAACCTGTTTGTTCTGGTTGCATCCATCATGACAGTTCTGTTCATGTCATGCCTCTCCCCCTAACCTGCCTTGTGTTTGTGTGCACAGATGTTCAGATTCATTTCACTTGTTTTTTTTTATTTGTAATTTTTATTAAATTCACATCTTACCCAACCCACCTTTTTGCCAAGCCTACAGGTACTGGACCCGACTTGGTAAACAAACTCCACTGTATGGTAGATATCATTTAACTCATTGTCATCCCTTAGTTTGCAATCTCTCTTTTCTTCCCCCTGTGTGATTTCTGGCAAGGTTTGCTGAGAATTGAATGACTAACTGCTGGGCTCTGAAGTTTTTCCTCACTCTCTTGAGTCTTCTTTTCCGATTGTTTCACTTCAATATCAAACTCTACGTATGTGGAAATCAGGCCGACTCATGCATCGTTATACTGATTAGCACAAGGCAAAACACACTGCAGGAGGCAACTGAATCTAACCAAACTAAAACATTTTACCTGTAATAAATTCTCAGTAACAGTAGTTAATTTGGGAGTACTTTGGACCCATGAGGAGCTCACCCATTAGGTGCTCCAGTAACTGTCTGATAGCCCAATTGCCCGATTACAATGGACCCCTGCCTATTCGCAGTTCAGAATTTACAGATTTTTCTGTGGATCTGACTCCACTACTTTACTCATGTGGATTAACCAGTTTAAAAGTTATTGGCAACATGAGAATGGATTTTAGTTATGAATTTACTGGCAAGGCAGTGATATGAACATTATTTAACAAAGTAGGTCTGAATTTTCAACTTACCAACATTTATTTAGTATTGAATCAGTAAACAGAAATAAAGTTAGAGTACATGGACAGATTTAAGTCCAGTAATATTAAAAATAAGTTCGGAAACTTCATAGAAATTTAAAACAATCAAATACATGTAGATTTTAAAGGATGATGATTTGTATTGAAAGCTGTAGCAAAAATGTGAGAGATCTACACAGATTAGAGCCCACTGACCAGTCAGAAAAGCTATTAAAAAAATTAACTGCTGTGTATTTTATTGATTATGTCACAGTTTCAAACTCATAAACCTTTCTTTTATTACAATGTAACTAAATGCATCAGTAATACCTAGTTAGTTATATTAGATTTTTCTCTTCCTATAAAAAAAGTTGTTTAAATGTTAAATTAGGCATCATGATACCATGTTTTATAATTGTATTGGTCACAGTTGTTTAGCAGTGCAGTTCTCTTTCATAAAGTGGTCATTTTTCTTGCTGCAGTTCTTCTTTGTCCTGCATGTTTGCTTCTGACTTTCTGCAATGCAAACCATTTAAGTTGGGTTTTCTTGTTAATGTACAGCAGTTAAAATTAATCCAATGAATTCAGCCAGTTGTTCATTTTAATTATTTTCTTCAACAAGCTGCATCTACAATCTGAAACGTAGAATATTAAAATGTTCTTTTTGTGCCCACGCGGTTGTCAGGTGACGATATCTGTGGATGGGATTTTGACCACCACGGGTTATACCCAGGAGGACTACACCATGCTGGGCTCAGATGACTTCTTCTACGTGGGTGGGAGCCCCAGCACAGCCGACCTGCCGGGATCTCCAGTTAGCAACAACTTCATGGGCTGTCTCAAGGAGGTAATGTAGCATTCTCGCAGAGATAAAATGTGTTGCTGCTGAATTTCAAAACAGGCCATAAGAAGTTTGTAAGCTTTCATTACAAATCCTGACTGCACAGACGTGGAAATGCATTTTATTAGATCCATAGAGACACAGTTCTATCCATGACTTTGAGTTTTTCTTCTTTTTCTTTATGCTAATTTGGAATAGGTGAAAATGCAGATGGATAGAAATTGTGCAAATCAAAACTGAAGAGTTGTTAAATTTGAAAGAGGTGAAAGTTGATTAGAAAATAGACATGGATAAATAACATACATAGTGTGCCACTCCCACTCTTCAGCTTCCACACATCCTTCATTTAGTGACTCGTAAACAGTTTTATGGCCTCTAAGGAAAGATTATATGTCATTCAACAGCAGCAGTTTACAAGGAATAAGTATAAGGTACACAAGTTTGAATTTATTGGTTTTAAATTTTGTCTTCTGAAGAAATATCTTCAGACAATCCAAGTAGCAGGTGCTGATATTGCTAAACTGGCCTCACTGGGAGACAATGTGTGGCTTCCAGGGAAATTTCTTGAAGTTTCTAAGCAAAATCTTTTCATCTCAAGGTGACGTCATTCAGGCCTCAGCAAATCTGTTTAAAACATCTGCAAAAAAGCAACTTCTGTTCAGATTTTCAAACTGATGATCTTGGAATCTGCAGATGTTCAGAATCGTACAATTTATTTAAATGCATCTTTTTCCATATCACAGCTTCACAGGGTTCCTTGGATTCCACTGTTCTGAGTTTTTTGTCAATCCAGTGAGTCGCAGTGTCGCTTACTGGAAGATAAGAAGTTGGTCTTGTCAATTTGAAAAGACATTCTACAACTTTTCACTGAGATTTAAGTGAATGTTATGTTTTAGCTTTTATTTATAAATGTTGCATTTTGGTTTAAAATTTTACCCAGAGTTCCTGACGGCACTGTAAAGTATGCAATGCACAAAGTGAGTCAGGATTCACAGGCTGTGCTTTAAACCCACTGCTACTGTGTTTCTGATATTTGGTTTTGTTAGTGAGAATTTTGTTCAGGGACGATAACTGAACCTTCAAGTTCAGGGAGAGGTTCCCCTTATGTATAATATACTTGAGATTAAATTGATTATATGTATGCAAGCATTGACATAACTGATTTTTTTTCCAGTTATTTTTTGTTTTATACTACTAAATCCAAGTGCTACCCCAACTGAGCAGCAGACTGTAAAAGCGGCTTTTAAAGGTTATTGCATCCTGATACCAATACCCAAGACGTGAAACTTGGCTCAGAGAGTCAACACACACAAACGCGCACCCACGTGTGGACAAATATATTTCTCCCTGAAGCTTATGATGTCATATCTTTGCACTTAAGTAGAGCCAGTGGAGTGCACTGTGACTGCAGGGGCTTGGCTTTCTCCATCTCACACACACACACACACGCACACACACGCACACACACACACACACGCACACACGCACACACTGAGTGTACAGCATCATATGGCTGCAGGGCGATGGAGGAAGTGGCGCAGCAGCCATTTAATCCCCCTCTGGCCTACTTCCTGCTCTATGGCACGCTGGGCCTTTTTTCAGTTCTCTGCACCACCCACTCCCACTCCTGTCATGCATGTGCACGCACACACACACACACGCACACACACACGCTCACATGCACATATAATTAGAGATGTGCACAGCCATGCATTCACTGATTCATGAACCACAGAGTCAAATATGAAAGGTGGTGTCACAGTATGAAAAAGAGGCAAGTATGTTTTTTTTCTTGTTGTTTTTCCTTTGATGTGCACACAAGCAAAATTCATTAACATACAATGAAGCAGAGTAAACGGGTGCACAATGTTGTGGCGTAATCTTCTGGAAAATGAGCTGCTATTTTAAGGTTTCTTATTTACATTTTTCAGACTTTTAAGATGCATACAGTTAATCTTTTTACGCAAGTTCAACTAATTTCTATCCCTCTGGCACACACTCACTGCATTTAACGAGTCCGGCCACAAACTTTTAACAACCTAGAACTCATCTATAAGCTTCACTGCACTAAGCTTAAATTTACTATCTGTACTTTATTCCTTTATGTGCATTGGATAAGACATCATTTCTGAACAGTTTTTGTTAGATACAGAGCTCAAGTCTGCAAAAGTAGTGGAGCCATATTGTTGCTCCAGTCACAGTGTGATATCCATTCCACATTTTTCTTCCTGAACAGGAAGTTACCTGATGTGCAATCGCAACAACTCAATGTTGCATCAGATATAGGGATTATATTGTGGCTTTCCTTAACTTTAAGTTGCATTTCAGTCATTTCTAAGGAACTTTACTTAGAGATATGTGGTGATCACAAACTTTTCCTGTTGAATCAGTGTGGTTGATGCCAACCATCAAACCATCTGGAGGCATCTAGAGTTTTGGGAAACTGTTTGAGTTATTAAAACATTATCAGTTAGAGCATATTTGCGCCTAGTTGTCTGGTTTTACTCCAACAGAAAACAAAATTTTGGATAAAAATAAACATTTTTTTCAACTTTAAAAACTTTAAAATGGTTAGCAAATAAATCTTGCTTAAATTATTATAGATTTATCCATACTGGTTTGGTCAGTTTTTTGGTCACCCCCCAATACAGATGGGTTATTCTGAGCACCCACCTCCCAGTCAGGAGCCCCACCCAGCCACCTACACATCTGCAGCATCCACCAGTTCCCCCCAGTCTGCAATCCGGCACCTCCTCGTTCTCCTCTCTCCACCATTAGGGCTAATTTCCCTGCTGCCAGTGCTCTTGTCCTCGCCATCCACTGTGCAGCATTACAGATAAATGTTTTGTTACCATGGCACCAGGTGCTGGTTGCCCTTGGTAGCTCCTTCGGCTGGCCGGCCCGTGATTATTATGCCTTTCATAACCAGCAATTACAAAAAAAGCCTACATCTCCGAGCCTACAAAATACATAATGGCCTACAATAACACATAATTGCTGTAATTGTGGTTGTCATTACACCTCCATCAGCCACTCGTATGGAGGCCTCTGGCTGTGGAGCGCATACTGTCGCCAACAAAGAAACACAAAGGAGGAGTTCACGGTCCGGATAGGGAGTACAAGCAGAAAAGAGACAAATGATGGCTGTTGTCTATGACTCTTCCTCCTTCACATTGATTTATTATTATTTCGCCGTCATTTATTCATCGTTTCTATGCTGAGGGGTCTTTGGAAAAATGTTTTTTTTTTTTTTTTTTTACTCCACTAAATTACACCTGGGGCAACTACAGTTAATGAACCTATCCCTTGCTGATTAAAAAAGTCACAAAATGAACATATTAGCTGGAATTAAAGTGTCACGAACTCAGCTTAGTTGTAATCCACGGGCGACTTTGTGGTCTACAAGTAAAAATTGTTTTTCAAAAAAAAAAAGATCTGCTAAGATTCTCTAAGTTTGATTTTTTTTTTTTTTTAAGATGTTAGCATTACAGTCATGGTAAGAGCTTGTGTTGTGAAAAATATCTCCAATGTCTTTTTTTTTTAACTTAACAAATAATGATCATATCATTCCTAGTGTGTTGGAAGAAGTTGCCCCATGAAGGATGTTTTTATCCCGATATATATTTTCAGCATTCATTGGGATAAAACTTAGTCCTTGGCAAAGATGCACACATGGTGGCTTCACTCATTCCTCCACATATAACTCACTTTTTCTTCTCTAGATGTCGTAAATAATTATGAGTAAAAAAAAACCAAAAAACTTTTTGCCAATTTCCTGCTGTCCAATCCTGCACTTCCTCCATAGTTTCAGTCTGTCCTTGACATTTTTCCTGGGCAGAAGAGACTTCTTTGCTGCATTCACACCTACCTGCTGCCAGTGCTTCACAAGCTTTGTGTTGGCAGCAACGACTTCCCCCAGAGGAAATGATCCCGGAGCTGTCTGGAGGCTTCCTTTTTCACTTCAACTGAACTCTTTGGTTTAAAGTTCTTTGTGATCTAGAACAAAAACTTTGATTTGCAACATTATTGCAGTGGTTTTGTGCATGCATGAGGCCATTTTAATGCAAACCCAAGATGATTGCATGCTTGTAAGCAACCATTGCCAATCAGTCTGCTATTTTGAATTAAATAATTATTTCGGGTGGAGTCCTTCACAGGTTCACCTGTGCTCATGATATGACTAATCTACACTGAAAATTACATACTACAGTGAAAGCTGAGTTTGCAAATTTGCATTGAATTAATTTTGTCGCAAAGCACAAAAACCTGAAGCTGTATGCATCCTCTATTCATTAACGCTTGACCTATAATATGCTATGACCTTTTACTCAGTAGAAGTGTGAACGTTATATAAAGATGGTAAAACTGCATCTGAACCTGTCTGTGTAAACTCAGGCAGGCACTCAGAGAAACACAAAGGAAGAGCAATTCTGCAGAACCATAGTTAGATGAAAATTTGAGCAGTTAAATTAGCCCCAGAACTTAATCACTGGTCAGGTTTTCTTATTTATTTTTTAACAGATTCAGCCTGAATAGCCCATGCACATCCATGTACTCAGAGCTTGTCTCTATCAAATTAAACAAGTCAGTTTCCAAAGGTGCCATCATTTTACTGGACTGACTGAGGGGGCTATTGGCTCAGTTTGTGATTCTCTGCAAAGCAAACCCTGCCCCCCTGTGGACAAGAGCCCGCACTGTCAGGGATTTGATGTTGCAAAACACTCCTCAGAGAGTCTCGTGTCAGAACCATGTGATCACTGATACTACAAGACCAACACCAGCAGCAAGGTGTTGGCTGCAGGTGTGTCTATTTGAGGATTACAAGGATATGCAGATATTTCTGCTGAAGCAGAGATTTATGCGCTAAACGCACATTAAGCAAGAAAAATCTTACATCTACTTCACAAAGAGAGTAAGACTAAGAACATTTCTTTTCTTAGAAGAAAATGTTTTTTGTTGTTTTTTTTCATATTTCTTACATTTGTAAGGAAAACCTTAGTCTGTTTTGTGGGACCACAGGTTGAGAGAGTGTGTGACTTTTGTAGGATTTCTCAGGTGGAGATAACACCTGAGTCTGTGCTGCTCGGCAATCCAGAGAGGTAATTTCAAGCCTCAGTCATATTGTGTAACAGTGCTCGTTCTCACACACTGATAAGGGACTGTGTGTGTGTAATGATGTGTGTCCTAGACGCCTGGTCAGAGAGATAATGCAGTGATGGATTTCTTTCATCTGACCATTGTCGAACATTTTCCCTCACCTCTGCTGCTCACACACACACACGCGTCTTCAAATTTCCATGCATGTTTGTGTGCACATGCATGCTTTCTTCGCTCAGGGCGGGTATTCCTCAAGCTTCATTCTCATGTTAACCTGCCGCCGGATCTGCAAAGTGCTGATAAAGCTCCCTCTGCATGTTGAAAGGCTCTTTCTGTACATATTGTTCGGAGGTGGCAGAAAGCTGAAAGTGACTTGTCAAAGTGTCAGCTATACCCTCCGTTTGTCCCTCCTCCTTTCCATATGGAGGAAAAAAAAATTGTAATGATTTATGACATGTTCTGTTTGTGAGTGTACAGATGTGTGCTGCATCCACACCAGCAGAGTGTGGATGTTGGAATCTCTCATGAAGTTTTCAGTTTTGTAGTAACTGCGCATTTTTCACCACAGAATATACTCGCTATCAATATTTCTGCTTTTTTTTTATATACTTGAAACATTAAAATGTCAAAGGTATCATGACTGAATAACAAAAACAATTTTTTTAAATACTTTAAATTATTAAAGGATAAAGCTATCCAAACCACCTTGACCCTGTGTAAAAATATAACAGCCCCACAGTTTGTGAACCTCTTACTTAACTGATGAACCATAATCTGGCCTGATTACCTCCTAGATTAATTGAATCAATAAATCACCTAACTGGAACTAGATATTTCTTGACAATGTAAAACTGTCTTAAAGTGATCTAAAGAAATTCAACAAAATTAAAGAAATCAATCTGCAAATGGATGCTAAGTAACTTATAAGGTTTCAGGACTAGAATGTGTCTTATAATAAGAAAGCACTGAATAGTTGTGAACCTTCTTTGTAGTCACTCGCCTGCCAAAAATACCCATAAACTCATCCAGGCTCTAATAAAAACCATAAAGCCGTGCACACATCCCCCCCCCCCAAATATTTTGGTTAACATTCAGATTTGAAAAAAAAATATTGAGACTGAGGAGATAGAAGTGGATTTTTTTTTTTTTTTGGGTGGAAGTTGTGTATATGATTTATAAGTATAATTACATCTGTGGAAACAATAGCACAGCAGATAAACAGCTAACCCTAGTGCTGATCTGGGGCAGGTTTGCTTCATTTTTTTATTTTTTTTTTATTTTTTATGATTAACCCAGCAGTCTACGGTAAATAAAATATAACCCAATAGAAAAAGTTATTTTCCTGAAGTCACAAGAATATTTTCGGTTCTTTAATCATAAAATAATGTTTTATTTTTTTTCTTCCCAGACCATTATAAGATTCTCATTGTATGTGCAATTGAGTGAAAATAGCAAGGTTTCACAACATTGACACAAAACAGTAAAGTAAAATATAAGTAAAACATGCAAAGACAAAAGCAACACTCATTATGTACAAGACAACAAGTTAAGCTGCTGCCAGTCGATTGTCATTGCCAGAAAAAAATAAACAGGAAAAAGGCTGAAAATATTACTCTTTTTTCACTTAGGATAGCATTGAAAATTATTAGGTTAAATGGAGCCAATATGTTCTTCAGAAACATGTTTCCCCATGTCCTTCTATAAATTATGGTTTGTTTCTCATATTGCTCTTTCTCTTCTAGAAAGACTTTTGTTTTTTGCGCCTCAGCTTCCACAGTCTGAGTGCAGGTGTCGCTTATCGGCGTCCTCCAACACTTCCCAATGACTACACTGATACTTTCTTTTATTCCATTTTGGAGAGAAGAGACTGAAGCTGTTCACTCGGAGAAAAAGAGTTGGCTCTTTATGAAATGTTGGAAAATCCAATATATCGACTGGAGCAGCGAGAGGAGGGAAAAAAAAAACTAAACAAAGGGGAAGGAAAGAACACAGAAAGAGAGGGAGAAAAGGAGAGGACTATTTTCTGTGCGGTCCCTCGGCTCCCTTAGGGATGATCTGATTTACTGTCAAATGTGCAGCTGGATTATCAATATTCTGAGCCAAGACCCTCAATTTATCCTCACATCCAGCAGAGCTGTGGTATCTGAGATGTTCAAATAAAACAGGAAAAGCAAACAGAGCAGAGGCTGTTTGTCTTGTTCATGTCTGTGAACCCACCAAAGACAGACTCCGAGTGTTTCTCTGTCCCGAGAATTAGAGGAGAGAGAAAAAAAAAGAGGCCTTCAATTTTCCACTCGAACAGATTTCAATTTCCACACTCATCCCCCTCCGTGACTCCAGCCTCCCTTTGTTCACGACAACATTTAGGCTGCTGGGATGAAAGAGACTGTTTCTCAATCATTTTTTCCCCCCATCACTCGATCAAATGGAGAAACCACATGTGTTTGGAAGCAGCTTCGGGATACAGATGAATTAGGAATAACTGGAAGTCTGCACCATCATCTGTGTTTTCCTTTTTGCCAAATGCTTTACTAGACAAAGGAGCAGAAACACCATGGATGAGAAGATAAAAATTAGCTCCAGTTTTATTGATGCCTTTCAGCATTTGAGATCTGCTATGTTTCTTCGTTTTATCTTGTAAGGTTAAAAACGAACAAAACTTGACTGACAGAGAAGTTTTTGGGTTAAAATACAAACTCATAATTAGCTTCAAAAATATGCTTCTACTTGACGGTCTGTTTTCACCATGGTTATGAGAACTAAACATGCCATTATGTTGACAGACATTATTTATTTTAAAGGAAAACAAAGCTAAACTATATACATGTTAAAGGAGAAAATATATACAGAGTCATTTTAATTTGAGAAGGATTTTTTTTCCTGTGTTCAGAGGTAATCAATTCTCCTGACACCAGTAAACTTAGAATGCACTGCAGAGAAAGGACAAAGGATGATGTGATATCAATAAGAAAACAATTTCTGTTTCAGATAAACGTTAAGGATGACTCTGTGCATCCCTACATGGATATGCAGCACACAGACCTTAAAGCCTTGAGCAAAACACATTATTCAGAGGCGAATCAACCATGATTAGACTATCTACAAAAAAAAATAAAAGAAAGGGAATGTAAACATCATAAATTTTCAAAAAGGATTTGAATAAATGATAATAAATTCCAGATTTTCTTTCAGCCTGTCTCAGGACAGAAGTAGCACGGCATTGTGGAGTATTCTTGTTTATCCACTCCCTTCTTAACAATGACCAACAACTTTGACGCATTTCAGTCCCGTTTCTGTGTTCACCGTTTCTGTGTCAAAAAGTTAAACGATATCCACATAAATATGGACTGTGGACCATTCGAAGCATGTTTTACAAAGTCTTTGTTACAAACCAAAACTGCAAAATTCCCATATTCCATTGTTATCGAAATAGCTTGACAAGTAAGTCATTTGTTGCAGAAACCCGTGAGAAACTGATAAAAAAAATGGGACTAGTTTATCTTTAAGTTGCTTATTAGAATTGTGTCATTAAATTTACAAAATGTAATGACACAATCCTGAGGAAAAAAAAAAAACATTAAAAAGGCTAATATTATTGCACCGCCATAGGTGGTGCACTAAAATGAGAGGAATATGCAGGCTTTTATTTTGAAACTTTCAGTAAGCTTCATTTTAAATGACCACACTAATTCAATGTGTAACAGTGTTTTTTTTTTAAAAACTAGTCACATTAAGCCCAAAAGAACAATTACCTGATGTGAAAAATGTCAAGGCTTTTATTTTGAAATTTTCAGTAAGCTTAATTTTAAATGGTCACACTAATCCAATGTCTAACAGTGGTTTCCAGCTATATAATGCCCAAAACAGCAAGTAGTTCTGAATGCCAGCTCAGCCCTCCTCTGTAATAATTGAGTGTTCCACCATGTTCTGACATTCTATTCTGTCCTCTGTATTAAAGTGTTACGCCAAAAGATGGCGTCTTTGTAGTCCTAAGCAGCAGCTCTGCCTTTCTCTGTATTCTGTTGTTATAGCGATTAATCCTCTGTCAACTGCCGTGTGTGAGACAGAAAGGTGGAAAAAGATTTCTATCTTTATGAGACACCCAGTCAGTTTTGAAGAAAAAAGCAGTCCGAACAACTGCTTCCTGTTCAGGATCCGTAAGGCCGATCCAAAAACCGTTTGAAGCATATGAGAGGGATATTTGTCATCTCCGATAGTACCGCGATTCATATCTGTAGCTCTATCACAGTGATAGCAGTGATGAAAGAAAGATGGTGTGCCCTGAGCTCTGAAATTTTTCAGAAAAGTCTGAAAATGAATGGCTGAGAGCATGAGGTTACCCTGTCACATGATTTCGCTCTGAAGCACCTTGACAGAAAACCGTCAGCCCTAGAGAAATTTTGAAAACATTTTACGGGAGCAAGCATGCGTATCAATGTCATGACTTGCTGTCATACCAATAGAGCAATTTTTGCACCCATGAGAGCGATTTCAAAATTATTTTGGGGTCAAAATTCCACTCCATTTCTCACTCTAAAAAGCGGCAGTTGGTTTCAGTTACACTCTGCGTTTCGGGAGTTGGAAATTTAGCTCGTTTTTAACTTTTTACTTTGCCATTTTTACACAGAACCCAAATAAAAATAATAGCCCGGATGCCGGGATCAAGCCGCATGTTTTGATACCAAGCTGCATGTTTTGATTCCAAAGCTTTGCAAGGCAGTCACTGCTCTTCCCTATGTAATGCTAATGGCATGCCCCAATTACATCTTTTACCGACAAATAAGTATTCAACTGAATGCATCATAATGTAATCTCATCCAGGTGATGCATCATCATAATAAAACTGTCAGAGACAAAGCAGGAAAAAAATGAGGGAGCAAAAAGACGGATGTATGATCTCTCTGTCCTTCATAATGGATCAATAACAAGACTCTGTGCAGAATGGATAAACTTCTCTTGTCTCTTGTTTAGTATTGCAGGTGCTAAGAAAGCTGTTGTGAAAAACTATAACTACAGCATTAAGTGAATGTAAGTAGATCTTGACTACGGTTTTCTGAGGTAATTCCTTGTTGATCAGCGATTGATCCAGTGCTGGTTTTAGACGCAGAGCCATCTAAGGGATCGGAGATCGTGGCTGTCCACTTTTGTCTCGCTTTGTGAAATTCCTTCAGATCCTTTGATGATGTTCTAGTGTATGGACGGAGAAGTATACAAAATCTTATTTATTTTTTTTGTGAGAAACATTTTATAGATCAATGTTCATTTACTCTTATATGGGCACAATCTAGCGCAAACTGGATCCTGTGTATATTTTCTGTAAAGTTATAAGCATTAACATATTGACAGTCATTCCAAAACCCACAAACACTTTCACAACCTCAGATACATGATCCAAATGCTCATCATGAGTATAAAAAAAGAACACTATGCAAATCATAGTCACTAGTGGGTTAAGCTTAACATATTTTAAATTATGACTCATTCATTTTATTGGGGAGTGGAACAGGGATATAACCCACGGGATTTTTCTGAATAACTTTGCCATGTAATGCTATTTGCTTCTTCAAGTTGTGAGAGTTTACACAAGAATTTTTTTTTGCTCAGTTGGTCTTAAAAAAAAAAAAATCAGTAATCTTTTATCCCTCAGCAGGCGCAGTTGTTCGTTGTGAGATCCCCAGTCAGTCCCTTTTATGGATTTAACTCTCACATCCAACACCAACGGATTTAGGTATTAATATTTATGCTGATAGAAAGACCTAAGAGATTTTGCTCTGATAATTTTCATTGGAATCTTTTGTCGTTTGTCATAAACCTCTTTAAGTTGCAGATCTTCATCCAAAAGCTTTAGCTTCACACTGTGAGGAGGGATGAGAAGAGCTTTACCTCATTGAGTATTTTGCTTTATCACAGGGCTTGCTTGTTTGGGGGAAATAAACTAGCAAAAATAGCCAAACATGTTCCTACATTACCTGACTTTTAAATTGGTCTTAGTTGTGTAATTTTCATCTTTGGTTATTTTATTCTTTGGTTATTTTATTCTTTGGTTATTTTATTTAAATTGTTAAATATTGTGACGATGTATGAGCACTGAGATAAAATACATCTCTCATCATTATTTAGAATCCTTAATAATAGGTTAAGCCATTTATTTTTTCAAATGGAGAATGTGTCCATCATTATATAGTCTGAATAGACATGCTGTTAATTAACAGGAGCTTGAATAGAAAATCATTTTCACAGATGAGGACTGTATTCATCTGGAAAACCCAGATAATTATTATTTTTTTTAATTCTTTGTCTAATTGCAAAAACATAAATTGAAGTGGCATTGTTTTAATGTCATGCTTTTGAGCTGATGGTGACTTCATTGCTGCATTTAGAGACGAATACCCAAATCCATAATTTACTCATCACAGGTGGTGTACAAGAACAATGACATCCGTCTGGAGTTGTCCAGGATGGCTCGGATTCTGGATCCAAAGATGAAAATCCAAGGTGAGGTGTCCTACAAATGTGAGAATGTGGCCACGTTGGACCCAATCTCCTTTGAGACTCCAGAGGCGTACATCAGCCTCCCCAAGTGGAATACCAAGAGGATGGGATCGATCTCTTTCGACTTCCGCACGACTGAGCCCAATGGACTCATCCTCTTCACTCACGGAAAGCGTCAGGAGCGCAAAGATGCAGCTCGCAGCCAGAAAAACACTAAGGTTAGTTTGTGACCCCTGAAATATATTTTTTATTACATTTTTACTCCCATTTCTATAATGTTCCTCTCACCATGTCTGCAAATGGAGGACGTTGCAAGACCCAAAAAAACATTCCGTATTGGTGTATTCTGGTTGTCCTGCACAGGTGGATTTCTTTGCTGTGGAGCTCCTAGATGGAAGCCTGTACCTACTATTGGATATGGGCTCAGGGACGATAAAGGTGAAAGCCACCCAGACAAAAGTGAACGATGGGGCATGGTACCATGTGGACATTCAGAGAGATGGACGCTCTGGTAAGCAAAGTAGCAGTTTGTAGAAACGTGAATTGATGTTGATGAGTTAGACTCACTGCCTTTATAATTAAGCACTCAAAGGGAATTGTCAAGTTTTGACGTATTATATGCTTGCCAGCTTTATCCAGGCCCACTATGTGACCCCTATCATACTTTCTTAGTATTGATAATGTGTGTCCCAGAAATCACCTGTCTGCAGATCTTCATGTTGTTCTGAATGTCAGATAGTTGAGGAAGTGCCTGTAAGACGTACGTCAACTTGTGCTAGTAGTGGTCAGCCCGGCTCCTTCACATCAAATCATTCACATCTACATGTTCAAACTTAATCTTAAACATATTAGATTAAAATGGTCAGACTTTATCCACTATTTAAAGAAAATATAAGTAAAAGTGACCAGTGATGTGTACTTGAGTCAGTGACTTGGACTCCAACTACACACTGAAAGCTTTTTCAGGAAAGCCATGGCCAGTAACGTTTCAAATCGTCATCTTTTTTTCCTACTTAGCTCGGTGTACCTCTACAGAGCTTCATATTCTTTACAGATTCTAAATGTCCTCATAAGACAAGGGCCTCACTAATCTTAACCACTAGTTGAGGTTATCAGACAAAAGTCTTGACTTTTTCTAGCAGCAAAAACTTCCAAAGCACCACAACGCCTAAAATTGAGTTTTTAGCTCCATAAGGTCCAAGACTTAATGCCTTGGCTTTTAGCCCCAAAGAAGCACTGCACACCTCCATTGAAGCCCCAGAACTAACAGTTGAAATTCAATGGTTCATGTATCAAATGAACTAATATTTGGAACACTCAAAGTATTTTGTACCCACAATGTCAAACCAATGGTCGTGTGGAGAGCATCGCACTACATTTTTCTGACGTGTTGCTCCAGCTGTTGTTTTTTGTTAACCTGTCATATCCCTGACTGCCTCAGGCACCATCTCTGTAAACAGCAGACGGACACCATTTACAGCCAGTGGTGAGAGTGAAATTCTGGACCTGGAGGGAGACATGTATCTGGGAGGCCTTCCAGTTGACCGCTCCAACCTCATCCTGCCCACCGAGCTCTGGACGGCAATGCTCAACTACGGCTACGTCGGGTGCATCCGTGACCTTTTCATCGACGGTCGCAGCAAGGACATCCGTCAGATCGCAGAGGCACAAAATGGTGCCGGTATCAAACCCTCATGCAACAAGCAGCAAGGAAAGCAGTGCGAGAGCTATCCATGCAAAAACCGGGGAGTCTGCAAAGAGGGTTGGAACCGATTCATCTGTGACTGCACTGGCACCGGGTACTGGTCACGTACCTGTGAGAGAGGTAAACTGGGGTTTGGATTTGCATTTTGTGTGCCTTGATGTGAAAATGAGAGCAAATTATAGTTTAAATCAGAGGGAATGTGGTGACACAACAAAGAAATATGGCCAAAAATGCAGAAGGTGTTAGTTACTTAAACCGCAGTAACGGTCTGCGATTCAAATTTACACGTGACATTGAAATTACGTGCACCGAGTTCAAAAATACCCTCACCCGATTACAGCAACTCGTCATATGACTGAATCTAAAACATGACTTGAAATGAGGAGGAGCTGAGGAACAAATCCTGACAGGTTTTCCTAAAATAGGATATCCAAATGCACATAAAGATAACTGCAATCCAGCATTAAAATCAGATTAGATGAAAAGCTTAGCTGATATCGATAATCCAGTTTTTGTTTTTTGGAGGGTTTTTTTATGCTGCAATTCAAGTCAACCTAGAAACAACGTTATTAGCTCCAATCAGAAAATGAAACTTCTCTGTTTACAAAGTATCTATTAGTGTCCCTCATCATAGTCTAATTGTTAAATTGCCTTCATTTTTTTATTTTTTTTTATTTTTGTCTTTTACTTTTTCCATTTCAAATCAAATATTTTTACATCTACCTTTATGTAAAGAGAGTCACCTAAAAGCTTAAGCCAAACAAGTCACCACCTAAATAGACATGTTTTGCTCTCAATGTTTGGAGGCTGTGTGCATCCTGCTGCTATGCTCTGTATAAAGCCTTCTTATTGATGTATTAAACAAGCGAATCGTAGATTACAACACACTCTCACCTGAGTAAAAATGTTCTGCTCTCCTTCATCCTTCTGCCTCTTCATAATCTCACCACCGTCCGGCTTTACTGCTGAGCTGACTGCAGACGTTGTCTTCAGAGAGATGTAAATTAATTCCTAATCCGTTTACAGCTGACACACAATTTTTTTTTCTGTTCAGCATTGAGTCTCTCCTGAATTCACCACACGGTTGTAAAGAAGGTCTTCCCAAGGCCAGGAACCTACTAGGAGAAAAACTTTCACAGTTAACAAACCATTTCGTGCACAACAGCCACAGTTGTGGATCCGGAATGCATCTCTTTTCACATTTTCTTATGTTGCTTATTAAATTAATCTCTTTCCTCAAACTTCTACTCACAAACATTATGACAAAGTGGAAAACAAGTTTTTGAGTGTTTAGCAAATTTATAAAAATAGAAAATCCAAATATTTTATTTATTTCTGATAACCAGAGTTTCCGCTTGTATCAAAAGGGTTTTTTCCATAACATGAGGGTGAAATTTATCATAGTATCATTGTAATTTAACAACTTATTGTTTCAGTTGTATTGAATAATGACTGAATAAACAGAAAACTGTGGTTCTCTTACATTATTAAACTGAGACATATCCAGAAAAAATGAAACAATAACCTATTAAGTTGCTGAATAGAAAAAAAAATGACAAAGAGAACAAAATATCTGAACCAATTAATCCCTCATGAACAGAGTTGTGTTGAGACAGAAACACATTCTATGAGGACGACCGGAGACTTTACTTGCCACTCCATGTCCAAGAAGTGGACACTAGCTGTGATATAGCTGTCTGCTGTCAGCTCAGTCTACAATTAGAAGTGAGCGCGACACTTTATGTTGTTAGTCGTGTTTTCAGTTCAGCTTCCTTCTTGTAGCATTCCTCTTAACGAAAGGTTATCTTCTTCTTGAAAGATAACTTTGCATCGCCATCGTGTCTTTTTCCATCATATTACTTTTTTTTTTTTTTGCGTAATGCCCTCCACTTTTCTGTCATTACATCTTTGCCTTCGTGGCACATCAATCATTTTTGCTGAGACTCTGCTCCACCATGCAGCACGGCTGAATGAGTACTACTAAGGTGATAACTTAAGGAGCTTGTTGAGCGATTTTATATTTCAAAACAGAAGCTGTACAAAGTGCATGTTGCATCCTATGTTTGAACTGTTTCATTTTTATGTTCTGTGATGCCTCCATCATAATTAATTATCTTACAGCTGATTCCACTTAAGGTACGTAGGGAGTGGAAGAGAGGCAAAAAGGCATCTAACCATGAGAAACAAAATTCTCTGGTCTGATGAGACAAAGATTGAAACTCTTTGGTGTGAATGCCAGGCGTCTTGTTTGAAGGAAACCAGGCACTGCTAGTCGCTTATCACTATTCTGACAGTGAAGCAAAGTGGAGGCACCGTCATGCCATGGGGATGTTGTGTACGAGCACCACATGTCCATTTTCATGCTGCACTTCAGTCTGTTAATCAGAGAAAACTGTCCTGTACGCCTGATTAATTTCCTTCTTGTGCCGAGACAGTTTATTAAAGATTGATCAGAGATGGAAACCAATACATCCCTAACCTTTCAAATTGGTCACATTTCCTTGTAACCACTTTCTGATCATATCTCCTAATTAAGTTTCCCCCCGACCCCCCTGATTTTCCCCATCCAGTAGCCTACTGAATAATACTAATACCACTGACTACCATGATTGCTTTGGAAGAGAGAAGACACAGGTCATCGTGGGTCAATCTGATTAGAAACATTTTCTAAAAGATTTTAAAAATTCATTTCACTATCAGGAGATATTATTTGGCTTCCATAATTTGATGAGTGAAACCAGCTCCTGTGTGTTTTTCATCATTATTACATTAATCTTAAATCAACTTTGACCCTCATATTTTTTTTTTCTCTCAAAGGAAATTAGTTGCACTTTTCTACTGTCATTATTAATAATTTATGAAACTCCAGGTTTATCTAAAGGGAGCATATTATCAGGATTTAGTTTTTGCTGGTATTGCATGTTACCGGGTACCCTGATGTCATTTCCTCCTGCATCGGATATTTTCCTGCTTCTTCAGAATCAGATCCGTCACGTCGAGCTGATTTACTCTTCTGGTAATAAAGTGTTAAAGTAGAGCTGAGGATGAGCTGCAGCAGCCAGGCGAACTGTGGAGATGGATGAACCCATTTGCATTTATATAGAACTGTGCATTTAAAGTGAGCCGAAAGGTGTAGGGTTACTTTTCAGCCACTGTGGCCATGAGGTGATGCTTGTTTTTGCAAAAAGAAAACTTCAGTCATGATAAACTGTTGGTTTCGTTTCTGCACGTCAATAGAAATGAAACCATTTTGCCCAAGAGTCATTATTATCTAAATCCATTTCAGAAAGAGCGATATAGAAGAGTCATTTTTTGAAATACATTAGTTTTGACAACCATTATTTATTTCTGATTAAAACCCACACCTCAGTTCATTAGAAAACTTTAGTAATATGACTACATATGATCAATAAAAATAAGGATTTTACATGAGATATTTTAGCCTCCTGAAACTTACATCAAGCTATACTGTACAGTATATGTATTTAATACTTGATAGGCTACCTCTTTACAAGAATTACTACTTGTAGTGTGTCATGGAGGCAAGCATCTTATGGGACTGTTGAGCTGTTAAGGAAGCCCAGCAGCCTTTGGTTCATCTGTTGGGTCTGGTGTCTCTCATCTTCTTGAGACCTTTTCTACCAAACTCTTTCTTTCCATTTAACTTTCCATTGGTAGATTTGGATATAGTGCTTTGGGAGGTTCCTTAGTGGTAACATGTTGTCTCTTGTCCTGCCTCTAGAGTGTAACATTCAAGTTAGCAGTCTTCCCATGATTTGGGTCAAGCCAAATTTTTTTACTGACCTTGTTTAATATTCTTGAAATTGTGAGAAATTGAATTTTGAGGTTTTATTACTTGACAACCATCAAAATTAACAGAATTAATTTTATTCTGTTAAATCTGTATAATATGCAAATCGCATTCATGGAAATAATAATAATAATAATGTTTGATACACCTATACTAAGACTCAGTGCATGGAGGTCTTAGTGCATTTTAAGTATATTAATTGTGTGGACACCCTCTTTTCTCCATACTAGTACTGTTCTAGTATGGATGCAGCTGCTTGTCTCCCAAGCAGCTGCATCCAAGTAAACATGAAATGTCAGACTTAATCTGACAGGCCACATCGCAGCTGGAACGACGGCTTAAATAGTAATGCGACACCTTCTCAGTCTCAGCTGCCTTCCTCTACCCTATCTGCAGAAAAACATGTTGACAAAGAACATGTCGAGTCTTTAATTCAAACTTGATAGGAGCCGAATTTTTGTGCAAAACACTTTGTACAGCTTAAATGATTATTTCAAGCTTGATTTTTAACGTTTAAATTTAGGATATGGCAATATATTATGGCAAGCCGGGAGATGGACTTTGTCTCCCCCAAGTGGCCTTTTGACACCCCTACACCCAACTGATCATGCAGTAAAAGGGAACAAAAGGACATTTAGAGGACACCTAATGCTTCAGCACATTGTTAGATCATTTATCATATTAAATTATTGTGACAGGAACAATAATCACGTCTGATTCATTTCAACAGAAGGCCCCAAAAGGAAACCAGCCATGCTGTCCGGCTGGGGACAAACAGCACCTGGAAAAACTAGAGCTTTCAAGGCACATTTGTTAAATCCAGGAAACGATGAATACAATTTTAATATGTTAATTTAGATAAATGTACTGTATATCAGCCTATCTTTTGTGTAGATACTACACATCGGACAACACCAAAGAGGATTATAAAAGTTTTTTTTTCTTTCTTTATGTTAGAAGGTTTCAAAATCTGCAAAAAAAAAAAAAAAAAAAAAGATTTGAAAATTGTATACATTTTTCACCTTTTCTCGTGTTTGTGGGCATTTTATTTGGATTTTATGTGACAGGTGTTTTAGCGTTAAAAATATGCTGGAACTCTTATTTATAGTGATCTGTGGACAATGTCAAAGGCTTTTGAATCCTACCCCTTACCGTACCCCTCTGTAGAAAGGGTTTTGTGATCAACAGACATTCTGAAAAAAACAAAACACGATAGATCTCAGGATTCTACTTAATGAAACATAAGATTCTTTTGACTAGATCCATGGTCCTGACAAACATTTTAAAGGGACTGGAAGAAAAGCTGTTCTTGTAGGTCAGAGGTCACTGACTCCAGTTCTTGAATGCCAGTGGCCTGCCATTTGTGGACGCATTATTGCTCCCTGACACATGAATCGTAAGACTGAACTACCGCCTTGGGATTTCAGCTAGTTTTTCAAATGCTTGATAATTAGCCATTTATTTGAGTCAAGTGTGTTAGAGCAGGAATGCATTGAAAAGTTGCAGAGCAGTAATCCTCCAGAACTGAATATGCTGATCACTGTTGCAAGGGAAAGGTCAAGTTCATCATCCGTCTGGTCTCTCTCCCACAGAGGCCTCCATTCTTTCCTATGATGGAAGCATGTACATGAAGGTGGTGATGCCAACTGTCATGCACACCGAGGCCGAAGATGTCTCCCTGCGGTTCCGTTCGCAGCGGGCCTACGGCCTCCTCATGGCCACCACCTCCCAGGACTCGGCCGATACACTGCGGCTCGAGTTGGATGGGAGCCGCGTCAAACTCACAGTCAACCTAGGTATCGTATAACCAAAACACCTGCAGCACCAGCAGCTCTTTCTTCATTCATTTGCCCCCACATCTCCATCTTCGCCATGAGACGCTTCACCTTCCAGGGGTAACGTCTCCGATTCACTGCGTTTCCTCTCCTCTATCATCCCTTTAATTCTTCCAGTGACCATATATTTTGAAATAAACTTACAGTTTACATTTTCTCTCTTGTTTGCATGAGTATTAAAAACAGTTTCTGCACACAGGTGTTATTCTACGGCTAAAACAATTTAGATAATCTCTGACACAAGAAATAGAATTTCTTCACAGAACCATTGAGACATTTGCAGCACAAACACCCAGAATATCCTAGCTTCTGAGTCTCAGTGAGAACAATTGAATAAACTCTTTCTGCATTTCTCACTAACTCCAGATCATGTCTTTTGTTTGCTAACAGCAGTATCTTTAATGAACTGTGTGCTTTCTCAGTGTCTTGTTCTTTCCATTCTCCTGTCACCTTCATTCTTCCATCATGCTGTGTCAAAAGATGGTATTCACCCCTTCAAAGGCCTTAAGCCTGCGGCCCGTCAGGCGAACAGCCCGAGAACAGAGCCCAGCAAAACCTGCAGCTGGCTGCGACCCCATGAACCTCCAAACACTGAGGTTCTTATTTTAATTTGTACAGTAAATGCTACATACATATATCTGCCTTATAGAACATTTAGGATTGATAGTGTTAACAGGTGTTAGATGATCTATAAATCCCATTTAGATCATGTTCTCACTGATTACATTTATTCCCATCAGTTATTAAGCCCCTTAGATTTCCTTCTCTGCTCATAATAGCCTGTAGTTTCTTCCTAAAAGTGTAGACCTTCCCAGTTTGAGCTCCTGGTGCAGCTTAGAACCAAACATAGTAGCCGAGTAGCGTTCCAGACTTCACAACTGGGGATCCGGTGCCTCTGTATGGTGCTGGTGCTGATTGGATCGAGGCTGTTTGCTCCCACTTTTCTGTTGCGGTTGACGACACATGACCCACCAGCCACGTGGTGACCAACCCACGATGTCCTCACAGCTGCTGGCAGCAGCTGGACAGGCTTTGTGTTGCATCGTTTAACTCTATTCTCTCCGTGAAAAGCTAATCAACCTGCTTTTCTCCTCCTTGACAAAAATCTGTGACTTGGAAACAAAAGAATGCAGCAAACATTTAATCTTTGCCATTGGGTTGGAAAAGCCTCGTAGCTGGTACCATAAGTGGCCATTTTAAAGTAAAGATAAAACCGAAAATGTTAAGCCTAAACTTAAACTTTATGAAAAAAAACTAATTCTTTACCTTCTTCTGTCTATGTTTTTTTTCTGATCAATTGGTATGAAATTAAAGATAAGAATCCAAGGGAATAAAATGGCTACCCTCCTGCATGTGTGCGTCCCCGGAAGGGTGGACTTCTTGTTTTTGGATGTCTGCAGCTATAACCTTGAAGGATGCAATTTCATCTGTCATTTATTCTTCCCCATCTAGACTGTATCAGGATAAACTGTAACTCCAGTAAGTTAACACTCAAGTTTCATTTTGTTGTACTTGTTGTCTTTTCTTCTTATATCTGCTCTGCACTGCCTTCCACTTTACTTCAACCTTTACTATGTGGATGTTGAGTTTGTGTCAGTTGTGAGTAAAAAAAAAGAGATTAGAAAATGTTCCTTTTGGTTGACATCTGATGGGTTTATAGTCTTAATTCTGATATTATTTAGTTCAATAATTACAAACAAATAACCAAACAAAACCAACCTTCATGAAAGAAGAGTTGCAGGACACTGACCATTTGAGGACCAAAGGTTGGGATTGCTACTTATGCCTTACAGGCTCAGTAATGGTGGCATAGTGAATGAAAACCTTATAAATGTAAAGGCTCAAACTAAAGGCACGTTAATTAAATCCCCAGGTTTATAAAAGAAGGAAATTTACCATCTTAATGTCATCCAACTTACTGCATATAAACAGAAGTTTAAAATTCCTTCTAATCTTAACACATAAATAAGTGATCAGTGGTGATCCTGAAACTAAATCTGTAGGAAAAGCAGTGCAAAAATCAAAAATCAGACTATACCACGAGGACCTTGTAATTTATTCCTGATCCATCTATCAGCTGTTGATGTGTGTTGGTTCTTGATGCTGTGCCTTCTGATGGATAGGAGGTCAAGGACTTCCAGCCTTCGCTCGCTCCATGAAATTCACTCAAATTCCTGGAGTGGTTTAATGATGCATTATAGAAGCAGAAATATGGAAATCCCTCCCAGTCTTTCCATGCTGGAGATCTTATGCTACAAAGGGGCTCAGTCTTTTATGGATATTGCTGTTTTAAAACGACATATGGATGTGCATTACCAAGATAATTAAACTGAAACAAAGCATGAAATATTTTTAATTCAAATATCGATCATTGTTACTATACAAACTGTACCAACCTTTCCTAATTCCGATTGCGTGTTGAATATGACATGTCTTTAAAAAGTAAATAAATTGTTAACTCTTGATGGGTTGAGCATTAAACGCAGCTAAAAAAAAAGTTTATATTGTTAAGATATCCACAAGTTTTCTGAAAATAATTTAACACCAATAAATAAGACTGCTTTTAAGGGGTTATATATTTTAATTTTATACATTTTTAAGTATTTTGGAGAACCAGGGAGCCTTTTGTGTCTCCACTATCATGGGTTCTTAGAGATGATTTGATGGTCACATCAAAACAATTACAATATAAATATACTAGAACAACAATAAGCTGTTAGAGTAAAGAGTCGATTGTATTTTAAATCGGGGATCTGCAATGACCACTGTTCATAAACTCTGCCGAATTAAACAAAACCATCGATAAACAATCCAGGAAGTTGGCCGCAGTCTAAACTTACCAATGCAAAAGAAATGTTTATTCTATGCAAATGTAGTACCAGAGGGATAATATTTCACATTGTAATCTTTGGTGTCAACCCATTGGACCCTTCGACCTGATTGTGTATGCATTTCACGCACAAGAAGGATGAATTTCTGTTAGCAGAACATGGTATGGGTTTGGTTAGCATAGCCCTTTTGGGTTTCCCGCTTTAGCTTTTTTGACTAACTGCAGGGACATCAAAGATTCCCAAAGCACCTTCCCTTTCTCCACTTCCTCTATGACTGACGGTGCTTTCCAAAGCCAGGCATGGAGCTATTGACCATGGCTTCAATCTTGAGGGTGTTGACAGTCATTCATGTCAACAGCATCACAGATGTTTCTGCTCTGTGACTCAAATCAGCTTCAAATCACTGCTATTATCAGATGTAATACCATCTAAAGACTCTTCACAAGCTGCACACCTTCTGCCCCCTAGATACATCAGAAAAAATTCTGTCCATTAAAGTAATGAACAAAACTGATAACAAAGGGCTAATCTTGAGTTGTACAGGCATTCAATGGGCCTTAGAAAGAGGTCAGACACCCTATAATGTCAAAGACCCCCTCGGGAAAGACAAGGAGCAGCAGTTGTTGATAGAGGGTAACACCAGCAGAGTCTAATACATGATGGTGAGTCAGGGATATTACCAGCAAAGACAAAACATCTCTTGCATTGATCGTACAGAGGCTGAATGGAACCTGGAAAATGATTTGAAATGTTATACTTCCAAAGTTCTTTCCACAAAACTCCAAACACCTGGCTACTTCGTCTGAGTCCAAAGTTCGACCGTCATTCGAACTCTCCTGTAGTATGTACAGGTGTAGGCTGAAATATTGGATTTTTTATCCAAAGTACACCCTTTTGTCCCCTTTAAAAAGGGACCAATACCCCAGTCTACCAATCTGAAGCCACTAATCCTGAAATATAGAAGTTATATCGGCTTTTTAAAAGAGTCAACCCAGCAGCATTAAGAGCCTTTAGAGGCTTTACGGAAGCTCTAGAGTTAAACTGAGCTATATTTCCAATTTTGATCATACCAGTATGATTTTCACTTTGATTTGTACTGTGAGTTAGAGCTAAGCTTAAAGAATCGGTGGTAAAAGATTACGTTGAACCTGCCAAGATATATACAGCACAATCATTTAGTTAAAATAACTGCTTCTTCATCTGATCTTTAATACAATTGAAGGTCGGATAATTGTGTGGATATTCTTTAAGCATTTTTTATGATATCATATCAAACTCTTTAAGCATTTATCCAAAACTTACATTTGTAAGCAGTGTTTCAGTTAGTTTCAAAATGCAGTTGGAAGAAGATTTCTGTGGGCCTGTAATGAGTAGAAGCATTTTCCCTCTCTGCTTCATAAATCTAATATATAATATGAACGCATTGTCAACTATTTTGTCTTTTTTTTTTTCATTGTGTAATTCACTGATTGAACCAAACCTTTGTTTCCCAAATAAATTACATCCATTCTTGGATACATTTCCAAGTCTCTTCATAGCCTGACAAGTTTGTGCCCAGACTGACTGGTGGGAAGACAAAGGTTTGGTTTGAGGCTCACTTTGTCCTTAACTTTGTGACTGACCATTGTTCTCAGGCAAGGGACCGGAGACCCTGTATGCCGGGCAAAAGCTCAATGATAATGAATGGCATACAGTGCGCGTGGTGCGTCGGGGCAAAACCTACAAGCTAACGGTTGACGATGATGTAGCAGAAGGTACTTAATCCTGCTTCAACTGGAAATGTTCTCAGTGTTGCTTTTTTTCAGTGTATTATCACCATGCTGGGGTGTGTTAGCTATGGAGCATTCCTCTAATACTGTTAATGTAATTTTTTTCCTTAAATCAGCCCTTTTGTGTTAGTGTCAGACAGAGTTCTCTTTTCTTTTCGTTTTGTTTGTCTTTCTTTTCAACCCATCCCCTGCACCCTCCCCGTCTGCAGGACAAATGGTGGGCGATCACACTCGGCTGGAGTTCCACAACATCGAAACGGGAATCATGACAGAACGCCGGTTCGTTTCCACCATCCCATCCAGCTTCATCGGTCACCTCCAGAGCCTGAGGTACATTTTGCAGTCATTTCTGCTTTAAATGGGCAGAGGAAGGCAATATAAAAATACATTTCAGACTAAATCCTGCATTCTACCTACTTCAGAAGTCAGTACATGGACATGGACCTTGTAATGACGTCTCACTTAGGATAGCTGCCAGCCAAGGTTTAAATTGGGCTGGGGCTCTCTGGAGCTGGGTCCCAGAATGAAAGGGTGACACATTTGAAGAAACCTTTTTCATGTCCTCTAAAAAATTAAAACAATACCTAATAGCAATTCATTTTTTTTTTCTAATTTAGAGACTGAAAGGCAGTGAATTAGCTCCTCACTAAAGCTACAAATAGGATGCCAACTTCCACATCCTGTCAGTTGGTCTCATCACGGAGACAGGGAGACAAAAACTTGTAGCCCATCACACCGGTGGTAGTGGAAAGAGCTACTTCCTCAGTTGACTAAATCTATAAACATTTTGAATCCAGTAATGTCAATCTGATGTTGACCAAGCCACTGGCACTGCATGACCAGAGTAAGTAGGTTATTGATGCTTTCTGAACAGTATATGTACTCATGACAAAATAATGAAAGAGTTAGCAAATAAAACATGACATTTAAGATTGGAATATTCCATAAGAACAATAAGAAATACTTTAATACACAAATGTGAGCCTAATGAAATACCTTTTCAAGTAATAGACTGAAGAAGAGTAAATGACGAGAAACCTTCAGGGGAAGGTTTCTGGGGAACTCTTGATCAAGAAATGTTTAGATCTACTCCTTAGGAGATGTTTACCACCTTTTCAAAGTGCTGTTGTCTGACAGTGTGGTTCTTTGGGGGAAAATAATCCTCATTGTTCTATTGTTGCTTGCCAAAAATAGAACACAGCTTTTCATATTCTGAAGGACATTTTAACCTGTATACTTAATGTAGAAATATTAGCTGCATGTTCTCTTCCTTTCCACAGGTTTAACGGCATGCTGTACATTGACTTGTGCAAGAACGGCGACATTGATTACTGTGAGCTCAATGCTCGCTTCGGGGTTCGCTCCATTATTGCTGACCCGGTTACCTTCAAGACAAAAAGCAGCTACCTGAGTCTGGCTACTCTGCAGGCCTACACGTCCATGCACCTCTTCTTCCAGTTCAAGACCACTTCCCCTGATGGCTTCATCCTCTTCAACTCTGGGGATGGAAATGATTTTATTGCTGTAGAATTGGTCAAAGGGTAGGTAGTCAGGATAGTCTATTATTTTTGTTTGTGGCAAAGATTTTCTGGAAGAGCTTTAAAACAAATGTGTGTGTCTTGTTTAATTTGTTGGAGCCAAAAAAATATAACTTTAAGTGCAAAGTTACAAGAATTTGACCAGATCTCTGAAACTAAAGACATTTCTCATTGCAGATACATCCACTATGTTTTTGATCTTGGAAATGGGCCCAACCTCATCAAAGGCAAAAGTGAAAGGTCGCTAAATGACAATCAGTGGCACAATGTGGCTATCACCCGAGACAATAGCAATACCCACACACTGAAAGTAGATGCTACAGCCACAAGTCAGACTATCAATGGAGCAAAGAACCTTGACCTGAAAGGTAAGCTGAGAATGTGACTAATTTTTGGTCCATTGTTCATTTAAATTACCTTTTAAGAAAACCGTTTTACATTTTACTCTCAGCAATATGAACAACTTGCTCAAAAGGATTAACAGGATGTAGAGGCATTAAGCTAAACCCCCCTTTTTCTTTTCATTTTGTTAAAATTATAATGTCTGAAATCAGTCTATTGACAATGTTCAGATACTTTTTTATTTGATCTAAATTAATTAATTGGATGTTGACAACTGTTTTGGTTCATTCATGCATTCTTTGCCTTATTTGGAATAGCTGTTGCACTGCAATAATTTGGGCATTGAAATTTTTTTTCTGCAATCTGAGCCTGTTAGTATATACCACATAAAAGTATTTCTTCTCCACGGTTTCTTCTTCAGGTGATCTGTTCATCGCAGGCCTGGGTCCAGGCATGTATGGAAACCTCCCCAAACTGGTGGCTTCCAGAGAAGGCTTTCAGGGCTGCTTGGCTTCCATGGACCTCAACGGTCGCCTGCCAGACCTTCTGAACGATGCCTTGTTCCGCAGCGGCCAGATCGAGCGCGGATGTGAAGGTACACCGTCGCTAAGGTCTCTGCCTGATTTAGACTCCTACAACACAAAGTCCAACTCCAACTTCAGCTCCAGCAGCCCTTTCTTCCTACTCAATGCAAACAGTAGCTCCTCAGCGCTGCATCCATACGGGACCAACTCCATCCTACTAACTGTGTTTGTTGCCTCATTTACCCATTGCTAGCTTCATACCAGACATGCAGTACTTCCTCATGTGCACCACCACATTATCAGCCACATTGGCTGTTTATCTACTGTACCGTCAGCCACCATCAGAGCAGTTTTGTCAGTTCAGAAACGTAAACTACTTACTGGTGCTGTTTTTTTTTTGTTTTTTTTTTATCCAACATTCTTTTGTAAGATTTGTTTTCTCTACATTGATGTAAATGTTAAATCGTAATATATGAAACAAACATGTAGATTTATATCCTGCACAGTCAATTAAATTTATGGCTATGTTAAATGATCATCAACCCACAGTTCTCCTATTATAAACCAGGTTAATTGTTTTCATTTGATGAAAAAGTAAATTTGACTGTAATATGCTGCCTATTATAGAATATCTTTCCAATGTGCAGATGACATCAGATATGCCTGACCTCTTGGTCTCTAAATAGCACCTAAATGTTTTTTTTTTTTTGAGAAATTCTACCGTGAATTAAGTAAAGGGGCAGCTTTAGAGGCTTAATATGAAATACTTCAATCCTGAATTTCTGAATTCAGCTGTGCAGGTTTCGGTTGGGCCATGAAACATGTGTCAGGAGTGTAGTCTATGCCTGTTGTTTTAAAAGCAGGACTTGCCAAAGGTTTGAATGTTTTGTGCTGCTTCCTGCCTTATCCATGCCTTCAGTGTAATACCGCTCCACATGGAAACATTTTGCACTGGCTAACAAAGGTCACTGTGGATGAAAATGTTTCCATTCTTCGGCGCTTTTCTTTGTTGCTTCGTTGTTTTTGTCATCCTCTGAGGGTCCTGGGCCATCCTCCACAATCTCTTCTTGTTTGCATGGAAGTCTGTGTTTTTTCTTACACCTGCCATCAGTTGTACATAATGTACTCCGAAGGTACATTTTTTAACATAAACTCAGAGCTCAATGAATGTGTTTGTTGCTGTAAAAGATCAATCTGTGTGATGTTATGCACTGTATTGTATTAACTGTGCGAAGTGATTGTTGATTGGTTTATTTTTCCAAATAAAATCTCATCGATCACAGCTGGGTGTCCATCTCATTTTAATAAATCATTGTATGTGTGCTTTGGTTTTCTTTATGTCAGCACTGTCATTCTAACCGTTTAACTTTGTTTTATTTATTTATTTATTTATTTATTTATTATTTCAAGCTTCCATCACATGAAGCTCATTTGATGTTCTTTCGCATCTCTCAAAGCCCCGATTGAAAGTGATAGTTCGAGGCCACGGCACTACTCTATTACCGTCACTAGATGGTGCTGCTGCGCTTCTGGTAACCATTGAACATCTTACATGAATCCCTGATTCACATCAGCCACCAAAAATAAAGGGAATGTAAACAACAAATTCCCTTTATTTTAGATATCATTCTTTCTTTCAGTCTTAGATTTAAAGGTCTGGTCAGAAATCCTTCTTTAACGGACAGAAATCAAGCCGTCACACATTTTCTCAAACTGACTGATCCTTCTGGAAATAATTTTGGACAAACATCTAGAAAGGTTTTTGGACATTTTCTGAAAACCAAACGTCTTGAAAGTTGGGGGAAAAAAATTAAACTGTATTCTTAAATTATTAAACAGACGACATAGACGCTTTGTATTTTTCCTTTTTTTTTAGTCAGTTTAATCTCAAAGGAGTGTCGCCTACAGAGCAATTATGTTGTGACCAGGAAGAAGTGGAGAAGATTTTGATTGATCTTTATCTTGAAGGTCTTCATCTTTTTTTTTTTATTCATCATAGGTTAATATAAAAGTGAATGATGAATTTAACATTTTGAATATGCACATTACACAGCAGTAACAGCACGTGATGAACTATGAAAGCAGTTTTGTTTGCAACAGACCAGATAGTCATATCAAAGAAAATGATTCCTTTGGCTTCATTGCTTGGCCCATTCATGTTTGACAGAAACAACATAACCTTTTCCAAAGGAGAATATCTCAATATGTGATATTTCTAGTTATTTGATGGTTCTTGTTAAATGCAGGGCCTGTCTGTGTGTTTGGTGGCTATTGTTGGACTCCCACAGGTCCAAGCACGACTTGTCAGGAGGACTCCTGTGCCAACATGGGGATCTGCATCCAACAGTGGGAGAACTACACCTGCGACTGCTCCATGACCTCCTACACTGGGACGCAGTGCAGTGACCGTAAGTTCATTTGTCGTGCTCTCATGTCTAGCATTGCACCACACGACTCTCTGTATTAACACATTGGTGATGCAATAAGTATTTTACTGGACAACATATGAAGTATTGCTTGTTATACAACCTATTAATTTAGTTTCATCCTATTGAGCTTCTTCTCAAAGACATCGTTTAGCAAAACTACAGACGACAGCTCCAGCTCTCAAGGTTGTCCTCACCAGATAATTTTCAAACTCCTCAAATGGGTTTCATTATATCAGTGGATATACATTATTTAAAGAAATTTATTCACCTGCCTTCAAGCTTGTTATGCATGCTGGTTGTTCATGTCTGAAATTGAAAAAGTATGTAAATAAAAGCTCAAAAGCAAAATGGAAAACAAAGTGCAGCCAAGAATTAAGCTGGAAAGTGCTGAAGGTTTGTTTGGAATGCCAAAGATGGAATAAAGGAAGTTTTGGTCGTAAATATGTAATAAGTGCAGTGGTATAGAACTTAGTTTTCCGTGTTTGGCTTTCTAATTTAAAACACCAATTTAAATTAATCGTTTACAGTAATCTGCATAATCGTAAACTTCTTGCAGCAGCAAAACATGTCTAAAGAGGACCATGCAAGGTGTGGGCTGTTGCACATGCCTCAATGAGAGTTTCATCAGAGGTTGTAATCTTATAGCAGTGTTCAGAGTCTTGGTGAACACCAGGCTGAGAGACTGTGACACCACTCAATATCTGTTCAAAGAAGGAAAAGCTGCATGTGCCATTTTTGTTGTGATAACAATAATCCAACTTGTTTGAATATCATGTAGTATACATTTAGTCCTTGGCTTCCATTTGTCTCGGCAGATCATAGATGATGCTGTCTCGATCAATCTTAGCTCTTTTGTGTCTTGTTGTTGAGTGTTTTGTTCTGCTGGTCGAATTGGTCTATGTGTTTCAGCACAGCATCTGAATTTGCTTTTGTAGATGTTTTCATTGCATATTTCTCTTTCCTCTCCTTGGTCTTCTTATGCCAAAGTAATACCCACAATTTTCCAACTCATTTTCAAAACGGAAAGTTTTGCAGATGTTTTTTGCTCACAGTTTCCCAGAACTGTTTCTGCTTTCCTTGTTTTGAGTTATGGGATTAGTTAGGACAGAACATTTAATTTTGTTGTCTCACAACTTAGACCCTCTAAACTCTGAAAAAAGTCCTCTTTCTGTGTGGTAAAAATGTTGAATGTCTTTACATCGGGTCTTTAAGGGAATCTTCTCCTTCTAAAGACAATGTAAGACAATTGCTAGAAACCTTTGTATTTTAAAAAATGGTCAAGTTAGTGGATGCTTTTAACAAACTACATAGCTAACTAAATATCCATATAATGACAATGTTATCGTTTAGCATGCTAACCGTTTCTTTTTTTTAGAATTTACACAAATACCTTATTTTTTTTCCTAGCAGTTTTCAATGTTCTGCTTAAATTATTTTTAAAAGTGACTTCCAATTCCATTTTATACAATATCCAATTTATTTTTAAACAAAAATCACTAAAAATAAAAAAAAGTCAGGGTTGTTTTTCATCCATGATTTGTCTTTGAAGTGATGTAGAGAATAAACCCAGAATGAACATACAGGGTGTGTATGCTACGCCTGGACTCCTCTAATCAAAATAGTACAAAACACTTTTTGAAGCTCTTTTTTTCATCAATTTCCACTTGAGTCTGAGTTTCAGCTCTTGGATGTTCGCGCAACTTATGTTATTTCGATTGAGTCTCGCTGCTCTTTTATCCGTCCTTTGGTGATTTTTGCAATGTGTTTTCTGTCAGAGGAACTATGAGGAGAGGCTGACTCAGAGACCTGACAGTCGTGTTTCCTACCAGAACTCATTCTGTCAAAGATTGACATCCCTAAAAAAGATCCACTGTCATGCATTTAGATACCTCTCATGGTTTTGGGAGTTCCTATGAGTTTAAAATATAGAAGAATGCAAGAACTTTGCGTGTCTGGGAAAATATTTGCTTAATGAGTTTATAAGATGGACCAACACAGCATTTAAGTGTTCAGAGACAATTTATGGGACCTGTTTTTCTTCACAGGCTGAAACATGAATGCACTTAGGCCCTCTACAATATTCCTTCGAAACAGGCAGCTGACTCTACATTGACATGAGGTTGCATCATTGCCTGTCATCGTCTTAGCCTCGGTATTGGAAATTGACTTTACCGTTTCATGTGTTTCCAATTTCCTTGTTTGCCTTCTTTTCGTTTCAGTGAACGGTCACAGTCACTGTTGATGTTGCATCCCCTGACAGTACATGCACCTAAGCAACAGAATGAAATTAAATATTTGCAGTGTATAAAGAAACCTGTTTTTTTAGTTCAATAGAACAACAACCCCTCTATGTTTCATCAAGGTGGTTCTGGTGTGAGAAGGTGATGGAACCAAAGACTGTTTGTTCTTTTAATTCCTGTCCTTATTTGTGTTCTTTTCAGATTTTCTTTCTGCAAAATTACCATCAGGTATTACAATTCCCAATTAGATTGTGACACCCTTTCTTTAAACTATAGAGAGAGACCTAGTAAGAAGAAAGCTTTTTGATAAAAAAATTACGTTAAAAGTTTAAGTTAGGTATCTTTTTCTTATCTACCTGTAAAGGTGGTGTAAAACATTTTAGTTTCCTATTTGTTTTTATGTCTTTTACTTAAACTTGTGTAAATAGATTTAGTTATTTAAAATATTATTTGATTATGAACTATTGTGTTTTGCTTATTTAGGCGGTGATGGAACCATTTCCCAGGATAGGCAAACAAATCTTTCATACACCATATTTTCCCAGAGACATTAAAATACACTGAAAATTAATAAGCTAAATACCACTTTCCAGTTTGATGGTATTGCACTACTGTAAATGTAATCGTTCACAAAACTCTGCTTTATTTATTTATTTTTTTACTATAACACCCACTTGAAATAGGTGACCAGCAGTGGAGTAATGGAAAAAAGGCAGAACAACACAAATATAACTTCCTTAGTTAATAGTAAAGCTTTGGTATCCGCTGGAATGATTCTGAGCTCTGATGGTAGAATTTTACTCCTTCCATCGTAAGGACCAGAAGGTGTCGATAGCTGTTGGAGCTGGAGTGCATATCCATCACAAAGCTTTCACATAACTGTGAGGAGACTGCTAGAAGATGAACTTGTGAAGTGAGGCAATAAACTTAAAAAATGGGGATGAATAACATGCTGGAAAAATAAAGGGACTGTGGAATTGGACTGAGATAATTTATGTCTTTGTGTGGGTCTTTTGAAAGTGAAAGGAGGCTGTGTGTATTAGCAGAGTCAAAGGGCTGGAGGGATGGAGCATTTTTATGAATATGAATTGAACCCGTTTGTCTTGTACAGTTCCTTGGGACAGGATTTGTTGTGGCTTGATTAAACTGAATTGAAGTGGCTCACTTACCTCAAAATCAAACAAGCTTTCCTTTCCAATGCATTACTGCTTAGTGTTTCTAAAGTTTATCAGGAACTTTCCATTTACATTCAAATTTACTACTTTCAATTCTTAATGGATGCTGAATATTATGATGGTAGCAGCCAATGTTCAAGTTGTGAACATCCCAGATATTTACCTCAAGGGCAGACCACCCTGTGCTAACAGGGATTTCAAAACAAATCCTAAAGCACAACCTCAGACCAGAGATGGATAGTGTGATGATCCTTATATGCCATAATGTAAACATTGATCTGGTCTGTTGTGGTAAAGAAAAAAAGTTTAGCTCAACAAGAAACGCACTCGGTTTACCATTCAGTGTTATCTGTGTTTATATGCAGAGGCAAAAATGATCCTGGATGAAGTGGCTGAATTGCCTTCAGCCACTTTATTCTGTAGGTTTTTCTATATTCTACAGCGTGGTCGGACTCCACCTCACCTCATCTCCATGTCCGAAGATTACGCGAGGAGCTTAATCGTTAAGACAATAATCAGAAACATGGCAGGAAGCCTGCAACAGAATGTGTGAAAAAGAAAAATGAAGTTTCTGTCAAGTCCACAGCAAAGTTATATCAAAACTGTGCAATGGGACCTGAAGTGAACTGTGCATAAACAATTGTCTGAACACCTCAATGAACTGAAGCAATGTTGGAAAGAAGAGTGGATCAAAATGACTCCAAAGATGAGAGACTGATATATTCATACAGAAAATACCTGAAGACAGTTATTGCTACTAAAAGTGATTTTTTTTTTCCACTTAGAGAAACAGACCTTTCTTAGTGCCTTGATGCATAAACCTTCTCAATCAAAAATGGGTGTTATTTTTTTTATTCTTATGACCCTGAGCAGTAAAACGCTAATTTCTTACAGGCTGTGAACAAATTTTCAACTGCAGCAGGAAATCGTTAGAATGGGATGAGGTGGGGTAACTGGTCACAAGTGAGCAGACTGGCAGTCTATCAGAGCGATTGGCAGGGTGACAGAGAGTCTATTTTCCTCTTCACTGACCTTTATATGTGTTCTGCTGTGTGCTGGATCCTTCATTGATCTACCAACCTCAAGACTAATCATCAGCACCAAGTGCATCCACGAAGCTGCAGAGCTGCTCCTCCTCCCCTGGTTGTTGGGCTGATATGGCCTAATGTCATTAACTTGTTTTTACAGATATGTGAGATTGATGAAGGAGAAGTTGATTCGTCCTGGTTTATCTCCGGGTGAAGCAGGTACCGAATGAGCTGCGTTAATGTGCTGCTGATAAGCGGAGGATAATGTGTATGTTGTCCTTCACCTTGGTGGTCTTCCTCAGCCGTTGTTTGTTTAATCTTTGCCCTTTCGCTGTTCCAACCCACATAAATCTGGAGCAGGAGGTAAAATAAAAAGAAGGAGAGCAGGAAATAAAGAATGTGTGGTTGTGTGAGGAGGTGGAGCTGGTGTTCTTCAGCTGATGGGGGGCGGGGGGGGAACGGCCATGCATCACAGCGGACAGGTCATTTGAACAGTGCAATGCTGCGTCTAAGGGTTTAGGAGATTAGAGAGGCTAATAATTTCTGAGGGCCATGCTTTATGTTAATGTGACAGGCTTTGCTGTATATTTCTGCTGAGGCGTCGTCTTTGTTGCTCTTAATTTTCCTTTAATGGAACTTTTGTGTTTGTTTCAACAGCCAGCTCACAGATTTTACCGGCTTTGGAATTACCTTGCTTTCTGAAACAGAGGTCGTCCTCTAATTATTTCCCCCAGATAAAAGGAAGGATGCCGCTGGCACACAAAGTTTAGCAGAAACTGTGGACAGGATTAGCAGATTTGGACCCAGTGTCACAGTTTCACAGTTTTACAATCCATTTTTTGCATGTCTCAACAGCAAAAGACATGAGCCTAGATAATCCTAACGGCAATTTCCCCCCTCGCCCCCTAAAAAACACATTGCACACAGTTATGATTAGTTTGAAACATTATGATTAATGAGTAGGAAACCTCCGCACTGATAAGGCTTGCATGACTGATGATTTCCTCTGAAATGCAGATAAAACCCTTTTAATAAAAGAAGTTTTATTTAATTAAAGAGCTTTTGTTTGCTGGTTTAATTAACTGAAACATTCCCTCAGAAAAGATAAGTACAGCTGTGATAAAAAATCCTATAATTTTAGAATTTATCTTGCAAATAAAAAAAAACTTAAACACACTAGTTGGTGAAAGGTGAATTATTTTAACAAATATTATGTTCATAACCCTTTTACGCTGTTGCTCATCTACCTTGTGTTTCAGAGGTATAGGAAACATGGGCTGCCTGGCAAAAACCAGCCAGTTGTTCTGCGCTTTGCTTTGCACACAGGGTCTGGACCCTTGGTTGTTGGGAAACAATTGCTTGGACTGTGTGTCAATCATTTGTCATTTATCCATCTTATCGATGGACAAATGATCAGTTGATAGTTTTCTCTGGTATCAAGAAGGTTGACCCTCTTTCCATAACATGAAGTGTAAAATTTTTCATGTGCTGAATTTCAAAAAGGAAAATATTAACATATTGTAGGATGTTTTTGTTGAATACAACAAAATATGGACTGAATAGATAAAAAATAGCAATTTCCTCACATTGTTAAACTTAGACATGTAAGCATTCACATTCCTAAAGAAGTAGAAGCTACATGATTGATCAGGGGTTCCTCCAACACTTCAAAACTTAATGGCTCTCATGTCGCTTACATTAATCTGATGGTTGAGTAACCTAAATAAAGTTTTATTTATATTAAAAACATTAAATATATTTATTGTTGAGCCCATGTCTATTTATTGAATAATTTAGCAGCAAAAGTTTTTTTTCAATTGAAAATTAAAATGTGATTAACAAACCTTACGATTAACAAACCTTACGATTAACAAACCTTACGATTAACTAGATTAATAATTTTAATTGATAGACTGACAAACTCTAAAGAAAACCTTTTTTACTTGCGTCTTGCAGCCACATTTTATCATGTTGACTCTGAAATAGGCACATAAACCCAGAGGGTCGACGCACAAAGACAGGCACACAAAGTGAAAACAGCTCCAACCTATCTGTCTCCGCAGGTCATAAAATTTTAAAGATAAAGTCCAATGCATATGACTTCAGAAATGTGGAAGTGATGTCTTTGCACAGCTGAGGACACACTGAGAGCTAAAGCCAGACATTAAGTGAGTAAATGTTCAAACATGTCTTATTTAACAACAAAATAGTTTCCAGGCTTCACACACGTGTCTTTTTTTTTTTTTTAGACAGTCTTAGGACATCCATATACACAAAACTGTGCAACTAAACCAAGATTAAAGTTACTTCAGTTAAAATGGCATCAACGACTCTGACTTTGGCAAAATGGAGTGATGCAATATCCTGCAATGGCCTTGAACCAGTTTTTTATTTTTTATTTTTATTATTATTATTTTCTTACATTTCCAATTTCCAACAGCATAACAAACATTTTTGATTGCTGCAGCAGATGCAGAAAAACAAGCAAGCTTTAAAGTGAGTGTGTTATCAAATGGAGGTATGTGGTCTGTAATGTTATGCAGAGGGGAGAGCAGGTTGATAGGTCCTTTCATGTTCCCAAAATGATATTCAGCTTCCCCAGTTTATCCCCTCAGGCAGAAAAGCAGTGAAAGGCCTTTCCTGGCTGCAGCCATCAAAGTTGACTTTCAAAATTTGAATTTGAGGTGTGTCACAAGGATGAAGACATCATACAAACATACCTCTAGATGAAGGTCATTTCAGAAGTCCACAAATTAAATAATTCATGACGGCGAGTTAGAACAGCACCTGCATAATCTTACTGTATCTGTATCTCATTGCTTTCCTACTATTGCGAGCTGGAAAAACATGTTAGATTTGGGAATATTCCTTTATTTAAAACAGAAATGCACTTATGAAGAAGTTTGTTGTTTCTGTCTTAAAATTAAGGCTGAAACAGAAATTGTAATCGAGGTATATCTTAAAGACAGTAGTAAACAACGAGACTACACAAATTAATTTATACTATCTGCATTCATTTCGTTTTTCTGCAGGGAATAAAAAATGTCTATGACAGCTTAATTTGCATTGAGTGGTCTGTTCTTCCAAATAACTACTTTATATGTGTTTTGTGTACAGTGCAGTATTAAAACCAATAAATACATTTATTGTTTAGCACATGTCTATTCATTTAATAATATCGCAGCAAAAAGGGTTTTTCAATTAAAAATGTTATTTTGTCGATATATTCTTAGTTTGTATTGAGCAGTCTGTCAAAGCAAAATTTTACAAATAACTACTTTTTATGTTTTGTGTACTTAACGTTTATTCCTAGGAGTTTTGCTGTAGGCTTCATTGTGTGTAAAACTTCTGGTAAGATAGCATCATTATGTGAAGACATGTTAAAATGCTTTACAGCAGCAGTAAAGCAGTTTGTCTTGGTATCTAATTGATTAAACGTGGGCTGTATTCCTGAAGTTACTGGTATAGAGTTTGGGTGGCACATTGGCACAGTTGTTAGCACTGTTGACTTAATGCGTTCAGATCCTGGTGTAAAGTGTTTTTGCGTGGAGTTTCCATGTTCTTGTGAATGTGTCCTTCCACAGTCCAAATTAATGACTTTTAGGTTGATTGGTCACTCAAAACCTGCCCTGCTTAGATTACTAAGCGAGTGTGTGTACAGACATGGTTGGTTGTCCTTTGTGTCTCTTTATGTAATGCTGCCCCAGGCTTTCAAAAGTCCAACTGCAGATGGGCAATTTTGGGTAATAACAAATCAGGATTTTATTTTATTCTCATCCTGACAAATTGCTATAAATGTTGCAAAAGAAGCAAGAAATTCTTTTAACCATTCAACTAAGAAAAAAAGATTTTATTCCTTAGAGTCCATTATTTGAAATGCATCCATAAGAGACAAGAAAAAAATAATTTTCTTTTCACCTCCTAGTTTGCTCTTTGAGGATAATCATATCCGTCCTTTTTTCAAATTCTGCCTTTGAGTAAACAAACTTTGCCTTTGTTGTTTTGTCCCGAGTTCTCATCCTTGCATCCTGGATTTGTCTCCACATTCCTTCATCCTTGAAGTCGCTCTTTTACCTTTCTTTTACCTCTGTCATTTCTCTCAGCACCTCCTCAGCAGTCGTCCAACCCCTCCTCCTCTTCTCTCCTCTGCACTCCACACTCCCTCTCTTTCATCCTGTGGCAGCTATGGGATCCAGTTCATTTCTGTTCCCTTCGTTAAACAGCCAGAGTGTCCAGACTGAGCGCATACATCAAATGAAGGCTCTACATGGATTTGGACGACAAACAGAAAAGGAGTTTTACTGTCACTGAGATAAGGTGCTTTAGGAGATATTTGAACCCCTTTGGAATTAAAAAGAGGAAGAAACGAGAGGAACACGATAAAGTAAAAAGTCCAGTGGATTTACAGAACTCAGGTTTACGAATGGGTTGCCCACTTTGTGACCTACTTTCTAAGGATTCCTCAAGGTGTTTTTCAAGGAGTGAATGGAGAGATGATGTGAGAATAGTGCAGCACTTTTGGAGCATCCAGTCAGGAGCACCAGCGAAACCACAGCTTTCAAACAGAGGAGGATGCATGAAGTGTTGATCCATCCTGACTTTTTATGGGCCATTCATTGTGTGTTTCAGAGCAGCATATACTCTTCTCAGGTGGATGTTTCTGTTCTTTTAGTTGACCAAGTTTAATTAACTCTGACATGAAAAGTCAGGACTGTTGGAATTACTGGTAGCTCATCGACTCCTAATCAGTTTTATTTGCTTCAACATGAGATTATTTTATTGCAGTATTCTGGGACACAGTGTGACTTTTTAAATATTCATCATCATGTGTCCCATTGGTGCTCTACCACCACGGGGTCTTAAGAAAAGGAGTTCATGTCAATTTCCTGGACTGACTGTCCTCTGCCACAGTGCTTGGATTTGGTGGCTCATTTTGGGATGTAGTGCTGCATCTGCAAAGCAGAGCTCATCCCACAACCACAGACATCGAGTGGCAGCAGACCCATTCGATCAACAACTGTATGTGGGGAGGCATCGCTCCTCTCAGGCTGTATCCATTTACGGCTTTCCAGCAAATCTGAAGGCTGCTCATGGTAAGTGGTAAAACTTCAAGATCTGTAAAGCTTGCAAGATGCTACTCTTGCAACTTCTCATCCATCTAGGGTCCAATAATGTAGAAAAATGGTAGGTCTGTTTGGGGTTTATTGCTTGGTTTTGAAAAACAAAGATGCTCAATAGCTGCATTGTTTAACTTGTTTCTTGCAAGCTGGTGGGATGCTGCAAGGCAGACTTTTGTCAGTGTTGGTTTTGCTAAATTAAGAAGAGTTGTTCAAGGATGTTTTAGGTTATAACTCTAAGACTTGTATTCTGCATTCCTCTCCTCATGTTTTATAGACTTACAGTAGGGGGAGCTGATGAGCTTTCAGTCTTATCTGTTTTCAATTGTTTTATTTAATTAAAGTAGATCTTGATTAATTATAATGTTTTTTTTCCTTTGTGGAACATCCTTACAGCAGTGTGCATCAGGAAACACTTGAAACTAGCCTGTCTAAAACTTTGTAAAGCTTGTAGTTTGTTTTGCTAAAAAGCCAAAGCCATCTATGATAAATCTATGTATGAAGTTCTCCAATATTTTAACTTTGAAATAGTTAAAGCTGACTGAGACAGGTTCTATTGACTGCTTTAGGAAGTGTTTTTTAAACCCATCCTTCACACAACCACATTAACAATACTAATACATATAGCGCCATAGTTGTATTATGGTGCAAGCAAATATTTAGTTTTATTTTTTTTTTGAAAACACCAGAATTTTATGGCAAACAGTAACTGTGACTACTTCCTCTGATGTCCATTAGCACAGGTAGACTGACAGAAAGGCTAACAGCTACCATAACTATGATGGTTATTTGCTTTATTAGACATGTACTGGGTTTCAAATATTCAATGGTTACTGTTGGATAATCTAGTCCAGGTTTGAAGAGTCTACATATTGAAGTTTGTGAACAAGGATAGATTGAAGTTGCTCAAGGATAGTGAAAAACTAGGTGGAAAAACAGCTTTAGCGTTTTCCCGAAGCCAACTTCAGCTCTGTAAAATATAGTACTGTGTAGATATGTTAATGCTTGATCTGATGTTGCTAATGGTAGTCTATACAGAGGAATGGACAGCAGAGGACATAGGCAATCCAGTGGGTGGCAAGCCTTAGAATGCTAGTCACTAACTTATTCAATGCTAATACAAGTGAGTAGTCTCTTTCTCATTTTTCTGCACCAGCCACTCACTTACTCATTACAGAATTACATAATGGCCCTGAATGCAGTGTCATACTTTTAGACAATCAGTACTGCATATCCTCTTCCAAGAAGGGCCCAGCCAAAGCAGAAGACATGTAGCCCTAGATATTTATCCCAAGCATATTAGAGTTTCACTCATGAGGCAGCCATTTTTGTTTAGGTAGGACTAAGAGGTAGGTGGCCAAAAGGGCATAGATGATTCAAGGATTAAATAGATTGTGTAAGAGAACAGTATCTTTAACTTCTGGCTCGTTATATTCTCTTGTGCTCCCGGATTCAATGATCCCACGCGTGGGAACAAAAGCCACACAGAGTTAACAATCGGAGCTCCACATCATGCATTTTCAGAGTTTATTCCAACATTTAAAAGTATAAAATCACATCAACAACACAGAGACTTCATACACATGAAGACAGACCTTCATTTACCTGAGACAAATAAGGAAAAAATGCTGAGGCAGGAAAAAAGGCAAAGACTCGTCTTTGGAGAGTGCTCATGCGTTTTTGCAAAAACAATCTGATTTGTTCCTCTGGGGCCAATACTTTTACTCAAAAGGGCTTTTATTTTGTTTTAATTTATGCATTTATGTGATTAAGGCGTGTTGTTCTCCTTGTATAGATAGACCTAGTTTCAAATTACACAGTTTGGGCAATTTTATTACCTCCTGAGGCCTGTTTAATTTCAGGGCTATGGTGCTTCTCTATCTAGACAAGGGAGACCAAAGGTCAATTAAAACAAGCTCTTCTAATGCCAGTTTGAAATGTGATGTTACTCCTAATTCCTGGTTGGAGCAAAGCCTCTAGTCTTTTATCAGAGTTCAACCAAAACCCAACCTGTCTTAAACCTATTTTATTCCCTCCTGGGCAAATTCCTACAAATACAGATCAGTGCAGTAATTTTACATTGACAAGAAGCCTGGTACGCAAAGTGGTTCAGAACTTCTGCATCCTCTTGGACTGCATGTAGTTGTTACTATAAAACTACAAATTAGACTACTTCAAGTCATGTTAATTTTAACTAAATGGTATTCCACTAATTAAATTGCGATTATTGGTGGTATTATGTGTTGTTAGTGTGTTTGTCATTAGGTTTTAGTGTTTCTCTGTGGGAGATGACTTGAATGTCTCCTCCTGTTTATTTGAGACAAGGCCTGTGTGCCAAAGTTAATTTATGACGCGTTTCCTTCCTGATAACATTTTTTTCTGCAGGCCCTAGGCCCTAGGACAGGGGTGTCAAACTCAATTTCACCGAGGGCCACTTCAGCATATTGTGAATGTGGCCCCCCTCAACGGGCCACATTGACGGTACAAATCAGGAGTGCATCCCTGCTAAAACACACCCCAGACAAAAGGTTGACTTCCCTCATTCAGTTCTGTAGAGGCTTATAATGAGTCAGTGGTCAAGGTGTGTTAGAGAAGTAATCCATCTAAAGTTGCAGATGGTAGCTCTGAAAAACTAGACTTGGGCACCTCTAGCATAAATGTATGAAAATGCCATGTTAAAAATACAATAAACACCTCATATTGTTAAATAATTGATTTTATGTATTGAAGTTTTAAATATTACATTTGAGTTTCCATGGATGTAAAATTACTGCTCAGTTTAAAAATTACAATATTTAAATCAGTGTTTAAAGGTAAGCAAACAAATAATAAAAACAGATTTAGTCTCAGAGGCAGCTGAAATCAATTAATTAAAAAAATCCTTTCTGAATATCATCTCATGGACTCTGAACTAAATGCGTCTTTCTGACCGGGAGCTGACAGCGTGTTGAATTTGATTGTAATTTCACGGATAAAAATAGTACATGCCCATTTTTTTTTTTTTTTTTTTTTTATGTTGTTGGTCAAGATAAGGATAACGGATAACAAAAAAAGTCTAGCGTGACCTGCCGCCCTGACACCAACTCACACGCATCTTCATTCACAGTCTTACTTATAAGTCTATTTTTCTTTTCTTGGACGTTTTTTGTTCAGTTTTATTCGCTGGGAAAATCAATAAGCAGCTTGAGGTGACTCTGCTGCTCTCTAGTGGCGAGAAGCCGTAATGTTGGCTGGTAACAATCGGAATGCATTATGGGAGATGTAGTTTGTAGTCAATTTGTACTCAAAACCTATTTTAAGTCAATCATTGGCCTATAAAATGCTGGGGGCCACATGTGGCCCGCAGGCCTTGAGTTTGACACATGTGCATTACACCAAAGAACTGTCAATTGGTAATTGAAGTAAAGTAGCTTCGATTTCAAAGAAGCCTACATTGAAGTCGATTGGCAAATGAACCATCACAAAAGAGGAAGGCTCTTGTTGTTTCACTGCACCCCAAGAGATGCATAACCTACAAAAACCGTTTCTGTCTGGTTTCAAACCAGAGACCGTTTGCGTGTAAAGCCAACGTGATAACCACTACACTACAGAAACTGAACTTCTCTGCTTTGTTTCAGTTTGAGGTTCCAAAGTTGATGATGTGAGATGCAACGCATGAAAATTTTAACTGAGGCTTGCACTCAGATGCCTGGATTCAGAGTACAGACCATGACACCACAGAACCCTTGTTGACCTTTAGTAAACACCTGTGATGTATAGAACATGCAAAATCTGTTTTTGAACCAGAGACCTTTTGCGTGTAAAGCCAATGTGATAACCACTACAATACAGAAACTGAACTTCTCTGTTTTGTTTCAGTTTGAGGTTCCAAAGTTGATGATGTGAGATGCAACGCATGGAAATTTTAACTGAGGCTTGCACTCAGATGCCTGGATTCAGAGTACAGACCATGACACCACAGAACCCTTGTTGACCTTTAGTAAACACCTGTGATGTATAGAACATGCAAAATCTGTTTTTGTCTGGTTTTGAACCAGAGACCTTTTGCATGTAAAGCCAACGTGATAACCACTACACTACAGAAACTGAACTTCTCTGCTTTGTTTCAGTTTGAGGTTCCAAAGTTGATGATGTGAGATGCAACGCATTGAAATTTTAACTGAGGCTTGCACTCAGATGCCTGGATTCAGAGTACAGACCACCACAGAAACCTTGTTGACCTTTAGTAAACACCTGTGATGTATATAACATGCAAAATCTGTTTCTGTCTGGTTTCAAACCAGAGACCTTTTGCATGTGAAGCCAACCTGATAACCACTACACTACAGAAACTCATGCTCTTTGCACTGTTCCTGGTAGATGATCCAAATTTTGTTAGAGACTAATGTCAACAATGGGTATGGAAGAATGTCAAATACTTATACCACAGATCCTCTCAGAGAGCACAGTAACTTGGTGAACAAACTGCCAGACTTATACTTGTGCCTAATTTCACATTACAGTCCATAAACTAAGCCTGAAATCAAAAAATTGTATTGAAGATGTCATTAGCAGAGACAAATGGTTCTACAGAGACTTGGCTAAATGGCTATAAAATAAAATCAATACTTACAAATAAAAAATGGTTCAAAAATAAAATTAACACATTAAAATAAAATGAAAATATCTCTGAAATACAACCAACACTTGAAAATTAAAAATGGTTCAAAAATACAATCAACACTTCAAAATACAAAATCTCTGGAAAATAAAATATTATGTATGTTGTTTTGAAAAACATCAGAATATAAGCACTTTTATCAAATCTTCATTGTGGTAAGATCATGTAAGTTCTTTTTAAATCCATGGAAACTCAACAGTTTGTAAGGTAGGTGAGTTAGCTCAGCAGGTTAGAGCACGGTGCTGGTAATGCTGAGGTCATCGGTTCAAACCCCGTATGGGGCAATTCATGTGTAAGGTCTTTCAGACAATCAACACTTCAAAATAAATAAGGGTTCAAAAATAAAACTACCACTTCACAATAAGTAAGGTTTCAAAAATAAAATCAACACTTTACAAAAAATAAGGTTTCAAAAATAAAATCACCACTTCAAAATAAATAAGGTTTCAAAAATAAAATCACCACTTTACAATAAATATGGTTTCAAACATAAAATCAACACTTCAAAATAAATAAGGGTTCAAAAATAAAATCAACACTTTACAATAAATATGGTTTCAAACATAAAATCAACACTTCAAAATAAATAAGGGTTCAAAAATAAAATCAACATTTCAAAATTAAAAAGGTTTCAAAAATAAAATCAACACTTCAAAATTAAAAAGATTTCAAAAATAAAATCAACACTTTACAATTAAAAAATTTATTTTGAACCATTAAAAAAATGGTTCAAAAATAAAATCAACAGTTCAAAATGTATAATGTTTCTGTCTGTTGAGTCCATAAACTAAGCATGGGATCAAAAAATGTATTGAAGATGTCATTAGCAGAGACAAATGGTTCTACAGAGTCTTGGCTAAATGGCTAAAAAATAAAATCAATACTTACAAATAAAAAATGGTTAGTAAGTGCATTACAAACCTTTGGTTGAAATGGCGCGTTAAATTCAAGTCTCCATTACAGACCAGAGAAAACTAAAGAGAATGCAACACTGTGTTAATCCATTTGAGGAATCGGCAGTTTATCTTGAGGAAATAAATGACGATGCAAAAGTTAATTAGACTGTAACACGCGCAGTCCGCTGCTCAACCACTGCGGACGTGGCTCCGCCGCTGCAAAGAATAAGAAACCGCTGGAAGTAACTCATCCAGCGGATTTAACAAATGGAGCCTTCTGGGTTCACGTTACCCAGGAGAGCGGCTCTCTGGAGGAGCTGCAGACATAACATCTGTCCGTTTGGGATAAGCGAAACCACGCAAAAAAAAAAAAATAAAATCCTGGTAAAAGCGCACACCGGACCGCACAGGGTAAAACACTCACAGAGTTCAGTTGATCTGTTTGGATCAGACAGATCCAACTGACTGATGAATTAGTGCAGACGTTTCTGCAGATGGGAACCAGGAGGAAGTGCGTTCAGGTGAAGTGATGCTAATTTAAGTGAAGTCGCTTAATTTAATTTATTAAAAGTTATTGGGGCCTCAGTCAGTGTTTTTTGTCACTACGAGAAAATGTAGATACATTCATCTGCTTAATTTGTGATGGGATCTGGATTCACGGTGAATATTAACTAAAAAGCATAAAATGCGACTAAATAACCGATGTTAATATGATTGTAATTTCAAGGATACAAAAAAGTTTTTTTATGTTGGTCAAGATAAGGATAACAAAAAAAAGTCTAGCGCGACACCAACTCACACACATCTTCATTCACAGTCTTACTTGTAAATCTATTTTTCTTTTCTTGGACGTTTTGATGTTAGCTTGTCGATGTCTCAGTTTTATTCGCTGGGAAAATCAATAAGCAGCTTGAGGTGACTCTGCTGCTCTCTAGTGGCGAGAAGCCGTAATGTTGGCTGGTAACAATCGGAATGCATTATGGGAGATGTAGTTTGTAGTCAATTCGTGCTCAAAACCTATTTTAAGTCAATCATTGGCCTATAAAATGCTGGGGCAGGCCACATAAAATGACATGGCGGGCCACATGTGGCCCGCGGGCCTTGAGTTTGACACATGTGCTCTATAGTGTTCTTTGATGTGCAAACACATGGATTAGTTCTTGCAGGAAACTGCATCCACTTTCATTACTTTTGCTCAGCTTGGTATCTGATCTGTGTTTGAAATATGAACTCTGACCATGACTCTAAAACAACCGACTCCCAGTAAATATTTCATTGTTCAGTGACTCCCCACGGATAAAGATAAACAGATCTCTACATCTCCCTTTTAGGTTAGAAGTGGAATAAACAAGCCAGGGATTATTTGGAAACACACTTGAAGTGTCCTCCCCTGTATTAGCATATTCTTTTAGGGGGTGAATAAAAGTTTTTCTCATTCTTCAGCAGGCATGGAGAAAATGGCAGCGTTATTATCAGGTGGCTAATTTGCACAGACTAAAAGCAGCTTGTGGAGAGAAGGGGTGAGGGGATTCTGGCTCGGGCAACAAAGTGCTTTTGTGACAAGCATGATCAGCCAGAGCCAAGAATCGCCTCCTCTGCCTGAGTCTGCTCATTAGCATTAGCTAGCCTCTGTGTTTGTTCACACATGTGTCAGATTGCGTAGTTTTCGTTTGCTCAGTAGGTGCAGAAAATTAGTGTTCTCACAGACAACCGCAGTGCAATTGTCTGAATACAGATGCACTCGTTCTCCAACCCTAACTGGTCCAAATAGTTTATTGAAACTTCCACGTACATTCACATTCAATTAGGTTCCTCCAGTGGGGCACTCTTTAATAATTTAATCGAAATAAGAGTGGACAAAACACATTTGGGTTGTTTTGTTAGGATAAGAAAAGGTAATGATCTATCTAAAATGTGCTCATTTTCTGTTTAGAGTCTGCACATTTGATACAACAGCATCTTGGTCCCTGTTGCCATGAACCCCTGCAAGACCTACTCAAGCTGACATATTTGATTTCAGTTTAAATTTTTTTTGGCAAAATAAGTGGTGTGTTTAAATCAAATATTTAGTGATGTGATATGGTTTTACTTATACTGGAAAGTTTACTACTTGTTATTGCTGATGGTTTTTGTTTTCTGTTCCCCTAAGCTGGAACCATGTACATCTTTGGCAAAGGGGGAGGCCTCATTACATTCAACTGGCCAGCTAACGAGAGACCGAGCACCAGAACCGACAGGCTGACCGTTGGCTTCAGTACATCCCTGAAAGATGGCATATTGGTCAGAATTGATAGCGCGCCTGGTCTGGGGGACTATCTTATGCTGCATATAGTGAGTAATCATAAACATCCATCCATTCTTTCTTTCCGTGTTCTCATCTGGCATATTAATTCAGTCCATTACTAAAACTGTCCATTGAAAGATGGCATTTTAACTACATTTTCATGCAAATTACAACAACGATCATATGTTTATTTATTTTCTTAATTTTGACAAGAATACCTTTGGCATATTTCTTGTTGTTGACATCATGTTTCCAAATATAGATATGGAATTTAAGGTTTCTAGTGAGTTCTGATTTAAAAAAAAAAATAAAAAATGATTATCAAGTTAAAAATGTTTCAGAAACATTTTACTTCTTGAAGTACTGAAACATGATTTATTTATTTTTTTATCAGTAAATGTTTACTCTGTCATCACCTTCAATTCAAGCCCAAATCATGATTCATCCACTCCCCTAAATTCTATGTAAATCATCCATGCAGAAGTAATGACTCTTCAAATTTCAGTAATAATTCCCAACCAAACAGAACATCAATAACGAGAACTCCCAACATCTCAGTACAATAACAATAGTATTTCCTTACTTCAGGAACAAGGGAAGATTGGAGTTACCTTCAACATTGGGACTGAGGACATCACTGTTCAAGAAAGCAGCACCCCAGTGAATGATTTGAAGTATCATGTGGTTCGTTTTACCAGGAATGGTGGGAATGCTACGCTGCAGGTGGATAACTGGTCAATCAATGAACACTTCCCTACAGGTACAGCAATAACAGTTAATTCTCACCTGCATAACAGACTGCTTAAAGAGCTCTAATGAGGCAGTGGAGTCACAGCCTCAAAAATGAATGCAATTAAAGTTTTGGCTCAATGTATTGTCATGTTCAAAAAAGAAACTTTGAATTTTAGTAATGACATCCAAGGTCTTTGTTGCTTTTTATATCTTCTTTCCCTTTCCGTCAACCTGGTTCACAATTCCTTTTGGTCAAATATATTCCATTTCTTCATAATGTGATCAGCTCTCAGGAGCATTGGTTTTCATTTAGCTAGTGGACACACAAATGTCTCAGACTGCATGGATATCGAAGAATTTACTAGCATAGTCTCTAGCTAACATATAAGAACTGTTTTACTGGGGGTTTTTTTATGCAACAAGGGTCAGATCTAAAATAAATCTTCCAGCTAAAATTATTTTAATCTGATGTAAAATGTACTTGAGTTTTTCACAATGCTGATATCAATAAATGTTTTTATAAATGTCTTCTTAAACTTTAAAGGGAACAGCGACATTGAACGCTATCAAACGGCCAATAAGAAAATTCCTTTCAAATATGTCAGACCGGTAGAAGAATGGCTACAAGAGAAAGGTAATTTAAAATAAAGACTTTCTGTGTGTCTCCACTGTCCTGATGTTTAGTTGCATAAGATAGTGGTATTGAAAGCATGTCTTTGTTTCAGCACTTCATACATTGTGTTTTTAGAATGCTTTAAAGCTATTCTGTTGCAGATTTTGACATAGTCCCAATTGTTCTTATGTACCAAAATAAATCAGCCTTAAATAAAAGACAGGAAGAAGTACATATGTTTTTATTCTTCATAAGTCAATGCATGGTGATATGTTATTGATCATAAGTCAATGCATGGTGATGTGTTATTGATCATAAGTCAATGCATGGTGATGTGTTATTGATCATAAGTCAATGCATGGTGATGTGTTATTGATCATAAGTCAATGCATGATGATGTGTTATTGATCATAAGTCAATGCATGGTGATGTGTTATTGATCATAAGTCAATGCATGGTGATGTGTTATTGATCATAAGTCAATGCATGATGATGTGTTATTGATCATAAGTCAATGCATGGTGATGTGTTATTGATCATAAGTCAATGCATGGTGATGTGTTATTGATCATAAGTCAATGCATGGTGATATGCTAGTAGAAATGAAAGTTGACTTTAGCTGGTCTGTTTGTAGCTGTATTAGTTACACAAACATGTTCATTTAAGTTATAATCTGAAAGATATAACCTTGAAATAAGATATAATTAATATAAGAATGTAAGTAAGTGATATATTGAAGTGTATTACTTCAAAATATGTTGACGTAATATATTTGTATGTATAAAAAAGTTATATTTTTTGAGAAAAGGTAATTCAAGAAAGCTTTAAACTAACATGCAAATGTATATTTAGAGCCAATACAACATGTATTGCTAACAATTGTACACCACCCTTCAACTAGGCTATCACACGCCTAACTGAAAGAAACATAATTAACGTGATTTTATAGCTTGATTTCCAGATACAGAAAATGAGATATATTAACGACCTTTAGATCCTGGCCTGTTGAGTTGCTCATCATAGTCTTTTTTTCCTGCCTTTATTTTCTACGAAAGTTTAAGAGTGACATGGCTTGCTGGGGGAATATAGCATTGACTTGGTGACAAGTTCATCCATTTTAGCTGCATTAAGGGCCAATAACACAGGATCTATTTTTGGACATTTAGTTTTTTTAATCTGTGCATAAAATCAAACTGATTGAACTGCAGTTGAGAATATTTTTATCCCATAAACTATAAATTTGAACTACTATTGCTTACGTATGATTATTGAAAAGTTCTTGCTGATGATTGTTTCTTCCTGTGGATGTCATTTTTTTAGGACGACAGCTTACAATTTTCAACACTCAAGCAACAATCACAGTTGGAGGTAGCGACAGAGGCCGACCTTTTCAGGGTCAGCTGGCGGGCCTGTATTACAACGGCCTGAAAGTATTGAAAATGGCAGCTGAAGCCAATGTGAACATCAAGATTAATGGCAGCGTGAGGCTGGTGGGTAATGGATCCAGTGTGGCAGGTTCAGCCAGGACCACAACCATGACTCCAGAGTTATCCAGCAACGTTTTAGAGTCGACCACCACGACCACGACAACAACCACACGGAAACACAGATCCTCCACGGTACAGGTGGGACGGTCATCAAAACTTTGTCAATGTCTTTCTTTTCTTTTTTTTTTTTACTTTCTTTCAAAGTGGTCTCTTAGTTCTCAAGGCTTTGTAAAGTCTCTTAGTTTTTAAATACAGTATCCTTGAATGCATTTTCACTTATTTTTAGTACAGTTATATAAATAATAGTTTTCAGAGGAACTTTTTCTTTTCTTAGGCCTTCTAACTCTGACCTGTAAATTATTGATGCAAATATTTGACGAAGCAATTTTAACTCTAACAAGGTGATTATTACTAAAGAGCCAGGAAATGGAGGCAGTTGTACTACTCACATTTTACTGATTTATTTAAAAATGGGGGGGGAAATAAGTAAGTAAATAAATAAACAGCATCAGTTTTAAACACATATTTAATGAAGAATCTGATGAACAACCAAATGTTGATTAAAAACACATGGTATTAATTTAGCTTACATTAGTTTGACATAGCTTAGCTTACCTTTGCCAGGCTTATTTCATTTCTGTTAGTGTGCTGTGCAGTGAATAGCTTTTATCCTGTCATTCACTGTGAATTAGTGAGTAAACATTAAAAGCTTTTCAAAGTTGTAAAAATACATAATTCATTATTTTATATTCCTCTGCATTAGTATTTTTGAGACCAATTAGTCGTACATCATAAGCATTTTTTATTTTTTTATTTTTATCCAAAACATTTTCTACATTACAGTTTATATTTTTCCATCAGTTGTGTGGAGTGAATGTACTTTGTATGACCTGGGGACAATGTCGAAAAGACATTTAAACGGCAAACGCGTATTTGTTTTGCCAATAAAAGATGCCAGATAAGGACTACAAGCCAAAATTATTTCTGCTACATAGGTTTATCTCCATGTTAAGCAACGCTTATTAAATATTTGATGGTTATTTATTAATGACTACAATCTGTTATTGACAAAGGAGGCCGTCAGTAAACCTCCAAACTTCTCTGTTCACCCTGTTTGTTGTTTTTCTGTGCTTTCTCCTCACTCTGGATACGCTTTGTGGTATGGTCTGATGAAGAAGCATGGGGCAGAGGAAATCGTGTCCTCTGCAGAGTGTTCAAGCGATGACGAAGACTTGGAGGAGTGTGAAACAATCCATCCAGGTGGGCTAGGTTAGTTTGCATTTGCTTGCTTTCTTTGTGCACACTCATCTGCAGCAGAGGATCATATGATCCTCAAAGCATCACCTCCCCATGGTTATACAAAGTGTAACTTAAGCGCTTACCAGCTTTAGTTGCAAAGCATCCAGTGTAGTAACAGGAATATGTTCCAGGTAAAACTGGAATATTAAAAAAAAAAAAAAAAAAAAAAAAAAAAAAATCGGAAAAGAAAATTAGTGTGATGCTAGCTGACATTAGATCTAATATAACGAGCTACACTTGCACATGGGGTCTTTTAAAGTGGTAAACATGGTTTCCAGAATACATACAAATGTTGACAGCTGAGAGGAACAATAGGAGTTAAAACATTTGTGGAATCTACATCAGAAATCTGTCAAATTTGTATGGAGGTGAACCATGTTCTCTGCACTGATGCTGCTAAATGTGTTTCATCCTGTTTTAGATCATCGCTCCTGCAGTTCACAGCTCTTCTGATTTTCATTTAAAATACTGTATTTCTAAATATGTCCATTGATAAATTGAGAAATGTCTCCAGATTTAATTTCAGTCTTTTTTGTTCTCATTTGTGTTTTTTTTTTGTTTTTTTGTTGTTGTTTATTTTTCACATTTAGAAGCTTGCACTGGTAAATGTGATAGAGAACAGATATCATTGAATTTCTGTGTACAGGTTTTTCTTTCTTTGGGTCATACTTTTGCTCTAAGGTGTACTCATTATTCTGTCTTTTTGTATCCAAATAGATTCAAAAATTTTGATAACTTAAGTTAATCAATCAATTTGAAAAAAAATGGGAATCTCCCTGATATTAAAAAGTATAGCTTTGACCTATTTCAGTGATAATGCCAAATGATAAAAATAAAATTTCTCTATGAAAAAAAAAGTCTTTGCAATGAAACAGTTATAAGTGTGGACATTAACACTTCTTGTAGAAAGCATACAACTCTATGTTTGTTACCAGTACTTTGCATCTGTAGTACATGGTACAACTAATATTTTTACATACATTTTTCTGTTTGATAACTTACATTCCCTTCAGCTATCCTGCAACTAATGGCCTATTTTCATGGAACTTAAAATATACCTTTCTTGAATTTGCAGGTTATTTTCTCAGAACTTGCAATTCACTTTCCTGAAATTTTGAATTCCCTGTACAGGAAATGCAAATATTTCTTTTCAGAAACCTTGTGGAATTTACAATTTTTATAGATCTTGCCGGTTGGTGTGTTTTTTTCAAAACCCAACGGTTGTTTGCTGCACATTTTACAGGTGTGTTTCTAAACACCTTACACATTTCCTTCCTCAAACTTATGGCAACTTTCCTTGAACTTACAGGTTTCTTTCTCAGAATATACCGGTTTCCTGTCAATGAATCACAGGTGACTTTCCCAAAAGTTTCCTAGAATCATATCATTATACAGTATTCCTGAAATGTATGTTTTAGGATAAGAGTTACCTATATTGGAATAAATATGGCCTGTGAGTTCTGGGATAGAGACAACTAAATTCTAAAAAAAAAAAAAAAAAAAATAGAAAAAATAAATAGAAAAAAGTTAGATTTCAAAAAGTTGTTAGGCCAGTTCAGACTGAGTCAAGTTTGTAAAGCTTAACTGAGTGGTCATACTTGCACTATTGTTCTGCATTTAAGATAAAATTTCATTTTAGAATTTTTGAAACTTCTACTTAATTTGTGAAAAAAATGCAAGTCCTCTTTCTGACTTTGGTTTCTATAGAGTGGGACCTGTTTCAAAATCAGAAAAAAATATTGTTAAGATCATTTCTCTTGCATCATGTACCATCTTATAAAATGAACTAAATGCATCAATATGCCCCAAATTTCAGGTAAATTAATATAAAATTACTATGTAACCTGCATGGTTTATAGAGTCCTCAGGTGTGACAAATAGCCACATTGTTCAAGATAAAAAAAGAAAAAATATCCTAAAGAATAGCACTAATTTTGTAACTGTATTTACACATGCACGGTTTCATGCTTTCTGCAATAAGTGAACAATTCTTGAGAAAAATCTGTAGTTGAACCACTGTTTCATACTTTTATGTTTAGTTCTAAATTTAAAACTTTACCAAACATTTAAAGTTGGCATGAAATGGATCTTCTAGATTTATATGGCTAAGTAAATATTTGACAAATCCAAAAAAAAAAAAAAATGTTTGGTTTAACAGATTGCCAGATAGACTGCCAAAATATATTTAAGTCAAGTGATATGTCAGTTAACTTCACCAAAGGTCAAAGGGTCATTCCCAAATGTTTTCAAACAGACTGTGATCTTGTGGTGTAAAAGGGGATTCAAACGGTGCTGTGAAGCCTGAGATCCATGGGGATTTGTGAAGAAAGACAAAGACAGGGCCCCAGTCATCCAGTCATGTGTTTACACAGAAATTCACACCATTCTAACCCTAACATCATGTTAGCGTGATTGAAAGCTGCATGCTTTAGTTTTTTTTTTTTTTATTATTATTATTTTTTTTACTTCGTTTTTCCTTCAGTTGGGAAGTCAATGCTATTTCCTGGTGATTTGTTGCCAAGATTTCACTCCCGTCTTTCCGCGAACTGTGCCAAAATGCATTCTTTTGGCCTCATCATCTGTGGCATGGTGTTTTGGTTGGTTGTAACCGTTTCCTCACACCTCTTGGTGTATCGTGTGGCTTTGTGTCTTGCCGTTCATCTTCCGAAGATAAAATTACATTTTCATTTTCATTCAATATTTATCTGTCCACCCTGAACAGCGAGACATTGACTCCTTCTTTCACGTCTCGTATTATTTTGTCTCCCAGTTTCTAGTTTAAAAAAAAAAAAAAAAAAAACATTACAAAAGATCATATTGAAATATGTTTTGTTAAGAAGTCCTTACATAACCAAATCAGTCTGTTCAGGGTGAATCTATTATTTCAGTGCATGTTTTTTGAGTGACCCACAACACCTGGCACCTCATCCCTTTAACTCAGTTGTTTTATCTGCATTTGTGTTGAACTTGTGAGCCATTTTTGCAGTCGCAGCGTCATCAAATCGCCTGTTTTATCCCACGCTTTTTATTTGTGAGTAGGACTTCCAGTTTTTGTTTAGAGAATTCATCAAGTGATTCTGTTCTCTGTTGTAAACCTTTCTGTCCTTTTTTCTGCTTAATTTTATAAGATGGCAACAAAAATGGGTCATTCAGTTATTTATGAACTACACATTCACACGTTTAATAAACTGAGACCTTTGACGCATTTTTTGTCGAACATTAATAGTGATAAAGATGTATCTTTATTAAGTGATAAAGACACACCTCGCAAACTGTTACTAGGTAATAAAAATCAGTCATGTTTCCCACAATTTGGCAACATGTTTAGGTCACAATAGTTCATTTAAAAGACAGGAAAATATTTATCAATAAATATCATGTAGGAACATTGAGGTATGAAAGTCAACACACCGTTTTAACTACAGTTTATTTCGCATTAATATTTTACAAGAAAAATAATGTTTTTACAGAAATTAGTTCCCACCTTGTTTCTATTGCTCTTCACTGGAATAGTCTTTTATTCAGCAAATAATTACTTGAACTTTCATCCCATTCAATCATTAAATGTGGCAGCTTGGACTGTCGTACAAAGTCCAGCATGTCAGGTTAAATCTGATGATGGCACATACACATTTAAAAAAATAGCAGAAGAAAACAGTAGAACAAATGACTAACTTTGTCCCTTGCTCATGAATACATAATGGTCAGATGTGCCATCTTATGAAATTAAAATCAGTTTCAAACATGACTTAAAGAGCATAGTGACATATGTTGAAAGAGAAAGCAGATTTAAGGCTGGTCTCCTTGACATTTTCTTTCGGTAGCTATTTCTATCTATTCCGACATCGGAACAACATAATGTAAAACACTCCAAAAAGAATGGTTGCTATTGGGTCAGAGTCTATTAGTTCACTGCCCCAAACCATGGCTCAGATGAAACTTGAATTGTGTTAAATATTCCACCTCTACTCTACTGGTTCTGCTTTTTTCATCTGTCTTCTCCAGGATGTCCAATATTTTTCTGTCACTGAAAGAAGAAGGGAGGTTAAAAAAAAATAAATAAATAAATATAGTCATAGCTTTAATTGCTAATAGATTTCCAAGCCCTAATGGTCTAGTAAGACAAATTAACATTAACATTAACCCTAATTAACAGAACAATGTGTAACACATAATAGATACAAGCACCACAAAAGTAACATATTTGATTGAGAAAAAGATGAATCCCCAGTGTAGCCCACTCTCTAATCATCAATGTGATGGCCCCCTGTAATATTTCAAAAATATTACAAAAAAATGTCTTGTTGTATTTTGTGCACTCAAATCATGTATCCTGTACCACGAGATAAAAACAAAAAGTTAGTGGAAAAACACCCACAAGAAAACACATTGTAAATAGCTTAGATGTTTCCCACACCACTGTTTCCCTTTTCCTCTTCTCTGAATAATTCGTTTTTTATTTGGTGTAAATTTTATCCAAGTGAGGGAATCTGTGTTCAACTTAAATACATTTTTAATCTTCATTCAAGTTGTAGAAACATCTCAAGGATGATCAGTGGGAACAGTTCAACTGGTCACCCTTGATCCACTGTTCCACTGAGAGCTTCATGACATAGGCTGTGAATACTTAGTCAACATGATTTATTGATTTTAAAACTTTAATGAATATTATGAAAACAACCTCTAATGCCTTTTTTTTCCACATTACCATAATAGGGTATTTGTGTGCATAATTTTGAGGAAAGAGATGAACTTATTAGAATTTAAACTAAGGCTGTAACACAACAAAATGTGGAAAAAGTGAAGCATTGCGAATACTTTCCAGATGCACTGTAAGTAAAGGCAAAGAGTCCTTACAAACTGGGATGTACAATTACTGTCTCACCAGTGTGAGCAAACGTTTTCTGTACTCTTCATATTTCAAATTAGTTTACTCAGATTTGCTTCAGTAAGCGGGAGTCCATTAAAATCCTGAGTTACATCTAAAATGTTTTGGAAATCAGCTTTACCTCTGACTTAAAAAAAAAAAAAGAGTATTTCCTGTTTTATTTTAATATTTAGTGTATTGAAAACATATGTTTTGTGTGTTTTGTTCAACTTCTCTTATTACATGTGAACATGTGTCCCAATTGCATACTGCTGTCTGCACAGAAAACAATAAAATTTAACAAACTATTTCCCAGCAAATCGGTTTGCATAATGAGAACATTTTCACTGTTTCACAGCTCATTGAAAAACAAGAATAGAAATCTCATTAAGTTGCATCAGGATATTGTTTTGTGCCAGTACACAGTGTTACTTTAACTGCATGTTTGTTTTATGGGATTGGGACACAGTGTCCGTCTCCTGTTCTTACATCGGTCAGTCCTGCCAGTTTGCTGTGTTGTTTCTTTTATTTTACTTTCCCTAAATGCAACTTACTTTAAGCATGCATCAACATCCTGCAGTTCAACTAAAACAAACCCAAATGACAGTAGTGGTAACCCATTCTCAGCCAGTACCGTCTCCCTCTGATGTACACCCAGACTGCACGGCCGGCTCATGTTTAAGGACTAACATTACAGGGAGCACATGAGAGAGGAGCCCGTCCTCCAGTCGAGTGCCTCTCCCATCCGTGTCTGTTTTTTATTGTGTGCATCTGGTTGTAGTGTGTGCAAAATTTTAAATGGCTTTGTTCCTTCATCTTAACATTTTTCTTCATTTAATATTTGAAACTGGTCATATTTTTTACCCAGTTTGATATTCTGGCATTTTGGTTCTGATTATGTTTTTTGGCATATATGTTTTCTTTATTTTTCTTTTTTCCTAAGAGAATACCTAAATCAAAGTGTGAAATATTTTTTTTTCCTATATTTTGACTTTTTTTGGATTTGGAACTCCTTCAGTAACTAGCTTGTGTGTTTAATTTCCAGATAAACACCGATGCAATAGCGTAAATTTAATAAAAATGTGTTCCCACTTCAGGATGAGATTTGAGAACACGTAAAAAAATAAAATAAAACTCACACAGACTAGGATCTGATGCAGTTCCTGATCTACTTCTCACATAACGATTTTAGACTTTTTACAACCTACTTTGACAAAACAAAACCTTTTGATACACACTCTGACCAAAGCAGTCAAGCACCATGTACTAACCCTGAAGTAATGGTTCAATTTAGGCATAATTTGTTCCACATGTAGCCCATGATAGGGATGGAGATGACCATCAAAGGGCATCAGTGGTGGGACCAATAATATCCAACAGCTCATGAAAACACTAAATGAAGATCAGCAGATAGAGAAGATGCCTTCTAGAGGCTTTTCAGCAACATTATTAGCACTTGATGGCATTTGATAATTGTCACATTGAGGGTTTGTAAGAGACTGGAGGATTGAATCTCACAACTATCCATCATGCCACAGCGTTGGTTGTTAAATGCACATATCATATGAGCAATTGTCTTTTGTGAGTGACTGCATCATGCCACTGCTTCAGAGGACACCAAGACTTATCCCATCAATGTCCTCCAAATTACTACTGTGGATAACTTGAACTTTGTGACCCCCATCATGATTTCTAGTGTCTCTCTTGACAGAATTGGCAGGATTGGTTATTGTTTCTTTATATCTGGGCACATGCGTAAAATAATTGCAGTCCATCACTAAATATGAAAGTCCTTCATTCTTTATTTTTTTTTATGGTTACTGATCTCTGCTTTGTCAGACTACAGATGTGAGGGTAAACCTGTAATCTACCTCTAAGGCTTTTAAAAGTCCAATAGGTCTACCCAGTGTTCAGCCAGGTCACTCTCATTAAGGACTATTTGTAGGCTGAGTTTTCAAAGTTAAAATGAAGTAAATTCAGTTTCATAGTTCATCACCTAAACAAACTAAACTTAGTTCATACTCCTAGTCTCATTATGACGTCAAGAATTTTATAATCATGGTATCATGAGTCATCTGGCTTATACATTCACTAGTATGATTGTGTAGCCTAGATGAGGAGGTACCAAAGTCTTTATTTGAACACATGAATGCAAAATACTGCCAGTATTGGCAGATGCAAATGCCATGGAGTTTGGTTTTGTCTGCAGTGCAGCACAGTGATTTTCTCCTGTCTTGGGTGACCAGAACCTTGACAACGCTTCTGGTTTTAGCATCAGATAAATGTGTTGTGTTTGATCCTCATGCAATTCGCATTGTTACCCCATAAAATCCCATCAAGTGCTAGTAATGCTATCTTTTCTGTGTGGTGAAATTAACTCACTTTTCTAACTAACTGTTGAATGAATCCTTCCACTCCTGATCTCATAAATCAAGCTCTCTAGTGCCTTTTTTGAGATGTGCTAGCTCCTTGCAAAACGAGTAATTTGCATTCTTATCACTGGTCCACATGTGAATCAAACTAGATCCAAATCAGACCATTTCTCAGGGTGGGTCACTGTTTTTGTCAGGGAGTGTATCTTTACTGTAAGAACAATACAAATTGAATTGCATGGCTAAGAAGTTGCAGTTTAGGGTTTGTAAGACATGTCAGTGTTAGAGTTCTTCTGTTCTTTTCTGTAGATGGGCATGTATATTGCTCATTGTTTGTATATCCCCATCCCTTCCTTACAGCCAAAACCTCTAATGCCGCCCGACCGCTTCGTACTGCCTTTACATGGACATGGCAACTGACTTACACTGTCACCCTCATCATCCTCATCTCCTCTGTAGTATGTTCATAGGTCCAACCCCTTCTTCACCTCCTCCCTTGTCTTTAGAAATATTGAAATATAAAGTCATCCATCCATTCTACACTAAAGAGCAAATTAAGCAAAAATTGTAACATGGATAGATTTTAGGCTCACTGAAGTCTCTTGCTATGAAAAAAAAAGCAGATTTTTTTGTAAAAAAAAATATTTACAAGGAAAGAGAAACAAAGGATAAAAAGCAGAAATATGGTGTTTATTTTTCTGTTATGTGGTGTGGATGTATGTGCTGTTGCCTCCCTGTACCGTCATTGTTTTAAGATAGAACCCATTCTAGAGTGGTTAAAAATTATCTTTAACGGTACCAAGTGGCTATCCTACATTTTTACACATTTTTTCCTTTGTAAATTCTTTTCCTCTTGCCTAAAAATCATGCGGGCAAATTGTGGATGTAAGTGAATGACACACAATGTGCATGCTCTGATTCTCTTTCGTGATGCTTGTTTAAGATGCAGTTTGTAAACTGACACATTTCAAAAGCTTTCCGTTATCAATTACTAAAATCAGATGATGACGCCAGTTGGATAAATATGTCCTTGAAAACCTGCAGCCTGCATCTTTGTTGGATATGTGGTCATGTTACAGCTGATAAATCTTCAGTCAAGTTCGAAAAGCTACAGAAGGCCTTTGTTTACGCACGTGTTGTATGTCTGTAATTGGATGTGTTTGCAGTTGAAGTGTGTGAAGCAATGTTTTGTATGAAGTGTTAACTTGCATGAATGACTCCAAAAGACATACCAAGTGACAGTGGGTACTTTCATGTTAATGAGTTGGTGCTTTGAATGTTCACTCCAGTTATAACAGCACATGGCCCAAATATTGTTTTGTGCTATGCAACACTCAGCATTTTTATAAAATCTGAAAAATATTGGAAATTGCCCAGAATATACCAAAAACTGTTGGATTTTCTTTAGGGGAAATAAAAAGAAAGTAGCCTGTCTATCCATTTCTTTCCTCTTATCAAAAGCTGGATCTTAGCTGTACCAGGCCAAAAGGAAAAACCCCAAAGTTCCCTTTTCCCAAGGATGTTGTTGTTGGTGTAAGACGGTTTGGTCTGGGTATTTCAGAATCTGCTGACATGCTTGGATTTTCACCCATAAACACATCTGGAATTAAAATTTTCTAAAAATGAGAAAATATCCACGATAAGAAGTAAAAGCCCTGTTCGTGTCATAAGAGAATGAGCAGACTGTTTCAAGATGACACAAAGGCATCTGTAGTTCAAATAGCCACTTATTAACATGTCAAATACAATCTTTGAACATGCAACATGTCAAAGCCTTTAAACAGATGATCTACAGCAGCAGAATATCCCACTTCTGTTGGCGAAGAATAGGACAATAAGGCTACATTTCACATATGTTCGACAAAATGGAGTAACAATCAGTTGGAAAAACATTGCCTGATACTTTTTTTTTTTTTATTAGCAACTGAGCATGGCTTAAATGACACCGTCGACCTTATAACCAATCATTCCAAAAGGCAAAATGTTTTTTATTAAATTGTCTATTGGATGTACAGCTCCTCTGGTGAGTTTAGGGCCTGGCTAGGGGACTCCTTCCACTGGGATAAGCCCAGTGCTTCCACTGGTAGGTGTCCAGACAGTATCCTGATCAGATGAAGGACCTCAGCTGACTCTTTGGGATTTGGATAAGTATCCAGAGCTCAAACTGGATCAGGAACCTCTTTGCATAACTGGACTGGCTACCCTACACAGAATGCAAATTTTAGAAATGTATATTCTGGAGCTCATTCTTTACAGTATTATCTATCTCTCTTGACAATAGGTAAGGGTTTGAACATTGATGGAGCAGTACCAATTTGTTTCCTGTTTCCTCCTGCCATTACTCAATAAAAATAATCAAAATTACTTGAAGCCAAACTCCAAAGTTTACATGGTACATTTATATTTATAAGGTAAATTAAACTACCTGGTGTTTGAGCAGTAATTTGTAAATTAAAGGAATGGTTATGATTCCACCCTTTCCCATCCTGTTTGTCTCTAAAACAACAACAAAAAAAAGGAGACCGTAGCAAAATTGTAAAGAATGCCTTTCATTCGGAGTGCTGTTTCATAAGGGGTGAACATTTAAAAGCAATGCTTTTAAATGCAAACTAAACAAATGTTGTCTGGTGACAGAGCTGCTTCTGGTAACAATTCTACAACAAAATACACTCAAGACAACATGATGCAATTGTGGGTCATGTGAAAAACCCTCTTTTACTATCTACTCTTCTACCCTGTAGGATGCTTTTGTTGTTACAACAAGGCCCACCTACAGAGCTTGCTAATTATGCTAGCCAGGTTGTTATGCAAAATGGGCAAATAACTCACTAACAACATCAGTTTACTGGAATTTGATAATAGAATTGCAGAGCAAATGTACAAACAAGGAATGCTGACCTTTTTTTTTCTCAGTTGCTACTTTTAAATTAGAAATCTAAATTAGACTCACTCTATAACACTAATGAAGGATTCAGCTCTGCATCTGAGAACTATTTATGAAGGTGTTGCTACATTTATGTGTGTTACTCTCAGTAAAAAGAGGCTTAAGATGAAATGGGAGCCACTGAGTAGCAATACTACAATTGGTTTCACAATAATTAAAATCAGTTCTTTGGATCACTTCCTGGCCCTGCAGTGTTGGATGGGGGTACACGTTAGAAGTCCCCCAGCAGCTGGATATCAAGATTTGCTGAAGGCTAGTAATTTAACGCGTCAATTTAAACCATGTGTCCTAAAACAGAGGAAAAGCTGAAACATGCAAGGCATGCAAGTACGTTTCAAGGACCAGTACTAGGGAAAGAGCTGGCTGAGCATTCACTCAGTAAATGTGAACAACAACAACCCTACAAGTTATACGAAATGTACAGTTATTGTGTAAAATGATGTTTAGCTTTTTGCCTTTTGACAGAATTTAAAAAAGAAAGCAGCAACAACCAAAGCAACACATAACATTAAATTATTATCAGAGGATTTGTATGAAAGCAGGAATCTGTATACTTTGCCAGAGGAAAGACATCAGCACTGTCTTTAGAGAAATTATTTTCTTTTTCTTTTGCAAATTTGCAGTGCTTTCAGGATGAGCTGCAATATTTTTTTTAATGTCCTTCAGAGCGATGGGAAGCAAGTCTAGATCAGGGGTGCTCAAGTCCAGTCCTCGAGAGCTACCGTCCTGCAACTATTAGATGCATCCTTACTTCAACAGATCTGGATCAAATGGCAGAATTCCCTCACAAGCAGTCATTCAACTCTGAATGGGTCTGGCAATGTGCCATTCGTTTGATTCAGGTGTGTTGGAGGAAGGATGCGTCTGAAAGTTGCAGGATGGAAGCTCTCAAGGACTGGACTTGAGCTGCAAATGCAAATTCAGGATTGGAGAAAATTAAACAAAGCAGGTTGACACAAAGAACTCAGAGCAAAAGCCAAGGATGCCTGTGGAGCCCTAATGGCATGGGTTTGTTCTGAAGTCAAACAATCTGGGCAAATTTGTACAATTCAGCTGACCTCAAACCACTCTACTACCCAAAAGTCAAATGTGTGGCCATCTGACCTAAAGTCTGTTGTACCAGCAATCAGGCAACATTGTCAGTGGATTAAACTCTCTCCTCAACATTGTGAGAGAGGTGGTTCTACAAACTAGAGGATCATTTGGTGGACAAGGATTTCCCAATAAAGTGGAAGAAAGAATGAAGAAAACAGTCTTTAAAAAAACCTTTTATATCTAAATTTTTATTGTGCATTTTTGCGAGAAAAAACATGGCAACACAGCAGCCATTCTGGTCCTATAGAACAATGCTACTGAAGTTTTGTCATGTGTTTAAAATAGGTGATGAAGGTGGTATCTTAACTTTACCAAAAACAAAAAAAAAATGTTTTAGATTAATTTTATCATGACAAGCAAAATTAATGCCAGGGTTTAGTGGCTGAAATAAACTGAAATATAATCAAAGTTTAAATTGTCCTTCTGGCTCCCATTTTAGCTCTTAAGCCTTTTAAGATGTTTTCATATATGGCTTTTGCTGGCTTTGTTTGGTTCATAAATCACAGGGTTTGGTTCTAAAATAAGTCTTTTTCCACTTCCAGGAGCTGAATTAGTCATTGAGGATCCATTAGAGCACCCCTTTGTAGCTCCCCGTGCACCCTTCATTCCCACTCCCTCAACCCACCACCCACTCCTCACCATTATTGAGACCACCAAAGAGTCCTTGTCCAAGGCCACTGAGGCGGGGGTACCTTGCTTGTCGGACCGAGGCAGCGATGATTGTGATGATGATGGCTTGGTGATATCGGGGTATGGCTCTGGGAAAGCGTTGAAGTCTTACCTGCCCCCACTGATGATGATGAAGATTTTCACTCGAACTCCTCCTTGTTAAGACCTACATCACACTTTCAAGGTGACTACAAAGCACAGGCGCCCAGGACTTTTATACCAAACAAACCTTCCATCTTCAGATGCAGTAGGACAACCACCATACCAGTAACCGCCAACCAGAGCCGCACCACTAACACCTCTGCCTCCACACATCCCTCCACAATTCTCCGGCAAAACAAAAAACCGCGAGCTAAAAACCCCAGCCCCAACCTAGTGTTGCTTCTATTGCCACATCCTGTGAGGTAGACAGCAGCAAGCTGAGGGGCCCATTAATAATTTCCGTCATGTTCCATAATATACCCACAGCACTCCCCACAGAGCCAGGCGTCAGGCGAGTCCCGGGGCCCTCGGAGGTGGTCCGTGAATCTAGCAGCACCACCGGGATGGTCATCGGAATAGTGGCGGCCGCAGCGCTGTGTATCCTTATCCTCCTGTACGCCATGTATAAGTACAGGAACAGGGATGAAGGCTCCTACCAGGTGGACGAGAGCCGGCACTACATAACCAACTCGGCTGTGCAGAGCAATGGTGCTGTCATGAAGGACAAACAGCAGAGCCTGAAAGGCAGCAACAAGAGACAGAAAAACAAGGATAAGGAGTATTATGTGTGACTGAGACTTTGGTCAACACGACAGAACAAAGAGAGAAGGCACTGAGAGAACTTTTATTACCAGTTTCCCTGTGAGGAGCTTTGACAAATGATGGTATAACATGGGACTTGAATAATTCTATACTGTGCTGAATAGTTGAACTGATATGTACTGTAACATAAAGCACACTTACTATTAAGCAAAAGGCTTAATGGCAAGGTTAAATAGCAACTTTAGAAACCTTACACTTCTATCTGGTCAGAGACATTGTCGGTATACAAATATTTCACAGCATCATTCTCCTAAGTGACTTTTAGAGCTACGTGATCCTTGGCATTAAACAATTTTTGTGAAATTGTTAATTACAAAAGGCTCATTATCTTAAACGTTTCCAGCATGTAAGCAACAAGTAGTGCTTAACGAGAGGGGGTCAGGCACACAAAGGACTCTTGTAATCAAAATATTACAGATTTTTATGGTTTATACATAATATAAGTGTGGTGTCTTACTTATTTTTGCTTAAAGCAAAAGAAAAAAAAAGATTCAAAGAGAACAGTAAGAAAAGAAAACTATTTTATGTGTATAATATGAATCCAAGTGAGCCAATTGCCAAGGGCAGACCTCATACCATCTGTTTGCTCTGGCATCTAATTCACCACAATTATTCTCATTGTCTGACAGACACAGTGACTCTCTTTGTGGGAAGAATTTGTCGGTTCTCTTGGTAAGAAGCGCCTGATTGTAAAATGCATGCCATCCTGATTCCACAGTAAGGTGCAGTACAGTAAAAGTCCAGTAAAGAGTGTTCAGCTTGGATAACACAAAGGCAGTTCTTCATCTAGGATCAGGACTCCCCCCGCCACCTCTTCTCGAAACCCCTCAAACAGATCTCTTCTTGCTGCACAGTCTGTGGTGGTTTTATTTATCTGCACAAGTGTGTGTTGGTTCATTGCCTATCATTCTCTTTTTCTATGGAGGTGTCAGGATGAACACAGATGCAGTACTACTACACTGTTAACCAATGTGTATACAGAAATAAACCAGATGTTGAAAGTGTGAATTCTATCTGCTGTCACAGTCAACTGTGTCAAAAAAACAAGAAAAAAAAAAGAGAAATTTGTTTACATATTTTATTACATGCTATCTGTTGTACTTTGTAGGTAGTAAATTGTACATATACCATGACAGTTGTAATTTTTAGTACCTCTATTGTACAGACTGAAGATATGATTTATCAACAGATTTCATTACAAAAATCTATCTGTTAATTTACATGGAGAAAGACTTTAACCAGACTGTGGAGAATCATATTGATATTCATGAAGAATAAAAAAAAATGTATTGTTAGCCTAGAAATCTACACAGAGATGTTTCTAAAGTTGCATGAATATTTAACTACTTGCAGTTGTCCAACAAATACAAGGTGCCCTTTCTTCTCAACCATGGCGTTCTTGTCCTGGGGTACATTGATTTCTGTTTTGCTTAGTTTGTACTTTTTTATAGAGAGAAAGAAAGAGCATACGCTCCGATTCGTGGTGAAGACAGTAAAGCTCAAATAAAAAGCTATAAAGGGGGGGGGGGGTTCACTGTTGAAGAGGACATCATTTCTTCTTTGTCATTAGTTGACATCTTGAAAAACTTTACCACTCATTTATGTTTGCATTTTCTGACATTGCTATTAAAGAAGTGGATACTTGTTTTCTTAGAAATCATATTTTGGGTTACAATTGTTATTTTATTTTATTTTTTTTCTTTTTGCATCCATTTGATAACAAATAAACATTTTTTTCTGAAGTTATTCTCTTATCAATGGGTAAATACAGTTGAGCAATTAGTGTAGTAATGCTTTTCCCAATTGTAACATCATTTCAACATTTCCCCCTCATCTGTGGTCTCACCCCTACGTTTCTGAAGCCAAATGAGGGCAAAGACAAGAAATCATGATGTGACCACCACACTTGAAGCATGAGCAATCGAAACATGGCATTGTATTTGGAATACTAGAAATATTTTATTAACAACACAAATCGTAGTTATTCTGCCTCAGCAAGATGTTTGTGGGATAAATCAAATGATCCCCATCTTAGTCTTCTTATTGCAGGTTATTATTCCAGTTGGAATTTATGTCTTCATTGAAATAACATCCATGTTTCTATCTTGTGTTTTTGAGAAGGCCATAGACCCGGGATCCTCAAATCCAAGCCTTGAGGGCTGGTGTCTTGCAGATTTTAGATGCGACTATGTGTAACCAAGCCTGAGTCAAATCATCAGCTCAATAGCAGCACACTGGAGAACGTGACTCCACTGAGAAGGTGGCTGAAGCACGTCGAACCAAGCACACATCTAAAAGTTGCAGAACATTGGCCCTCTAGGCCTGGATTTGAGGATCCCTGGCTGCCATCCTTTGGTGGGTTCTTCAAGAGCCAGTTTCTTGCAAGTTTTAGACCTTTCTGCTCCAACTCCAACTATTTCCTCAGTTGGTCACCAAGATCTACAAGAGGACCAGAACCTCCAACCACTGACAGAATTTGCTGTTAATACCAAATCACTGAAATCTCTCTGACACTGGTAAAGTTGTGGAATAAATTAAAGAAACTCCATGAAAGTCTCTCTTTAACAGATTTGCCATTCAAGTTGGATTTCAGTTTACAGCTTTGACATTCATTTATTTGTGTCCTATGTTTCCTTAGGAAGTCCAAAGACCTCTCCAGTCCTTACATGATATTATCCCTGAAGTTTTAGATGTTTTGGGAATACTCTTGATATTGAGGACTGGAACCACTCATGCATAAAATGTTGGTTAGCTAAAAAGGCAGCAAACTGCTCAAGAAATCCTTGCAACAACTTTGGAGGGGAAAAATAATCAACTTTTTTTTTTACAGCTGTCCTTTATCAGTTTCAGGATTCCACATGAATTCAGATTATACAAGTATTAGGTGTTCATAGCCTGCTTCATGCCTGCTTCAAATGATTAAATAATTCCTTCAAAGTGTCTGCATTGTGAATTATGCATTCATTTAAAGCAGGTGTTTACAAGCAGGCAAACATTACCAACACTGGTAATGTTGGTAATTACCAGGGTAATTACCAACATTACCCTAATGTTGGTTACCAACATTACCAACATCTGTTGCAACATCAACAGATGTTGCAAGGTATTGGCTTTTTGAAAGATTATCCTCTTTAGCACTAGAATCTTTTTAACACTATTTGTGAAAGTAACATTAGGATCAACAGCTTAAAAGTCTGTGGCCTAAAGGGTTTTGCCTCATATGTTTTAAATGTTGGCCTTTACCACTGACCATTAATGCAGTCCAGGATTTTGTATGCCTTTGTTGCTGTTTGTTGTGTCTGTTTAAATCATTCCTACAAGTAAAGCGTGTCATTGTTGTACATCATCATTTTAGTGGGTATTAGCCATACCATTTAACATTGTTATGTATGTGCCACATATTGAGACTTGAGGAAGAACTGGTCAAAGTCATCATCAGACTCCTACACAGGGATCCTACAGGTAAAGTATTAATATCCTTTGAACTTTGTCCCAATTTGTAAGTCTTCATTTGGAATCTTATGTAATAGACCAACACAAAGAAGAGCATAGCTGTTCATGAAAGTAAACAGACTCAGTTTTCAACATTCTTGGCAGAGAAAGCTCTAAAAAGTCAATACTTTTGAAATACCACCTTTTGCTAGACTAACAGCCTTGTGTCTTTTGGATATGTCTCAACTGGTTTTGCACATTATTGATAACAAAATAGCTGGAGCTCAGTCAAAGTGGATGGACACCATTTGTGCTGTGTAGATTTGCTATTCCCTCTCCCTGCTGGAAAGAAAAGCAACTGCACTGGGTGATGCTGCCATCATCGTGTAGACTTGTGAGGATGGCTTATTCCTGGTGTTACTTTTCTGCAGAAGATGCATGTTCCACTTTTGAGTTGCACCGTGCATAATTTGTGGCTTAAATGGGACTTCTGATTGTTTTTTCTGTTTTTTTTTTTTTTAAACAATGGCTTTCTTCAATAAGATATGAGATTTGTGGTGTCCACAACCAATAGTTCTCCAATTGACAGATTCTCTCATCTGACCTGTGAATTGCTGCAAAATGTTGCCATGAGGCACTTGGCTGCTTTTCTGATTAATGGTCTCCCTATTTGGTTTGTTAGTTTAGGTGGAGTGTTGTGTTTTGGCGTGTTTGCAGTTTTTAATTTCAGATGATGAATTGAATCATGTCCATGACATGTTCACATCTTGGTGTATTGATTTGTAACCAAATTTGCTTAATACTGCTTCATATTTTAATCAATGCAGTTGATAAGGCCTCCACAGAACACATATATGCATAATGAGATTAAATTACACAGGTGAAAAAATACATAATGCACACACACCACACTTTTTAAAAAAGATTTTAAAAAGGTTTCACTTTACAATTATTTGCTGTTGCGTGGTGATTTATCACTTAAATAGATCTAATAGATTTGGGCTTGTAATATGACAAAAAGTTTAAGATCTATGAGTTCTTCTGTAGGTACATTAACATCCAAATAAAAATGTTTGAGTAGGTACGTTTAGGCCATCTGGCTGGATGCTCAGCTCAGGTCTGGAGGTGAACGCTGTGGATATGCCCACCACCATTTTTCTCAAGGTAATCACACAAACATCTTTTTTTGCAGAGTTAATGACACAAATCCAGAAATGGATAAACTAGAGGGAATATTAAGCATCTACTGGAACAGGCAATTTTAATGAATGGATGAGATGCTGAAGACGAAACTGACTTTGTCAACACGTTAAACCTGGAGGAACTTCTCCTGACTTGATGTTTGAAACAGTAACGGTCCCTATGGAAACTACTCTAATCCTGCCCACTGAGTTTGATTGGTGAAGTTGACACTTTAAATCAATTCTTGATATGCTTCAGCGCAGGAACATGAAACAATCAATTAGCCATTACATAATCATATCAAGTTCTTCAAATGAAATCAATACATTTCAGGCATTTATGATTACATGAACATTTAGCAAATTATTTATGTATTTATTCCCAGTTTTTAAAAAATGAATAATGCATTTAAATAACTATTTCATAAGCTATATATTTATTGTAATATAGCATTATTCACTTTCCACAGTCCCATATAAATCAAAACGTCTGGAAGGCATTATATTTGGATAGTTATACTTTCCTCTGTAAACAAAATGGTATAATTTTCCGTTGTGGTTTTTGTCTATTCATCTTTCCAGAGCAAATAAAACCAATTTAAATTTATTCTGCTTCTCCCAACAGAGCTTAAAAGTAATATTTTCTGAAATTCTTCTTTGTTTTGTCAAGCACTGGTAATTTCTAAGTAGTTCAGTAAGGACGTGTCTATGCCACACATGTCTAAAGAGGAAAGTAAAACGCAGGCTTTGTCATTGGCATAAACTAGCTCTATTACAATTTTAAAACTCAGACAGCAGATTGTTCTCAGAAAGGCTCTTTAAAGAATGTTAAGTTCCAGGGCTACAAATTTAAGAGGTCACAAGACAGGTTTAAGAGGTCTAAACTCGAATTGAGTTTAGACCTCATAAACAGAATGATGAAGATAAAAGGATGTTACTGGACAAAACCATGCTAAGAGCTTCAGCTGAGAACAGTAAGCAGAAATCATGTTAATGTTCTGCATATTTGCGTGTGGTGACTTTGATTGTTTGCATCTGTGTCCTACTTTTTATAAACTGTTGGGTCCATTGTTTTTGCAGTGGGGAGATGAATGTCCTGTAATCAGCTTTTGTTATTGTTATTATATCCAGACATGTTTTTGTAGAAGATTTGCTGTTTTCATTGCCGTGGAGGTTTCTTGTTAACATGAAAGGCAGACAGTTGTTCTGTATCCCATTTCTGATCAGTTTCCAGCGACTGGCCCACTGATTTCCAAATAGTGATTAATGATTCAGGCAAAAAGATGAGCTTCTTCACCAAAAATACCAGAGGAAAAATGTGAGCTTTTACAAGTGCTTCTTAAGTTATCAGCTTTCCTCCCACTGTTTATGGCGAAACAAAGTAAAATATTTTGACATCCTTTGTAGAAACACATCTGAAGTTCACATGTGATCAAATGTAGAGATATTTACATACAGGTAGTCACTGTACAAAATGGAAATGAAAAATGTGAAAATGAATGTGTTGAAAGCAAACAGTAAGATGTTATTAGAACAACGTAGTCGCTTGCTAAACCTCCCTAAAACTCCAACGTGAAGGGATGAGACAAAATATTCATTGTCATCTGGTTCTTTGCTTTCAATAAAAAACCTGTACACTACTTTTACAAATGACACGTTTTCGATAAATTATCTTTTTAATAGCTTCACTTCAACATTGAGTGAAACTGATTAATTAGAATGTGTGCAGTTAGAAAAGTAATATTAATAGCTAATAATTAAAGATGAATTAGGAAGCAAAACAAAATGTAGAAAATGAAGCATATTAGCAGGGCCTCAAAGTACACGTTTATGCTATATTATTGGATTTATTTTAGAGTACAGCATGACGTGAATAACATTTTTTTTTCATTTTCTGTTTTTTTTAAGCTGGGTGCATGTTTCTTTGACAAACCTCTTGTAGAACGGACTTTTTCAGGTTACAGGAAACGAAATGCAATTTAAAAGATGTGCTCTTTTTGCAAACAACTATATCTTTGCTCTGCAGAAAACTGATTAAAATGGTAGATGATACTTTGGACATGCAGGATTATTTCATGAGGGAGAGTTTTTAAAGTTTATTTTCATTGTTATTTATAAGAATGACAATAAAAATAAAAGGATTAATTAAGTGTAAGACAAGAAATACATAGTGAAAAGAACGACGTCTGTGTGTATTGTAATTGATCAACATAACATTCATCAGTGTCATAATGTAACATTGTGGATATTTAGGTATTGATATAAGGTATGTTTTGTCAAAGGCATCAAGTAGTGATATAAAATGTTATCTTATTTTTACCAGTCGTTAATCCTTTAGTGATTGGCTTGATGGTTGTTCAGGAGGCTCCACTTCTTCTGCTTCTGGGTCAAGGTTGTATGGCTGTGTCACTGTGCATCTGTTGGTAGCCATTTTCACGTGTCTGAGGTGCGAGTGTAATCACCGAGTTAGGAGGTGTCTCCAGCAGCAGCTCATTTACATAATAATGACATGGCCCGAAAACGCCACATCCCTTAATGAGCTCAAAACAGGCATAGCTGATCTGATGAAATCTAATCTGAATATTTGAGAATAATTTTGAGTATTAAATGTAATGAACATGTTTTATATCCCACAGCTTGAATCTATCCAAACATTATTGTGAATATTTAAATTATTAAGTAGAAAAGCGCAGATATTTATATAAAACCGTAATGGATGAAATCTGTTTTACATGTTTTCCAACCTCCGCTGACATTGTGTTGCTAATTTGTGTCCTTTCTTGCAATGGTTCTTTTCGTTGTCACTCTTCCAACATTACTTGGAGTCTGGCTGGACTCTGTGTGCTTCTCAGGGGTAAGGAGACAGCCGGTTTCCTTTTAAACACTGGGTGTGATTGCCCAGAATCTGCAACAAAAGATTCTTTTTCAAACACTGTCCAGGGAAGGCTGTAGTGACCTGGATTCGTTGTCACAAATATCGGATGACAGCTTTGGGGAGCAGAAGGGCGAGATAATGGAAAATTAGAAGCTTGGAGTATTATGGAACAGGAAGGGTGCCTTTCCAAATGTATACACATCCACATTTTATTGTCCTTCATCTATTTTGTTTGTCTTAGACTAACTGGTCAATAAATCAGAACAAAGGTTCAGCTGAACAACAAACCGGGGTCCACCAGAAAATAAATTTTGAAGCTAGCCCCTAAACCCTCTTAGGAAGTTAAATACTTTATGAAAAGTCATGTTGCTATCATTTGCAAAGAAGAAGAAATGGCAAAACAGGAAAAAAATAAATCAGTGAGTGATTTTTAAACTTACTTAAATATTTATTGGCTGTAGATTGTCATGTTGTGTCTTGCTAAATTCATTTACACATATCCATCCATTCTTGCATTACATGTTGCAAGATATTCTAAATAACACACTGACAGGATTTGCATAAACTGTGAATTAATATATGACTAATATACAATATATATTTGTTTGCAAAAACACTCTGACTCCTTTGATGGCACCGACTTTTGTCAACAGCTATTAGAACTAGAATGGACAAGAGAATTATTTTGGAATACTTTGTTAATCTATTCAATTGATCCTTTGCACATACTGTCGCTCTCTTCAGAATGTGGTCCACTGGTCAATCTGTCCACTCTTGTAAAGCTTGTCAACAAACAGACAGTTGGTAGCTGAAAGTCAGTTTCATTTAGATAATTTCATTGTAAAACGGTCCTAGACTGCTGCACAGTTGACTGCACAAACAAATAATAATGCAAACCAAACTTGTCATTTCATTGTAAAACTTTTTATGAGGAAATAGAAGCAGGGTCCACGTCTCTGGGCATCGACGGCATCTGGATTGGATCATCGCACAGTGTCATGAAACAGAGGAGTATTCTATGTCTTTGCTGGAAGAAATGAAGCAACAAGGAACGATGGCATCCAGGCCAGCTTGTTTTCAACCAGTCACAAAGTTCAGGCTCAGCAACCGCTTGGGGTTACATCAGTGCTAAGCTCATTTCCATTCCTTTAAAGGCAGCATTAATGCAGAAATGTAACACATGCTGCTGTCTGAAAGACCAGACCTCCTCCAGGAACTTGGATGCATTGGAAAACCACGTTCTGCTCACATTCTAAAAGGCATGCTTGAGAAAGAAGAGGAAATGCCTGCCGTACTGACCTTTCCCCAGCAGAGAATGTTGGAGAATTTATAAACCCCAAATGGCATGATGAAACTAAAACATGTCCAAAGGATAAATGGGAGAAAGTAACATTTGAAACTCCTCAAAAGTTCTAACTTTATGGTTTGGGAAGATTGCAAAGTGGAAAAAGCTGTACTGAAAACAGCTATTTAGATGACACAACTGAAAACAAAGTTCCAAACATCAGTTTCTTAATGGTGTTGGGAGGACAACATGTTTATTGTCGCATGTCTTAGTAATGGCTTGAGATTAACCAACAGAATAGCTCAAAGATGACACATCAAACATTTTCAAATCAAACATTAAACTTTATTTTTCACCACTGGTGTTTCCCCCCATTTCACATATAAAAATAAGTGTTACACTTAAACAGAGATGGAAACCAGAGCTGTCTGCATGAGACCGTAACACGAGACAGAACTTGAAAATGAAAACAGATGCAATGAACCTGCGACATGATGACAAAGTGTTGTCTATTATCCAACCAGAGACTGAGCCGCTAACTCTTTCGTCAAAGGTTTTCATTTGCACACCTTTATCACTGTGGGCAGGACAAATCATCTGTCCGGAGAAAAAAATTCTGCCTGGCTTTGTTTCATATTCCTTCATTTATTTTCTGCCATCTATCTGTCCATCCTAACAGGTAGAGAATACATTTTTTTAAAAAATCGCTGTATGTACAGGTATGAACTCTGCATTAGGAGCTGTATAAAGGGAATTCTGAACCTGGAAGCTTGCTGGCTTTTATTGCATCCTAAATTAAACTTTTTCAGCCTAACTCAGGAAGCAAGTTTCTGTTGCTGGAATACAAATCCCCCTCGCCTGACTAAAACATCTGCAGCAATCCAGTCATCTTTAAGATATCCTGCAAAACATTAAAATGTTCTATGAAGGTAGCATGAGTTGTGTCAATATAAATCTCTATCTGTAATCTTGCAGGCCAATTTACAAAGGTTTGCACCAGTTAACGAGTCACTTTTCTTGTAGTTTAGGAGCTGGTGGTAGTCACGTTAGTGCAAAAGATTTTTCTTGTTATAGTTGGTTGGCAGCATGTCTGATCCTGAAGCAAAAAGTTATATATATATATATATATATATATATATATATATATATATATATATATATATATATATATATATATATATATATATTGCTTAAAGTGAGCTGTTAACACAGGAGTTTAGTAGAGTTTGATGTCCTTTTTAAACCTGAACTGATTGTCACATCTCATATACCTGAACAAGTGTAATTTACAAAAGTAAAAACAGATAGTCCTGGTAAACTGTGGTTTATCTCCAACAAACAAGAAAAAATTTGCATGCCTTGGTAAATCTTTCTCTGAAACAAAATAGATTTAATGTGGCTTTCAAACTAATCATGTGACCCCCTTTAGTGCAAAAGTGCTGAAACAAAAGGCATCTGGGCTTATTTTCTCTTTTTTTTTCCCTTTCAAAATATTTTTTTCATTGTTTCCTCAAGAATTCCAGGTGCTTTTCTGTTCCAGAATACAGAACAGATATATGATCTGAGGTCTGCCTACTGCAGCACTGCTTACTCTGTAGCATCACAGTCATGCCAAGGATTTGTGCAGTAAATCATGCCTCTAGTTCTATCAATACTGAAGCAGTCCGGAAGTTATTTATTCACATGTTGTGAATGTTTGGAGATCTTGAGATAAGAATAAAAGCTGGACCGATCAGATTTTTCTGACTGATGCTGATTTCCAGTTTTCTTTACTTGCTAATTCTGAGAACTGCAACACACAAAAATAGCACTTTCTGATAGTGATTGTAGCATTGAAACCAGTACAGAATAGCATGTCAAAAACTCTTACCAGATGTATAGTAAATTCAAAAAAGAATGGATCAAATTATCTGCGTTTTTTAGACTAAAGAGTTGCTAGCTATGTTGCCTGTAAAAAAGTAAATATAAAATTCTGACTTCTTTTTAGCTAATCTGTGTGTTGATCAAAGGAACCTTGAACATTTATAATCTTTGGATCAAACTTATTGGTGTATCTTTAAAAATAACATAACTGTAAAATGTTTTTAGTTTAATCTTTCCAGGCTAACGTGGTTTTTTTCTAAAGCTGTGTCTGACATCCAGTACAAGAGCCATTTCATTCAATCAATGATGAGGATTTAGGTAGTAGAGCAAAACAATATATCTTGTCCCAATCATCACTAGCAAATCAATATGTGCCATACAGCAATATCTGTTGCTGCTGTTATCTCCCTGATTTCCCCTTTACTGGACAATAAAAGTTGTTTCTATTCTTTTCTGACTTTTCATGCATGCTCAAAACCCTCCATGACTTACCATGATCCATTTTTCTCTAACGGGGAGCGCACTGACTTCTTCATGCTTGACTGACCTCACCAGCACCCTGTGAAGATCACCTACTTTTAGATGGATTTGTGCGCTGCAGCAGTGTGTTTGTCCACTGTTGAAATGTTACAAAGTGGTAAGCTGGATCTACCAATTCCAAAATCCAACCAAATCTCTTTCCAAACCCCCCAGCAATCATTCAAAAGACAAATAATTTAAAAAGAGTCCCTTTGTCAAATAAAAATGTGGTATAACCTATAACTGATGAGTAAACGTACCAAAAGCTTTTGTCATGCCTAAATAATTACAAACAGCTTTTTTTAAGGGGAATCCTCATTATCTAGTCTAGTCCAAATGTAATTTTCAGCATTGAGGTATTTCAAAAGCCTGAACTTTCTGCATAATTCAACCTGTGGAAACAGGGAATTTCAAAATCACAAAATCTCTCCAAAACAGCAAGGCGTATAGAAGTGTTTCTAAATGTTAGTGAGCACAGCAAAGCTTCATGTCAGCTGGAGGAAAGTTTTAATTGCCAGATAAGATTAAAGCTGGGCTTTATGTTTTAGTTAAGCACACATAGACTGAAACTAAAAGCACACAATTGCTACCCTGAATCCCTGAGGTGGTATTAAAGTAGTGGAACTGGGAAATAAGATACAGACAAACCATGAAGACCTGTGGCCCTAAGCTAGATTTTTTTTTTTTTTAACCAATGGAATAATGTCCTCTGCATGCAGTTATTGTAAGAAGGAACTTAATTTAAAATAACAATGGGATGAAAAGGAAAGGCCACATTGAGTCAAATGTCTGCCACATTAAATCTGTTTTGGTTTCATATCAAAACATGAATGAGAACAATGCTGTAGCATGTCCTGCATGGAAAATCAAGAAGGTAAAGGTGCAGATAAATGTTAACTTGTTGGAATAGTGCAAAAAACATCTACAAAAGATGTAAAAAATATACAATCCTTCTAAAAATAATCACAAAATCTTTCTTAAATATTTTCAAATTTGGAAATTTCTGTTTTTCTTCTTTAGAACATGTTTTTCAGCAGCAAATCGGTACAAACGCGGACAAAACACACTCGGTGTGTATGAAAACAAAAAAAAGTGCTCTGCAGTTCCAGGAAATAGTTGTTTAGAGCCCGATGGCTGACATCTTTATGACAAACCCTTTTCAGTTTTACCTTATACAAAGCCATGAGGCTCTGTGTTCATGTGTCCTCTGTCATGTCATTCATAACTCCTACCGTCTGCCGTAACTCTGTTCCAGCCACTGCCTCACATCCTTCAGGTTGTAGAAAAATGGTCCCTTTCCCCCCAGGTAGGCGATCTTCCTTTGGTGCACTATGCAGACCCGTTCATTTGCCACCCCGTAAGCAATGTTGGCATTGTTATCCATGCAGTCGGCCACTAGCTGGCACTGTGGTGGTAGGGAAAAGTGATCGATGAGTTGGCGTGCAGCTCCTATTCTCTCCTCAAGGTTCTGGTGTTTCCGGAAACTGAAAGAACATTGCCCCATGGGAGGGGCTACCCAGCCATCGGAAGGATGGGCCTCATCAATATAGACCAACAGGAAATCAGCCACGTCGCTGAAGTCCTCCACGAGCTGCCGGAAGGCAGGCAAGTGGCTGATGAATGGGGGTCAGGTGGCCGAGCCAAAGTTCACCACCAGAGGGCGATCTGTTGACTCGAAATCCAGAAGGCGACATTCACCTCCAGTCTGGATCCTTGACCCACATGGGACAACAGTGCTGCTCCACCGAGGTCCATCGGGAACCTTCACCACCTTGGAGTTTGGTGCCTCACAGCCAAGTTTCACCTGAGGAGGTACAAATGCTAACATTTATTTCTTATAGACAACAATCTCTGATTCACTCATATTCTGTGTGATCATAGGTCTGTATTACACTTACACTATTACACTGCAGTGTTTTGAACACTGTTTAGGTCTTACTTGTGTCACTGGTTTGAGTTTCTTTCTCTCAACAATTAATAGAGCTCCACGATGTTCTGTGCTTGGGTGGTTAACTTTCTATATATTAACCGTTTGCTTGTCGACACAGTATGTATTTTCACACCAATACGATGACACACATGACATCTGTAAAGCCTAAGCGTTTTAAGTCAGAATCATAGACAAACACATGGAAAATGGAAAAAGGAACTGCCTGCAGGTCAGAGATGTTCTCTGCATCAAGTGAATTTCAGTGTCTTGTTCCTAAATGATGCCAGGAAGAAGCCAGCCATGGATTAAGGGATCAAGCGCTTATCTACCTTAATGGGTTAATTGGCCTGGTCTTTAGTTGAGAAGAAGCTGAACTAAAATATGAATCTGTGGAATTAATAGTGCATTTAGCTATTGCTATGAGATGTGAATCATGACAATAATCCTGGATACAGGAAGATAAAATGATGTCCCTCTGAAGTGTGACTGGCCTTTGCCTTACAACAACAATGTCTTGTTTCAGGCCACCATTGCCAGTGTTGGTTATGTTTAAGACATTTCGTTCATCACATCTAAAATTGTTCAATAACAGGCCTCTGCAGAACTTGATGAAATGCTGAAGAAATAATTCCCAATACCTGTGTTGGTACAAGCAGTAATCTAAAGCATGTTGGACAAGGAGCGGTGACGACTGAAGTTGAACATTCCTGCTTTAGAGCTGAAATTAGAAGCTCCTCCAAAGGTGTTAGCAGAGGTGGTGCAAGTATGCCCCACTGGGTGGGTCGAGCCAGCACTTATTTGAGGAACTATAACTCTTTGTGACATCAGGATTCATTGGGATCCACCCCGATGAGCTGGAAAATGTCTGGGTTTACCTGCTGGGCCTATTACAGCTATGATCTGATCTTAATTTAGAGGAAGAGAATGAGTGGTTGGATGGACAGACGGACTGTACTCCTGTAGGTTTTATGAAGGTATTTAACATTCAATAAAAGTCAGTCAATTCCGGAAAGGAATTTACTTGAGAATGGCTTAAACAGACCTTTGTGGGAAAACCTGTACAAAGAAACCACAATGTATGGAAGCTGAGATGAGAAAAAATGGCTGCAATCAGAAGGGATGGAAATTAGACCAGTGGAAACTATGAGGTTGATTTGATGTATCCAGATGTGAGATCCTCTACTGTGGCAGAAAAAGTACATGGACTGTGTTCCACTGTCAAAAAGGTGCCAGGCTTCATTGTGCCATGGCTAGCTGTTCATAGAAAAAATAACAATTCTTTGCTATTAATGAAAAAGTATTAGTTCTACTGTCAGATTATTTTTCCCATAAGTAAAATACTCTGCCAGCAGAAGTAGTACTTTTATCAGTATTAAGCAATTATTGTCTAAAGCAAGCTTATATCTTACTGAAAATGTATTTGTAATTTAGACTTATTTCAATGCGCTAAGATATTTGCATTAGAGACTAGACCAAAAATACTTGGTAAGATTTTGTGTTTTGGTCCTTAAGGAATGTTTTCCGTGACTGTTTTGGTCCACAGAGAAGGATGTGTTAAAGTTGGCTGCTTTAAATAATAAAAAAAATGGTTCAGCACAATATAATTCCAGATGTGACATTCCATGATCTGGAAGTGCTAAAAGGTTAAATGGGCTTTATGGTGTCAGTGGAGTAACTGGAAAGGGCTTCACACAAATAAAAAACCTAACACCTAAGGGTAAATTTTAAGATGTATCCTCTTTGAGAATGACTGGATTCATGGCAATGATTAAGAGTTCAAACTTAACCTGTCATTATGACAAACAATACTGATGCTTACAGAGTAGTGTCATGTTGTGTGGTCTGTTAATCACGCAACATGTGATTAACAGACCATGTTGTGAGTGTTTCAAAGTTGAGAAACTGATTAAAATACCCATATTGCAGTGCCTTGCAAAAGTGTTTATTAACATCCGAGCCAGGTTGCTCCTAACATTACAGGCTCAAAAGATTCTCAATGTTCTCATTCCATAGAACACTATGTTCAGGCTAAAGTTCAGTTCAAACACAGAGTGGAATGAACTGGACTGGACACAGAAATGGATCGTCGTTTATGTGTGATAAATACTTTTTTTTTTTTTTTGCATTATGGGTATGAATCCGTTCTTGGTTAAGAAAAAATGTTGCATATAAAGTGCGTTTTCAATACTTTGTCATGCCACAATCACAAATTTTAGTGGATTTTCATAGAAATACATGTGCTAGATCAGCACAAAGGTAGCACATAATTGGATCCATAACTTTTAATTCAACATCTTAAAAGTTTGACATGGACTTGTATACGGCTCCCCAACATAAAATCCACCGCAAATAATTCCCTTTAAAAGTAGTCTAATTAGAAAATAGAGTCCACCTGTGTGTAATTTCATCTGAGTTAAAATCCAGCTGTTTCATGAAGTTTGCCAGAGAACAATGCCATAAAAATAAAGGAACACGTCAGATATGTCAAAATAAAGACGTGAAGAAGATTAAGGGAGGTTTAGGTAATAAAATATATCAAGCTTTGAGCATCTGTCATAGCTTTGCGTCATGCCAAGCCATTCCTTCAAGAGTGGTATAAGATGGCTTGTTTGCAGTTCGCCACTTGCCATGTGAGGAACACCACAAGATCGTGCTCTGGTCGGAGGAGATGAAAACTGAACTACCTGGCCAACATGCAAAACGCTGTTTGGCAGAAATCTCCGGAATGAAACATGGTGGTGGCTAATGCAACATCATGCTGTTTGGATGCTGAGGACAGGCAGTAGTAGGAACATGGATGAAGTTAGAGACTGCAAAATTGGATGTAGGAGTGAAATTTTATCGTTGAGCAGAACAAAGACCCAAAACACAGTCATTGAGCTACAGGGGGGTAATTAGGATGAGAGGTGCACAGTATCGCAGTCGTCATGGAATATCAGTGTGTGTAATCGCACAGCTGCAAAGGACCGCTAGGATCCAAACTTTATAAGATACTATACTTCAAGCACCAGACGTTCATGTCCAGCATATTACTATTATATCTGAACAGATGGGTGAAGTTTAACTGTGCCTGATGCCCATATCTGATGCAGTCATATTTAATAAATTTGAATATTTAAAAGTTCGTTTACAAGTACCTCAATTTACTAAGTGACACACTTGGTGATTATAGATTAACAACATACTGACTAATGTTTTCAAGCCCTGTTTATCCATGATAATTATGACTTCTGATAAAACAAATGGTAATATTAAGATTAGAATACTGTGTCAGCCCAATAAAAACATATCTAGTAGGGAAATGTGGGCTTAATGAAAATTATCTTTAGCACTTGCATAAGTTATTTCACTTTTAATCTGACAAACGAGTCTCATTGCAATGCATTTTTTAGATAATAAAAATTAGATAATAAAACTAATGCTGAATTGTTTGCCTTTAGTTTCTTCAGAATACATAGTACAAAAAGCAGGAAGCAATAATTACACAGACATATCACAAATACTTAGGTTAATTAGCAGAAGGTCTACAACATGAGGAAGGTTGGGAGGGGGCGGGGACATGGCAGCGATTAAGATTAACTTTTTACAACATAAAAATCAAATTTGTAGATTTTATCAGAATACAAAACTACTAAGGCTCTTGGTGAGGAAACGATGTTCCATGTGACTGCACTGGAAAACGCAGATTAAAATCAGCATAGTTAAGCAAAATCTTTAACCGTTCAATAAAAAAATAAAATAAAATAAAAAATCTTATCAGGATGACTCATAATATTAATTCTAAAAATAAAAAAAATAAAATAAAAAAACGTTAAACTTTGTGCAAGAAGAACTGAAATTTACTACTGTGTCGCTACCCCAAATCTGAAGGCTGAAACAACTTGAGCGGAGTGCAGCACCACAGAGAGCGGTCCGGTCCGGTCCGGACCCGGGTCAGGAGTCTTACCTGTTTGTAGGCGTCCAGCAGGAAGCTGTTCCAGATGGAGCGCAGCCCCTCGGATGTCAGCATGCGTCGCCACTCTCCGCAGCCGGCGGAGCGCGACCGGCTCAGTAGCGCCACGACGCGCTTCACCAGCACCACGGAGTCGTACAGAGCCAGAAAGAGACAGTTGGAGAAGAAGCCGGGCAAGATCTGGAGTGTGACAAGCAGGTCTTCACTCGCACTTCCCATTTTCTCTTTTTGACGGTTCAGTGGAGAGGCTGAAGACCGCGGCTCTGATCTGCTGCCCTCATAGTGTCGGATCTGCGCCAGTCTTTGCGCCCGAACCCCTCTGATATCCAGCACCTCCCTGGAAAGGATGGACTCTGTAGTTAATGTTGAGTCCCACGGCTTATCTTTGCTGAATGATCCTGACGTCAGATTCGGCGCAGACCTCCAGTCTCCTCCTTTCTCTCCTCCCTCAGAGGCGTCCAGACTTACTGGATCAAACAACAGATTTCCTTCCTTTGTCCACTTTGTCCAAACACCGAAGAAAAGATCTCATAAAAGAGGGTCTCCATGTTCCTAATCTAATTTTGTGGGCACCCCCCTAACAGGGTCGCAGTAAAGAAATGTGACGACCTTTTGTTAATTAAAGTTTTTGATCTGCAGCCATCTGCAGTTTGGACAGTTTGGTCCCAGCTTTTCCCGTCTACAAGGTGTCCTTTGGGGACAAAACATTCATTGTCACGGATGCTTGCAAGTCTGAGGATTGTATAATCTGCATGACCCTGTAGCAGAGACCACCTAGTGATTGGCAACCAACAAGCAGTTGAATGGGTCCACCTGATAAAGGCTGGAGAATGTTCAGGTCTTGGTTTGTTTTCAGACCATGTAACCTTTAATCAAAGGATTGTTTTGTTGTGATTAAAGCTTTTCAATATCATACCAAGGAATATTAGGTTATTATATTTGACATGTTTCAGGCTATTAGTGTCAATGGAAAAGATAATAAAATGCCACAGACAGCAGTGCAGTATCTGAATGTACAAGTGAAGCCAACAAAGGATCATTTTTTAGCTCTTGGCTGTTGCAATTACTAAGGAACGATTTCCTGATTGGTCATTTTTGCTGTTGATTGAGGTAGATTAGCTCAGACAAAGTAGAATAAGCTGTGATCATTTGTACATTTCTACTTGAAACACGATAAACTCGTAGCAAATCAAAAAATCAAAAAATAAAAGGCTATGACGTGTCCAGCATCTGACTGTGCAATAACTGTTGTGATAAAAAGAATGAGCAAAGTTTTTTTTTTACGATATACCACTAAAATGTATAATGGAAGCTTTTTTAAAAGTATTTACAAAGTGTGTGTGTATTCCTTTCAAAGAATTTGTTTTGGTTTGCATGTAACATGCAAAGCAGCACCGAATGCATGTCCCTGATGACGCCAGGTGAACGTCAGATAGTTTAATTTGCTGCTGCCAGGTTGAGTTATTTTTATTTTGCTTTTCATTTACATGAAATCTATTATTAAACTTCAACAAAGCAAAGTGGCTCATGCGGATATAAGTGGTTTGCAAAAGTATTCAAACGCTTTGAACTCTTCATCCTTTTGTTATTGTTTGTTTTTAACAGAAACTTTTATTCCACGGTCCAACATAAACTACTCTCTAATTGCAACGTGGGATGAAAATGAAACATGGTTTGTAAAAGATTTTACAAAAAGCTACACACTTGTTGGATTTCCATTCTATCCACAGACTGACTGAATCACATTCCTCAGAATTCATCGCATCGGAGACGTCACAGATAAGAACTCAGCCCTGCAATAAAACCCGGAGCTGAACAGATAAGAGTCGTCTTTTGAGGCCCAGCCTCTCACAGCAGAGACACACGGGTGAAATCGAACACAGTAGTTTGGTGGAGCTGAGCAGGGGAGGCGAGGGAGAGGGGTGCTCTGTGAGGCAAAGGCTCGGCTTGGAGACTTCAGCTTCGAGCGTTCAGGCACCTCCGAATGGCTGCTATGGGGATTTCTCAAACGTGCATGAAAGAATCAAAGCAACACTTCAGGTATTTGATAAGGGAAATACCTAAAGTTGCCTACCGATCTGCGTATCGGTGTATAAATGTGTGAGCGTTTGTGAGTGCGAATGGGTGAATGTGACTCTAGTGTAAAGCGCTTTGAGTGGTCAAAATGATTGGAAGAGCACTATATAAGTTCAGTCCATTTACCATTTATAACATGACGTAAAGCTCAGAACACCTCCAACCCCCTTTAACTTTATTAATAATGTCATTGATAGTACATTGTTAATCATAATTATTAATAATTTCATAGGCTAAACATCAATTTTGATTACTAACTCACTGGAGGACTCTATTAATTGAAGTCTGAAGGAAGATGTTTTCTCTAGATTTTCTTAAAGGGGAAGGGTTCAGGATAAGATATAGACACTTCACCCACGACAGCCTTGCCTCTGTCAGACTGCCCTATAGAGCAGGTGTGGCTACAATCCAGTAGCTTGCCACCATCAGCATGCAAATGTGTGTGTGAATGGGTGAATGAGAATGTAATGTGAACAACCTTTGGGTCCTGTGGACTCAATAAGGCACCATGTAAGTACAAGCTATTTACCATTTTACCATCATGTTACAATGTCATTCCCTCATCAATAAAATACCTGCGGTGTTGCTTTGGTTCTTTAATACAAGTTTAAGAAATCCATGAATCTCTGGTGGTACTTCCTCTCACAAAGTGCTGCCTGTTTCCTCAAAGTTCCTCCGTTGAGCTGCAGTCTCCAGCCAAGCTTTCGCCTCAGAGAGCGAAAGCTTGTGAGAGCTCCACCAGACTAGTGGCAGCAGCAGTTAGCAAGCATCTTGTGGAACTGCGTGTTTTCTGAGTGTATCGCATAAACTACATCTCAGCCCTTAAAATGGTTGCAAGCTGGATAGTGGAAAGGGATTGTTGTGATGACGTGTTGAACAGAGAGTGTTAGACAGGGCAGGAGGTTCTTAAAGAGACAAAGTCAAATTATATGTGTTATGTGAAGGTAAGACAGTTACTTGTGCTATTAAATTGCACTCTGTGCCTGGAGAATACATTATACTGCCCCTTTAAGTGGCATCATAGAAAAGAGGGCTGGATGCAGGCCATATTTTTTATTCTACTCATAAAAATTCTGAATGCCATGGATCTTTTTCCTTTCACTTCCCAACTATGTAGTGTTTTGCTTTGGTTTGTGACATTGAAACCAAAATGAATACTTTGAACTTGATGGTTGGAATGTGACAAATGTGGGAAAACTAAAGATTTATGATCAGTTTCCAACTGAATTTATGTAACTTAAAAAAATAATCTTGAAAGGGCAGCTATGGCGATGGATACAAATCCTGCTCTGAATCAGTCTCACGCCTCCTCAGGGTGTGTAGTTCCAGGCTTAAGGTGTTCCCAGTCAGATCTAGTTCTAGCTTGCATTGTGAGGTTTGTCATGTCAGGTCTTGTTTTCATTGTCAGCTGTGGTCAGAGTGTTCCTGCAAACATCCGGCTCCGCAGAGAGCGGCTTTTGTTTTGCTTTATTAAAATAAATCCTTTTCTTGTCTTTGAACATCCTGCTTTAATTCGGGTCTGTTTTGTCTGAGCAGCATATCATGTACAGTGAGAAAAGCACGTAAATATGTCCGATGTGTCAATTGGCATTAAACTCCTACCACATATTGGCACCAACCCAAATAATTCGCACACAGTGAAATAGAATCAAATTAGTCCACAAATGAGTATATGGGTAAAAAAATAAAAAATGCATGGTACAAGTAAAAAAATGTTGATTACAATTACTAGAATTTAGTTAATAATTTGTGGAAATATTCTTGGTAATAATAAATTCTAGTCATCATTTCTCTGGTGTAATTTTTTCACACTCTGTTACAAAGAATTTCTGCGTCTTGTTCTGAAAATCCTTCATGTGCCGCTTAGTACCAAGTTTTTAACTTTTTAAAAGTTGATACTAGTCAGATCATTCTGATCATTCTGTGTCATTGCACACACACAATGTGGAATGACACACTGTGTGTCATTCCACATTGTGTGTGTGCAATGACACACTGTGTGTCATTCCACATTGTGTGTGTGCAATGACACATGCAGAGATCAGGTTTGCTCTGACCTGACCAGATGTTATTCTTCCTTTATTTCACTGGCTTCTCCAAATCTTTCAAGCTTCAAGAAGCTTCAACATTATTTTGCTTCAGCAGTGGAGCCTTCCAGAGTGAGCATAGAGGCCATTGTAGCTGACTACATTTCTTCTTATTAAACAAACACTACTTTATGACACTACTCTGCTGGTGCTTTTTCACTCTTGCAGCTGCTGAAGTCTCAATGACTTAGAAATACTTTTGCAAGAGTTTCCAAACAGTGACTTTGTTCTCTTATCCTTTTCTGTATTTCTTTAGATCAGGCTATGATGTGTTCATTTTAGACATTTTTCAGCCTGTTCACAGGTTATATTTGTGATTTATTGACTGTACATGCCAGGCTGTAATGAGTCCTGGGTGTGCCTGCTGAAACTAAACATGTGGTTAATCCCACCAAATTTATGATATAATAAATGGGATTATATTTTCACACAGGGCCTGGGTGGGTGATTTTTTTTTTCTCTTGATAAATAAAATCCTCATTTGTAAACTGCTATTGTATTTGTTGTATTTATCTTTGTCTGATGTTAATCTTTGTTTGATCACAATCATTTAGGTGTGTCAAAAAAAAACTGAAGAAACTTGCTTTCTGTGAGAGCACAAGTTTCCATGCAATATGATTTACAACTTGACAAACAGATTCTCTTGGAAATCCACTTTAATTATAGCATCTCACACTTTCGAAATGAATTTGCGCTGATGAGGTTTATCCTCATAGTCTTCCCTTTGTTCGGACTTCCCAGAAACTTCCTCTTCAGGCAACAAATGCATACGAAGCCAATAGAAGACAAAGACAGGAAGAATTAGGACAGAGATGACGTTTACTTGTTTTGTTATCCTACCAGGACGGTTTCCTTTGACATGGATGTGGTGTAGTTCATTAAATTCCAAAACTAACTTATTATATGGCTGAGTGGATTTTCAGCTTTGGACAATGATTTCTGTAGGTCTGTGCCCACCATTAGACAGTGAGGAGCCAGCAGTAAGACAGTTGTAATATTTACGCAAAATATTTTCTCATGTTCTACTTTCTCCACACCCCCCTTTACCAGTCGCTAATTGGTTGCTCTGAAGGTCGTTTGTTCTGTCCTGGTCAAGCTCTAAACGGGTAGACATTTTTTAAATTATGTTAAGTAATCCTCCACCCCTGCTCAAGCTTGACTCCACGTGGTTGTCTACTGTCAACACTTTCGGTATATCCTCCATGAGGAGCGGAGAAAAAAAAAATTGTTTCCATTCTGGACCTCCATTGCCCAGTCTTGGAAAAAGGGAAAAACATGTTCATTTGGAAAAATGGATGAGAGGACGGATGGAACGCAATTGGGTTTCTTCCCTTGTTTCTTGGAAACATTTCATCTGTCTTTCTTCAGTTTTCATCATCTCATCGTGTGATAAGTGTTACAGACTTATAAATTGCTGAAAGGACAACCATACTAAATAAGACTGTTAAGGTCACATAACTCACCTGTTCATCTTATGTGTCATTTTGTACCATGTATTTCATCTCATAAGAATATCTGCTTATGTAATGAAGCTGGGTTGACATAACCCAAACCCTCTTCACATCTCTGAGACTTTTTAAAGGTGTTCGTGTCTTACATCCAATAGATATGCTGATAGATGACCTGTTGAGATTCCATGAGTGAACGCATGAATGCATGCCTGGTCACAACGTTACAAAGAGTCAAGCAAAATTCTGCAACCTTAAAATAACTTCAGTCTTCAAAACATACCTAGTGATTCTTTGTAATGTTATTTTGCAAGCTGCCTTTATGTTTGAGTTAAATTATTATATACCCTGAATTCTAAAATGGTGAAAAAAGCAATTGTTTATGAAACAACATATTTGTTTCATTTTTTTTACACCACATTGGACACATCAGACAGTAACTCCGTCTGGTCATGCTTAAGATGCTCTGTTTGCAGATGTTCTGTTTGCAGGAAGTGTTTCACATGGAAATAGATGGTGACAGATTATACAACACTGCGTTTGGTTCAAACCACCAAAAAGTTCTATGTAAATGAACCGACCAATTCAAAAAGAAGCAAACAGTTTGATTGTCAATCCATATTTTGTGGCAATTCTGGAAGGCAAACTTGGCACAACATTAAAAAAAAAAGTCCAATGTTTGCATATAAAATTACTACAAAACCCACCTCAAGCATTCCAAACTATCACTTAAAAAACTTGACCCTCATGAATCAACATTCATTGTGTTTATATGCCCAGTAGACTAAACATCAGTTCTTCTATTCTATCCATATTGGCTTCAAGTTTAGTGAAAAAGTAAGGGAACTGACATTCTTACTCACAAAATGATTTCTTGCTAAACAGAGAAATACCAATTTGCAGTTGTTAGGGAAAAAAAGTAAAATGGTGACCATGACTCAACATGGGTCTTTCTTTGACATCTGTTGTTAAAATGTGAAAATTTGTCATGAAGATGAGCTAAATGTTAAATATGTTTTCAGTTAGAAACAACACTAACATGTTGTTTGTTCAAATTTGAAAGTAAGAAATGGTAGATGCCTCTGATTTATCTGATCTCTGCAGACAAAGTCTTCCCTTTCCAGTATTTTTGTAGCTCTAACTTAAACGTAGGCCATTGAATGAAAAGTATTACAGGTATCACTGGTGAAAGTATTATTCCTCAAACCTGGAGGTCTCCAAAAGAGGGCTGAAAGTCTGGAGCTGTTTTTTCTGGTTAACGCTCCTGGGTCTTCCGTCTGGTGTTTGGATATTCATGATTACTGTTGGTGTGGTAATGAAAACCAATATTCCCCTGTTCATCTGAGGAAAGACCTTGGACAGTTAAAAGATCATCAAATCACTAAACAAAGTCTGTTGGTTGTTCCCCATTTGCTTATTAGGTACAAGCAGATTCGCCAAAGCAAATATGATCAGCAGACCTTAAATTCCTTGAAAATGGGGAAATGCACCCTATGACCCAGACAAGGAGATAAATCTTCCATTTATTATTCTCTAACAAGAGGCTATTGATAAAAAAAAACCCAGCAATGCACCACTGGCTTAAAAAAAAAAAAAAAAAAAAGAAGGAGGGCTGACATGAAAGTTGAAGAAAGTTTTGGTCTCTCAAACCTTTTATTCTTCTTTTTAAAAGTAATCAAATTAATACAATTAAGAAATAAAAAGTAAATTAATTATCCAGATCCTGAATAAACAAGTATTTTTTTGTTTGTTTTTTGGTGGTCCAATCAGCTCATTCATTATCTGTTTTCTTTGATTGGTACTGTGAATTGATCATTTCACTGTTAAAAACTCTCTAGACGTCATTAGTTTCTATGGTATGTCCACCAAGACCAAATTCCAAATCCAAGTGTGCCATTTCCATTGTTTTGACCCTGTTGACCTCTTGTAGCCAAACAATGTCACACAACTTTTCTAATGTTGATATTTCTTTTCTGAATTCCTAAAACATCTTCTAGAAGGAAAGACACCCTTCACGGGACAAGTCAGGACTGCAGGTCCTGACTTGGAATGGACAGGACAACCTGCAGCACCACCCTCTTCCTGCTCTGTCATCCAATTGAAATGTTGTTATTCATTGTCTCAGTGGACCAGTTGTGGTCTTCAAAACAGCTTATGTTGCCTGAGTGGCCTTTTGATGCATCCCTTCCCCAACAGACCTGAATTCCCTCATCAGCATATCATGCAGTTCTGCAGAGGCCTGTTATTCTCCTATTCATTGGCTTTGGTTGTGTTGAAAAGGGATGCATCTAAAAAGTGCATGACAGCTCTTGAGGAAAGGACTCTAAAATGTCTAGAGAAATGTTCTGCATTCTTCCATCACAGATGTGGAGATGAGCATTGATACAACCTCATTATTAGCCCCCAATAGTCAGGAGGCTTTAACACTGAAATTGTTTTTTTTTTTTTCTTCCATTTATCCCAGATTTCTCCAAGCAACAAAGGTGGATTCTGCATTTGGACAAGGCTTGTAGAGCTTGACAGAGATTTCCCAAAGCATTTGCTTGTTTCTGTGTTTCTTTCAGGCATTGACGAGTGTTGGTTCTTGATGCTGTGCCGTGTTTTGAATTGGGAATCACAGCCGTCCAGGTAACATCTTGATATTTTTTTCCAGATTTATTTTTTCCAGATGAGTTCTGTCCTACAGAAGAAGAAATCTGCAAATGTTTTAAATTGTTTCTCTGAGGAAAAATGCTTTTCATAAAATTTTCTGGAATTGTGGGCCAACCCAATTAACCTCATGAGTTAGGGGGTTGACTGAAAAAGTAATTAATGTTTTGCACTTCAACAATGAAACAGGCTGGAGGACCAACACTGATCTTGTCCAAGATGGAACTGAATCAACGTTGTTTTCCTGTTTCTGTTTCCACTCCACCGTCCTGTGCCATCTGATGAACTTTGCTTCAATAAACGCATTCATTAAGTTGGAACCAGAACATGGAGTGGGGACTGAGTAAGAGTAGGTCACTGATCAAAAGACTCCATCGTAAACAAACCGTACATGACTTGGGGCATGTCTACTTCGACATATTATTTTTTTCCCAAAATTTTCTTGTGATTGTAGCATGTAGTGTTCATTTCTCATGAGTGAACTCACAAATTTCTAATACCATCACACTTTTATTTGTGCTGTTGTCTGCACATATAAGAGCAAAATTACCTTCAAATAATAAGCTTTCTGTAAGATTTTCTTTGTGTTTATGCTGCAATTTTAATATTTTTCTAAAATCACTTATTGTGAAGAAAATATTGCCGCTTACTGATTTTGTTCATAGAAATGAAGTCAAGGAACATTTTGGTATTGTAGTAGATTTTTATTTCCAAGCATACCTCAAATTCTGAGTAAGACATTTAATTCAGAGAATCGAGTAACGGCAGGCTCTAAACCAAAGTCGGATGTGTACCCAGCAAACAGATCATAGGCCAGTACTTCTCTAAAAGCAGAAACAGGCTTAAGGTACCCATTATCAGACTCTATCTAACCAAAGATCAGTTAATGTGTTAATCATTTATGTCTGCACAACATGTTGGCGATTCATGTTTACTGTCAGTTACCAGTGCTGTCACAGTGGAAGTTTCCAATGAAAAATCAATTTGAGAATTTGCCAGAGAAGCTTTGGTTTGCTACAGTGATGAGGTTTTTATTGGTTTCTTTCACCTGTGGGCTCATAACAAATGGTAAATGAACTTGATTTACCATTTTAGTGCTTTTCTAGTCATACAGCCACTCAAACAAGTTACATTGGAGTCACATTCAGAAATGCAAATTCGGTGACAAACAGATTAACAGTAACGTCCAATTGGCCTTGTGGTGGAGCACCAAGCTGGAACTGAACACACAACCATCTACTTGGAAAACCTCTCTTCCCTCTGAGCCACAGCCATTCCAAATGACGTGTAAGAACACCTAAATCAATCCTTTACTTGTCTGGAAAATTTTCCTTATCCCAGAAAAAGTTTAATCTAATATAGGGAAATGTTGTATTTTCCTGGTACAGTATGCAGTTAGGGTGATGATAATAATATTATTTCATTTTCTTTGAGGGTTTTCAACTTGCTTAAAAAATGCAGTCAGGTGATTGTTCCAGATAAATTTTCCTCTGCTCAGATAAGAGAACTTCAATCATGGTTTATATGTTTATGGGGAGAAAAAAAATCATCTTAGGCATGACGCAAATAAAATTAATGTTTAAAAAAAATATATATAAATTTTGCTTTATTGTTTGTTATGAAAGCTGGGAATTACTTAAAAATGTATTTATTTAATTTAAATTCAAAAATACATCAGTAATCCAAAAAGGGAAACTAAATGCTGGTTTAACTCACATTTAAGAATTTTCTCCAAAGAGCTGTTATAGATGCTGACAAAGGATAGCAGTCTGAATTACAGCGACTCTGAAAAAGCCTCTGACTAGAGATACTGTTTGTAAAGCACTTTCATGGGAATATTCACAGTTGTCTGTAATTTCCTTTATCTCATAAAGAATCCTTCTGTGCACAATAATTTCCAGTTGTTTTCTAGAGTAGTCACCAGAATTATTATTTTTTTGTTTTGTTTTGTTTTGAAAAAAAAAATGTCTTTGTAAATTATTTGCTCATGAATATAAAATCCTTTTGTGATAAAAATATTAAAGTAAGATTTGGGTATAATAGTTTTCATAACCAAACAATTAACATTAACCTAAACATGGTAGAAACACTATACCACTTATAATATCCATGTGTTTTAGTGCATGCTCTTTTTTTAGGAATTTTGTCTCCTTTTGGGATATGCACTGAATAAAGAGACAGTACTTTAAAGAGAAGAAATCAATAACTGTGACACTGTGCTTTGAACTCCATTACAGAACCGACTGGCAAATATGTAACAACGAGTAAGTCAGTGTAGGTGGTATAACCTTATATAATGTTACAAAAGAGTGGGGCCAGACTGGAAGAGTTCATTCACACAACACCGGCTCTGTGTTTGTCTGCATTTTGACCTCAGTCGCTGGCAGAGATTTCACAGCACACATTTTATGACTGGGTGAACTGGTGACGTGGAAAAAGTGCTGCTTTCGCTGTATAGTAAATCTGCCTTCATAATTGGTCAGAACTGTGACCAACCACATTCCACATTCACACCTAATGCAGCATAAAGACGCAGTAAATGTACTTTTTAACTTGAAGCTGTGTTAAAAGTAGAAACAAAATGGACAATGTAAGAATATGAACAAGTTTATGATAGCAAGACAAGTAGGACAAATATCCACACACGCATGCATACACGTTTATATCTCTTGCGCTCCGAATCCCCCTGGTCACATCTCAATTCAGCATCCCACAGATGCTAAATTGACTTTTTCAATCCATGGAAGCCCCACCCTGCAACTTATAGGACTTAAAAGATCTGCACTAATGTCTTTCTGTCTGAAACCACACCACACCATGGCTTTAGAGGAGTCCATGCCTCAACAGGTCAGGATGTTGTGGCAACAAGCATGGCATCAAGGAACTGCTTAGCAGGGGTTGATATGAATGATAGGTGTATGAGAGTGAGAGTCAAATCCTAGTAATTTTTGAAATGTTGCTGGAGTAGATCAGAAGGTGCTATCATGGATTTGAAGATGTCTGGTGTAGGAACCTCAGGTCTCATCATGGTCTTCTTCATATGATTTGTTGCCAAACCATGACCTTCACCTGAACTGGAGCAACTGGAATTACTGTTAGTTACTCCAAGTCTGAGACATGGAGGAATTGAATAAATTACAAGATCTTAGTGTCTTGTAATTGAGTGATGGGACTTGAATAGATGAATCAGGAGTCCATATGCTGTAACAAAGACTGTTCATGCAACAGAAGGAAAAACATTAATTTTCCATAAGCAACTAGGAATTTTTAGAGCACCTGCAGCTTCTTATTTTCACATTATAATTATATGTTTATTATAATATACTTTAATACTACCGTATGATTTCTCCTTTCATCATCTGCTTAAAGCAAAGAACAGTCACCCTCCTCTCCAAGACTGCAAATTGACAGTATCAAAGACACTAATCAGTCATGCTTGAGTCCCCCCTTCAGTTTGGCCCAAGGTCTTACATAGGGTTAGGGTTAGGGTTCATGGTTTTATTTTTTCTGAAGCTTTGCAAAATCAAATCCCATTGTGTTAACTTTGAAACTGAAACTTGTTAAATGGATTTTTAACTCTTATAATTTATCATTCAACTAACTAAACAAAGCTGCTCTGGTGCAGCTGCTGTTGGTTCAAAGCACAGCTGTTAGATTATTGACAATGTGAATTAAGTTCTCAATATTCCACTTTTTTGATTTTTGTTTTTTGTTTTGTCTTCACTTGGAGGTCTATCTGTTACTGAGATCAGGACCTGCTGGATGAAGCATGTACAAGGCTTAAAACCAAGTTGATAAGGCATTTTAAATTCTATTCCCAGGGCCATGGAAGTTATTTCCTCCAGGTTTGAGACGTTAGTGCAGAATAAACAAGCTTGACTTCATGCACGAAATGCAAACACAGCACTTGACTTGTTGTAGCTGAAACCTGAAACTTGTAATTGTGAACGTTGCTGCCTGTGTTTCTGCACCAACGCCTTATGCTCCTGTCATAACTTTTTACGCAAACTTTGAAACTTTTCAAGTGTTTGAATAGCTATTACTGTCAGTTGCAGGATCCTAATCACACATAATGCTAAAAAAATGTAAAACTTTAGTCCAGTCAAACAATTCACATGAAAATGTCTGGGTATTTATCTTTACTTGGAGCTTGGATCTCATTCTTCCTTGAGTGTTCCAGGATGAGCTTCTCTTGAATCGTGCATCTTCCTAAACCACTCAATAGGAAATATGTCTCCCATATGTTTGTTAATCTTAGATGGACTTAGGCCCAAGACTCTTCATTACTTTATAGACAAATATGATTTTAAAAGCTATTCTTTTCATACAGGAAGTCAGTGAAGTGATTTAAGTGCTGCTGGAATATTCTATGCGTTTTTGGTGTTGATCCAAACTCTGACTCAAGGTTTTGAGTGAACTGTGGTTTCCTGATTAAATTTTATTTTACTGTTGTATGTTGTTAGTCTAGAAACTTCCATTTCTGTTGGGCTATCATATGATAAGCAGAGTGGAGATACAACCAAACACAGTTGGACTTTAGAGTGTGGGCATATGCCTTTTTATAGACTTTAAACAGTAGTGTAAACTTTGCAGCTTTTGAACCGTCAGATAGTGTGGGAGTGGCTCACTTATTTTACACGTTGAGAGTGTAGGAATAGAAATAACTGTTAAAATGATCAGACTGCAGAGTTAGAACGGGAAGGAAATACTAGATTTTTCACCGTGTCTGTGACACAGTAATCACAATGTAAGAAAAGAATCGTCTCAAAGCAGAAAAACTCTGTCATACTTTCTGCACTTAGCAGAGACTATGACAGGCATATCGACCAGTCTGGGAGTACAGACAGACAGCAAACACCCAAATAAACAGAGATATCGCTGAGGCACAGAGCAAGCAGGAAATCAACCGGACATATCTGATTATTTGTTTGATGAGAATCGAATGTATTTGGTTTAATGTCTGGTCGAGGTGTCCTTCACATGGTATTGTATACAATTACCTGCTTCAACTGGTACCTGGACTGTACAAAAAAAAAAATAAATAAATAAATATTTATTTTAGCTTATGGTCTCAGAGAAAAAAAGTGTTTTACATAAAATGTTGTGGTCTTCAGTATGGGAATCCAAAAAGCCTTAACTCCTACAACTTTGTTGCTATCTAGAAAAAAATATTAGTTAGTAATCATGTATTTACCCTTTATATGGAAACTCCAGCATTGCAACATTTAGTAAAACCATGTGCAACTAAAAGTTCACTTGAACTTTGCTGACATAAAATGTCTGGTATATTATCACTTTTTTTTTTCTCCTTACAGTGGATAAAGACCCTTGTAGAACAGAAAACATAAGTAAGAACCTGACTAGTCTTTGCATGGTTCTTTACCATTTAGAATGTACTGAGAATAGCCTGAGAATTTTTAGGCAGTAGAAAAGAGATGAACACACCAGGTAATAATTTTTTTTTTTTTTTTTTGCTTGCTTGTTTGCTTCCTTTTGCATGTTTCTGAAAACAAACAACAAGAAAACAACAAACAACAAGAAAACTGTATTCATGTGACATAAAATTATTTAGTAGGTAATTCTAATGCAGTAAAGAAAAAAATATATACGTGCATTTTTATTTTACCAGTCTTTTCAGCCTCCGCGGTGCGCATATGAGAGCAGAGAAATACTTCCCTCTAGTGGCTAAAACGTGATTGTATACTTTTTGTGTAATCAACCACAAACTTTAATCAAAGGCGTGTTATAATCTGATTTATTCAATTAAGTTCATTGTCCCCGAAGAAATGTATGAGTCTAACTGCGGCCTATAGGTTTTACGCAGTCATCGTGCATCTCTATCCTGATAGCAGAAGTTGAAATGCAGCCCATAGTGAATGCCTGAGATTAGACACTATTTTTGTAATGATGTTGCTTTGAAAATGCCACTCACAAAATGGTGCGGGTTTGACGTAAGATTCAGCGTTTATGCGGAAAAGCGTCTTTAAATGCTCCACCCTCTAATACCGGAAACAAGCCCAGGGTGTCATGTGATGTTAGCTTCTGGTTTAGCATGTAGAAATCGGAGATAAAATCATTAAAGGTAGGTAAAATCTTTTAAATCGTTGTTTTGTTTTTTGTTGTAAAAACCTACATGCTGGTTAAGCAGCTGTTGGTGGCTGAACTTGATTAACGAACGAAGTTAAACTTAGCTGCCTTGTTAGCTTGTTATATTTAACATAAACGCTGCACCAGAAGAAACGTACAGCTTCTCCTCGTTTATTATAATATCTTGTTGTTAAAACATTTTCTTTCTCCACAGAGTCGTAGAGAGGGAGATAAAAACACATCATGGCAGATGTGAGTATGGTTTATTTACTTCTAATAGCAGCTTCAACAGATATTTTACGCAATAATAATATGTTAACTCTATAAATGATCGTCAATATCATTTAGTCTGATGGGATTAAGCTTGAAAACCTGGTGCGTTTAGGTGAAGATGGAAAACTAAATGCTGGGGCATGAAAGAAATGACTTTAATCCGCTGTTTGCTTCTGTTTACGTGAATCACTGGGTCAGTCAGGAGTCTCATGATGGGTTGTAGACAGAGCAGACCAGATATATCCAACTGTTTTAACAGTCATTCTAGCAAAATCATCTGTAGAGTTCTCTATCGAAGTAGCTAAAACATTCACAGTCTTCAACTCTGCTGCTGAGAATCAAGGAAATATTTTTTTCAGAAACATAAAAAAATTAATAAAAAGGATGATGAATTACAATTTATGATATCAATTACTGCATTATAGGACACAGCTGCCATGTAGCCCCATCAAAATGGGACAATGTCACTGAACTTCTGGGTTCTAGACTCTTTTTATCAGAATTTCAAACCGAGTCAATTTAAATTCCAACCAAAGGATCTAATATATTATTATCCGTGATTCAGAATGGGGCCATAAAAAGTCTGTATTTAATTTAGTGTAAAAATGGTTACAGAGTAGGTTGGTAACTAACTTAGAAGTAAAATATAAAGGACTAGTTTAGATCAGGAGTTTTGAACTGACATATATTTAAGGAAAGAAAATTTATATAGATCTTTCATTTGTTATGTGGTCACTGACAGAATATGCTGTCTGCTCCTTGACATTCAGCACTTCTGCTGGTTTACTCACTGTGATTAGATCCCATGAAAGACCTAATAACCATGTTGTTTAATCCAGTTACCTACATGTTTTTTTCTTCTACAGGATTTAAAGAGATACCTGTACAAACAGCTGCAAAGGTTGGTGGTGTTGAAGAATCACGGTTGGCAGTTCGGGGTTTCTTCAAAGTTGCTAAATCAGCTATTTGTTCTCCTCAGTGTTGAAGGTCTTCACGCTGTTGTTGTCACAGACAGAGATGGCGTTCCAGTTATCAAAGGTAAGACCGGGCCTCCTGTGACAGCCGTTGTAATGAAAACCTTTAAATGTATTCTATGAGTTGCATATATTTTCTCTGGAGATGGTTTCTCTTTCTCTTTCTCTCATGTGGATGAATGCTGTGTCCCTGCAGTTGCCAATGACAACGCCCCTGTCCATGCCCTGAGACCTGGATTCTTATCCACCTTTGCTCTTGCTACGGATCAGGGCAGCAAGCTCGGCCTCTCTAAAAACAAGAGCATCATCTGCTATTACAACTCCTACCAGGTTAGAAGATGCATCATATTCTGGTGTTAGACAACTTCCTCAAACACAGTTCATTTTTTTTTTTTCTTAATGTCTTGTCTACGCAATGTCAAAAAGAACGACGGGAGACTCAGGCTCGTTTAGCAGCCACTGAGTCAACCGCAAACACTTGTGTGTGTGCGAGTGAAATGTGAGGCCATCTGTCTGACAATTGAAGCTTGACGTAATGTGGGTTACTCACATGATGATTATTTTTGAACGAAGCATCAACAGCGTGGCTGCAAAAAGAATAGCATCAATGAGCTATGATCACTCCACCAGACCTCTTTCTGCATGAAATGTTGTAGTGGGAGCACAACAAGAGAGATGTGTACATATATGGGTCTCCAAGGCTCAATGAGGTCAAGCAATACTAGGAAAAAGAGCGGGCCAAAATTCTATCATAGTGATTTGAAACTGATAGTCAGAGAGAAATGTTGTGCTGAAAGTGCGTTAGACGAGGTGGTACCGGTAGCTGTAAGGGGGACGGTTTCCCATAACTAGATTAAATCATAGTGTAGAGTTAATACTAGAAACAGTGAATGTTTTTTTGTTGTTGTTTTTTTCACAAATAGTATTAACCCCTAGCGTTTTCTGTCAGGATTCAACTATGACTTCTTGGAAATACTCAAATACGTAAATCTGCATGTGGTTATTTTGTGTTTTCTTAAAACCTTCTGAAAAAGCACATTTAGATGTCGTGCAATCTCCATTTAATGTTCCTAATTGACAAAAAACATTTAGTTTTTTTTTTTTTATTTCAAAAATGTTTTGTGATTGTGTCACATCAGCACCCAAGGCTCCAGTTTCCGATCACATCTTACCCTTTAGTTGATAATATTGATTACTTGATTTTGGTCCACGTTGATAGGATTTGATATTCTGCCTCCATGATGCCGTGTTATGTTTGTGCTGAACAGATTGTGCAGTTTAACCGGCTCCCTCTGGTCATCAGCTTCATCGCCAGCAGCAACGCCAACACAGGTGAAATGCATTGTTTCAGCCATTTTGAAAGGTGGATAACAGCTGAGCTAAGACGTGTTTCTGTGTCCTCAGGCCTCATCATGAGTCTGGAGAAGGAGTTGGCTCCACTAATAGAGAATCTGAGGCAGGTGGTCGAGGTGACATGAGTTCAGATCGGCAGCAGATTGCACCAAATTGCTCCCAACTCATCATATTCCTGTCGGTTTGCTGAGATGTTCATGTCATGTTGGGGAGATTTCTGTAGTTTCTCATTGTTTATGGATCAGTTTAAATAAACTTTGTGCTCCGTTTGCCAAGGTTTCATTCTTCTGTTGAGTTAAAGTCTGAATAAATGTTCACATTTTGACAACTAATATGGTGCCGCCTCTTTTTCTCTTACCTTCCTATATGTCACTAAAATTGTCTACTGTACTATATTTCACATATTTTACATTTTAATGTATGTTGGACTTTGAATTAAAAGAGCACATATAACTGAAAGTCAGGAATTTAAACCTTCAATGGAGGTTTGTTGGAAAAAAAGTGAACATTTTATAAAACAAGATTAAAGATAGATATACTACAGACAGTTTGAGTTTTTATTTAATCAGATACATTTCAATTAGCTTTACTCCCACTTGAGGTGAATTAAAAAAAATAATTATATACATAAACATAACATAAAGCATTCTGATTCACTTCAAGCACCTGTTATTCTGCTTCTACCCTCATTTATGTTGAGTCTATAAAGCTACAAGTCAGTCATAACGCAAATATAACCAAAACCATTCCTGCACTGCAGTGTGTCCATCAAAACTACACTGACATGTCTCAGTTCACAGCTAACATTGTTTTGAAAGTGCACATTGTAACAAAAGAATTTAGTTTGATATTTACATAAAACATATTTGCGTTTTTTTTTGTTTTTTTTTCTTCAGTGAGAGCACTGCTGTTCACCATAATTTTTTTTTTTATCCAGGAACTCTACAGAACTGTCAAAATCCTTCAATAGGTTGGTAAAAGACCTCTTGTAAGATGTGTTGTGCAACACATTCCAGATCTGCCTCATTCCTTCAGATATCCTGGCATCTTCTGTGAGAATGGAGCTATTGTCCTGTTTCTTCATGGATGACCATCATCGCCCTTTTCTTATCTGAGACTGAAAGCAAAAGCAAAGATTACAAATGCTGATTTGAGAACACTGGTTTCAGAAATGGTGATGGTTTCAAAAAAAATAAAAAATAAAAGCCACAAGTTGGTTTTTTTCTTCTTTTTCCAGCAATGGTTGCAAATTTAGTTGTGAAACAGAAGAGATGAGGAGCAGCAAGAAAGGAAATCATATTACAGTAATAAGGAAGTAGATTTATGGTACGTAAGCTTAAATGTTTCAGACCCAAAAGCAATGTGTTGTAATAATTGACTTTCCCTCAGCTGCTCAATCCATGCAATCCCCCCTGTTTGACAAAAATCTGGTAAACATCTAATCATTGTTTACCAATGATTCAATTTTATGGCTTATTGCAATCCCTTGCAATAAGCCATGCAAAGGATTGCATTTCTTATTGTCTTCTTTTTCCCAGAAATTGGAAGTTTTGGCAGTGAAAACAGATGAATGATGTCCATATTCTTATATTTCTTTTCCTGCTGACTGTACCACAGATTAAATAATCCGTGTGAATCAGTCTGACGGAACTCACCAGCTTCCAGTGGAGGATCTTAATCCATTCGTCTGCCTCAACTCCTGTCTTTGCGCAGAGGTAAAATGTTCGATCGGGAAACACGAGACTGTGGACACACACACACACACACACACACACACACACAAAGTTACGTCAAGCAAATATAGCAGTTTTAAATCAAGTAGAATATGTCTGTTGAAATGTAAAAACAAACAATGGTAAATAAAAAATTTATAAAATCAGTCAGCTGCAGTTTGTTTCCAGTTTATTTCTGAAATGTTCATCTGGTAAAAGTTTCTGCCCTGTTTTCCTCACCTCTCACATTTTGCTCATTTTGGACTTTATTTGTCATCTTGTCTTCCTCTTTCAATTGTCGGTTTTTTGTCTGTTTCATCAGCTTCCTCTTTAAGTTTCAGCTTTGCTTTATGTCACTTTTTTTTTCTCAACAGATTTCTCAATTTTGTTAACTCTTACGTTTTTCATTTTCTCTTGTTCTTATGTTTCAATTTACAGAATAAAACCAAACAAACTATTTTTGCTGGGTTAGACAAAAAAACAAAACTGTTCTTTCCTGTTTAGACAGATGGGTTGAATGTGAAATTATTTAAATGATTGTGCCAACATCTAGAACGTAGGTCAGTTTCCTCCACTGTCGCCTTAGACTTCCCTTTATTAGCACAAAAAACATCAATGTTTGAAAAAAAAAAAGTCAATATGGGGAAGTTCAACTCAGAACTGAGAAGAGGGTTTTGTTTATATTTGCAGGTGTTTTGGAGGGTTTCAAACTGCTGTAAAATAATAGATAGCAATCAGGATAACACACATGATGGAGCACAGACCAAAAGAAAATAAAGTATTTTTTTTCCCATGAGAAACTGAAACAATGTGGCTACTTTTTATTTTTGTTTTTTTTTTTTTTTTTTTTTTTGCTTAACATGAGTTGAGCAATAGAAAACATAGCACAGCTAAGGAGACAGAAGTGGTAACAGTAACACAATGTGAAGCCTGTCTTACTGACAGCACAAACCTTCTCTGTTTATTTTGCAGTTTATGAACAGTTTATTACTTGTTTTGTTATTAATGACACTATGCAACCTGCTTTAGTCAGGATTTTCTTTTGCTAGGAATGAGATGAATATTTGTGCACCAGAACATGTTCATCTCTAGGACAGAGAACCTATCCCACGGTGACTGTATTTGTACATTAACATGGCACCTTCAGCCATCTGGAAATTGTGTCCAAGGATGAACTATACTTATCAAAGCTCACAGTTCTCTTCCTGCTATCTTGTTTGATTTATTTAGATATTTTTCATGATATCACACAAAGAAGCACTGTGTTTGAGACTGTTGTATTAACATAGAGTACACCGAAAGGCGTGTCTTTATTTAAGTCATATGTGGTCGGATCATTAAAAGTCTTGACATAATGAGGGCTTTTCCCAAAACCCAAAAGGTTGTGATGTTGTGGAAAACACCAGAGTACTTCTCTGTAAAACTCGTTTGACTTCCAGCTGATTATCGTTTTTATTTAAATCTTGTGTTTGACCCTATTGTGCTATTTCTTTCCATTCGTTAATGACAAATGCTCCTCAAGTAAAAGATTCATACCAACACAGTAAGTTACGTACCAGAAACAGTTGACTTTGTCCTGAGAATAGTCAAACTGGACAGCAGAGCAAGATGTTAAATCCAGCGTCCGTATGGGCTCCTCACACTGCAACAAGGAACAACGTAGCTGATTAGATGCAAGTATGGATTAACTTGATCAATAGATAGCACATACTAACATTTACCATTTATCAAATAATTAACCTGTCAAATAGTTGTCAAATTTATAACCAGGAATGTGAAATAACCTTACCGTTTTGTCTTTAAAGTACTTAAGTTCATTTCTATGGAGTGTAAACCACCTTTGTTTCCAATTCTGTCAAAAAAAAAAAAACAAGTTTCAAATATATCTGTAAATTAAAGGTGATGCTAGATTTTAAGTATGAGCAGCCAACTCAGTAAAACTGAAATTTGAGTTTGGATTCTAAATGTATCTGAGTATCTGATGATTGTTTTTCTAATGTGTAGAGATGGCCTGATTTCACCTTCACAATTGCTCCTTGTTTCACCAGGTACCCTTCCTTGGTGCCCAGCTGTAATGACATACCATGTGTCAGTAGAAAGGCAGGAGTAATAGTTTAAGATAAAAAAAAAAAAAAAAACTTTTTCAGTAAAATGAACTTCAAGCAATGTTTGGAGACAATTTCATTCACCAACCAAGACCCACAAATGATAGAATTTCATTTCAAGCCTTTGTTTTTTGTGGTATTCATTATTATGGTTTACAAATTAAATAAACAAAGAAATATATTTCAAACAAAAATAGTCGAACTCAGAAATGCATTTTCATCTCTCTGCACTCATTATTTGATTGAACCTCCATCTGGGTGCTTTGCTTGGTCTTACAGCTTGGATCCATTAGAGATAAGCACAGAATGTAATAAACAGGACTGAAACCCACTTCTACATCTATTCACACCGACTACATGAGGAACATGCAAATGTAGAACTTCCTCTGGACATAATTTCCTTAAAAACGCCTGACTGACTGACACTGCATATTTTGGCCGTGAAATTTAGCTTGAAATACACAAAAAGTTGGGTAAACGTAGGGATGAAAGGTTTATTACAAGTTGGGATTGAGTGAAAAAGTTAATTTCTATGTTATCTTTTAATCATAAGGTTTCACACCTAAATCAAACACAACCTTACTAGTCTATAAACCTAAACAATGCATACAAATGAAAACAAAGCTTCTCCTCATACCGATGGTGCTTTGGGGACCAGATCATCTTGTGTCCGACCCGTCTGTATGGCGGTGTGAACTCGCACCGACTCATAGATGGATGGCTCTTCCACACGCCACGGATACGGACTCTTAAGCACGATGAGGGTCCCTGGTTCAAAAACAGAGGGCAAGTTAAATGTTTTACATAATTTTCCCATAATACATTTGTACTCAACTTTTGATTCTACAAAATAAGTTGTAAGAAGATAGCATTATTTAACTGGAGTAACTATCTGCCTACTGTGAGATTGTCAGTTCAATTATTGTTTTCTTTGCTAAATTTTCCAAATACCTCATCTATCAATCCATACATCCATCCACGATGGATGAGTGATCATGAGTTATATAGGATTTGATTTAGGAACGAAATTGTGGAAACAAGCGACTAAAAGGAGGTTGCGATGTTCCGAGGCACATACCGATGGGAAGAGGAGTACTCGGACTGTTCTTTCTAACACCTAAACCTTATCACCCAGTGTTGGGTAAATAAAGCACATGGGACGGAGGATTGTTCTCATCGGATTGCTGATCAATATCAACACCACCTACAGTTAGAAAGTGGAAAATTCCACCAGCATTCCCATGCAAGAATGTCACTAAACCAGAAGTAAACATGTTTTAGAGCCAATTACTGTTTAGAGTCAAGCTAATCCGGACACCACTAACTCAGACTATGCCATTAAAGTTGGAAAAACTCAACATGGAAAGATTATGTCTAAATACTAATAGTTTAAAACTTTACTGCAGCAGATACTTCAAGGTGAACCAATAAACAGAACCATGAAAGTAAGTTTGTATAGACAGTTTTTGTTGTGTTGGTTTGGCTTCATTATATTTTTGTTTTTCCTTAATAATTTCTGGGGAAAAAAAAAAAAAACACTTAATACTCAGCATCACTTCCTATAAAACTCCTTCCTGTTGGTATAAAAATTGGGGTTCAGACTGACTGAAATCAGGTATGGAATAGAAGGTGTTTTATTGGTGACTCTGGTGAATCACAAATCTAGATCTTCATACCTGCATCGCTTCCCAGGAGAGGTTGGTTGGCAAAGTGGCTGACAAAGTCCTGAAGGCTTGGGAACTCGTTAAACCCAAAGATGTAGACATTGTCTCTGCGTGTCACATGAAAATGCTTCACTGAATCCTTTGCTCTGTGTGTTTCAAAGAATGAAAAAAAAAACATTTCAGAATTTAGGATTTTTTTTTATGTTTTGCATCTGCCAAACACGCAGATTCAACACATATAGTACATACTGCCTGAATGTCTACAGCCCTTAGGCTCAGACTTATTTCTTTCCAGTTTAACAAAGAAACATGAAATACATTCTAGTGGTAATCTAGTAATCTCCTGACCTTTAGGAGAAACAATCTCCTTTAGTGTTTTCTTTTTAGTTCTGGCATGCGACTGACCTGACTGAGAGGGCAAAGCAGCCAGGAGTGCCATTACTGTTCCTCAGGAGATAACTCCCATCTCCTCCATTGGACAGGAGGAGAGCCTCTGCAGCATGCCGGGACAGGTCATAGTGGTACCACCTGCAATGAAAATCATGAAAGTAAAAAAAACTGTTTTCATAGAAATAAACACTTTGATTTGAACAGCCTGATTCCCCAGCACCAAGTTTTGAACAATAAGACACAGTGAAGCCTGATAGAGTTTAATCCCAAATATTCAAAAGTGAAATTGATTGGAGATTTAAGATGCTTTTTATCCCAGGACAGCGAGGGACATTCAATATTGTTTGATTTGCAATTGTTTGTCCACATCAAACCATTATGACATTTGGAGAGATTTCATAAGTGTGAATGTGCCACAGATGTAAATGAAACCGGTAAAAAGGGATGTGAAAGTTCTTCATTTGCATCAAAGGTTGGGAGGAGTTCTGTAAAGACAAACTGTCATTTCTAGCTTGAGAAAAAGACGATAAAAAAACCACACTCATCTGATTTGGGTCAGTCGTACACGGATTTATAAGCTCATAATATTGTCTGTAAACTTGAATGTAAAAAAACTTTTTCTTATGAGTTACTTACCCCCAACTATAACCAAATATGACAGTCTAAGTAAATTAAGGCAAATTAAAACAAATACAATCTACTGGTCCATCCATGTCCCCCTTCCTCCGCTCACAGTTGATTTTCTCATTATTTTAGAAGCTATCGGCACCAACGCAACGGTTGAGTCTGAAGACGAAAAAAAAAAAAAAACATTTATTAAACACATATATATATATATATATATATATATATATATATATATATATATATATATATATATATATATATATATATATATATATATATATAAATGGGCTACATCTTGTTCCACTTTCGTCTGGAACAAGATGAAAGTGGGTGAGAGGTGAAAACATGGATCTGTTGGAATGCTACTACTCAAGTAACCCTAGTCAGAGAGACTACATGCAAAGAATGTGGGAGGAATGGTTGGTTCAACATCCCCAGTCAACACAAACTGCCAAACAACTAGTAGCTCAGTGTTCCAAAATCCGCAAACGGCAACTGCTATCACAACTTGAGATTGACGAGGTACAACACAAGTGCTATGGCAAAGGGGAGGAGTCAGGATGCCAGGTCAGAGGGGAGTTAAATACAACTACCTGCCCAGAAACTGGGTATGTAGCCACAGTAATGATTGAACCATCAAAGCTGAACAAGGTAGCAACTGACCTGAGAGAGAGAATCGTGGCCCGAATGAACACCAGGCAAACCCGACGCCAATTACAACGGCTGAGTGAAGTACCATCGGAAAGTCTCATTGAAGATGTGAATGCAGCATTGAGAACGATCCCTACCAACACCATAACTGAAACCCAAGAAGTACAGCCAGATGCCCATACCTGAAGCACTCGAAACTGCCAAACAAAGGCTCCAAGCCTTGGCCAGCCTCCTAAAGAGATACACAAGAGAGAATGAAGCCAGGAGGATTAACCAGCTATTCTCCACCCAACCAGCTAAAGTGTACTCTCAATGTCAGGGTACTAACAACAGAGCAGACCCACCAAGGCTGGAGACTGAACAATACTGGAAAGGCATACGGGAAAGGGAGGTGTCCCACAACAGCAATGCACAGTGACTTACCTCTCTACGAGAGGACCACAGCAACCTCCCGGAACAAGCCCCGGTAACCATCACTGTGGCAGATGTCCAAGAAAGAGTCTCATGTCTGCTTGGATTAATTAGAAGAAAGCCTATGACTCAATGCCACACACTTGGATCATTGAATGCTTAGAGATGTACAACATCAATAGGACTCTAAGAGCCTTCATTGCAAACTCAATGGGGCTGTGGAAAACCACCCTTGAAGCCAACTGCAAACCACTTGCACAAGTGTCCATCAAATGTGGCATATACCAAGGAGACGCTCTGTCCCCACTGCTGTTCTGCATAGGCCTGAACCCCCTCAGCCAAATCATCAACATGACGGGCTACGGATACCGACTCAAGAATGGGGCCACAATCAGTCACCTCCTCTACATGGATGACATCAAGCTGTACGCCAAGAGCGAGCGAGACATTGACTCACTGATCCACACCACCAGGATCTACAGCACTGACATTGGGATGTCATTCGGACTAGAGAAGTGTGGCCGGATGGTCACAAAGAGAGGGAAGGTCGTCCGCTTTCAAGGAGTCTCACTCCCAGAAGGAACAATAGCAGACATTGAGGACAGCTACAAGTACCTGGGAATACCACAAGCAAATGGCAACCTCGATGAGGTCACAAGGAAAGGAGTCACAGCCAAATACCTCCAACGAATAAGGCAAGTCCTGATAAGCCAGCTCAATGGCAAGAACAAGATCCGTGCAATAAACAGCTATGCCTTACCAGTAATCAGATACCCTGCAGGAATAATTAGCTGGCCAATGCAGGACATGAAGACCACGGATGTTAAGACTCGGAAGCTACTAACCATGCATGGAGGATTCCACCCCAAATCCAGCACCCTGAGACTGTACACGAGCCGTAAGGAAGGAGGCAGAGGACTAGTGAGTGTGAGAGCCACTGTCCAGGATGAAACATCCAAGATCCATAAATACATCAAGGACAAAGCATCAAAAGACGATGTGCTCAGCGAATGTCTCAGACAATGGGGAACAGAGGATGAGGTGCTGGAGGTACCATCATGGGAGGACAAGCCTCTACATGGGATGTACCACTGACAAATAACTGAAGTGGCTGATATCAGGAAATCCTACCAATGGCTGGAGAAAGGTGGACTCAAGGACAGCACAGAGGCCCTCATCCTGGCCGCCAAGGAACAGGGCCTAAACACCAGAGCAATAGAGGCTCAGATCTACCACACCAGACAAGACCCAAGGTGTAGGTTGTGCAAGGAGGCCTCTGAGACAGTCCAGCACATAACAGCAGGGTGCAAGATGCTGGCAGGGAAAGCGTACATGGAACGACATAACCAAGTGGCAGGCATAGTGTACAGAAACATCTGTGCAGAATATGGACTGGACCCCCGAGGTCAAAGTGGGGAACACCCCCAAAGGTGGTGGAGAATGACTGAGCTAAGATCCTGTGGGACTTCCAGATCCAGACAGACAAGATGGTAATGGCGAACCAACTGGACATTGTGGTGGTGGACAAAGAACAGAGGAAAGCCGTTGTGGCGGATGTAGCAATACCAAGTGACCACAACATCAGGAAAAAGGAGCACGAGAAACTGGAGAAATACCAGGGCCTCAGAGAGGAACTGGAGAAGGCCTGGAAGGTGAAGACCACAGTGGTGCCTGTGGTCATCGGGGCCCTCGGGGCAGTCACCCCCAAACTGGAGCAGTGGCTCAAACAGATCCCAGGAACAACATCAGACATCTCAGTCCAGAAATGTGCAGTTCTAGGCACAGCCAAGATACTGCGCAGAACCCTCAAGCTCCCAGGCCTCTGGTAGAGGACCCGAGCTCAGAGGATGAAAGAGACCACCCGCGGAGGGTGAGAAGGGAATTTTTTTTTTTTATATATATACTGCTCAAAAAAAATAAATATATACTGCTCAAAAAAAATAAAGGGAACATTTCACTTTAATTTTGTGTGTGACTCCAAATCCAGGCCTCCATTGGTTAATAAATTTGATTTCCATTGATGATTTTTGTGTGATTTTGTTGTCAGCACATTCAACTTTGTACAGAATAAAGCATTCAATGAGAATATTTCATTCATTCAGATCTAGGATGTGTTATTTGAGTGTTCCCTTTATTTTTTTTGAGCAGTGTATGGATGAACATTCTTATTATATTATTGAATAACAAGAATGGTATTTTATTTTAATATAAGCTACAAATAGAAAGTGGCAAATAGGTGGAAAATCCTCCAGGAGCAGCATTCCAGAGGAGGAATGCCACTAATCCGGAGGAAAAGCCTGTTTTAGAGCTGATTAATATTTGTAGCTGAGCTACTTAGGGTACCAACATCTCACAGTCAGAATCACTTTCATATCATAAACAAGTTCACAGGCTGCTCTGATGTAACAAAACAAACAAAAAAGTGATTATACAAGCCATTGCAGATCAAATGGAAAAATTCATAGCAGTATTATGTCCTACAAGCAGTAGTATAAATCCGTGTTTGAGCAAAGGTGAATCAGTCACAACCTGGACAATTTTTAAATCAAGGCAGTCATGAGGCATCTATGACGCCTGAGAAACCACAGCTGACTTTTCTGATTTAGGCACCTGTGCGAAGGCATTGTTGTTGTTCTTGAATCTGAGGTTTGAGAACAGGTCAGAGCCTCCTTTCCAACTTCCAAGCGAAAACATTTCCATGCAGGCTGAGTAGTGTGTAAATCTGATGGTTACAAAACACTTTCTGAAGTTGAGGACAAACCAGAGTGCACAACTCCTCAGAGGACAATCTAGTTTTCCCTGCCACACTGAAGATGCCAAATTCCCATGTCAGAGGAGTTAATGAATGACTTTCGGTTTAAAGTTTAAACAACCTGATGGTAATTACGCTCTCCTTCATTCAGGAGAAAACAATTATAGAACACCGCTCTTTGGTTGGTTAGTTGAATTTGATTTATTTCTTCAAAATCCATAGAATATTATGATCACAAAAAACACTGCTCCATGGTCCTATGCTATCCTCTTATTAAAACAATTCTTGAAAGAAAACAACACATCATCTACAAATGCAAACAAATTATTGTATTCAAAACAAGTCTACATATGATCCATATTCAGTGGCTGAAACAAAGGGTAAAATCATTCGTTTGTGAGAAGGCAGGCCAGTTTTGAGCTGCTTGCTGTGTTGAACATGAAGTAAAAGGAAAAGTCAGGAGATTAATAAGCTCACCCCAAGGTCTCCAACTCGTCACACAGGTCCTCGTTGGAAGCATCGCTATAGACACTCATCTCTGGGTCTGCCGTCACGCCGGGCTTCTGAGATCCTCTGGAAGGTCTGCAGCTGCACAGGGAAGTGAAAGCAGTCAGTGTAAGTCCGGCACGCCCAGGAGGGAAATGAGCTCACAGAAGCTGCAGAGCCCTCTTCTTAAACATTGCAATATTTACACAGCTCTTATTGGTGGAGCTTGGCCGAGAGATAAATAACTAACTCTGCAAACACTGAGGCACCTTGTATAATTTGTGACCATGAAACACCTCTGAATTCTCACAAACCTTAGATGTGTATTCTTGTACAAAATAAATTGCCTGCGAGTTAAATCAGGTCTGTTTCTCCGCCCACCTAAAACCACTCAGACGGGAACAGCTGAGAATAAACACAATCAACAATACCAACCCACAGAGAAATAAAAACAGAAGAAGAAAAACCTTAGGTTTATATTTGGCGTGAACTCCAGACAAGCATCAGAGAAATTTCCAAGAATATTTCTAAAACATTTTTAAAGTGAAACTTTAACAAGGAATGTTTCAGATTATAGGCTTTGTTTGGAATAATTTGTCAGGAACATTTAAGGCACACTTCACATGAAGTCCATAGATGTTAGAAATGTTAACTCAAATATCAAAATATTCTAAGCAAAGCCCAGGAGTGCAGTTCCAAGCCTAAGAAATAAACCCAGGAATTCCTTCATCTAGTCACATTTTCAAAATCTATCTTGCGTATCACAAACATTTTCCATTTCCTTTACATATACTGCCATCCCCAATCCCTCCGGTAATTCCTGGGAAAGGTATGGAAGACCGCCTACATGTTTATCAACAAGGGTTAAAAGGCTCGTCTCTTTTATTACATTGCCGCAAAGTAAGTTCAGCAGAAATGCACAGCTGCCCACATACAGAATCCAACTCTTTCTGTAGATAAGCTGTGTTTAGATGACAGATACGGAGTTCTTCTGGCACAACAGCAAGATCTGTTTGGAGGAGTTAAGGGTTCACATCTCACCAACTATCAAGCATGATGGTAGTATCGTCATGTTGTCAGACTGTTTGCTGCCAGTTGCTTTGCACTAGGTGGAAAGAATATTAATAAATCAGCAGATTAATGGTTTTGTACTCAGTTGTTCCAAAAAGGAAAATGATGCCAAACACACATCAACAATTTCACCCAAATCTCAAGCTTTTCGAAAATTTACAAAGCAATGCTTAAAAGTCAAAGTCATTCCAGGAAACAAAGAAGTATAAATGAATTCTACAAACATTGACAAGAAGACTGAAGCCTGTCACTAGTGAATGGTTGATGCTCAGCTTGGTATGTATTAAAGCTTGGACAAATTGGAGAACGTTCTCAAAATAATTCATGCTTGTTAGTTCTAGATGTTACAAATAATTGCTGCTGCATATAGTAAAATTTGTCCATCCTGGAAAGTAAGTCATAACAAGTCTAAAGTTATTTACAGGATGAAGGAACAAACTTCTCACCAGAACTATAAATATATCTGATAAACCACAGCAGGTTAGTTATTGTTCCCCTAAATCAGGGGTCCCCAAACTACGGCCCGCGGGCCGGATCCGGCCCGCCACGTCATTTGGTCCGGCCCCCTGAACAATGCCGGATCCGGCCCGCCTCCTCATACCAGAGAGCATTCAGTGTTTTTTTTCATATATTGTATTTTCCGGTTTATATGTGGATTTTTCTTCAACCACCAGGGGGCTTGAGCAGATGTGAAATTGACTTTCCCTCAATGGAATATATACTAGTCAGTCCCAGTCACAGTTTCACTCACGGTTTTTTCCATTTGCATTCTGGGTAAAAATCTATCTAAAAGCGCGAATGTGTCGTCGCAACCCCCCCCCCCCCCCCCCCCACAAGAATTTTCTAAGGTTTCTTTCTCCAAAAACTAAGACCGGCCCCCGACCAGAGAAAGGAACAGCTATGTGGCCCTCACAGGAAAAAGTTTGGGGACCCCTGCCCTAAATGGTTTTAGATACATCATTTTTAAATTGGGTTAAGCTCTTTACATGCATTAGCTTGAAATATTGACCAAACTGGAGCAGTTTAGTGAGTGAAAATTTTATTTCAGTTTAAAACTAATCAGTGAACCAAAGTCCAGTACAAAAGCTGAATTATCACATGAAATAAAACTGCATTCAATCTGGCATAAGAAGAGACAATGTCAAGAGCTCAGATGCTGAAAGGTCACTGAAATGTCGCACAATTCACTTTAATTCATTATTGCTTTTATTCTTCTCGATAAAGTAGCGATGAGGCACTTATAAACACCGGAACGGTGCAGTCAGTCTTTGAAAATCTTCATTTCTGAATTAAGTGTAGATAATTCAGACTGTGTTCATTCAACTGGATTCTTGTTTGTCCAGCTGAGCTTCAGCCTTGATTCTCATAAAACCTGAATCTTTTACAGGAATAAATAAATGGCAGACTCCAAAAGGAACTCATTTACCCGAACCAAGCAGGTAAACAGTTGTAACATTCCTACATTGTGTGGATGAATGTCTGTAAACACGATCCAACTAGCATCCCAGTCTTTCCAGTTCCAGTTCCCTCGTAGCTGAAACCTGAGGCTGGTTTTCAGCCGCTGGTTGGATTTCACAGCTCGTGGCAGAATCAGTCCTCTTTGAGCTGTAAGAAGCCGTAGAGTTTTGCCAAGATTAACACTTTACTGCACCAAAAATCTCAGTCGTTGGTTAGAGTGTCAGCTTCTGCGTCTGTCTGCTGAAGTGGGGTCAGGACACCACTTCGTCCCCGCTGGGCTCCAGTCCGGGATTATCTGCGCAGGCCGGCAGGTTGCTGGGGCCAGTGTGCTTTAAGTTCCAGCGCTGCATCCTTCTGCGGTACCGCTCTGCAGCCTCCTCATCCCTTTGAGCTGATCTCAGAGCCGCGGAGGAGTGAAGGCTGTTGAACAAAGCCCGGAACAACATTCTGCAGAAGAGAAAAGGGAGAACGGAGAGGCTCAGCATCAATTTTCTCTGACTCTTTCTACACATACTACAAATCACAAATCAAAATTTCCTATTTATTTTCCAGATCAAGGCAGCCTGCATAGACAGTCTTCATGCTTTACAGATGATGGGTAAAATGTTAAAGTCAAGCTCTGATGTGGGAAATCAAAGATGTAGAAGTATGCAATATGAAACATGAATCAATGTTTGAGTTTTTAATCTATTACTAAGTAGAATAAAGGAAAAATATATATTTTCCTACAGTTTATTATTTCCCTTAGAAAAAAGATAAAAGCAAATTTTTAAATCCCCATAAAATGACAACTTTGACTCACTAGGTGGCACTATTGTCTCAACACTTAAAATGGCCTAATCTTCAAGATTATGTGACTGGACATGAGAAGAAGGTCCTCACAATGAAATCCATATTTACTCCAATCAGGCATAAGATTATGACCCCTGACAGATTAAAGTCAAATCCCATACTGTCTTCATCATAGACCCTGTTAGTGGGAACAATATATTAAGGAGCAAATGAGAGCATTTCTATTCTCATACTTAATACATTAGAATCACAAAACTAATTCTGATTCAAGAAGAGCTACTGCAGTTCAGATTTTTGAAGATATAAAGGCTTGTTTTGATTAAAAAGTGTCAGAAAATGGAATGCATTGCAGTGTTTTTGTTTTCTGATTCTTTTTCTCACAACTTACAGAAGCTAATAGATCTTGTGCCAACATCTTGATACCAAAGCATGCATTCAGGGGGTTGCTAAGAAACGGGTCAGGGCCGCTTTGTGAGCAAAAAGTGCACCGACACTTTATTAGGCAGGTGGTTATAATGCTATTCCTGATTAATACGGTTAAATTTCCCAAAGCATGTTCAAAATCTTTATTTAATCACCCTCACTGTAAGCTGTGGGATGTTTATACCTGCCTTCTAACTCCAAACATGACATTTACCCAACTGTTTCAGTTAGCACATAATGCTGAAATCATGACTGAACCTCCTGCAAGGAATGCTCCACTAAAGCTCGATGGTCTTTAATACATGTAAAGTTGTTAAATTTATTTTTTTCTTACATGTTTTGGCCATTAAACACCTGTAAAAGACAATTCTGTGCAACAGCAGTGTTACATGTATTTTTGTTGACCCTGCTTTGATCTCTCTGTCACTCCTCAGGTTGTTAATCACTGTGCTGCTTTGTTTTTGGCTCATAATGTGAACGATGATGTAGAACCATGTACCGTAGCTCATTAGCTCGTGAGGTGATGTTCAAAACATCTGGAAGCTCAGTACCTTGGTAACAAAGCGGTGAAGGTAGTGAGAGCACAGATGATGTAGAAGAGAGGCTGGGACATCTGGACTGTTTCGACCCTGAACAGGTTGGTGGGGTGGCTGCAAACCACGCAGAAGGCACTATAGAGCAGCACGAAGACAAAATACAGGACGGCACTGAGCAGCAACACCAGCACGTGAATCCACGTCTGCAACACACAAAGAGGACACGGTTCAATCCACAGTCTGCAGAGACATTCCTGCACAGACCCCGAGGAGAGCAGAGAGGAGTTGGGTTTTTTTATCGTGGAGCCTCTCACCAGGGTGTTGCTCTCAATGACTTGATGCAGCAGGATGATGAGAAGAGCTGAGGTGTTGATCGGCGAGCCAAATGACAGCACTCCGACATCTGATCCGGCCAGCGCCTGGGGAAAAAAAAAAAAAAAAAAAAAATCCAGAAAACCCTAAGTGTGAGAAGCAACCTGAGTTGAACTCACCAATGAAAGGTTTTAGAGAGAAAACTTACAAAATAAGGGACAAAGAAGCAAACAACGCTTTGGTAAAAGGCATCCAGGATGGTGATCCAGAGCGTGGCTGGAATGTAGATCTGTAGGAAATCTGATCTGTTAGTCTATTTTGTTGTCAATGTAAAACAAACAACGTGCACTAGAGTTCATTCTTAAGTGGGTCAACACTGTCACATGACTTCAACTAAAACAGAAAGTTGACAATGAACAAAAACAGAAAGGTGACAGCTGGATAATAAATCCATTAAGTTACGATTTTCTCCACATTTACAGTGGTTTTAAAATGTTTCCCTGCTGTAAAATTACAGGTTTCATTGCATAAGTTAAAGGAGAGGATGAGAAATCATTACCAAACTTTTCCACTTTTAGTGTGACACAGATCTAGTACAGCTCAAAAAACCTAAAGTAATAGAGGAAGGAAATCCTGCAATATTCTAGTTGCATAACTGAATTAGTCATTGAAATATTTAACTGAAGATTCATTTAAAATCCACTTATAGGAAATCTGATTAACAGTATAGAAAGTTGAACAGCTCCAGTATAAGTTTCTTTGCATATGACTATTTGTATGTTAAGCTTTATTTTAAGATGAAAGTTTACAAAACAAAATGATTTATACAAAGGTATGAGTCAAATCCATTACATCAGGCAAAGTGAAGACGGCCAGCAATAGCTGGAGAACAAACTGGAACATTTTAAATACCAAAATAAAGTGTTTAAAAAAAAACTGATGAAAAGATGAGATTGCAAATGATCTGTGAACCTGCCAGGAAACTGGCAACCACAATGAAGGAGCTTCAGGGTGTCCAACAATTTTATACATTCCACACATGTCTAGACAATGCAAAGGAGAAAGGTAGCAACAAGCCTTTTCTTAGGAAAAAAAAAAAAAAAAAAAGAGCATCAAAGCACAACTAAAATATGCCAAAAATCTTGCAGGGGGTTCAGCCAGGAATAACTACCGAACTGCAGTTTCAAAAACACATCAGGAGACGAACAACATGCCAACACTGAAGTATAGTGTTGGCAACATCATGCTGTGGGGTTCCTAATATCAATCAAATTTGACCCAAAACATTCAGGCTACACCAATAATAATCTTTATTTAACCAGATAAAAAACTTTATTAAAATCTAGAGTCTCTTTTTCAAGAAAGCTGGCAAGAAAGCTGAAAATGAGGAGAAATGTTATTCTTCAGCGTCACTAGTATTTTAAGTTTTCCTCCACAACAATAATAGAATCGCCTCAACAGTAGAAAATTAAAGTTTACTATGGTCTGAACAAGGCCATGGACAAGAAATGTCCTCACAATTAGAGCAATCTAAAGATTTGTTGCTCATCTGTTGGCAAGACTAAATATTAAAACTGAGTAAAAAAGGGGCCTCAACAAAGTATTAGTTTAAGGCTGTGCAACCAGGTTATTGTAGCCTTTTTGGTTATTATTCATTTTAATTCTATAGAAAATGTGTCACAATGAAGGTAGAAAAGTTTTAAAATCTTTTATTTTACAAAAAAAAAAAACCTTCGGAACTACCAATAGAGACACAAACAATTCTTATTCCCACAAGAACAACCTGATCTACTGTAGATAGATCAAACTTCATCTTATGTTGGTTGAAATTTAAAAAAATCTGAGTTTTTCAGTGAGAGGAAAACACGTAGGCTTATGAGAAATATCAAATCTTAAAACTGCCTGTTCCTGTTCTCTCTCTGTTTCTCAGATGTATGGGATCACCTTGGTGGTGCCCCCAGCTCCGTAGAGCTGAGGGAGCTTCATCAGAGTGTCTGCAGGCATGTCTCGGTCGAGGATGCCGTAGATGAGGGGAGGAACTGAGGTGAAGACCAGATTGAAGAGGATGAGCACCCAGGAGTTGATCATGACGCTCCCAGAGAACCCGCAGAAGAACTGATACCAGAACAGCAGATTCACATACATCTGCACACAAACACAGGGGCATTTGGACTCAAATCTACAAATCCCTTCTGGGATAAGTTTTTAAAAGCCAGTGACAGGGTGTCATAATTAGGTAGGCAGAGGACACTGTTAATTTAAAAAGAAATGAAGCTACTTTTCACATAGCTGGTGAGCAACTCTTACCACATTTTTGTAGATGAAGTACAGGATCATGTTTGCAAGGCGGTGGTAACACCAGTGGCCGTGAACCAGCAGCAGCTTCTTGAGGTGTTTGAATCTGGATATGGCGAAGTCACTGGACATCACAGCCTGTGGAGTGAAGTCAAAGGATAGAAATATGTTTCATTTCTTCAAGACTCTTTGGCAGAGCCGCCATGGTGTGTCTGTTAAAGCTGCAGCAGCTGAACGGCCGTCGTTCTCTCACCTGCATCCCCTCCTGACCAGATATCCCGATTCCGACGTCCGCTACCTGAATCATGCTCACATCATTCGCTCCGTCACCTTAAAACACAAAAACATCTCGAGATGAATTTTCTCCTGTTGTTTTGATAGTTATATTTTGTTGCCCCATCTGTGTCCTTACCCACAGCCAGCGTCATGACACCGATCTTGTCCCGGATCAGTTGGACCACCTTGCTCTTCTGGAGCGGCGTGGACCGGCAGCAGATGACCGCCTTACATTTGCAGCTCAGCTCCAGGAAGCTGGCCTTCAGCTCGTCCTGCAGAGCCCACTCCAGCGTTCGGCCGTCGATTACCAGGATGAAGCTGCCGGTGCTGTGGAAGGAAGACTCCTCCCCGTCTTCTTCACGTCGGACTTCTATTAAAAGCTCCTCAAGCAGGGCTGCACATGCATCCTGAAGGAAAAAGAAGAAGAAGAACAGTGATGTAGATGTTTAAACGTCTGAAATGGGCTTCCAAGCAGGAGATGTTTAGTCCCAGACCTTGCTTCCACAGTTGGCGGTCAGCAGTCGGTCGTTGGAGCGGAGGAGTTTGCAGGCATTGGCGATGTTGACGGCCGTCTCCTGTTTGTCTCCGGTGAGAACCCACACTTTGATGCCGGCCTCCTGCAGGGCTTCGATTGTCTCCGGGACATCCTCCTGCAGCCTGTCCACGATCCCCGTGCAACCTGCGCACACACAGGTTTAGAAGACAGAAACTGCTGACTCTCTGCACGCAAGGCCATGCTCTTCAGAAAGCAGCCATGACGGACATCAAAACAATCTGTGTGCGCACTTCTGCAAAGCCGTTCAAAAACCAGACAAAAGCCGGTCATATGGTGGGTGCTGTGCATTCAACTGCACAAGCAGACAAAGACGCAAACGAAACTTGTCATTATATCGTAAAACTTTTGATGAGGAAAGATGACACAATGTATCCCAGCCTGACAATTGTAAAGACTGGCAGCCCTTTGTTTATTTGCAGCAATCACTTTTTACAAGATATGAACATTAATGTTCAAAGTCTTTACAGAGTAAGTAGGTTTAATAAGCTCAATGATAACCAAGGAGAAAATTTCCCCTCATCATTCTGCTGCAGCTTTGCTTCAGATTAGGTCAAAATGTCAGGTCTCCTACCCAGAAGAGTGAGGTCGTTCTCCAGCCTCTCAGCCGACTCTAGCATCAGTTCCTCTTGGTTCTCGATGCTGCTCTCTGCCAGCAACTGTCTCTTAAGCCAAACTTCATACTCGTCTTCCTCCAGAACCTGTTTATGCAAACAAGATAAAGTTAGCAAAGGGGCCATCGTTTGGATGGCTATCAGAAGCCTCTTCTGTCATAAAAGAACATCACATGTCTTACCAACAGACCTGATATCAGACAGAATCATTATCCTTCAATTAGGACGTCACCTTTTTAGCGATGCAGAGTGTGCGGAGGCCTTCTCTGGCGTACATATCCAGGTGTTTTTGGGTCTGCTGCCTCATGTGCTTGTAGATCTCCTGAGCCTGTTCTGAACCTGGAAACAAAAGTGTACACAGTAAAGAAGAAGAGGAAACTGAAAAGTTGATGTGTTTCTGGAATTCAGCTACAAAAGTGGAACTTATATATATATTTAATAGTGTGATGTTTTTTTCTAGGGGTTTTAGATTAGAATTATGTCTCACAGCTGATTAAAACCCAAGCTTCAGTTTTTATGATAATTAGTGAAAAGAGTAAAAGCAGAAACATCGGTCTGCTTTAAAGTAGGTCCATGTACTGGACATCATTTGCAGGCAGTCCTTATGGGGCTCATAAAGTAACTCTAACCAGAATCTTTCTCGGCCGTCTCTTCAGTCTTTATCTACCTCTCTGTTTTTCAGCCAAGTCCATGATGACAGAGTCTGCTCCCTTAGTGTACACCACCACCTGTCCTGTCAGGGGGTGGCGGACCACCACAGACATCCTCTTCCTGTTGGAGTCAAAGGGCAGGATGTGGAGCAGCTGCACAACCAGAGAGCCGAGTCCTGGCAGTTCCACTAGCAGGCTCTCGGCCGAGCGGCCCCTCAGGGTGCAGTGGTACGCCCGGGCTGCGTGGACCAGAGCCGCCTCGTCAGGACTCTCCGCCTCGTACAGCAGCTCATCATCACTGTCCTCGTCTGACTGAAAGTCTCTGTCAAGGCCCACGTTCTGCTTGGCCCCGTCACAATCTCCTTTTAAGTCCCTTAAGTTCTCCAGATCCTCCGAGCTCCGCCTCGCTGCAGAATCCTCCCCGTCCCATCTATCGGGAAAGTCCACTTTACTCTTCAGTGTGTAAGTTTCTTGGCTGGTGTCCAGAGCCAGATTAGACCCATCAATGCTGTTGCTGGGAGGGGTGCTGAAGTTGAAGGAGCCAGTCTTCCCACGATTGAACAACTTGCTGGTGAAACTGCGAGGGCTGCCTTTGATTTGGGGAGTGGAGAATGAATAGAAGTTGAGGCGTTGAAACATCAACTTAATTTCCTCCAGAGACTTCAGAGGTGTTTGGGCTTCTGGAACCTGTAAGGAATACAGAATATTTAGTCATTACTCTTAAAAGATCCAAACCTTTAATCAGGACAGTTTCTACTCACTACATGGCGGGGCTGGCTAGGTGAGGACACCACCACGCTGTTACAAATGGCCAGAGCCAGAAAGAAGTCGGTGATGTAGGTGAGCTCCAGGCTGGACAGGCTCTCAGTGGAGCTGTCTCTGAGTCGCAGAGTGGAGGAGCAAAGACTGTTCAGTTTCCTCACCAACTCAGGGTCCGGGACCACGTCTTTCGCCTGAGCAAAAACCCAGCAGGGGCTACGTTAGCATCTTGTGTCATCCAAGTAGCAAATCTATTGCTTTGCAATTGAAATTAAGAAAATATATATAAAAGAAATTGACACTTGAAAAGGACATTTCAGAAGTTTTGTAATATTTCAATATTCTAACAACACACCTGAAACTAATTCTTACAGATGTTAATACGAATAAACATCAACTAATCCACCATACCTCCAGCACATCTCATCTTTGTTTTTGAAGGCTATTTGTGAGCTTTATTTTGAAATTTCCTGTTAATATTTTTTTTACAGCCCTTTACATTCTTCAGCCCAGAAAGACTTCTTACTAAACTTTTCAGGTTAATGAATAACTACATGATTGATAATTACCAACACAGTAACCATGATGGTTACCATGACAGTTCAATGCTTATTAAGGAAGAAGAAGCAGTTTCGCAACCGTAAATGGAGAATTCTGATTTTGTTTTTTTTTTCATGGATCTGCACTGATTTAATCAATTTACCTTTATTTACATCTTGATGCTTTTGATAATTATTGAATGAATGACTTAATTTTATAGTTTAGATTATTAGGGTCAGAACAAAAGTGCAAGAGGAAACCACAATTTGATCATTGTATACAAGACATTCTGCTGTTAAAGCCAAATAACTTTATTATGAAAAAGTAAAGTTTAAGAAAAAACAATCCAAGCATATGTTAAGGATAATTATATATTAATTATGTCTATTTTGTTTCCAAGGATAACAGTGAAGCTTATCCTTCCTGGTACAGCAATTCAATGTTGCTTCAAAACATTTGGGTTGTAGTGTGTAGGATCTCATTGTGAAATAAATCAGCATATGACAGGAACCCAGAGATGAAATCCTCCCGTCTGAGCTGGGAAACATCATGAACTCAGAATGGTACGATCAAGAGTCTGACCATGCGGCTGCAGAAGGCACCGGTCCTCGCCGCAGCATGATTGGACAGCTGGTCCTCCTCCTCAGGTGACTCGGCAGTGAGCGTGTGCAGAGACACAGAGCTACGGTTGCAGCTCAGGGAGCGACAACTCAGAGATTTCCCACTGCAGGCTGACTTCAGAGTCACAGTGTGTCCGGCTGCCTCGTTCTGTTCTGCCTCGTACACCTCCAGCCTCCGAGCTGAGACACAGAAACAAAGGTCAGCAAAACAGACAGCTTTTCTAGCACAACTGCATTTCTCACTGCAGTAACAATCTTTCACCAACAGGTGGCAAAGACATTCCAGAGATCTCACCGTTTTCCACGTGAGGATATTCCACCCCGAAAATGCTGCATCGACGGAACACCATCTTGTTTTCTGTCAGTGTTCCCGTCTTGTCCGAGAACAAGTACTGGATCTGACCCAGGTCCTCTGTAATATTGAGGGCCCGGCACTGAATTCTGGAGTCTAACTGTTCGTTGTAAAAGTCCAAGTCATTATGGATGAAGTAGATTTGACCCAGCTTCACGATCTCAATGGACACATAAAGGGAAATGGGAATCAGCACCTGTTGGACAGAAAAACATGATGAATGTTAAAGGAAAAATGATTTTTCTAACCTGACATCATGTGGCTATCCAAAGCAGTTTTGAGTCTTTAATGAACACAGTTCATGTAATTGTAATTACAGTTGACTGTAATTGATAGATTTGGTTTATTGGTCCAAGACCAAAATCAATCGAAAAATGGAGGGATTCTGCTTCCACGTTGTACATGAGTCCCCAGTTCAGTTAAAAACTATTTCCTCAGACTGAGAAGAGGTAACTGTTCTCCTGTATTCTTCAATGTAATCTCAGGTGTGAGATGATTCAGGGGCCAAAGCAGAAGAAGCCAAAGAACTCCACATCCTCTACAAAAAGCTGATGAAACCATGAAGTTTCTAAAAAGGTACCATATTCACAACTCTACCTTCAGACTTTGTTCAACCATCACTGGAAAAAATAAAATAAAATAAAATAAAATAAATACACTTATTGCCATACATGGATCAAGAGAGCCTGTAAAAGCAATGCCAGCACTTACTCTTCTCCAAGAACTACCTAAAAAGAGTGTTTTGTGCAGTCACAAGCCTTCCCCAGGTGGTTAAAACAAATCATTAAGACTTGACAATCACAATTTCCATGACTGTCAGCCAAACTGCAAGGGAACAGAGATGGTCCTTCTGCTACCAAACACTGCTCTGTCAGAAGATCAATAACTGCTCTGACACTCCTCCCTTTGTTTAGGTCCAAGATTGTACCTCTGGTTACCTTTTGGCAGAGTTCTCAGAAGATTATTTCCAATAACAATCAGAGCAGCCGCATCGTTATCTCCCTTGCACAATGCAATAAAGAGCAGTCTATCAAAAACACCCCCAGACATTCAGCATGTACTCAGTTATTAACTTTTCTAATAGAAGTCTGACCTTTAAAAACTTAAACTGGCAGCAGTTTTTATTCATTTATTGGTGCCAAATATGTGTAAAATATTTTGATCTGAAAAAGAATAGCATTCATTAAGTTTAATTAGAACCGTTTAAAATGTTCTAATGCGTATCTGATTATCCTGAAACGGGTTGATGATAGTTAAAATAAACATTCTGGGCGCACCTGGAGTACGATGATCATAGTCCAGAACACGTAGAACCCAGCCAAGGCTGGAGAGATCTCCCCATCGACCTGAAACACTGAATGTCTAAAGTTCTTCGTCCAGAGGCCATGACCTGAAAATGCAAAAAGAAAACACAGAGCAGCTCGTCACACTAAAGGACAATAGCTGAAGAAACTAATATCAGTTAATCTGAAATCAGAACCCACTGTTCTCAGTGTGTGTTGTGTTTTGCGTGTTGCTACGCACCTACAGCTGCAGTCAGACACATGACGATGAGGAGGGCAACACACCATAGGACGTCTGTGTTCAGACGCTTTTCTAGCTGGCTGCGCTTGTACCTCGGCCCGCTGTTGTTCATCATGGCCTTGGTCTCATGACCTGAGTCACACAAAGAGAAAGCAGACAATTTGGTTCTCTGCAATTCTGAATGTTAAGCAGGAAGGCAAGGGTATTTTTGAATTAATATGTCAGGATAGTGACAAAAAGTCCTTTGGCTGCACTGGAATGAACCCTGAGACTTATGGAACAATGTCCTTTAGACAGATGAGATCAAAGTAAAAATGCCTGTATATAATGCGCAGCATTATACTTGGAGTTAACCACACACCTGATACCAGGTGCTAAGCAATGGTGGGTTGATGATGTGGTCTTGGTTTTTAGAACCACATGACCAGGGCACCATGCAATCAATGTGTTGACCATACACTACTCCAGAGGAATATGTCTGACAGTGGAAACTTGGTCCAAACTGAGTCATCTGCAGTATCAGTTTGTTGTACTGGCTCTGTAAAAGTTCTGTTTAAAAGACTTGCAGGACCTGAAGAAAGGAGTGTTTTACCGCCATGAGCAACACTGGTGAAAAGAATAAGCTGCATTCTTCCACGATGATTTAAGACATTGATAACTTGAGACAGAAAATCCAACCAACACAAGGTTTTCTGTATTCAGGCATCTGTAGCAGACCTGAAAACAGCCTGGTTACAGCAAAGAGGACATGACTGAGTGACCTCTGTCGTGTTTAGACTGTACACTGCATTCAGAGTTGCAGGAGCCATTCTTTGGTTTAACCTCTTTAGTCATAGTGGAGTAAGTATTTAGTCAAGAATTTCTCAGAACAAACAGTAATGCTTTACAGTCCACAGAGCAGGTAGAGTGTAGCACGTAATCATGTTGTCAGAAGCTGGGAAAACTACATTCATTCCGATTCATGGCTGTAGGAAGTCACAAAAAAGTATTTCAAAGTCACTAAATGGGAACAAGTTAAAGAGGCTGTTTTTAGGGATGCGGTGGTCTCACCAGCGTAAACCACGATGCCGACCACCGTCTCAGTGTTGCGGATGGTGCAGCTCCTCAGAAGAAGGTTGCTGCTGTGAAGGCCCACCCGAGCCTCACTCGATTGCTCGCTGTAAGCAAAATAAAACACATAGACACGATGATAAAGTTTACAGTACCTGTCAGATCCCTTCCAAACCCTCCAAAATAAAAAATAAAAATCAGACCCACATGTAACCTTTGAACCTATTGAGGTCATTGTTGGGGTTCTCACACTCGATGCGACTGTGGAAGCTTTCCGGTGTGAAGTCTGAGCCCTATAAGATAAGCACATCAGAGGTTGCTATAGTTCATGTCTGACCCGCAGAAGCAGAAAATAAAACACAAAGTGATTGAGAGGCAGTTTCAATCTGAGACCTGATATGTAAGAATTTAAAATTTATCCAATCCAAATGTTTATTACTGACTAAAATAATGTTAGTAAAAATACAAATTGAAGTTTACGTTAGTAGGTTGTATATAATCTTCCTGTGTGGGAAGAGAGCAAGCCTTTGAGAGCAACACCCCCAATGACCACTAGATGGTGTTTGCAAAGAACCTTTGTGCAAACACCTCTGGTGTTTGCACATCAGCTAAGATTAGATAGCTGATCTTAGATAGATCAGCTATCTAAGAAAAGCTGATGGTTTTCTTAGATAACCATCAGCTTATCTAAGAAAATACAAATAATTGCAACAATATTAGTTTCTTCTTTGCTGCATGTTCTTATGCTGACTGTCTTACAGTTAATAAAATCCCAAAGTTAGTTTCTGATATTATATAAGATCAAAAAAAAAAAAAATCCAGCAAACTGAGAACATGTCCCACAGTTTGGCTTTCGGTTTTACTTTTTTAAATTTAGCCCTGTAGTAGCAAAAAAAAAAAAAATTCAACCGCCTGTATAGAAAGTAGTCTAATCTAGGAGCCCATGTTTACTGTAAACCAACCACATATGGGTCACATGAACTGTCACATAAACTGTTGCTTTACTCTAGAAATACAGTTTTTGGCTCTACATGATTTCAAGTGACCCCGACTCCCATTGAAAATGCCTTTGCTAAAGACATTGCAATTTCTATTTGTATAAATTTCTTTATTCTGTTTCCTTGAAATCCCTTTAAAATTTCAGGTTTTATTGTTTTAGTCTGGGTGCAGATATTTTTCATGTGCTGTAAATATATCAACCTGCATATAAGGAATGGAAATAGTAATTTCAGGAAAAAACAAAAACGTGTGACAGTTATATCAACTATACACAAAGGCTCAGCATGACAGGGATGAAAGCAACAACAAATTATTTTTATAAAAAAAAAGAGAGAGAGACTAATTGCTAAAACTAGCATTTAATTATGCAGATGATATGCAGGTCTTTATTACAATGTCACCAGGTGACTATGAACATATTCAACCGTTGGCTAGATACACAGAACAAATCAATGTGTCAAATCTATTCTGTGTCCCCAGACTCAGAACCAAACATGGAGAAGCAGTATTGAGTTTTTATGCTCCACCAATCTGGAATAAGCTTGCAGAAAGCTGCAAAGATGCTGAAACGATAAGTTCTTTTAAATCGTGGCTAAAAACTCCTTTAATTTGGGCTGCCTCCAATTTATAACAACAGGAGCATTAATAATTATAGTCTGTAGTCCTTTTTTTAATGTCTTTATTGTGGCAGTGCGATGCAATGTTTTCCGTTTGTTGCTTTATGTTATTATGCAAAGCACTTTGAATTGCCTGTTGCTGAAAAATACAAATAAATTAGTGTTGCTTGCAATTAAAATACCATTTATTGTGACACAGATAAAAGTGAAAATGAAGGAAAACCCCCATGTGTTAAAAATAATGTTGTAAAAACCTCACGTCATGTAGAGAAACTAACAGCAACAGAAGATGACTGAGAAATGAACTGTACTTAAGATTAAAAAATAAAAAAAATAAACAGGAATGTATCACTGCTATCACATTTCTGCTGAAACACCGTCTCCCGCAAGCATTCCTGTCTGACCTGTTAGTCTTATAATGGCATGTGTGGCGGAGAATTTGCATCGCAAATTACCCTGAATGCGACATCCTCATGAGGCATAGTGGTGACAGCACAGTGCTACGGGAATGCTTTTCACCAGCAAGGACTAGGAAATCAGACTGAGTTAAGGAGAAGATGTATGGAGCAAAATAGAGGGCAATCCTGAAAGCAGCACAAGACTTGAAACTGCGACAGAAGTCCACCTTCCAGCAAAACATGCAAACCTAAGCATACAACCAGACCTTAATCCAACTGAAATACCTATGTGTTTTTATAGATGCTTTATGTGCAATCCAACTGAGACTGAGGTATTTTGCCAAAAAATAAAAGGACCAAAAATGTATTTGCTGCATATTTAAAGATGTCAAGACACAAAGTAAGACTTGCAGCTGTAACTGCAATAAAAGGTGGTTGTACAATGTATTTAGTCCAGAAGAGAGGCTGACTACAAAAAAGCCACAGCTTTCAGACTTAACCACAATTAAAGATCTTGTAATGTCTACCAACTTTAATTTCTGTTCCCTGATGTCAGAAGTGCCATTCAATTTATGTTTTTGGTTTTCTGAGCAAACTAACTCAGAACTTTCAGCTTATCATCCCTGTATAGCCAAAATAATTATCTTCTCTGGTCACTTTCATTAAGGAAGAATTTCCTTTTAACAGTTTTTGGACTATTAAAAACCAACCTGCCACCAACAACCCCTCAAAGTAAAGTCATCTATAAGAGATTAAGTTAAAATAGGTTGTTACCTCTAGAGAACTGTCTGACACAACCTGCCTTTGTTTCAGGTTGGTCTCTCCATCCAGGTTTGCAGTTTCAATGTAACAGACCCCACGGGGGTCAGAGGAGTACAGCAGCAGCAGGTCAGCTGGGATGATTTCATTACAAGACAAACGGACAAAGTCTCCGACTCGCACTTCACTCCAGCACCGGTCAATGTAGGACTTCTGCTTGCTGTGGTAAAACAAAGAAAAAAAGACATTTAAGAAATGTGTGACATGTTTATTCTCATTTTAAAATATCAGAAAAGAAATGCTCTCATCCAACAGAAGAAAAATATCTATGATAATACAACCTCAGAACAACAACAAGACATATTGCCCTTTGTCACAACTTCACAAAACTAACCTAAAACACAAAAGCAGATACTCAATAGCTAATTTTTCTGTTGCCTTTAAAGCCTAACCCATTGTTATGGGGTATTTTGGCTGTCTCTGCCTATTCTTCTTCCCAGCGTTGCTTCAGTCGATTGAAATTTTCTGACATTCACTTCTGTACAATGATTTTATGACACATTGGAACACATTGTGTCTTGTTGTTGATTTTGCTTTATTTTATTTTCGTTGCCCATTTTGCTTGGACGAGTTTCAGCTGTTCAATGGATGAACTCACATTTTATTCTAGAATGGTTTGATACACAGAGAAGTTCATATTGAACTCATGACTGGAAAGTGCACAATTCCTGTGACTAACAAAACAAGAACATATCATCACCATCAGCTGAATGAGGTTATCATCCTGATTTTATCTGTTTGTTTTCCATATAATGTTATGAATACAACCAACCACGCCCGTAAGCTTAACTCTATACATGTACATCACAGTCTAGATGTACATTAGGAACTAAACAAGAGTTATAAAACATCACACTGGATAAGCTGGGTAATGACAATTTATTAAGGAATTTGTTGCTGTCTATCAATGAGCATTTTTATACTTGCTCTCTGACACAGTTTCCAGGCAATAGCACAGCCGGATGATAGACTGTTATCGCACAGATACCATTTAGTGTGGAGATAAGATGTTCAAAGTTATTCAGCGATAACTTCTTGTTAATAATCAATGACATATCTGTCACTGAACACAAAAACAACATTTAGAAAAACAGACTGATGGAAGTCCAGCTCTGACTGGACATTCCCCGGATTTCTTCAGACATCTTGTAAGGATAATAAACTTCCAGGTCTTCTTTGACATGCCGGCCATATGCATTGCAACCGAAGGACAGACTGTAAGTATGTTCAAAGTGCATGTTTGCTCATGTTATGCCTGTTTATGACACTTTAAATACACTGACCTGGATGTTCTTGTTTACTGCAAGACCAATAAACATACTAAACACTGATCAATGAATGACTATGATCAATAGTTTCACCTCCACTTTATGGATGAACTGAAATTGTTTACCTCACACACTACTACAACAGCTTTAACTCTACTAAGAAACATAAGATTTAGGAGTGCATTTACAGGAATGCATTAGTAAGGTCAGACACTGATGTTGGACAAAAAAAAAAAAAGTATTTTCCAGTCTCCACTCCACTTAATTCTAAAGAAGTCCTATAAATCTGAAGCCAACACCCTGAGCATCCTATTCAAGTTCTTCCCCACTAAACTTGCTTATAAATATCCTTAAGAAGAGGAAGAAGAGGAAGGGACCATTCCAAAACAGTTCTCAAAACATTAAAAGCATGCAACTATAAGATACTTCTAAGCACGTTGAAAAAATACATGTCAATACATTAAAAATGGATCCAAGCTGCATTGTTAACCCAAAGCTAGAAATGTCCATCGTATTGTCAAACTGAGAAGGCTCTGTCACTGCAGAGAATGTATTTTAGTGCTGTATAGTCAGGAGGTCTGTAGCTATTGACTACAGAAAGTAATCACTTAATGCACAATGCATTCTTTTACAAATGTTCTTAGAAAAAGCCATGTCACTGGATTCATACACCTGTTTCAATGGAAGTGATTGAAACATTTCAATTCAAGCATCTAAATGGTTGAGGGAATATATTTGGCAGCATAGTTCTGTTCTTCCACTGAGTCCCAGCAGAATGTGCCTTACAAAAACTCTAAAGTTATCTTTGGTCTAAAAGTCAGATGAACCAACTTCTACAACTAATTTTAATGTGGATAAGCAGTTGGTTTACTCTGCATATTCCCCAGACGATGGAGTTTTTCATCTATTCCCTAAACTGTCCAGGCAGTCCACAGATTAAGTTACTTTCAGGGTCTTGGATCTGGGATCTTGTTCTTTCAGTCCTTATGACCACAGGTGAGAGTCGGAACGCAGAAAGACCAGTAAATCCAGAACTTCACCATCCAGCTGAACTACTTATTTACCATGACATACTGGAGAAATAGGTCTCAGGTCAAGCCCCATTCATTTGGGGCTTTATCAAGACGGTCCACAATGAATACGGCTTGTTTACTGCATTGAACAAATATTTTAAGATAGTTTTATTTTCTGCTTTGACACAGAGTTTCCCTCTTGCTTAAAAGGTAATTATGTGGATCCTCAGAGTTCAAGGCCTGGAAAACATTTCTCTCTGCATGCTCCCACTTTGCTCTTATCAGCAAATTTAATATTCACTTCCACGTTGATGCTGGTGACACCCGGTTTTATCAGTGAAACAACATAAAGCTTGCAACTTACAAAACAAAGTCCTGCTGTGTGTATTTATAAAAAAAAAAAAAAGGATGAAATGAATTGTATTTTACTTTTAAGGTCAAATAAAGTCATACTGTCTTAGGACCTAAATACATTTGAAAGTGCTCAATAGCTGTGGTACTTTCCATTTTTATTCAATAGTTTATTCCATTTTTTATTCCAAGCAGTCATTTATTTCTATAATTCTTTTATAAATTAGGAGCTCACACTTCAATCATGAGTAGAAAAATTTATGCATGACTTTGCTACTGAATGAGTCCAGGTCCATCTATTTCTCTAAAGATTTCATAACTCAGTGTTAAGGTTTCCTGTTTTGTTTGTCTGATTAATTTTAGACCGTACTACAAATAGCTAAGTAGAAGTTCCCTTACGGTCTTACCTTTTATTTTCTGGTATATTTGTTCTTCGTAGAAGAGTCAAAACTAAAACAGCTGAAAAAGTTTTAGTTTTCAATACTTTCATTTCTAGAACAAATTCAATTGGCATCAAAGACATCAACATCCTGTATACATTTAAATTCAAGCTCAGCTTATTTGGACTCTCTAAAAGATCAAACTAGTTTTAGTACCTTTGTTCTCTAGGTTAGTGGAGGACTGTTGGCTATCTTTGTTAAAAAATAAACCACGTTTATAGCACTAACTGTGCTAAGAAACATACATTTTTTGTCATTACCTTCTAGAACTTTTCAAGCCAGAAGAGTTAGTCTTTAACTTTTGGAGAGAAGTTTTGGTAAGTAAAAGGGGGGAGATTCTTACTTCCAATTCCAGGAAATCTGTTAAAGTTTGAAAGAGGACAAACCTGCAGTAGACTTGACAGAGGAAATTGTTGATTAAGCGATCCGATTTAAACCTGCGGTGGTCCTCAAAGATGTCCTTAATGGCTGTGACCGACAGCACCAGTACAATGGGAATCAGTGAAACCTCTGGCTGAAAGGCCTCCACAATCGGGATAAAGTTTAAGGCAGCAAGGAAGATAAAGTAAACATTGGCAAACCGATGGAGCTGCTCAAACAGATTCTTGGGAAGGAAGGACAGGAAGGAATACTTTGTGGTCCGGATCCTGTTGCTTTGGTATAACTTTAGAAGTTGCTTCAGCTCCTCATCTTCAGTGAAAGAAGGTACTACGGTCCTCCTCTTCTTCAGGTGTTCCTTGTATGTCCCAGTCGGCCGCTCCAAGCTATACATTGGTCTACTGCGGCAGTAAAATCCAACCTAGAGGTCTGTGATTCTGAAATCCTACCCTCTTGTTCTCAATGTTCTATCAAAGGAGTAGTTGTCATCTAGAATTTGTTCTTCCTTTATCCGGATCAGATTATTTTGGTCTGTCCACCACATCCTGCTGAAGCACAGAAACACCGGGAAAAGGTTGGATTGGAAGAGTTACTGGCATGAATGACGCGCTTCGATGCCACTCCTCCACAGAGCAAGACCAAGGTTCAACTTTTACAGCCACCTCCGAAGACTGGTGGATAACGCAACCAAACGTAACAAACAGGGAGTGTCAAGCAGCTGAAAAGGCCACGTGCTTCCAATTACTTTGAAGAAACGTATCAAAGATCAGAGATGCAGATCTACAGAAATGGCTTTCATTAAATACAAAGCTGTAGATCAACTGTGACTTCCTGATCAACATAGAGATAAAAAGGAAAACTAACTTCCGGGAGCTTAGATGGGGATAAAGGTATGCTTAAGGACCACTTTGTAAGTCTTTTCTTTCTTTAAAACTGAACAAGCAAGATCCAGATCTTGCCCATCTGGATCCTTTCCTACTTCCTTGAATCCTTACCCTAACCTTCCTTGAGTCCACTTTTCACCCCCACCAAGAGAACTTCTCAAGAAAAGCAGTCCAGAGAGAATAAAAGCATTTTTGTAGACACCCTCAATGCACAACAGATATTGCAACATTACCTTAAATTAGGAGTCCAGGGAAATCATGCTGATACCCAAATTGCACTCTCTCATTAAAAAGATTAGATTGTTCAAAATGCATGCACAGAGGTTGTAAAAAAAGTTACTTTGACGTCACTTGAATTTCCAGTGATAGCACTTATAGTGTCGAGTTCTTCTTAAAAGTTGTCAGAAAAAAATGATCAACAATTTCATGTGCTGTGGCAAGTATAATGTATGTGCTGAGTCCCAGGACATACCTGGCCATTTGGTACCTTACCTCAAGCAAACAGAAGTTATATTGAAATCAATTTGCAGAAAAAAATAAATAAATATAATTATTAAATCAGATTTAAAGCAACTCAAGCTCCACCATTTCATACCAGCAATATTAGTTTTTCTAGACTTTTTCTCATATAAAATTATACATGGTGAGACTGCAAACTCTATTAGCAAACTGGATTAGCCATACTGCCCATTCAGCCAAGAGCAGTTTCATTTATTGTAACAAGGTGGTAGATTACAGTGCAAACTGCATGTTGTGGTGAAAACTACTTAAAACTAATTGAAACCATAAGCAAGCTCTCACAGACTGCTTAAGTGCTTTTCTGGCTTAATCCTACAGACCATTAGAAACATCTCTCAGCACTGAGCTGTGAAATTGTGGGATATGTTGTCCAGACCTAAAGTAATGAAGCTACAGCCTTTGTCAACCACATAAACCAATCCATAATCTTTGATTAAATTCTAATATCTCTGGAGCAGAAAAATGCACACACAGTAAGAATACAACCAAAAAACTTTTCTTATTTTATAAAATGGGTGAAACTTCAGGCAAATATGACAAACTACTTCCAAGAGTGCTGCAGGTGCATCCTGTATTTTTCCTGTATTTCACCTCAAAAAGTAATACATCAGTACAATAAAAGGTTCGTCACACCAAATTTAGCAAATATTATCAAGAACTGTAATTAAATTTGCAATATAAAACCAGGCTTATCTTCTTGGTGGCATAAAACCCTGGATGATTTTACATTTTTTGCTGCTAAATTCAGACACGGCAGTATCTGAAAAAAAGAAAAAAACTCTAGATGGCATTAACATGTCTTTCAGTATTAAAGTAAGGAACCTTGATCTTATGACATTGAACTTGGTGAGTTTCCAGAACTTCCTTTTTTAATCTCTGTAAAATTCAGATCCAGATAAACTATTTCAAGTAGTGTTGCATACATATGCGAGCAGGAAGTTAAAAATAATACCGTAAAAGGAGAGATTAAATTACTCTAGTTTCAGCTTCTCTTTATTGGCTTCTTTTTCATTTGAGAAAATAATTTAAAATTCTCTTTCTTACATATGAAGTCATTAACCATAAAGTTCCATAAAACATCAGGGATTTGATTGCTCCATATGGTCCTAACAGAGCATATGCACTTGAAAAGTGTGAAAAGTTGATCTTTTCAAGTGCATATATTCAGCCATTTCATTAATCACATGCACAAAGTATGTGTGCATGTTCCCCAAACATTGTCAGACAGCAAACAATCACCTAAGATCTTAAAGTTCCTGTTGTAGATTTGTTTGAACCACCATTTTATTTTATTTTATTTGCTCTGTTGAATATCAAAATGAAACAAACTAATTTCAATTTCGGCTCATGTTTTAATTCAGTCGTCTCACTTTCATTTAAACCATGTTACTTTAAACTTCTGCTTGAAATAACACAGGCTCATTCATCTGCAGCATTTCTAAACTGCAAATGCTTTGGATGGAGGGAAATGGAAGATTTGAGTTTGGGTAAACTCACCCGCAGAACACGCGCACCAAGTTGTTGTTGACCTTCTTGTCGAACAAGTACCGTCTGTAGTCCTCCAGTGCATCTTTGATGGCGATGACCGTGAGAACCACCAGCAGAGGGATCATTGTGATCTCCTTCTCAAAGGCCTCCACCACCGGAACCCAGTTAAGCAACGCCAGGAACAGGAAGTAAAGGTTGGCCGCCCTGTGGAGACCAAAGGAACGCGTCATCTTCAAGGATTGTGTAGTCAGTGGGACCATCAAGGAGAACATTTGTTTATCATGATCAATTTCTTGTCATGGTAAGAATTTTGATTTATCATTGTCACAACAAATTCCAATTTATAGAAAACCGTAAAATTGTCTGTGTTATCGATTGTTATTTATGCTCTTTTCTCGGCTGTTTATTCAATGGGAGTATCAATAAATATTGATAATTTTGAAAATATAATTAAATACAGCTAGTGTATGCAGTTTAATGATACAAATTAATGATACAAATTCACTAAACCCTATGGTTTGTTGTCCTGAAGAACCTTTTTACAAATCCATGTTTTCAAGAGCAGTATTTGGATTTGTAGGGCTGTGACAGCTGAGTCGTATCATATGATAAATGTTATTGTGGGAAAACTGCAAGCCATTTTACCCATTACAACCACAAATTGTTGTTAACATCACAACGTTATCAAATAGAAAAAAAAAATATTAGAACTAAATGACAGAAATGTACTTTACAAAAACAAATCTGAAAAGTGTGGTGTGCATCTCAATGAAATCATTACTCTGATGCCCTCAACAAAACCCAGTACAGCAAATTCCCTTAGGAAGTCACCTAATTAGTAAATGCAGTCCAACTGTGTGTAATTTAATCACAGTATAAATCCAACAGTCTGTGAAGGCCTCAGAGCTTTGTTAGAGATCATTATTTAACAATCAGGATCTCAAAGACCTAGGAACATAGCACACAATGGAGAGACAGTGGTGGAGAGGTTTGAAGCATAGTTAGGTTAAAAACAATATTACAAGCTTTCTTCTTCCAGAGCCATCTTCTGAAAACAGACATGGTATGATACAACCACAAACCTTCCGGGACATGATCACACAGGAAGGTGTTCATAACTGCATTTTTGGCCTACATTCAAAACTGGGAAGATGAGTGAAGTTAAATGGAATGCAATCCTGGAAAGTAAGATTTTAAGAGATTAAAAGACATAAGACTGGGGCAGAGGTTCATCTTTCAAGACAACACTCTTCAACATTCAAGAGATCAAAGCATTTTCCTGTGCCTAGTGAAAGTTCAGACCCAAATCCAACCGAGAATATGCGGGAGAACTTGGAAATGCTGTTCACAAACACTTTTTCCCCTTTCTGACAAAGTCCAAGTTTACCTTAAGAACACAGATCTGTGAAACTTTCAGTTTCTAGGAAGGAGTTCGGGTCATCCTGAGCTGCAGTGACACTCCAGCTCCTCCTGCCGGTTCACAAGGCATTCTCAGGTCAGACTGGAGATACGTTTCCCTTCCTAAGTCTCCTTCTTTAAGCAGTCACCTAGCTTTTTAAGGGTTAACTGTGGGTTTGTACATAACTTAAAGTCTCCTTAAGTCAAGTGTGTAATGCTTCTTCTACGTTGGTTCTGGAATGGCTGTGTGGAGAACTAAGTATTTTGGTGTCTTAATCCTGATTGTTGGCATGATGGGACAGGAGATGGATTGCTGGATAACATTTCTCTGATCTGTCTTGATAAAGAAGGATCTGAGACAAAATGTTCTGAAATTTCTGTTTAGTCTACATTTTAACCCGCAAGTACGGTCATAAGATGTGGATCATAACAGAAAGAATATTATACGGATTAAAAAAAAAAAAGATTTTCCATGGGATGACTGAATTCACCTCAGAGATAAGGTGAGGATCTCAATTCAGAAATCAAATCCAAGGTTGGATTTCTAACTTTCTGACACAGCTAATTATCTGTTCAGATCCCAGAATAAGTTCTTACCCAAGTAGTTCAGACAGACCTTCCAGTGCAGCTTCCAAGCTTATCTCATCTAGATCATAAATTGTTTTGCCGTTTTTCCTTCATTTACAGTAACTGCTTTATCAAATTACATGTTTTATGCTACCTTTACAACTTCCTGTGTTCTGTATTTGTTAAATGGAAATTGTACGCCAAAACAACGGTACGAGCAAGCTTGTGCAGTCAACAGTTAGCACAAACCTTTTATACATAGAGTAATTTCATTTTAGAATATTATCAATAAATCTTGATAATATTAGCATCGGAGAAAACATGGTTCCACTTTTTTTTCAATATCAATATCTTGAATTACTGACCTGTGGAACTGCTGGAACAGGTTCATAGGGATAAACGTCAACAGAGTGTATTTCGTCGTGCGGATGCCGTTGCCCTTGTACTTCTGGGACAAGGCTTCATATTCCTGCTGGTGGGGGCCGTGGCGGGCCAACACTGTCCTCCTCCTGCCGCTGACCCTGTGAGGGGAGCTTTTGCTCAGAAGGCCATCAGGCGGAGAGTACCAGCCTCGCTCCGAGTCTACGGCCAGAAGCTGCCGACAGCGATGTCGCACCCAGTGGAAGCGCTCCATCTACGCAGCCCGAGCTGCGGCCGGGCTCCCACTCCCGCGTGGAACTCCGGCTTCTTCCTCAACTCTCTCAATGACGTGCTTCTGCGGACGTAGAACAAATAAATCTGTTTAAAATCCTCTCCGATATTTTGAATGACCTGGTCTAAATCAAGGTTGCGTGTTAAATAACTGACAAACATTGTCACCTACAGAGAATATTCACAAAGAAAGACAACACAAAGTTATAACAAGTTATGCCTCAATTGCGATGTGATACAATCCGCATCACGATGCATTTCCCCTTTTCTTCTTCCCTTGTTTCAGCACAATGACAGCATGACCTCGTCTAGAACAAAAGGTGTTTTCGTTTATTTCTGCATCCAACAGAGGAAGACAGTTCCTAGAATAAAAACAATGTAGGCAAACAGGTTTGAGCTACAGTAAAGAGACAAAAAGCAAGCAAGGAAACCATCTTGATACAGGTCCTCCACCTTAAAACATGAGATCTCATTTTTAAAGTAGGCTTGATCAAGCATCGAATGCATATTCTGTACTGTGATACATACTTTATAGTATAACATTTTGTATTGAATTATTTTTAATCAATCTTGCATACTAATCACATTTTCAGAGAAAATTGATGTTTTTTTTTTTTGCAATCTCTGTAAAATGAGTTTTACTTCATAATATTCTAAGTTTTTGAGATGCCCCTGTCTACTGTCCGTCTAATAAAATTGAGGATTAGGGTAATTTAACAAAATAATTCTGGAATTAAAGTCTAAATCCTTAGATTACATTCTGAATTCTTAGAAATCTAAGGTCAAAGTTTGAATTCTGAGATTAACTTCAGAATTCTGTGAAAACTGTCAGAATTCATTTTTTCCCCAGAAGCTCCAATACCCTTCTATATTCAAATTATTCCATCAGTTTTATTAATTTTTCCCGTTTTCTCACGTTTTACAGAAACATCTGTTTCTCACGTGGGAAATGGTTGCAGTCTTTTTTGTTTTGTTTTGTTTTTTTTCCCTGCAGCGGTGACAGTATGAACAGAATAGCAGCAGCTCTTTCAGTCATATCATATGATGAGAATCAAATGCCTTTAGTTGCCATCTTGGCTGCAGAACAAATGACATTTTCTTCTTCAAGTCCAAAGCTCATCTAGGTCAGAACTCTCTGCAGCCGTGCAACAGGCCAAACCTGCTAACCTTCACTTATGCCATCTGCTTTATTTACAGATGACATAAGGAGAATTCTTGTTTGTGATGATCACAGGAAAGGAGGGCTTAAACGTCGCAGCCCCAATTCGCAGCACAGCTTAATGTTTAAACTTTGGAATATTTTGGATCCGTCAATAAAATGCTTTACTGTAAAAATACTAGCCCTGTAGTATTTTAAAACCTAAAATAACACAGCATTGAAGTTAACTTGATTTACAATGTCTTGAGGTCTATTTTAAAAAAACTTGATTAAATTAGAGATTTTTCCATGTGGTTAAGAATATATATTTAAACAAACATGTATACATCCCTGTAAGTATAAGGTCAAATATCTCCTAGAAATTTGCACCCCTACTTCATGCTATGTAGCAATAGCTAACATTCTGACATAATTCTGGCTGGATGCTTGACCGCTCATTTTGGTTGAAATGGTAAAGTTCAATTTCATTGGCAGGTTTCTTGGCATTGGCTCAGCTTTTAAACAAAGTCCATAAAGGTTTTATCTCAGAACTGAATAAGTTTGGGTGTATGTTAGCATATGTTGTCCAGTTACACACATAACACAGTTTTTTTTTTGTTTTTTTCCCCATTTAGCAGTTTATTTGAGGTATTCCTTCTTTAATATTCCATGAGCTAGAGGCAATGCAACTAGTAGTGAAACAGTCCCACAGCATGAAGCTTCCACCACCTTGCTTGAGAATTGGTAAAGTGTCCTTAGGTTTAAGGCCTCACCTTGTCTTCTTCCAAAGGGGGGCCACTGCCAAATCAGTCAATTTTAGTGTCATCTGACCATTAACATTTTGTCCACAAAGAATTTGAATTCTCCATTTTGGTTAGTTGAAATATTTTAGTCAAGCTGAAGGGGTCAATTCCAGAACAGGAGACTTTTCCTAACTGTAACCCTTATGTTCAATTGGATGAACTGATCATCACAGAAATGGCTCCATCAAACTTTCCCCAGCTTGTGTTAATGTAAAATGTTCCTTTTTAGATCTTCACCAAGTTCCTCTGACTTTTTCATTGTTGTGAGTTTGGCTGAGCAGAAAGAATGCTGTCAAACTCCACGAAGAGAAACTGTCATCATGATTATTAACCAATTCCTCGCCCCAACTCACTGTTTGGGTTTCAAATGTTTCAGGTCAAAGGCAGTAGGTGAAGTTCTGTTGACAGAATTAAACCATATTAATCCATTGAGCACTAAGTAAAGGATGTGAGTTCTATCTTTGGCAAACCAGGCTTACTGGACGTAAAGCAGAACTGAAAGAGGATTTCTGAGAAGTGAAGCCAGTGTGGTCACAAGATCAGTTGGGTTTATCTGTGCAGTTCTGAGACTGACTTATTAAAACTGGTGATAATACACAGCTTCTCGTGCTTATTATCAGGAGAAGCTGAAAATAAACAGCCATTGGGAAAAGGTTGAATCAAAAGACGATTTTGGTGTATTTCTCCTTAAATAACAGAGGCTGACATATCTGAAGTCAAGGCTAGCTGATAGATAAAAGCCTCCGGATAATCTGAGGTTAGTTCTTTCATTTTTCTGATTCAACATAATCCAAGGTTCAGCAACGGGTCTTTGTTCTTCTTAAACATTTGTTTGCATTGGGATTAGGGTTCAGCATTAGCAAACAGCACACCCTATGTCATTTACAGAGTATACCAACCTGTTCTGGATGCTCTAACATCTACAACAGCTATGAACTAGATGCATGTTATTTACTATGGATGCTTTTCCCCTCAGTTTCAGAATAATACCTGGACAATTACTGAGGAATATTTGATTTCTAAGTTTTTAAAAAAATAATTTGATAGATAGACATTTAAATAGTAGGGATGGGCCCTGCAATAGTAATTTTTGAACTTTTCCACAATTTGTCATGTTATAAAAACAAATTTCTATTTACTTCATCTGGATTTTGGCACAAGTTAGCCCATAATTGTAAAGAAAATGATATGTGTATTTTACTTATCTATTTCGTGGATAAAAATAGAATGAGTGTGGCATGTTTGTATTTCGTACCCTTTATGTCCCTCCAAAATCATATAATTAATAGAGTTGATGTGTTTTACAGCCGTTCTGTGAAGGTCTCAGAGGTTTATTAGTGAGCAAATAACATCTGACGGCCAAAAGATACAGCAGGCACATTACAGATTAAGCTCTGCAGATGTTTAAAGGCAAGGATAGCCTTTGGAGGAGAGATGTCCAACTCAGATGTAAAAACCTGTTGATACTACAAGTATTTGTTGCGAATTCCACAAATCCTGGCCTGAAGGAAGAGTGGCAAGAAGAAAGGCATTGCTGAAAAAGAAAGTGACAAGCCATGTTGGGGACAAAATAAAAGAAGGCCAGATGACAATAAAACGTTACATTTTTGGCCTTTAAGAAAAAACACTATTCCTTTCATAAGCAACAATAGGGAAGCTGGAGATTTCCCTTCCACCAAACGTACTTTCAGTTAGGGCAAGAGCCTACTCGATAGAATAGCCCAGTCAAAGTGCTGAACTAAATCCAGCTGAGTATCTGTGAGAACACTTGAAAATGACTGTTTACACATCCTCCATCCAGTATAGCTGAGTCTGATTTATTTTGCAAACAAGGAAGGGGCAAAGATTTCATGTACAAACCTGACAGAAAAACCCCGAACAATCTATTAAAGAAACTGAACTGAAACTACGCATCAATTTGCCAAAGTCCAAATAAAGAAAAAAAAAAAAAAAGAAAAGAAAAGAAAATAAGATCTCTAAAAGACCTACAGGAAGTCTGTAAACCTCGCACCCCCTTCAAAGATGTCAGGACTTTTTCATGATAAAAGCTTTACTGAACCTAAAAGACGCTGTTTACTTCCAGGACAGTCGGACAGACGGAGGCCTGCTGTCTAGCATCACTTGAATTGCAGCTGTGAACAAAACAAACCACAGAGCCTCCACTCATGTCTCCCTCCTGGAAACCAGCTTCCCGTTACCCCTTATTCCTCTTTACGTACCCAGCTGTTTGTTTCCATCCGTGGCCGGGCTCGACGACTGCTGTCGGCTGGATCTTTTCGGTCACATCTCTGGAGTTTCAGCCGCAACAAAAGACTTGAAACTAAAAGAAGCAGGATGCAAGACACGTCCCCTGGTAAATAAGTGGTGACGAACACGCTCCTCTCCTCTTTTTGCGGGCGGGTTTGCAACTACTTGAACTGGTACATCCGGCGCTTTGTCTCAAAAGGCAATGAGACAGCTCCTCTGTTCGGAGAGGAACTGAACAACGCTCTATTTCCCGTGACTTGAAGGTTGACGGGGGGTGACAGTATTTTTCCTACTGCAAGTGAACGCGGCTCGTCCAGTCACGTGATAGAGATCAGCTGACCAGAAGCAGCTTGGCGGAAGAGGGTGAAAATATGATGGAGATTCTGAGCAGAATATCAGCAACAGATTGTGTCAAAGTGAGCATGAAACTTATTTGAGTTATGATTCATGTTTGATAAAATATGTGTGAAGAGATTCAAAACCAAATGCAATGTTATTAACCTGATTTATACTTTAAACTATGAGATTCTGACGTTTTGTTTCTCATCTAATGTGATCGAAGTCAGTATTTGCAGAACCACCTTTCACTGCTATGATCTGTTCTGCTTTTAGACACATCTCCAAACGGTGTTGCACACCTCGAGACTAAAATATTTGCCAGTATTGTTTGCAAAATATCTACAGCTCAGTCAGACTGCCGGAAAACAACAACGAGATGTATGTGTGGACTTTGACTGGTCCATACATCGCAGTTTATTCATTCTAACGCACAAATGAACCACGATCTATCTATGCAGTTGTCATTCTGACTACTGTTAGGGTTGTTGTTCTGTTGGAAGGTGAACCTCAGTGCAAGTCTTGAATATTGTGTAGCTTCTGTGGTCTACCAGGATTGTCCTGGATGATCTTAACTGCTTAACTGTCTCGGATGACATAATGCTGACGTCACCCTAAAGATATCAGTGTTCAGATTTTTGTGTATTCTTCATTACTTCGACTCGTGGATGCTAAAATGTTGCATTTTGTTTACTTTTTACTACAGAACCTTTCTTCTTATCACTTCAATAGAGGCCAGATTTGAGACATGGATCACTAATAGCTGCCCTGATTTTCCCACCAGAGGTGTGGATCTCTGAAACTCTTTCAGGGTCACCATGGCCCTCTTAGCTGCTTATCTGAATAATGCTCTCCTTCCCTGCCCTTTGTGAGGTGTTCACAGTTAGTTCTGCATCTTGTAGAGGTTTTCCTAAACAAATGGGCCAGATTCCTGTGGATCTCAATGACATGCGAAGAAATAAATTCACCCATTTGAATAAGCTGTGTGGAAGCAGCAGAAACACATCATTTCCCTCATTTAGGTGGACGATTACGTCTAGCCAGGTTGGCAGTTGTGCCATATTCTGTTTTTGAATGGTAGATTGAACAAAGCTCTGTGAGACGTTCAAAAATTGGGATATTGTTTTACAACTTTACTCAACTTTAAATTTCTCCACAACTTTATCCACATCTGTATTTTTTTTTTTTACTGAGGTTAAATTTCACATTCAAGGCAGTGAGTTGCATTGAATGCAATCTTGATTTTCTTTTTAATTCATAAGTATGCATTAGTTTGTGGTGATAATAAGACACAAATTCTTTAAAAAAAATGTACTGATATTTGTGGATATAATGTGACACCTTATGAAAAAGTTGAAGCAGTATGAAAGCCTTTCCAAGCACAGTAGGTATGGGTAAAAATGTACACAGACTTGATACTTGGTATTTTGTTGAAAATAAAAACATCTACATTTCTAGAAACACCTGCTTGTGTCTTTTGATTAACTGATCAGTGTTTTACCAAATGATACTGATTTCAGGTCTTCTTGTAATCAACTACAACTCATTCAAAGTCATATGTAAACTTTGATTTAATTTAATGTTAATGTTATGAACATAAATAATTAAAAAAGTGCTATAGATTACTTCATCAGTGGTTGTAGTTTTGAATCCAGTCCCATTTGTTCCTTGAGCAACAGAAAACATGTTGCATTAAAGGGTGAAAAAACGTTTTCAGTGAAGAGTTTTTCAGTGTCTCACCTGCACATCACAGCACATGTGGAAAAAAATGACTGATTGTTTGATGCATCATTATTTATTTTTTTTCTTTCTGAATATTGAACAGTTGAGATTGAAGGCAAAAAATAACTTTCCTTTATTCTCCTTTTAAAATATAAATCAGCCAAAGTCAAAGGGAAACACTGATCTGCTGTTGATGTTTCCAGCTGTGTCACAGAGTGGTGGACGGGCTGTGTGGGCGGGAGCCTCCATGCAGGAGTGATTACAGCACCACCTGGAGCCTGGAGGAGTGGCTGCAGCTACTAGACTTCTTGACCAGCCTGTTCCGCCTGGCGGTGGGGAACGACATCCCCGATGAAGAGGTGAGCGGAGCAGGCGAGGCCGGCGTTTTTTTCGCCCCTCGGCTCAGGCCGTCACATCTTGTCCTGCTGGTTCTGTGCAGGTCCTGGCTAAACTGTCGGATGCAGATCACAGCCACGCCGAGGCGGTGCTGAGCGTTCTCAGAGCACGATGGGAGGAGATCCGGCGTGCTCTGCTGGACAGAACCAGCAGCATCTCCTCTGCAACCTTGCAGGACTTTGACTGGCAGCTGAAGGTCAGTCAGACATCAGCATTTGGTGTTGGTCTGCATCCCTAATGAGTTAAACTGGGTGTCTTGGGTAATAATCAACACCTCAAAACAAAGCTATTTTAGTTATTAAAAGTAGGCTCTTATAGCATGTTTCTCTGCTCCTTGTGCCAACATTAAACCCAAACGTTAACCAGGAACACTAGGAATGTTGAAGCATCCCCTACACTGTCTTGCAGAAAACTTACACTAAATGAACAAAACCTTTGCACAAATCTGCCTGCTTTGAGTTTTCTGCAAAGCCTTTCTTTCCCTTCATCCTCTGCAGCTGGCTTTGTCCAGCGATAAGATCTCGTCTCTGAACACGCCGCTCCTCAGCCTCTGTCTGGATGTGAGGGAGAACGGAGCGCTTCGGCCCATCACCATGGAGCTGAACAGAGAGGAAGTGAGCACGCTCATCAGCTCACTAGAGGCTGCTAACAAGGTACGCACAAAGGGAACATGACACCTTATCAACGTGTGACTGCGAAACATGACACCCTGTTTACCCTGAGTGCAGCTCTACATGGGCTCATGCTGATGAACACTCCAGTCATGATTAACACTTTCATGTCGCTCCTCAGCTTAATGGAGTTTAGGTTTTAAACCTAGGCAAGGCGATTTCATTTTTAAAGCACATTTTCAGCAACAAGGCAATTTAAAGTGCCTAAACGATGTCATCTGAAAACTGATGCAGCTTAAACACTAGGGGGCAGCATTATCACAAGATTCTCTCTAAGTCTTTCTTGAGGAAGAGAGTGAAGGCAGAAGCTGTTGCTTTGGAATTCATCTCTAGTCCTAAGTGATGTGACCGTTTTTTTTTTAAATGTCTTTCAGGTGGTGCTGCAGCTGAAATGATGGACTGATCCAAAAAGAAGCTGATGTTTTTGATGTAATAATAACTTAATGTTTTTGATGCCTTTTGTTCCATAATAAAATCCATTTTTTTCCTTTCTGATTCGGTGGATGTTTGTCGAAGATCAATCGAAAAGTTAGGATGTCATTCAATCATCCACACCATTTTTCCATGATCCATTGATGTTGTAACCCGTCCATCCACCTGCTCCATCAGTTCATTCATTCATCTACCCATCAATCCTGTAATTTATCAAATTTCCATCATCCTTCATACAATCCATCCATTTAGCTTGAATAACAATTCAGACCTCTAGAAATTTGAATATGAAAAAAGATTTGGCCAGAAAATAACGTTGAAACCATTGTTAATGAATGTCCCGGCCTACTGAGAGATTTTTAAATATATTCCATGTATCGTCTCGTCAACTCATTTGCAAATTTTCATCAGCCTGATCTAAAGGAATGGACAATTAGGAAAATTATTTGTCCTGATTGTTAGAATTACAAAGTGAAATAATGACACAAGTGTGAAATTTATTCAGAATATCACCATTCTGGGAGGCCAGTGTATATCTACAACAGTCATTAGGCATGAGAGACAGAATACATCCTGGACACACTGCCTTATATACACACACCTTTCTCTTAATTTAGAAACCAATTAACCTAACTCAGCTTTTTGGACTGTGGGAGGCTGCCAGCGTACCCATAATTCACCCAGGACCTTTTTTCTGCAATGAAACGGCGCCACTAATTGTGCCACTATGCTGCCTGTTAAGACAACCAATGTGTTGACAAACCAATCTGGCAACAATGTTTGTCAAAGAAAGTTGGACTGGATTTTCCCTCTCTTCCTCAACAATCCTGAATATGATGAAACCATATTCAGGGAGAAATTTGGAGGAATTTCAGTGAACAAATGTAACCCTAACAACAGTGATCTCTGACTCTCAGACTAAAAGCATGTGTCAAGGTGTAATGGCTCACAGAACCAAAAGGTCAACAGCAACAGAGTTGCTACAGAAGCAACAATGGGGTTCAAGGAAAAGAGTAACCTTGTACAACCTGAAGCACAGAGGCAGAGTTGCCAGTTTGGGATGTTTTAAATGAAGCTTGAGTTATCAGAAGTCATTGATTAAAAAAAAACAAAAAAAAAAACTGATTCATCAATAGAGCTTAAATTGTGGCCCTACTAGAAAAAGAAAATCCACTGGCAGATGAATTGCCGTTGGTTTGGAAACAAACTGTAGCTGTATGCAAGGAAATCAAATATTTCAAAGCCAAAAGAGCAGGCAAAGATCTCAGCAAGAACAGCACTAAGAAACATGCTGGAAAACAAAGTACCGTGTTTCCCCGATTGTAAGACATATCGGGGGTTTCAGGGGGGTCGGCTAATATAAGCCGTACCCCGAAAGTAAGACATATGTCTTACTTTTCGGGGAAACACCTCTCATCTAGCTGCACGCCGCCTCCTGCCCACGTCCGCACCGTCCCCCTCTCCATACGTCGCCGCGTCTGCCACCTCCCTCTGATCTTAATGAGCGCCGCCTCCTGCCCACTTCCGCGCCGCCCCCCCTCCATACGTCACCGCGTCTGCCGCCTCCGTCTGATCCAAATGAGCGCCGCCTCCTGCCCACGCATGCGCCGTCCCCCTCTCTACTTCCTTTTATAAAACAATTTTTTTCCAATATAAGACATACCCCGAAAGTAAGACATAGTGGGGCTTTTGGGGATAAAAAGAAAGTAAGACACTGTCTTACTTTCGGGGAAACACGGTAGAAGAAGGGGTAGAAGCTAGGAGGAGCTATGAGACGGTGGAGGTAATGTTTAAAGTTTCCCGGTTAGTCTGACTGATTATTAATGAGAATTGGAACAAATGCTGACAGACAGAGCCAAGTTAAATGTGGTAATGATGTTAGTCTTCACTCCAGAGTGTCCAGTCAATCATGGGAAAGAGCCTGAGTGCTGACAGCTGCAGACGTGCTAACTGGGCTAATGGCATCAGCACGCTGCCTCATTTTCTGCAAAGACCTGACCCCTCACACGAGCAGAGTCATGCTGGAATCCAAGCCGCAGGTTTCACTATAAAATACTTACAGATGCCCTTCTAAAAGAGTTATTGTTAAAATTTTAAATAAAAACAAATAGCTCTGAAACCTTGACTAGCACAATTTGATAGCACAAATCCAAGTTTTGGCTCAGAATATTTTTTGGTTCTTTTTTTTTTTTTTTTCTTTTGATCTAGCATGCACTTTCTATCCTACACTTCAACACTTAATGTTCCTGGTTGAGTAATGGCAAAAGAACAACAATAAAAAAACTTACACATCAAATAAACTGTATTGAATGAGAGTTATTTTGATATCATGTAATCTCTCTGCAAAAGACAACTAGCACACACGCAAACCTGTCTCTGTGATACAGGCGGGACTACTGTTACATATAACAGACAAACTCATAAGAAACTTTTGGGCTTACTTCCCGAATTGTGGTGAATCACCTGACCCGTGGGTTGTGGACAGCAGGTGGCAGTAGTGGTCACCATCTCGAATGAAACAAGACAGCACAACCCCAAACACAACTGGTGATATTGGTCTTTTTTTTTTAAGAGAAATAGAGATCTTTACAAGTATTTTCTGACGTCATCTCCCTCCAGATAATGATTACTTAACGTGCTGAAGCTGCTCATTCAGCTGTGCACAGGGACACATTTAGGCTTTTAGCAGCCTCATTAACTCAGCTATTAGGACGCATCTAATCATTTGATGCATGGACTGAGGGCATATGCTGACAAAATATTTTCTGGAAAATTGGCTGAAAAACACGGCCTTGCACAGCAAAGTGAAAATAAATTAACCACAAAGCAGTTTGTATGCAGAGATCTCAGCAGCTTTATTTGAACTCTTAATTCTCTGTAAGTTGACACAAACGATGCCTGTCCATGGCATTCTTTCACCTTCCACACACAGCCAGTCACACATGGTGTCTGGCGTTGGCTGAAATCCGCACAGGCCGTTCCACTTGAGTGCACACGTGGAACATCACTTTAAAGGATCAGAAGCTTCATCCTCTGTCTGAAGCTGCAGCCTGCAGGGAAACCAGTTGCTGCATCCATTAGCTCCTCCGTCCACAGAAAAGAGGTCCATCTCTGGTGCTTCCTTTGTTCCGTCAGGAAAGCCAAGCATTCGTTCCTTTTTTCTTTGAAAGATTGTCGTCATAATGCTGGAATGTCTCACTACAATCTACGCTTAGATAATGGTAACATACATTGGAGTCTGAGAAATGAGTTCTGTTTCCAATTCATCTTGTTCTAGAAAAAGCTCAACATGTTTTCCTTACCTCTCATAAGATAACCCTGTAAAATGTTGAGATTCTTGGTATAAAGGCACAAAGTTCAGCCATACAGAAAGAGCACACCGCTGTGATCGAGTCCAGCAGAAGCTTGTCTGGTTTTTATTTGTTTCTCTGTGATTAAAGCCCTCATAAAACTTGCAGCCTTTCATCTGAGGATCATTACTTTCACATAACAAAAACAACAACAAAGAAAAACATGTTTGGATTAATTTTACCTTCTTTGAACTGAATGGTGATTCTTAAGAAAAATCATATGCAGAAAAGTGAATTAAAAAAATAACTCAGAACAGGATTAAAAAAGTATTAATTTTTAAAAGACTTTATAATAAGCTGACTGACAAAAAACAGATCAGCTTCCAGAAGGAATGGCCTGATCAAGGTGTAATTTGGTTCACATGCAGAACAGTGACAGATGGACATGATTCTATTCCTATGGAGTTGGAACATTTCGAATGGCTACCACAGAGCATAAGTGCTGGCATCTGGCACTAACCAGAGCACAAGACAGTCAGAACAAAGAGAGAAGGTCAAGAGACAAAGACTGATGCATTACAACTGGATGAATTTGCATTGTTTGTTTGCATGAGTTTAGGCAACCGTAGCATGTAGATTACCAGCATGTGAATGGTAAAGACTGAGCTGGATAATAAAAAAAGGAGCTAAAAGGTGGATTAGCTAAGCATCTCAAGATTTTCACCCCATCACCCACATTTTCTTATTCAGAAAAGGTGGGTCTTACTCAACAGATTTTTCGCAAACACTGAATTTTAACTTCTAAGCTCATATCAAATGAAGTGCTTTTCATCAGTTGAATTTTCATATAGATAAGCAATGTGCAACAATTTTAAGACAATGATGTCACATCACTGACTCTAACCCAGGGGTGGGCAATCCTGGTCCTGGAGGGCCGGTGTCCTGCAACTCTTAGATGTCTCCCTGGTCCAACACAGCTGAATCCAATAGCTGAATCACCTCCTAATTGCAGTCAGATTCTCCAGAGTCCTGCTAATGACCTCATTATTTGACTCGGGTGTGTTGAAGTAGAGACACATCTAAAAGTTGCAGGAGACTGACCCTCGAGGCCTGGAGTTGCCCACCCCTGCTCTAACCTAACCCTCAAACCCCAAACACGTAAGAAACATTAATCTATAGTAAGTGTGTAGCCCAGAGGCCCACAGTCTTCTCAACCTAGTCCAGTAAACAGACCTTTCAGTGGTCAGATGTTTGAACTAATGGGCTCTGGGAAGAGTAAATGAAGGTTCCAGTCATCCAAGACTAACCACAGTAATGAGGATCACTCCATTGTGCTCCAAACATTATAACGACCTCTCTGGAATCACTCTTTACAACACCTTGTGTTGTCTTATGGTATGCATAGAGTGGCATTACCAACAGAGCTAAGACGGCTGAATTTTTAGTGGTTTGATCACAGAGAGGTAAGGGCTGAAGACAAGTTGTATCATATTATAAATAAGGGACTCTGAGCTTCTGCAATCCAGGAAGCATACAAGGAATCAGCTAAGAATCAGTGCCAAAGCAAAGATGTGGACCCCCCTGCTGCAGCAGAAGACAGTGTCTGTATCAGACCTTACATCCAAGCCTAAAGGAGGTCCACACCCTGCAAGAGATACAGCAATACAACAGTTAATTTAATTTCCACCACTCCCTGGGTGCTAAACTGTTTTGTCAAGAAGTGTAAAATTAATGAGATAAAAAAAAGCATAGTTTGGAATTTGTCGCTTTAAAGTTTAAAAAGTAACATTTTTAGATGATAAAAGTCTATTCTATATCTCCAAATGAACTAAAATATATGAGCATAACCAGAGTAGAATTTATTTCGGTGGACTTTTTCCAAAGGAAGTATTTGTCTATGTAGATGAGCAAAATGAATCGCTTCTCTCTGCTGCAGAATCCAAAGTCACGTGACGCAGTTCTAAATGCCAAAAGAGGCCTTTACTACTGAAAAAGGCAGATGACTTGGCGCCTTCCATAAAAATTTGTGGGACTTGTGCAGTAGAAAATATAAGCACCAGTTTTCCAATATATCCCTGTGTCTGGCTGTGAAATCTTTAAACAGCGGCATAATAAAGAGAAGTTTCCATTTTGTAAATAAAATGAAACTTAGTTGTACTGTCTCCATAAACATAAGGCCAGCAGAAAGAGAGGCAAAAATACAACAGATCTTTACTGAAACACCATATAGACTGGGAAAAACCTGAGCTGGGAAACCTTCTACAGCTGCAACTCAAATGTTAACGCACAAATTGCACAAAGCTCACTGGATGGGATCAAAACGTTAGCTGACGTTTAAGTTTCAAACAGCAGCAGCAGAGTTATTAATTTACAGTAGAGGTTTGCATCCATGTGTACTCTAAATCCTGGAGTCTGGTTCAATGTTTGACTTTCACATATCTGTTAAGTTCGATTCAGATGGTTCCCTGATGAAGAACTGATTCAGCAGGTCGTCAGGTGAGACACCAGACTTCAACTTCCAGCTCTTGGGCAGAATATTGCCGGCATTATTCTGCCCAGGTTTTTAGGTGATTTTTATCATCTAAAAACCTGCTAAAAGCCTAATTTTAGCAGGTTTAACAATTCTAGTTAATCTTCAATGTGCATCAATTTTCTACAAACAAAAAAAAGGTCAGTGACCAGCGAGAACTCGATCAAGCACAAAATTCCTTCAGCAGAACCACTTTAATGTTATGGAGGGACCTGGGTACCCCAGTGATCCTGGGTCTGGGAACTCAGGAAGTACATTGGTACTTTGTCCCAAGTGATGGCAAGATGGAGCAGGAAATGAACAGATGGATTAGACTTTGCCTGGAGTAATGAAGGTGTTGTTGCTGTCTATCATGGTGAAGACCAAACTGAGCTGAACTTCAGGCTAAGCTCTGGATTTACTGGTCCACTTTCCCACCTTCACCCTTGGTCATTAGTTACGGATCATGTCCTAAAAGACAAGATCTTCTGATCAGGAGGCCTCGGCTGGAAGGCTTTCCAGGTACAACTCACTGGGAGGAGCCTTGGAGGCAGAAACAGAAGTGAAAGGATTGTATATTCCTTCTGACTTGGCAACACTGATTTTATAAGACGAGAGAGGGATTGATGGATTGGTTGATTACCTATACGGATGTAGTAAGTTTGCATGGATGGATGGAGAGTTTAATCTGTCTCTGCATCAGTTTTATGTTTTGTCCCTCTTTTTTCCACAATAACCTTAATCAGCTGGAGTTTAATCCTGTTTGAGTTACCTTGTGTTTTTGTTGGGTTTCTATTTTGTTTTTTGCATTGTGAGCAAACAAAAGTTGACTTCTATTAACATGCAAAAGGAGGGCTAAAAGAAAAAGAAGACAAACAAAAGCCACCAATGTGTTTTTGGCATCTTTGAACCTGTAAATACAGAAACTTTACTGTCTTTAGTTCACCACTACTTCTTTCTCTATAACTAACTGTATGTACACAGCAAAATTGAATTTCTTAATAAATTATATCTCTGTCTTTATATATATATATTGATTTATATATTTCATATATTAAATTGTATTTACACTGTAAAGACCAGAACTACTCGTTCCAAAAAGAGGATTTGTACAAATGGGCTGAACTCTTCTACTTTCATTACTGTACAGGATTGAGCTTCCCTTGAAAAACAAACAAACAAAAAAGTACCCATCAGCTACCACTCCTGCTCACGACCGCTGCCCTAGTGGACGTAATACAGCCAGTAGACCAAGTTGAAGAAGGTGAACGTGATCGGGAAGACGACCCGGGACCACTTGTCTATGGCGTTGACGTCTGTGAGGTCCGGGATCTTGACTTTCAGCTGTGACGCTCTCCTCCGCAGGCGGCTTTTCTTGTGTCCAATTGGCCGGTCGAGGGCTGGCCGTCCATACAGGTCCCGGCTCGTCATGGGCTTGCGGTACTGTATGCTGGCGCTGTCGTAGGAGAACATGGTGGCCCGAGGATCGTTGAGGGCGCCCATCATATCCGGTCCCCCCATCTCAGTGGGGAGGTTCGTCAGGAGGATGTTGCCATGAGCGTCGACCTTAAAAGGGAACAAGACAACATTTCACTTTTATTTTCAACTAAAAAGAAGGTTAAATAAAAAAATAATAAATCTGCTAATCACCTCCAGGCCTCTGCCTTGTCATTGTTGCAGTTCTTGCTTTCAATTTGAGGGGGTTGTGTTGAACAACACCTTATCCACCATAAATCTCTAAACTATTAATAATCATTATGCAAAGCTTAGATGTTAGGGCTTAAATTTCAAGATTTACATTTAAAAAAGTAATTTAAAGTTTTCTAAATTTGACTTTTAAAGCATTCATACCTTTCTGATAGGTCATCAGACTGCCCCAGACTTATTTTAAACTGCCTTAGACATAAGTGACTGATATTTTCCACTCAGATCTTCACCCACCTGCACTTTACTGCTCTCCAGTCGCCCCTTATTCTCATTGTTGGACTTAGCAGCCTTTTCCGCTGCTTTCTTCTGTAGGTGAGGACCACGGCCAAAAAAGATGTAGTTAACAAAGGCATACTCCAGCAGGGCCAGAAACACAAAGACGAAGCAGCCCATGAGGTAAATGTCAATGGCCTTGACGTAGGGAATCTTTGGCAGGGTCTCCCTCAGGTGGGTGTTAATGGTGGTCATGGTCAGCACCGTGGTTATACCTGCAGGTGTGCAAAAGTCAACAGAGTAGGACATGCAAACATCTCAGATTCGACATTTCACTTATAAGAGCTATTTTTCTTTTTTTTTGTGTATCAATCTTTGCAAGATTTTGCTATTCCTCCAAAGTCAAACATGTTGCCAACATTGCTCATTCATTTTCTTTAGTAGTAGAGTAGAAGTAGCATAGTAATATTGTTGTGCACTTCCTTTGTGACTATTACAAAGTAGGATTTCCTGATTTAGTTTTAGTGAAGTATAAATTGTAAGGTCGTAGGTTCACTTGACCACTAGATTTTATGTGGTTGAGGTCATTTCAAGGCGAGGTCAAGAATTAATCTCTCAGAAAGATTTTGAGGCTATAATACTAATTTGTGATATTGTTTTTAAGTCATCAGATGTTGTTCCACATAAGGTGAAATTTAAAGTTTAGCCTAGAAGTATTTTCTGAGAAATAATATGAAATCTAATGTGGGACCATGACTAAAAGAAGAGAATTGATACAGCAAGCTAAAAATAAAAAAAAATAGACACGAAGATCTAAAAAGGACTAACATTTGACAAATTGAACTGTTTTGGAGAAATAGAAAATACTGAATAATTCAATGTAATATTTCCCCTTTTAATAGGAGAATTCTGATGGAAAGTAATAAATACTCAGGGCATGATTTTGCTTTTTCAAGTCAAAAACTGACAGAACAGACTTTACACGTGACAATTGCTCATTAAGACTGGTTCTACCTTCATAAATTTAAGCTCTCCAAATCTGAGATATGGATATCATGTAAGCTTATATCTATGTTGTCTTCTACATAGACACATAGAAGTTTGCTGTCTATATACATAATAAGAGCTAACAAAAATGAGTGAACCTGAGTGAACCTGAGAGAAACTATGAATAAAAGTCACTGACCTAAAGCCACTCTGGCAGCCGACGCATCGTAATTTATCCAGAAGGAGACCCAGGACAAGATGGTGATCAGGATGGATGGCATGTAAGTCTGCAGGATGAAATAGCCAATATTCCTCTTGAGTTTAAAACTCAGTGACAGCCGTGGATACGAACCTGTATGGTAAGGAATATAGTATAAGTCTGTGATGATCTTTTTACAGACTGGTAAAAAGATGGGTACTAAATGACACAACATAATGTTTATGACATCATATCTCCCATAGATTATACTTTTCTAGTATAGATAATGAATATTAGTGTCAAGATTTACAAAATATTGTACAATTATTTTTATTTTTAATTTATTAAAAAAGGTTTATTGCTACCTGTGGCAAACACGGCTTTCTTGGACAGGGTTTGGTAATCGATGATGGAAAACTGAGGCAGTTCGATGTTCTCCACTCCAGTGACTGACCCAGCATTGCTTCCACCCTGCCAGTAAAACTCAATGTCGTCTGTGGTGTATCCATCTGGGAAAAACAGGGAAACACAAACAATTTAAAAAACGCTAAAGTCAACGATATCTGTCCTACTTGCACAAGTAAGAAAGGAGAGATTAAAGCTGCCCTTAAGAACGTCCAGAAACAATTCCCATGGTAGTCACAGGCCACAACCAGAGGCCAGTGAAACTCAATGAAGGGGAGTTTGCATTCCTAGTTCTACTCAAAAGTTAGTCCTTTTTTCCAATCTTCTCTACAACAAGCAGGATGTTAGGAAGAGAAACTGGTGAGGGAAGTAGGAAAGTCACTCTGACATCATCTCTCTGATGTTTGAGATTCACAGCTGTGTTAGTGAGCGACTGAACAACCTGAACTGTCGGTGACCTCCTGAATGGATTGTCAACAGATTTATTCAGCAGGATGTGAACCCACATAAGCTGCAGATCCTTTGGGAACATCTGCCAGAGTTTTCTCTTTTATTTCTGTTTTAGTGTAATTCTTTCACATCATAAAAAGGAGAGTGAAAATATATTGCAGGTTAAGAAACATGACTCGAGGGAAATACTTTCACACTCAGAGAACATGAAGTCTGGAATGAATCAGCTAGAATGAAAACTGTTTACGGTGCTCATCAGTCAGCGAACTGCTTTCAGGAAGAGTTTCAAAAAAAAAAAAATGTGACACCTCACTGGAGATACAAATCAGGAGTTAACAGAGGCAGCTCTTGCAGTGATGCATAGTCCCTGGTCTTAGTGAGGAGCAATTTCAGGACCTTTACTGGTGGATTGATGACACTGAAGAATAACATTTCAAACCTGTGTACTGTCTCTTTCTAAATCTACCACAAGTGCTGTAAGTATACCAGTACTTGCAATACTTGGCTTTCAAAAGTGAAAGCCTGGTTATAAGTTATAGGCTTGGTGACTTTCCTCCTTCCACTGACTCTTTTTGCTTGATCATAGAACAATATTGAACATAACATATGCAAAGGTCTGATGAAATCTAGATTTTTCTTTATCCCCCGCTGCCCCCAAATTTCACATTTGCTATAGTCTAAAAGAATAAAAGTTAATATTTTGTATGATTTATTAAACTTTCATAAATCCTCAGCAGACAAAGGAAATGCAGAAGTCTTTAGGGTCAAATTATCTCATGCAACTTGCAACTGATAATATTTTTATTGTGATGTGCAAATCAACCAAAAATTTTGAAAAGGCCAGTGTATTTATTTACTTTAATTGGTCCAGAAAGTAAATAATTTCAAGTAAAATTGGTCTGCACAACTAACTTTTGGTTTGGTAGGATTGCATGCTGCCCCAGCTTTGTGCAGGACAGCACAGCATTTTACCTTTAAGAAATAACATAAAAAGAACAAAAAAAAAACTTATCTGAAAGCTGCAACCAGTTTGGAGAAGAGCAAATGGTGACATTTGTTAGGCAGGAGTATAACACATGTTGGGTCAATGGTACTAGATTTTAAAGCCAGGTAGGTTTTGGTGGATGCTGTGCAGCAGAACTTTGAACAAATGTGGCTGCAATCACTGTAACTGCAGTGATTACTTTACCCAAGACTTTGTGATGCACAATGCTGAAAAAACATAAATACTGACTGAACAATACATGTCGCCATCACAGATATTGTGTTTTTCTTGTTTAGTAATCAACCTCCCTTTCGATCTTAAGACATACATTTAAAACACATTTTTTTGTAGAAAATAAGGAGGGACCCACTTTAACAACTATTTGTTCTGCCCTACTTTTTGGTGATGTTGCAGATAGTTCTCACTAGTAGAAAAGTCTCCATAGAGATTCCAGGGAAGTACAAGACAAGCCCACCTACAAATTAGTTGGAAAAATCAGGTTCTTGAGTCACCTAGTCAAAGAACCGGCCACAATCCAATTGTGATTCTGTTGCAATACTATAAATATGCTCATAAATCCTCATAAATCCTTCGCTGTGTCTGAAATAAAGCAGCTCTGTACAGAATAGTGTCTCAAGACTCCTCCACAGAAATGAAAAAAAGGCTCATTACCAGCCATTGTAATAAGTGATAGCTACTGCTGCAATTGCTTTTTTGTGCCTAATAAAGGAAATCATTTTAATACTGCATCTTCTATTCTCTTAGATTTTCTTTGATTGCCTAAAAGGTTTAGGTTTGCAAAAAAAGAAGAAAAAAAAACATGGTAGCAATCTCTATGGTGACACACACAGCAAGATGCTGTGTTGATTAAATAATTTTCTACCAGATGAAGTATTACCGACTCCTCAACTATTCCAAAGGAGAACATTTTATTCCATTTCATACTTGATCTAAGTGCTAACTTTTTTATTGGCCAAGTTGCTCTGTGCATTAAAACAGCACACAAAAGCTGCAGATCTGATGCTAAATGTGGCATCTCATATCATTTGTCCTTTAAACTCAAAACTGACTGTATTTTAATAAATTCATGCTTCCTTCCAGCTGCTGGACATCCTCCAGTTTCCCAGAGGCTGAGTTGGACAAGAAATAAAGCCTTTCCCTTCACTTTCCCTGGCAGGTCTCTGGGCTACATCTACAGGCTGAAACAGAGTGACCCGGCCCCCAATGCCCCATCGGTAATTAGACCCATTTAATTGGGCCAATGTGTTTCTCTTTTCAAACTCTCCATCTTATCTGCAGGCAGTTGAAGGATTTCTGGGAATTAACAGCTTATCAAGAGCGGAAGAGCTTCATTATGCTTTTACTTCATTTTTCTCATCCCTTTTCAGTATGAAGAGGAGCATTTTAGAAATGGCTTAAGTGAACAATTAGAATAATTTGAACACGCTGAATGATTCAAAAGGAGAATTGCCTATTATAATGTCAGTTCTTCCAAAGGGAATCGAATATCTCCTGATTTATTGAACTAAATTCAGCTTGAGTTTGTGTTTTTACCTACAGCATGTATTATAAATAAAAAAGGCTCCATATCTTCACACCTGAGTACTTTTTTTTCAAATATAATCTCTTCCTTTGTGAAACCATCTCCTAATTATGTTCATGAATAGTAGGTAGACACCTTGTCTACTTCGGCTCAAAATGTATAATGAGGGACATTTATATTAATTTTCAACTCAAAACCTGAAAAAATATACCTTCTAAATAAGAAAACATGATAAAATCGAAATATTCAATCGATCATAAACTAAAAATGGCTAATTTTGTTTATATGGCATAACTAAAAAAAGGTGGTATTGTTTTGAAATATGTGATGGTGGCAGTACTTGGGAAATTTGGTATTTAGGTGCTCGTTATTAAAAGTCTGAGATTCACTGCATCTTTAAATCAATTACCCCACTTTAATGACCCTCCTGCACCCTTACAGGATGCAAACCCACAATGTTTTATTGTGGGTTTGGTTTTTTGAGAGTGATGTCTTAGTGTGAAGAAAAGTGCGCACAATGTTTTGCAAATGGACCAAAAAGTTAAGTTATGGTTTTATCCTTCCACATGTTTGCAGTGGAGCATTTAATGGCTGCTTCATGACTGGAAGTTTCTATTTGACAGCTATTTGGCTGCCAAATAGAAAGCCAAATAGATTTCTATTTTCCAATAAAGGCATGAAACATTGAATGGCTAATAGTTCAATTAAAACTTTAGTTACTTTATTAATATTTAAGACCTGGGCATTTTGATCTAATTCAATCTGTATTTGAGTATGAAATGTTTGTGTGCTTCAGATTCAGAGCTACCACGTTTGCACACTTAATTTTCATGCTCAAACGTAACATCTTTTTTATTTTACACTGACTAGATTCAATAAGACAGCCCAGAGGAGCATGCATGAGCATGCTTCTGTTCGATTATTAAAGACAGCTGATATCTGTTAGACACAGTAAATTTGAGGAACTTGGACCATGGCAAAGAGCCTTATTTCTATACCCAATGTTACCAAAGAACAAGGCTCTAAAACTATGGCATAAAACAAATTCTGAGCCTGCATCAGTTTAATCTGTTAGAGAATTGAGAAGCGAGAAAGTTATAATTTAACAGGCACAAGTACAGCTAGTGAGCATTCCCTCTTACCATTAGAGAAAACCCATTTTATTTATCTTTAATAGACATCAGGAATATGTGGATGATTAGGGAGTGTAGGGAGATTGTTGCTTTAGTCTGTGGTGGTAACAAAAAAATTCATCTGAAAGGGTAAACTTTGATTTAACTGCTCCATCTGTACCCAAACTAACTTAAAACATTCATAAAATTTAGATTTTGACTAAGATGCAAGCAGCTGTAATCCATTCCATCATCCATTAGAATAAAGATTTGCTCATTGCCAGAATTTCAACTTCATCTGTTGCTTTATACATCGTGTCTAGCCAAAGGTTAATTTGCAGACCTGATCATGGCTCAAACGTCTATAGAAAACTAAAAACAAACAATCATAAAATAAACTGATGTATATTAGTGAGTTTTTGGAGAGCTCATGAGGCTTTGTTGCATATGCATGACTTATGCATGAAGCTCCAGGCAGAAAGGCGCTCCACCCTCTCTAAATGTAGACATATACTGTATAATGTGTGAGACTTTAACTATTCATGTCAGCATTGTTAATTATTTAACTGAGGCACTCCGGACAGGTCCAGTCAAACAGGAACTGTCAGTTCACATTAGATGGCTTTAAGCTGAATGTGACCTTAACAATCTCAGATGATTCTGACCTGCGAAACTGATGTTTAAGCTAATTTTAATTTTAAAAAAAAATACAATATCATCAAGCCTCTTTTAGTGTGTAGGTTGAGAAACATTTCAATAGAAAAACTGAAAAAGAACCACAACCAGAACAAATATGGTCTGGGTGGTATAATCAATTTACTGAAAAAAACAAACAAACAAAAAAAAACACAGGGAGGACCCACAGTCATGAACACCTATGGATTTCCAAGAGGAGGGATACAGACAGATGGAAAAATGAAGAATGGATGGATGGAAACATGGCTGGACCAAGACTGAAACAAGGATGGAAAAATGGTTGGATGGACAGTCAAATGTAATGTGTGTTTATTAACTAGCAGTTGAGATCCTAATGTTGTACGTCTGCAGTTAAGCTATATGATTGACCATGTAGTTAAATTCCTGCTTTATTAATCAGAATTATGATTATATCAGATTTATAAGAGGTGCTCTGACAAGCTGTGTTTTCTTTGGATTTTATGATTCTTTTATCTTCAGACTTTTGTCAGTTTTTATCACATGGATTCTCTATAGCTTCCCTAACACCTGGTTTTAGCTCCTGGAGCATGTAGTGACAGGTTTACATAAAACTCTTTCTAGATCTGTGAACTGATCCTTTGTTTTACATTATTGTGGCTTTCTTCATCTCTGGTTAGCCTGATGAAAATCAGGTGTCTTCACCACATGAAGATCATGACAGGTTCTTGTGTCAGAGTTGTGTGATGTCTGAAAACAAACCGATCTGTCCAGGTTCACTCAGCATCTCTTGAATCAGTTTGCACACAAAGACTGTGTTGCTTACAGCTCTCGATCTCCAAGGTGCAGTTCTGCTCGTCCAGCGGGTATCTGCGAAGGTCCATCATGCAGGCGGCTGTCGTGGTGATCCTTGGTGAAAACAACAACAACAACAAAAGAAATGTTCATTTGATTTCTTGAAGTTTAAGGGTAGAGCCTAACTCACAGAACCGACCTTCTAAACCTCGAATTACACAAATCCTTTTAAACCTTGAGTGGAGCGAAACTATCCGTCTCGTTCCCATAATTGCCTTTGCTGTGCTGAATTGACGTCTGCAGCTCTTCTCCCTTTGTAAAGCTTTGTGTTTAAATCTCAATTATAGCAGGCAGTAATTAGGAGTTAACAATAAAACCGGATGAAACTCTCAGTGAAGTTTTACAGCCGAAGCAACAACCATCACAAACTGTTCTCCGTACGGATGGAGCCACACCTTATTTACAGCCTCATAATCTGTGTGTACGACAGAAAACACGATTAAAGGTCATCCCAGATATCCACTGTAGCATGTAGGTAGATTATAATTAATGTGCTGAAATGGAAGGATAAATTACAGGCATTTTTCTGGGTGACCTGCACTTATACTCATTCAGACAGAAAATCTGGCGGCGTAGGGAATACGTGGAGCACACAAACGATCCCTGCACGCTTCATAGACTTTAATTAGACATACGTAAAACTGCATTATACCCAGTGAAGCTTATTAAAAAGTATTTATTGTCAATTGAAATACACTCTGTACAAAATAAAGCATTCCTATTCATTTTTTTTATGGTTATTTACTGACATGCACATTTGGGAATCCTCAATGTACAATTAGGGCAGCAGATATGAAGCTATTTAGACAACATTTTCGAGCCAACCCCACCCCAAGATGAGGAAAAAAAATAAATACACCACTATATGAATGGAATAATCATTTAAATGTTTGGTTTCGTTTTTTCTTTGTTGTGGAGAAAATGAACTTCTTTTCACTTTGTCCTGATTATCTTTTCATAGTAAAAATGCAACAAAACAATAATGTGAGTAAGCACTTTGGTTCAAAGCAGTTGTGGAAATGAACTTTTTCCACTTTGGTCAACATTTGGTGGCGGCTGAACAGGTTTGTCTCGTCAGAGATCCTCCACGCTGCACCTCATCTTGTCACCTGTAGATTTGTTCAATGTGTAAAATGGAATGGGTAATCCTACAGGGTTCACGGGTCAGTATATAATATATTTAATACCTCCATTCAGCTCTGGTTCTGCCCCCGTCTCTTCTTCCGATCAGTCACATCTACAAACATTTTAAAAAGAAGCAACCAGGAGGTTCCCATGTATAACCTGACCGCTGAATTTAGGTCTTTGTTCTGTCATTATCTGTATCTCATATTGGGAAGTGTTGTCTCATTCTTGCTGCTTAATGCTCAACTAACTGTGATCCAATCAAGACTTCAAAACACCAACAGAACCACAATGTTTACAAAAATAATAGGGGAGCTGCAACAAATTCTCCAAGATCCCATTGTTTTCTCTTAATTTGGAGAAAAAGCTATTCTGTCCTGGCATAACATAAACTCTAAAACATTCTTGGGCTCTAGTTTGTGCACCCAGCTGCGTGACTCTAAGGGATTCACAACTATGAAAACAGAACTGCAGCCTTCTCCTTACAAGTCAGTGAATGGACACTTTCCATTTGTACTGTCTGTCCATGCCTCTCCACCAGCTTTAAGACGCGTCCAAAGCTTCCTAAAGTGTTCAGCGTGTTCAAGAAAAAGATGAACAGCCAGGAATATTCAGAAGGTAAGGGATAAATATTTATGTTTTTATGGGCTTTTAGCGTCCATGACAGTGTAAGAGCTGGGAAAACGTAAAGACAGCTGAACTTTAACTGTCAGAGAAAGGAGGTATTAAAGGATTATTTTTCATTTTCACAAGTCATCCTGGAATCCCTGGATATGCTATTTTCAGCCTCCTTTCAGAAAATATTTTCTGAAGCACAAAGCCTTAGGAAAACGTCCAAAGACAGAAACCATAATAAAATTGCAAATAAACACAAATAAATGATACAAATAAATACATTTTCGTCTACCAGCAAGTGGTGCCAGTCTGATATGGGGTCCTGCATGTTATCCACTCATTTATCAATGTCACAGTTTCAACTTGAGTATTTGAGTCCTAACAAAATATAATGTTAGCAAGCTAAAAATTTAGTTCTTAGCCAGCCAAATATTTGATTTACAAACTAAATTGCTAGTTTATAGCTAAATGCATGCACGTTTGCTTGCTAATGTGCTGAAGTGGACAATCAAAAATAGAAGCTGTGTCTTGAAAACTTCTTCATTAACTCCTGCTGGACACATCCTCCTCCTGAGCCATGTACCCTGTATTTATCATTAACAATTCACTATTATGCACAGGTTTCTGTTGTTCTATCTTATAAATGAACAAATAAAATGCATGTTTGCGCTTGTTATATGACAAAACAAGTGCAGTGGTTGTAAAGTAATGTGTATTTATTTAATAACCTCTGACTTTTTACTGTGATTTCCCCACACGTGGCCTCGTGATCACAATGACTCGTTAAACAGAAGCTTTTCAGACTCTGCATCGGCTCAGGCCCAGCAGCGCAGACTAAACTTAGCCTCTGTGTCATCTTTTCTTTCCCTTGCCGAGAAGAGCTTTCTCTTAGTTGTGACCATACAAAAGATCTGCCGCTGACGATGATGAGGAGATAAACAGGTCTTTGATGTTGTCTTCATTATTCCAAGGTGCTGAATTTCCAATAATTGGGATGTGAGAGTGCCAATCAAAGCTGAGGTCATTTTGGGAAACCTAAATATAGCCCTTGTCTCAGCAGCGAGAACACTGGATGAATAATTGTCGGAGCCTTTGGGGGATAATGATTCTGCAGCAGAGCAGTGTGAAAGATATGATCATCAGTCCTTCAGATTCTGGGGCCAAAGTAGAGAAGAAAGGAGAAATATACTCCCAGCATTGCAGGGAAAACCTCCTGGACCAAGACCTTTGAGTCATCCATTCATTGCATTCAATACATTTGTTAAACCTTTACTTGAATCTCCTGTGAGTATTTTGCATGTGCTTAAAGCTTAAAAAGAAATATGACAAACCCCAACCACGGGGGCAGGGGTTGCACTTTAACACCCATGATCTAGAGCATGGCAATTGAGTGCTTACAAAGATTACAAATTGGTTTCATGGTTTTCATCCAAACAATTAGAACAGTGGAAATATTCTGTAATAATTACATTTTATATTGTTCTGGAAACACACATATTATTTAAGATGGAAATTCTGGTCCAGGGTTGGGGTGAAAAGGTCAAAAAGAGTGAGGGAAATGAAAACTATGAGCACTGGAGATTAAACGGAGGAAGGAAACTAGCTTAGAGGGAAGTAAAGTCTTGTCTATCTGAATACACTGAGAATTGCTTCACTTTAGGAAGGGACAGAGTGCTGAAAACAGCCCGCAAGGCCCATGTTCATTCAGCCTCAAAAGAAGAGTTGTTTCTGGGTAAATCCGGCCTCCCTGTCCTTTTCATCGGCCTGCTTCAGGTCTGACTTAATGCTTTCTGCTTTCCTCTCTCATTGTATCCCTGTTTCTGTCTTTGAAAAGCTGCTTCTATGTGGACCTTAAAAAACCCTGATCTGAGCAGACAGCTCCTCCAGACACAAAAATAACACCAGCGTCTCAGGCTAAATGCTCCTAAAAACCATAAAAGCCCACAAATTTCAAGTTTGCTAAAGTGTACAAAAAAAAAGTGTAATAGTAACAATGTGATGTGAAGGATAATGACACCTAAGAAGCATGAAGGCATTTGGACCAAATAAACCGAACAAACTAATCAACTAATTCAATGAAATTTGTTAATGTATTAGAGCGGATTGCACAGAATCTGACTTGTTGACGGCATACCTGGAGAAAAACCACAGCCACTGGTTCTCTTATGTATTTTCCAGTAACATAGTGTCATTTATTAGCACAATAATGCAACTGTTTGTCGAGTGTTGCCAACAGCGCAAGGTTGCTTGACACCGTCAGCAAGTGTGACGGTGTCACGATTTGTGCAAGTGTGCACAAATCGTGACTTTTAAATGAATAGGGCAGCAACAATATACATCACAGCTGCAGGAAGTTCAAGGATGTCCAGTTAAAACCTGTTATTTTCTCTTGTGAATAACAGAGAAATTGTTTGGTTCATCTAGAGCAGAGAAGGCGAATGCTGCCACATGAGACCGACTGGTAAGAAAACCGATGAAAATACTAAGCAAGAGCAACTTCTACCAACAATCTGGTCCAATTTGTTGGACCCCTTGTAATTTCATTTTCCACCATGATGGAACCGTACAGACTTGAAAATAAAGAGATTAAAGTAACAAAACAATTTGATGGGATTTGGATCCCCCCAAATCATTATCCCTGACTAAAAACCCACTAATCATTAGTCTGGTGTCTGTGATTTTGTCAACTGCATGGCATGTTTCGAATTCCATGTTTATTATAGCTTGTTTTATTGTATTTTGGTGTCACTGTAAATCACATCTGTTCCACAGTTTGTTCATAATCTTCTCTGCCAGCTGCTAGGACATATACAGACGGAGGCCAGAGCCCCCTTCACACAACACTTCAAGGAGGGTTAAGCTGTCTTTTGGACTCCATGTGTTTTGTCAATGGAACGATACAGACGTCAAACCCACCTCTGTTGCATCCTAACTTGCTAAGCGAAGTTCTCACTGATGTGCAACCAGTCACTAGAAAGTTTTAAAACTGTAACTAAAACTCAGAACTCATTAGATGAAACAATAAAAAGGCGAGATATACAGGTTTAATTTTAAGCGTTTCCTCTGCCACTATAGGATGATGCATATTTTGTCTGAGTTAATGTTTTGAAAAATAAAAAAAGATAGGATGCAAAAACTAAGAATGCATATTTTATGAGTAGTGCTTACGGCGATGTAGCCCCACACCTCCTGTCGTCCAGCACTGCTGGCTTTATTATTGGAAGCGAACAGCTATGTGGAATATCTTGTGATCTATAAATGCCCAGAGGGAGCTCAGAGGCAGCTTGTCTTCGAGGGGTTATCACAACAATATTTTGTGAAAGGGGCTTGTGTAGCAGAAGAAGCTGTGCTTAGTGTGAATTAAACACTTTAAAACTTTAAAAACAAAGTTTAAAAAAGCAGGGAATGTTCAGGTTTTACCTGCACACAATTAAATAAAACCGTGTCGAAACATATGTTACGAGCTGAATTACGAAAGAGTCATCGCATTATGCTAAGGAGTCATCAATTAGCCTTGCATTGCAGCAAAATGCTCTCAGAGCAAATCCTGTAAGTAGGACCAAGATTCTAGATGATTGTAAAGTCAGAAAAAAAAACCCCAAAAAAACAAATCAAGTCGTGTCTGAGCTCTGCAGGTGAAGTTTTATTAGGATATTATAACATTCTTACCAAATGTAACCTGTGCTGAAGAGGCATACTACAGATGTTCCACAACTGTTAAAGCAACATATTTGTTGCTTTTGATAAACTGCAGCATCCTGAATCCCATTAGCAAAGGAAGAAAGTGTGTTACAAAAGAAAAGCAATGTGTCTTTCAAAACCTGGCATCACATTTATTAACTTTAATCAGGTATTAAACTGAGAGTCTGTATCTTCCAGTGCCCATTTGTAAAACAAAAAAAAAGGATCAGTATTGGGGCAAAAATTAAGATCAGGACAAACCAAATTGGCTGATTTCACAACACAACGAACCGTCGTGTCGAGACAAGACAAAGAAGCAGCTCAAATATCCAAACGTTGACATTTTGCACCTGTGATCAGAAAAAATTCCCTGATCTTATTCAACCATCTGACTAGTTCTCAAAAACCAAACTGACCACTGAGGAGAATCAATGAGGTTAGGAAGAAGCTTTGGAAACAGCCAATCTCAACAGAAATGTTATGAAATTGTAAGTACAAGTCTTTCAAATTAAATAACTGTTATGGATTTTTCTTTACTATACCAAAATGTATCTATGCTGACTATATATATAGTTCTGTATCTGTTTATTCACAGCAGAACAACATATGAGACTAAGGAAACAATTACTCACTGGGCAGCTGATGCCGTATGCCAGTGTTGCAGTTTGACTTGAACCATACTGAAAGGCATATGTCTACGAGTGCATTCGCATCCTTTCCTTATTCTGCGTCCCGGGGAGCAGTGTACCAAAGGATTTCCAGTTAAATGAAGGGTTGCCATGAAAACCATGTTGGTTTTGTATCCTGCTCTGGTCAACAGTCAGAGCCCTGCTGCTCAGCCACCTGGCATCGCTTCACCAAATCCTCCATGGTATGGGTTAGGATTGGTGCATCGCTGACAGAAATATCCATGGTTTCAATCATTTTTCTTTAGAATCAAAATGAATGTTTTATTTTGCTCTGGAAGCTCTGTGATAACAGGCAAGTTTCATCTTGTGAGAAATGTTTAACGATGATATATTAACCACAACCATAAACACAACTTCTGTAACTGAGGAGGAAATTATGAAGTTAGATCTGAAAAAGGTGAACACAAAAATATGTACCCACAATGCTGATGGGTTTAACATTTAAAAGTCAAACCTGACTCTCTATTTGAATAATCTTTGTGCCCATTAAAAAACTAAATAAAAGATTACTCAGCCTTTAAAGAACTAATTCTCACCATTTTTATTTCAAGTAAAGACTGATATTGTGTCTGAGTATTTATTTTTTTCATTAACTTTGCATTATCTTTGGTCTAAGAGGTTACAACCCAAACACAAAAGCACAAAAAAAAATAAATAAATCCACTGACCTTCTGTTACAATTTGGCATTTTAAATGTCCCCGTCTTTTGCAGCAAAATCGTTTCAGCCTCACGGATTCTTAGTGGATTAATCATCTCTTTGAAGCTACACACTGGTAACACCAACACATTGATCCAAACTGAATTTGGGTTTTGCAACAATTGCAGCAATTAATTGGCTTAGTATTCCCCAGGAAAGATTTGCATGCTTTGAACAGAAGTCTTTTGGAAACACAAACATCCCGGAGGCAGCACTGTTCCTCATTAAAACCTGGTCCCTAAATCCCTTTTATATGTACAATCTACAGTTTTAAATCAACCTCTGTTAGAGCGAGAGACTTCAAGCTTGTTGAAATATGGAATATCTTATATTTTCCAATCTGGGATTTGTGTGAATGCATTTATGTCGTTGGAAGAAAACCTTGTCTTTAGTACAAACATCCTCAACATTTCTCAAAATCTCATGTTTCCCAGAAGATAGAAAACCTAAGAATTTAGAGCAATACTGCACCATACGTAATTGACAGCTTTAAACTTGAAATGTTTTATGTGCGTCATTACAAAAAGTAATATTTTTTTCTTCTTTGTGCTATTCTTACGTACCTAATAGGTTCCTTTGTGGAAAGCTAGAAAAATATCTAAGATTCTTTTTAAGCAACTGGCAGAGAGGTGCAGATTGGTTATTGTCAAAAGCATCAGTTTTAAATGATGCAGGATGTTTTACAGAGGACCAAGAGGAAAATGTGCCAAAAAGAAGGCGACAGTCTGAAAACCCTTTTAAGCTTTCAACAAAAAGGTCAGAATTAATTGTTACCTGAGGCCGTAAAGCACAGTTCCGTCAGGGTGTAGCCGGATCATCCTGTTCTTGACCGTCACCCCATGGACAAAAGACTTCTTGTCATTAATAAAGTAGGTGTCAGGAACCCAGAGCTGGTCAGCCACCCGGTTGTCCAGGGTCAGGTTTAGGGGAATGCCTGTGTAGGACAGCCGCTTGTCTCTCCAAGACTGCTGGAAATACATGGTGATGGTGTAGTCCTGATGGGGCACAGAGACAGAAGGACTTTAGTTCCTTAATATCCGTTTGACATCCAACCAGCATGCAGCGTTTTTTTTTTTGTCTATTCCAGTGTTGAGAGTCTGGTTTGTATTCAAATAAGTTCAACTTATTTCTCAGAATATAGCAGTGTTGGAAAAAAAAAAACCTGCTGTCAGGCAGCTAGCTTTTCCAGCTTGTGAGAAACTGTGTGCTTTGATCTCTGTTTTACTCTTGATTCTTATGTTTACTTTTAACTGAATAAAACTCAAAATGACACAGAAGTAATCTGTGAAAACTTTGCCAGGCATTTTTCAGCTCTTCTCTGAATATTTCTGACATCTCCAGATATATGTTTAAAATAATTAGCCTTATGCCAGATGAAAACATCATGGATTGATTTCCTCTTCTAGTCTGAACTGTGTCAAAGTTCACATGGAAGGATTAACGTTTACTAGCCCGAGTATTTAATTACTGAAACAGCTGTGTGGGTTATCGGTGCAACTAACACACAATGTGGGATCCAAACCATTCAGCTCCCACTGTTCCTCCCTCATAAAAAACACAAAGTGTTCCAGCAGCAGAACAGACTGCAGAAGCGAGTTATGTTGTGTGATGTCAGCTCTTATTAAGCAGTGGGGAAAGTCACTGGCCTCCATGCTCCAGTTCTGAGACTCAGACAGCTGGAACTCCCAGCTTCACCTGCTCCTCAGAGGCTCCCGTTCCTGCATCAGCCTCGACTCTGCAACCGCTGCACCAGTCATTTCTTGCTGTGACTCAGTCAGGAATGGTGGAATAATGCAATAGAAGAATTTATTTGCTTCGATGTGAATAAAAATAACTTGGGATGATTTCTTGTTTTTACAGCATCACTGAGCTTAGTCTACATCTAATGTCAGATGAACCCATTTTACATAAGAGTTGTCAAAGAGCATTCAAAGACACAGACAATATAAACATTTGCATGAAGTTGGACCAGATTAAGCCATCTGATACATAAAACACTCAACAGTAGGACTTCTAGAAGTACCTTAAACGGGATGAATCGTCTGTTTTCTTTTTTTTTTGCTGCTGAGGGTTGATGTCTGAGCCTCGGGGAACACGTGTTTCATTGCTGTCTCTTGCTTTCAGAGTTAACATCTTAACATCGGGAAGGCACTCCACTCATGTTCTCACTTTCCAGCCGGGTCCATTAAAATGCTGGTGGAGTCCTGTGCGCTTCCTCCTTTTATGTAATTCTAACCCTTCAAATTGCATTTTGTTGGGGCTTTGAATCCACGAGGTGTTCAAGCATTCGAATTAGCTGCTGACTGGAACAAATGAGGAAGCCAGGGAAGTGATGTCATGAAAAGAAGAGGCTAGAGTCATAAAATCTGATTTAACAACATGTTAAGATTTGTAGACTTCTTTAAGGCATGTTTACGTAACAGGCAAATCTAATGTTTCTTGTCTGACCATATATTATCTTCTACTTATGTACAATGGAGGTAAGAGGAAAAGTCAGACATCCTTTCCATAAGAGAGCATCCTTCAGCTTCTCCTGAGGTATCCTAGGTATTTTGAGGAGATAAAAGCTATCCCAAACCAACTTGGGCCTATGTGATTTAACAAAATGTTAAATCACAAACTAATTAGCCACACTGCAATACTATCTGGCTTTTTTTTTTTTTTTTTTTTTTTTTGCATCTCCACTGTCTATATTTTAGCTATAGCTTACCACAGGAATAAGTTGATTTCCACCATGTGCCAGAGTGCACCAGGATGCAGTTTTGACCCACAAAGCTGCAGCATACCTGAGCAGAAAAACTTTAGGCACCTACACAGGATGGCGATGAGTCCGACACAGTGGTAGGTCTGCAGCGGGCAGGGCACCTGACACCTCACCCAGCAACGTAACCACATCCCCCAAAGCCAAGTCTGGAGCCCAGTCTCTCCAGTAGCACCTATACATGCATCTGGTAGCAAGACTTTGCTACCAGATGTTGATTTAAAAATGTTGATTGTTGATTTAAAAATCAACAATCTTACTTTACCGGAAGCCTGAAACCCGACTCCGGATAAGCGGAAAAATGTGTATGGCTGGATGGATGAATCTTACTTTAGAACATCAGTGGTCCATGTTAGATAAGGTCAAGTAATTCGATTTCCTGTGATAGTACAGGGATTCAGACCATCTAAAATGTTTCAACAAACAAGTCATCAAAATGTCTCAGCTGAGAGCTGGTAGCATTTAGAGGAAAAATCACCAGGTTTCGGTTGATCTAATCTGGGAGACGAGCAGCCGTTGAGATTCTTCTCACAGCTATTCAGCGTTTTCAGCATCCGTTGCACTTTGCCAAGATGCTTATGTGTGCATTTCTCAGGAAGCTCGAGGGAAACTAACTTTCTGAAAAAAAAAAAAAAAATGCATGTGTGTGTTTGAGGGCCATCTGTACCTTCAGAGGTCACCGTTCAACACCAAGATGAGCGTGGCTATAGCAAAAAATAAGGCAACCACTGCAACTGCTTTGGCCTGATAAATACTTTAACTAGAACACAGAGACTGTAGGGAGATTGCAGGCTGTAGAACAAACAGATTTGCAGATTTAAACTACATGGCTGCAAAGATAAAACAAAAATTTTAATCAAAAGCAAGTCATATAGTAGGAAGTCAGCTGAATGTCCTTATTTTTCTCAGCAGCAGAAGCTTCAATCAAAAGAAAATCTTCAGCCAGTTTTGTGAAAGCAGGTGATAAAAACATGTCAAATACACATAGTGAAAAGGTAAAAAAATAAATAAATGACCAACATAGAAAACTGGAGTGTAGCAAATGACAATACAAAGGGAGAATGAGGTAAGCTGCTCTACTGAACTAGTGTGTAGTTTTTAAAGCTTTCTACTTTGTTGTCATTTTAAAATAAACTTTAATTGCAAGTTCAAATAAAAGATAAAACAACATTTATAATTCGTGAAGCGAAACAAAAAGGTTTGAAGTGTGAAATTCTGGACAAGTAGACAGGTGAGGATAATTGCTCTTGATCTGTCATTCTCTGTGCTTTTCAAAGGTCTTTCAGAGTTTTTAGAAAGGACTGAAAGTCAAGACATGAGCCAATGTTTTGTGGAAGAACTAAATTGGTTTTCCTATCATTTTTTAGAAATAGAGATGTCCAAGAGGTGAAAAAATGTGACGGTAACATTCTTTAGAAATTATTTTTACAACCACCAAGGACCAGACATCTACAGAGAGGTTGCATTGCTGCTTTTAGTCTGGTTAGATCCATGCAAACTGATGTGGTATCAATCTAAAATGAAACTTTTAAAAGGTTTTATTTCTGTTTCATTTTTGTCACCATGTTTTTACTAACTTTGCTTTTGATTCAGATTTTAATTTGCACGCACAAGAACACTTCCTGCAGTGAGAACCTTTCTGCACTTTTAAATCAATGTGTGTCAAATGCCATCTGACTCCTGCAGAGGTAGTCTTCAATACTGTCAAACTCCGCAAATATGAGCTTGTAAATCCTGAGCAGTCTCAGCACTGGGATCCAGTTTAAACCGACAGAATGTTACATCCAAACATCCAGCTTAATAGAAGCAATAAAACAAGAATTAGTCATTCAGCCAGCCACTGGAACTGTTAGTTGCAATAATAAACTAGAGATGACATTACGTCTCATGAGGCAGCAGTGGGAAAGTGCTGCCTCATAAAGCTGAGAACACAGAATATGAAGCAGAGCGACCTGCTGGTGTTATGCGAGGGTGGGTTTACAGTCTCTTTGGGGATGGAACTATTATTAGAAGCAGCTGTTCCCCTCAGCACCCACTTGTCCATCATCAAGGTGGCACCTTGGTGTTTCGGAGGCTGAGTGATAGCCTAAACGTGAACCAAATACTGAGTATTTACAGTCTAGAATCAGGGAGAGGAGGTGCTTTCTCACTGCAGTGAAACCACACTGACCTGCACCTCGTGGGCAGGCCAAATGTTGAAGCCTTGCTTCCTTTTACACATTTATGTCTCTGTAACACTATTACACTTGTTCCATTTCTTTCATCCTGTGGGTCTGACTTACCCTTATATTTTCATCTTAATGCGGCAAAGGGTCTTGTGCTGCAATAACCTCACTGCAGTGTGCTACGGTTTGACCTAATTCCTCCTTATCTATAACCATCTTTGGCGGAAACTGAGCAAACATCAGAAAAGGGATTACAAAGTGAGGTAGGAGGAAAGGCAACATCACTTTCTAATCAGAAAAATACTGAAGCCACAGCAGGACCAGGGCACATGATGTAAAACACATCCCGATCACAAGTCAGGCAAATGAAACTATGAACTCCTGACATATCAAAGTAATAACCAGGGGTTTGCAGCTCTGGAACATAAACACTTCCTGGCAAAAAGCTGAATGTAAAAAGCTGGAAAATCTATTTTTCTACATGTTACTGGAAGCCAAAAAACAACAGAAAGCATGGGTAGTTTGGTGTTTTGGTTCAACAGTTCACAATTCCTCACTGCCTCCGACAACGACTCCACAAATGATCCATCTTATTATAGATGATAAAACCGACTTCTAGTAGTCGGTTTGTAGGTGCCAGCCTGTCAGTAGGTTTATCCCACCATTTCGTCCATTTATATTTTCTGCATAAACACACCCACAAAATTCAGGTCAATCACACAATTGTTTTGCATGCAGAGGGGGGCAAAATGCTCATTGGAAAGGTTGTGAAAAGAAGGAGTGGATGACATGAAGCTCGGAACAAAATGACAATTTTCATCACACAACTGCGATAATGAGAACCGATTTTGACATGTCAGTCCAACCATGCTGGGCTCTTGAAACAACACAAGAAATAAAGCTTGGATTGACGTGACCGGCTGATTCGGTTTTACCATAAATGATAACATAGTAAACAGAGCACATGTTGCCTTCCTGAATCCTGTGGTCGGACCAAAGATCCAGAAATCCTCTAACACAGCAAAAACCAGTGATGTGAAAATCAATAAGAATACAGATGCTAATCATCTGCTGTCTTCCACCCATCAGGGCTTTCACTGTTGCCAAACCAACCAGCATCCTTTTCCTTGTTTCCATGCCAACCCCAGCTCTCTCCCATACAGGTAGACAGAGACAAATCACTACAAATCAAGATTCTGGAAGAAACAATCACAAGGACAAATCAAGTTAGTCCAAATATGAAGCAAAAAGGAATGTGTTTTATTTGAGAGATTGGTTGTTTATACTGGTACCAGTGTCTTAAGTGATTTAAATACATAGGAGTCAATAGTTTACAGTTATTACCAGAATCCTTGAAGTTTAACAAATTAGTGCTGAGCCCTCTGTAGGATTAATTTAGCACAGAACCTTTCCTGTGTGCCAAACAGATTTCCTGTGACTTCCTGAAGGGCCCAATCACATTGGCTCCCATGACTGCTGCCACCCATTTCCCTGTTCTACTCCACTACTCACTGGTGGAATCAATCAATACACATTTGTGTCAATCAGATGTCCCCTAGGGCGACTACGTTTCTTAGTTAGCGGATAAAGTGAGTTTGTAGTTTGCTGCTCATGCAAAGCAAAGTGTAAAACATTAATCATGTAGACAGTTTGCTGAAAGCAAAGTTTAACACTTTGGCTCTGGGACAGAAGCTGGAGAAAAGCCCTGCTGATATCACTCCCACAGCAAAAGAAGAGCATGCTCTTTTCCTTTTGTTGGGTATTTAAATAACTACAGATAAAAGTTTAAAACGTCTGTCTTAAACCAAGTTTCAACAACTACCAATTGAACCGAGGCCCAAAATGACTGCTATCCAGTCAAAGTTTCAGTAGTCCCAACTATGCCTGCTATCAGTGGTGAGTTCACACGAATGTGGTCTCTTGAGGTCATTCAGACTGAAGGTGAACACACAATCCGTTACCAGCATGATTTCACATTGGACGGTCTCCAGAATGAGATGCCAATATGCCTATTCCAGAAAAGGAACTTTCTTTGACATTTTGAATAACTGAATTACATTTTGTCTGATGTTTCACTGAGAAATTAAAATGCTGAGAGACCCTTGTTACTTGAGAATTTGGCGATTTGAGGAAGGATCAGGAAAGTGTCCATGATTGAAGAAAAATGAACCAGGATACCAATAGAAAGACTGGGGTCATAACTTGACTTTGTAGTCATGAGTTGTGGGTAACAACCAGAAGAATGAGATAAATACAAAGAGGTGAAATTAGACTGATCTCACCTTAGGGATTGGAGCTCAAAGTCAAGTCTGTTTCTACACAAGGAGCCAGATTGGACATCTGGTGAAAATACTCAGTGGCTGCCACCATAGAGAAGGTTCCACATGTAGAAACCTTGAGGCAGCTATTTCACTGCCGACAGAAGGCCAACCAAGAATGGGTGGTTGCATGTTAATGCAATCCAACCAAAGTTGATTCCTAACTGACTCGTAATGCAAGCCTCAAAAACTGACAACTATTTTCAGGTTATGAAATGGTAAGTAGTAGCACTGGGCTTCCTCCAAACCACATCACACTACAGTCATTCACTCACACATTCGATGGTAAGTTGCCCTGAGGGACTCTGACAGAAACCAGGCTGCCATGCACCGGCACCACTGGGCCCTCTGATCACCATCAGCAGACGAGTCAAGTGAAGAAGCTTGTCTAAGAACACAACTAAGACTGACGGAGAGGATGTTCAAACTGGCAACTCACCGTTTAAGCGATTGTCCAAGGCAAGTTTTAAGGCGAGGACTTTCCTACCTGAACCTTTTACACCCACAAGCCAATCTTGTAGTGGAAGACCAGGGCTTAATTTGGGCACAAAGGCAGTGGGAATAGAGATCTGGAGCAGGTGCGAGAGGTGTGGGTGAGCGACAAAATAATCACAATGAACAGCCTGAAAAAATTTTTTCTAAACGTTAGAGCATCATGTAAACCTAAACATTTTGTTGCTGGTGAGTTCCGGTGTCCGTGTTGACCTCAGTTAATCCTTGTCTCACATGGACCGCTGTTTGATTTACAAATTAAGCACTGTGGAAGACCATGCATTGACAATGTGAGATTCTATAGTTCATATGGTTGACAAATGAAGTTGTTAAAACCAGGAGAAAAGTGGCTCTCAGTCTGCATGCTCTGGTTTGAGTTCTCTGGTTTCCACTTTCCAGTCTGAGCAGACAGACAGAGACGTTAAACAGGAGGTTAATGGGGCTTCATTTGATCAGGTGGTCAGGCACGGCATCTTTATTCCGAGCAAGCAGAGCTGCAGTGACATATGAGGCTGTGATTATCACACTGGTAGCTTTGACTTGACCTGTTTCTCTTCTGTGTGTAAATCTGAGACTGTCGAGTTCTTTATAGAAAAAAGTTTTCTTTAAAAAGGTTTATTTTTAGTAAGAATATATTCAAGTTACTATATATCTATTGAAATTAAGTCCTAATTAGACATTAGAGTAGTGGCTTTGTTCCATCTCAGCTGCCTCCAATTAAGTGTTTGCGGTAAAATAAGATGTTTTAATAAAGTTGATTAAAGCATAATTTTTACTTACCCTTTGATAAACAAAAGGTAAATGAAATCATGCTTTATGTGGATGTTCACACATTTCTAAACTTAAAAAAACAAAAGGACATGAGTTTCTATTCAGAGCCTTAGAACTACTCGTGCCTGGTCGCCCCCCCAGCCCCTAACCTCATGTGTCTAACTGAGCAAATCCTGACACCTTGATATCTTCCTCTGACACCCTGATATCTTCTCCATGCAGAGATGAAGAGAGGTCCGCACCGCTTCTCATAAATCCTAATCCCACAGCGGCGCTCGACCCATCACTCCTCTGTCCTGATCGATAGCACCAACTGGGTGGATGAACGCAAAACCCATGACTCGCTCTGAAAACAATGCACACTCTCAAAATGTCGAGAGGAAATGTGTAGAAGGCATTCAAATTTATTTTATGCATTTTGCTTTTAAGCAGTAAAAGTGGGAATTTGATCCTGACTTAATGTAATTTTCATTAGCAGCTAACAAGTTTTCTATTGGCCATGTGCTGATTGCATCGATTTTTTTTTCAGACGCAAGCCTCCTAAAGCATCTTGGATGAGGTTTTCTGCCAGAGGATATTTCGTCATTTCACACAGCAGCCAAAACAACAAGAACACACTAAATCCTCCTGGATGATATTTTCCTCAGCACTAGCAAAAAATAAAAATCTTCATATGGTGTGGATTAAAATGATAAACAGGTCGCAAAACTGTCCAAAATCTTTTAATGACAAAAACAGCGATGTGTATTAAAATACATATCACTGTATTTCACACACATATCTGAAACACACACACACACACATCTCTGAAAATAAGACATTAATGAATTAAATATGTGAAACTGGTGACAATAATACATCTGAGAACTGAGATTAGACGGAGAGTTGCAATGTATTCCCAGACTCTTCAGCTTTTCACACCGAATCTACATGGCTGGACCAAAATGTTTGGATGCACATGCCTTTGCAAGCCTAAAACACATTTGCATGCTCATGTCTTTTTCTTAAGTCCTGTACCCCCCACAGGGTGCCACATTTCATCACTCTTAGGCAAACATCACGCTGCATCACTGTTATTTTACCTCCCCAGCTGCCCTCTCTTCTGACAGCACACCATGTCTGATGACTTAGACCAGCAGAGATCTGACAATGATCTGAAAACCCGCCTGTAATCTGTTCACTAACTGCCAGGTCCACTTGTGCCTCACGACTGGTACAGGCCCTGTCCACCGGGGTCGCGTCAGTGTCAGGGACGAGAGTGCTTGATTTGTCTCAAAATGACATGAGACGTGTCCTCAGGGATCGCTGAGTGAGCTGCTTTGTCCTTTGTCCATATGTTAAAGGATTCATCTGTAAAGTTATTAGTGAAAATAAGGAAGAGGGAAAACAAAACAAAAAAAGACTACTTGTCCATGTACTTGTTTTTTTCTTTTTTGTATTGTACTCATTTTCCTAAATGAGGAATAAACTGAAACAAATTCTCCCAAATTCTCCTTGAACATCTCTTACCTGCTGAGTTTTGTTTTGTGGAAATGAGATCTGCATTAACTGCAGACGTAGCGTCAAATCCAGACATATTAGGTCTAAGAGTGAAGTGAGTTTATTAGAGGATTATTAGACCTCCTATTTTAGACATGCATAACCTGAGACTGCCAAGAAAGGTTAAATCATGGCGAGGCCAGGGACTGAACCTTCCACCTCTTTCCCTGCTGACCTTCGGCTGAACAAGTGATGAGGTGTAACCACCAAATAAGTGCATGAGAAGCCAAGTATAAATTAAAGGGTGCTAAAGCAAAAAAAAAAAAAAAAAATCTTAAGTGCTATTTGGCAAGTCATATTTCTTCACATTCATTTTTTCCATCACAAAGGATATATCACAATATTTTGGAACCAGAAAACGAACAAATCATGGAAGAAAGAAAGAAAGTGATCTTGGGAAAATGATCTTAAAACCTGTTAGAAAAAACAATAAACATTTTGAACCACACCTGTTAAAACAGCGAAGCACTACCTTATATAGCTATGAGCTCTGGAAACAGACCGTTTGGCAGTGTCTTTTAGTACTGACAGAACAGATTGTTTTCATGGAGAAAATTATGCTACTTTAATGAGGATATGTCAGATGAATGGTTGGCTGCTTACTGGTGACAGAAAAAGGATGGCATGAGCAATTTAGGTGTGAAGATCCTATTTTGAAGTAAACAAACACAGTTTAGCTGCATACAAGTAAACACAGGTAGGAAGAGCTCATTTCTTCTCACCCATCAAAAACTGTTGGAAATATATATTTTTTTCTCCTGAATTATGAAACAAATTAAATTTAACAACTTAAACGAGATCCAGACCAAACCAATCAGTCTTCAGCAGCACTCTAGGCCATCATGTGCTAGTTTGTTTGCTTTTTTTTCTTTTTGATGTGTTTCTGATCTCTATTGAATATTACTGAGTCATAAACTGAACAGACAACTGAAGAGAAAAGGTAAAAAGTAAAAATGCCGACCTACATCCTTTAAGTTCACTGCTCCACTAGAATTGGAACCCCCCCTGCAAAAAAAAAAAAAAAAACACACATGCAGCCCAATACAGACTGCTATAATATTTTCTAGCAATGCGTAATACAATATTTACAAACTGGATTTATGCCCGGTACGAACCATAACAGAATCGGATTTAAACCCAACTCTTCCTATCTGAACATCTTCTGACGAACACCTCAGTTTCACTCACGGTTTGTTCTAACTCGCACAGCAGCGGTGGTGTTAGACGTGCAGAAACTACTGTGATATCACAGCCTTAGTAGGTGCAAATGTGAATTTAAACAGCGTTAAAAGCCCACACAATTGCAGCAGGATGAATTAATGAATCCTGGTTTCGTGGCTGGGCCGGGCAGTAGCTGCTAGAACTCGCCACCGAGACTCTTTAAGGCTCCGTGAGCTGAAACTGACTGTAGCTCATTTCCATATTTGTGCACCAGAGTCAAAGTGATGATGAGTAAATCAAGACTTGCAAAGAATTGTGAATCACTGTTTCAGCTCGCATGAATCGAAGAAAAATTTTAACAGATCTAGCATGAGATAAAATACAAAAACTACAAAGTCTTTTGTTCCAAAAGCCTGAAGTAATAAGCCTGCTGAAGTTCTTCGAAATGTACGAAGGACAGAGAAGGTTAGATAAAACTACCTTCGTCACATTTCTTTTCTGTTAAAAATAAAACTGAAGCGCCCCATCTGTTCACAAGTTTAGCAATCTTTTAACTGAAGGAAACATGTGGCTGCTTTCATGTAGGTATAAAAAGGAGTTTTCTTTTAGGGTTTAGGACCCAGCTGCACTCTGGATGTATTTTATTTTAATTTAATTGCTCTCTGGAATCAATAAAGTATTTTTGAACTGAAATCGGTATCTTTCCTTGCACCTTTCTACAAAAAACAGACACAGGGATGGCTCAAACTGAGAACTCACTGGAGAGACTGTGCATGTCTTCCAGCCTGGGAAAACTTTATGGTGCACCAAAAGTAAAAGAAAGAAAGAAAGAAGGAAGGAAGGAAGGAAGGAAGGAAGGAAGGAAGGAAAGAAAGAAAGAAAGAAAGAAAGAAAGAAAGAAAGAAAGAAAGAAAGAAAGAAAGAAAGAAAGAAAGAAAGAAAGAAAGAAAGAAAGAAAGAAAGAAAGAAAGAAAGAAAGAAAGAGGGTAAGAACTGCATCCTTGGGTGAGACTTGAACATCTCAAAAACTTTCAAGTGTTTCAGGGTAATATTATAGACAGGAGCTGCTTTTTGTCTTCACATTGAAACAGTTTTCAGTAAACTATGGAACCATGATTTATGCTCTCTAGTTCCTACACCAGATTGTTCGACCATCATTACAGGACCTTAAGCTCAACAGCGCTTGGGTAATGCCTCAGGACAATGGTCTGAACTATACCAGCAAGTTCACCTCTGAAAGGCTCAGGAAAAGAAAAGCACAATGAGTAAAATAATCATGTGGCGTGGCATAGTCAAAATTTACTCTCCAGTCTTCTGCAAAGATGAGTGGCTCAAAATTAATTTACAGAAATGCAAAAAACACACAGCCAGTTATCTCAAACACATGATGGAAGTCATTCCCATGAACGGTGGCGCAATTACTTTTTCAAATAGGGCCCGACTGGTTTAAACTTTTTTTTTCCCCCTTAATGAATTAAAGCATCAAAAATTCAAAAATCCTTTCTGCATCAAGGCTTACTCAAATTTGAAATGGACATTTCTTTGGTGATCTTAAAATTTAAACATAACAACCACAAACAGAAAAAGTATGTAAATAAATTTTCACAGCACTCTAGTTCCTTCAGAGTTCCTGATCCTCCTCTTAACGGGTTATTCCCAGGAGAAAAAAAAAAAAGAAACATTTAAAGAGATGCATCCAAGAAAACCCTGAAATCAGATTAGATAAAATTAGATTACAAGCCACTTTTCCAGACTCATTAAAAGATATTTAGGAGAACTTCCAGCTGGGGTACAGGAGGCAGAATCATGGAAGACTAACAGCCGACATAAGTTATCTCCATGAGGTTCCCTTGACTGTTCGTCTCTATTGTCAGCAGCCTGGCAGGGCGCCGGATCACAAACCCAGGGGATAAATAGAGAAGGACAGACAAAGGATAGAGAAAGTTTAGCAAAAGGAACGTCTGTCCCATATCTTCTTGTACAAACCATACTCCCTTTTCCTCTCCAAAACCTTTTAGGTTGGAAAACAGTCTAGTTTTTTGCAAAAACAAGCAATTAAAAAGCTCTAAAAATCAAGGTTAGAGTTCTTCGTTCCAAAGTTAGACTGTAAAAACCACTCACAGTCTCACGTCTGCATCAGTTGTGGAAGTGAATCACACAACAGTTTTGCAGTTGCAAGTCAGAAAATCAGCATAAGGTGTTGATGGAGTTGGCAACGATTAGCAGCATAAACAAGTAATAGCACATTACTCTGCTTTTTATGCATTCAAACAAGATGTTCACTAACTAAGGTTAGACAGCACTGTGAGCGTGATGATATAATGAGACTCAAACTGGCAGCAGAGCAAATAAACCGTTTATTACTGAATTTTACACATTAAACCCCAAAGCAGCTATTTGGGGTTTGGAGGTCTCTTTTTCTAAGTCAACATCTCCACTTAGGAGGGAAATTCAGTCAACAGTTGCTGCCTTTAATTTGGAATTCTGAATTCAAAGCTGAAAATGGAAAATATTGGGAGCTATCAAAGCACTACTGAAGTTACTAATTCTTTCAAACCAGTCAGGTAACAACTGCTTAAACTATCAGAGGGCAGGGTTTGAGAACATTAACAATGTTCCTATTGTCCACATGTGTTAATTATTGGGGTAGGATAGGACAACTTTACTCCTTGATATTACTGGAGCATCTACTGCTCTTTGTACTCAGAACTTAGAAAGTACTCCTGAACTATGAGTTTTAGTCACCAGTTTTGTTTTTTGTTTTTTTGTTTTTTTGTTTTTTTTACATCTTAAATACTCAAATGAATGAAGGTTTGCTAATGTTGAAAGGTAAGGCAAGGTAAGGTAATTTTATTTATATACCACATTTTCAGCAACAAGGCAATTCAAAGTGCTTTCAAAGTGCTTGAAAGGGGTTTGCTGCTTTCTACTGACACTTGCTCAGTATGAGGAACTGCTGTAACGTTGATAACTTAATGTAATCCACATAGCTTCCTTTAAATAGATTTTATCAATTGACAATACTTACTTGGTACTGCATTACTATTATAATTGTATTGGTGACATGCAGTGTGGTGGTGTTAGAACCATCTTACATGGTTATTTGGCTCACTGTTGTCAACCAGTGGAGGAAGTGAACAAAGCCAACCAGTCCACATTTGCCACGCCTCCAAACATTGAAATAACATTAACAGCCATCTGGTTCAGTTTCACGGTGGACAATGGTTGTTTAAACTGCAGGCAATTTTCAGTAAGTTTTGTAGCGTTGAAGTGGCGCCTTACATGTCAGAGGCAAATATTAGCAGTTGAGTAACATTTAAAACTTCAATAGAGGAAGCAATAATTTCTCAAGTGCCAAGGGTTCAGACCCGATAACTTCGAACAAGGGGCTGGTTTTCACCAGGACAGATCAGTAGCATTGCTTTGGTTGTTACATGAGAGATTCAAAACCACCTTCATTTGGAATTGCTCAAATTGTATTCCATTTTTCAGATACTAGACTTGAAATTTAGTGAGACTTCTTCATCACGCCTAGATGGGTTGAAGATGCGTACATAAATATGTGGAGTGTAAGTAGAACTAAGGTGAGAAGTATGCAAAAAAGCAAAAGGCATTTGCACAGTTATGACAGTGTTACTTCAGGTTCGTTTAGATAAACTATGAAGCCTGCCACTTTTCATTTTTTTTATCCTTTCAAGTCATTTGGTCAACATCAGTGGTACAACCTTAGAAGAAAGGTTCAATAAACCAGCCCATCAGCTTTGACTTCAAACTTTTGTCCGATTCACCCTCATTTCAACTCTGCGTGTGTGTGCGTGTGTGCGTGAGTGTGTTTGGGTTACATCTCCATTCAGTCAAACATGCAGCAGTCAAAGTGTGTTTATGCCAGAGTGCGTGGGGAGGGGAAACGTGTGAATCTGTCAGACTCTCTCAGCCTCTGTGCACCTTGGCAGCGCTGTACTCATGCTCTGTATGAAGTGGTCACATCATATTCTGCAGACAGACTTGCAGCCCCGCTGCCTGCTGTCTGACAGCCGTTATGCAATTACTGCGCTGAGGCTAAAAACAAGCAGAGCACGCACAGAAAAAAAAAAAAAAAAAGATTCGTATTTATTTTTTTACCCCCCACCCCGTCTGTGCGGTTCTGATCACCTTCTCTGTCCCACACGCCGCGCTGAGGCCGCAGATCGTGCGTGGAATCACTAAGCAGCCTCTCAGCTGCCTGCCTTGTTAATTCTCAGCCACCGCCGGCTGTGACACCGCGGGGAAGGACTTGATGCATGCGGATTGGGGCTGACACATTGCGGATCTCATCACGGTGCTGAAGGGAAAAGCAGGAGGAAGACGACGAGGAGGAAAAGGAGGGAGGGGAATTGTTTTTTTTTGTTTTTTTTGTTTTTTGGGGTGGGGGCGGATGGGGGCAGTGAGGGGAGTTCCTTCAGGAGCAACGCTGCACCAAAGCAAAACACACATTTCCACCCTGCGCTGCTTTCAAACTTACCATGTTGACTTCAGACACCATGTCAATGCTGGCGATGTCTATGCTCATTCCCACATCCACCGGAGCTCCTGTGGAGACAGCAGAGCGTTAGGAGGCGGCGCAGCAGCCCCGCTGAGCCCCACATGGCAACCGGCTGCAGTTTACCTCCAAAATCAGGCCGCAGACGGATGTCATAGCCCTTCAGCAACTTGTCAACAGTCGCTTTCACGTAGGACATGTTGCTGGGTTCGTTTGCGCTAAAAGATTGGGAGGGGAGCAGAGAAAGCATTTCCAGTTCAGATTTACTTAAAATAAGCTCAGGGCTGTGTGGAATCAGAGGTGCTGCTGTCAGATCTCACCTTTGCGCACCGCAGACCACAGTGATGAGCAGAGACACGCTGCAGACTGTAATCCACATTGCTGGCAACTCTGATGCGGCCAGCGGCTTCCACATCGGATCCTCGCAGGGACGCAACTTAGGAGGCAAAATTAGTATTCCAAAATAAATCAACGCATGCGCGTCCTTTCACCAACATCTGAGCGTCAGGGGGGACATGACTTTGGATGAAGACGAAGCCCCGGCGAAGAAGAGCGCGGCAGCGCAGAGACGAACATGTGAGGAACGATTCACCTGCAGAGGGGAAGGATGGAGAGAGGAGCTGCACGCCAAGCAGAGAACCTCCATCAGCTGATCTGCGTCAGGTTCCGCTTCAACTTCGGCACGGTAAATAACGGGCACGGAGCGCGACTCCCCGGTCACCTTTGGAGGGAGGGAACGAGAGAGAGAGAGAGAACCGGAGGAGAGGAGGGGGAGGCGCGGCGCGACGCGAGCACGTCCGGGGAGCTGCGCACAACTCCTGGCGGCGTGGCGGGATGCACAGAAATAGCAAAGGGACTGATGCACGCTGATCTGTGACTGATCGACCATGGGAGCTTACAGGGAATCAGGTTATTAATTACCGATTAATAACCTGATTAATCAGTTATTGAGCAGGGGCACATCCACAAAGTTTTTAAGGGGTAGTCAGAACGGGATTGGAGGAGAGGGGGGGGGGGCAAGAAAACCAAAAACTATAGTAGAAGCTTGGGAATTGTATATGTTAAAACTAAGGTTAAATAATATTTCTTATTATTTCTTTAAACAACCTGATCTATTCATTTCTCAAGAGGTGGTAAAGCAAAAAATATCAGCAGATTGGGCACTTCAGAACATTCTTTATTCCACTTTCTTATCTCTGGACTTTTAGACTGAAGTGTGGTCCTAGAAGTGAGAGACAGATGTTCAAAAATGGGCATCTTGAAGGAAAAAAAATCCACATCAATGAATAAAGACAAAAAATGGATAAGCCAGTTTCCGTTTATGATAGAGTGAAACAAATTAGTTTAATTGAGATAAATTACTTACTTTAGTTTAGTCACACAGAGACTGGGATTGAATAAAGGAAGGGAATCTCAGCAAAAATCAAGAGAAAATGTCTAAAATATTGGCAAAGCTTAGAAGACAGACAGATAGCAGGAACATTTGCATTTATATGTTTGCTATCTGTTTTCATGTGGGTTGTTTCATTCAATAGATCATTGTGTATATTCATTCAAAACATTATTTTAAAGATATATTTTTTAGTTTAATTTGCTAACCGTATAAAGTTCTCTGCATGGCCTGGCATGTTAGAAAACTGAAGACCACTTCTGCTCAGCCTAGTGATGAGTGAGAGCCTGAAGGTAGAGAAACCTCAGCAAGACTGAAGGATAAAGGGAGAAAGCAAAAGGTGAACTCACTCATTAACCTTGATGCAGGGAAGAAAAAAAGGGAGGAAATGAAATTGACTAAATAAGAGCTCCTACATGCAGAACAAAAGCTATTCTACAGACAGAAACTAAACCACGACCACAGAGAGGAGTCAGACTTTATAAAGAGGAAGATCGTCAGTAATACAGACCAGGTTAGTTACAATCTTGCTTCCTACTAGCAACAGGAAGCAAAACTAACAGCAGGAAATGTGAAAAAAGTAACTGAAAAAAAAAAATCTAATTTAATATAAAAAATAGGAGAATAGAGAAATTGCTGCACTGAAGAACCACGATTAAAAAAAAATTTAAAAAAAAACATATATTTTTCTTATGTACCGGGGTAACATCAACTGCATGTGAAGAATTGGTAAAGATGCATCCAATACAACACACAACATTTGGTTTATAAAAACAAGACCAGATTTCAGCAATACTTTGTGGAAAATTAGGAGCTCAGCTCCCAGCCCACCTATTCAGGAAGCTAATTTCAGCTCCTTGCACCCATGATCTTATTCCTTAAATGATCATCTTTTTAACCTGGGGATGGGGTTGATGAACCAGTCAATCCATCACTTTTCAGCTCATGCAGCTGCCTCTTCTTCACCAGGACAGACTGAAAGCATCACCCTGATGTCTTTTTTTGCGTTTTTAAAGAATTTCACAATTTTTTGTGAAATATTTCACTGACAAATTGTCACACCGTGACAATTTGAATAAGGAGTCATTTTCAAATTCATGAAATTAGTAATATTGCAAATGCCAGGTTCACAGATTTATAACTACAAGAGGATTGAGCACATCTTTATTCATAAATTGGCACACACTGGAACAGACCAAATGCGACAGAATCACCCCACATAAATTACGTTTTCTGTAAATTTCTGAATATTCCCTAAACACAGGAATAAGACAATTCAAAGCGATATCTTGCATGTGCATGATGGCGTGTCCACAGCCAAGCGCCACTGCAGCCAGAGCTCTCTCATATGACTGAGTGAAGCCATGCAGCAGGAGTCTGGTTTGCTGCTGGCTGTAGGGAGGTGTCCAACACTGAGATGAAGCTGCCCTGACAACAGCACTTACCCAGCAGGCAGCACGCCTCCAAGGCTGCAGCAGCAGAAGCATTGTGTGTCTCGTGCTGAGATGAAAGAAAGTTTCACTCACCACCATCAGCAAGGTCAGTGGGTATGTGGAAAATATCTGTCACCCAAAATGCACACACGAGCGCTTTGATTGTTCTCAGACTAATGAAAAAAAAATCTTTCTGGCTTTAGATTTAAATTGACTTTAAATTGGATTTTCTAAACATTTTCATTCTAACTGCATTTAAAACATTGTCCAAAAAAAAAGCATATTCATAGAAAGTTGAGTGGAAGTAAAAAGCTGTACTAGGAACACTCATTCCTTTGAAGGAGTGACAGATCATACACATACCCTTCAAATGTCAGATATTTCTTTTGATATAAAATGTAATTTCTGCTTGATCTCGTGGAACATTCAACTTTTCTGGCACTATGTGAGTCAAATGTTGACACAAAGCAGAGATCAGGTGTGAAAGACTGAGTTAAGCGTATTTAGCAGTGCAACCCTGGAGGATGAAGGCTACAGTGCATGAGTAAAAAAAATATGTTTTTTATTTAGTAGGTATAATTTTTTTTTCATAGCCCCAACTTAAACCAAACTCTTTCAGAATCCAGAAATGAGCTACCACCAGAAGGTGCAAAATGATCCCCAGGCAAATAAAAGTGGTCCATCAATCTGTTTTAATGATCTCGTTCATCTGATCGTGTTCCATATTTCCTGATCGTAGGTGAAGTTTGTAAATCTCAAGGTTCATCCAACTCCTTGACAGATTGGAGCAGGGTTCTTCTGCAGATGATTTATCTCCTTCCACCATCCTACAATAAGACACCTACCCCTTCTCAAGTCCTCAGGATTCGGTGAAGCGCAGACTCGGTGGAGAAATGTAAACATTTTGTTTCTGCACGTGTCACAGCAGCAGTCTCTTCAGAGCCTGAAGACTTCATTTTTTATTTTTTTTTTGAGCATGGAGTGTTTTTTTTCTCCCTTCTCTTCATCCATGTCATCCCGCTATGTCACCTCGAGGTGTTATCCTGAAGTGTCACCCCCCGAGTTGTCACCTCGACGTGTCACCCACATAACCAGATCATTTGCTACTCATCATTTTGCTCTCCACCACTCAGTCGTCCTTCTGCTGCTGAGTTTCCTCCATCTGTCAACTCCTGATCGTCCTCTCTCTGTCCACAAAACACTGTCAGAGCCTCTTGCCTCTAGTGCTAAAATGATGAAAAACTAAATAAGGATTTAGAATTGCTGTATTTTTAAGTTCATTTACGGTTAAAAGTGCATGGAAGTTGTTTTCTAAAAATAAACGTTAGGTATTCATTATTTTACTTGTAGGTTAGACAATACGATATTCAGGACTTACAAGCTTTAGAAAATATTTATATGAAATTAAGGTGTTTTTCCTGTTATTTATCCTTGCGATAATGACATCTGAAGCAGTTTTGATTTTCAAGGAAGCACGGCTGCCTGCTTTCTCAGGGAATCTCCTCGTCCCTGGGAAGCTGCTGTCGCCATTCTCCTGCTGCTCTCCCTTTAATATTTCTTTCCGCGCTCTGTTCATTTCTAATCATTACCAATCAACAGATTTTCTCTGCACCCACACAAGAACCAACATGTGATTGTTGCAGTAAATCAGAGCACTCCTGATGAGCTGCTGGGTTATTTGCATGTTTGATTTTCACTTTGCCTTTTGAATAAACTCATTATTAGTGTTACCCAGTGGCTTTAAGAGGTCATTAAAACTTTCTAACTCAACTTGTGGTTTTATCACTGCTAATTCAATGATGACAGCATTGAATCCGTTTTGTGTTTTTGTTCAGCAATATTTAGACTTACATAATTGTAGAATCTAAAGATCAGAATATTTTAATTTAAAATGTACCCAAATTTATGCAAATCAAAATGTGTTAGAGCTAAAATGTTAGAAGCCAAAGAAGATCGATTTGCTAAAATGTTTAAGTTTGTCTAGCAATTTTTAAATGCCTTTCAAAACGTCTTACTTGAAACGTACAAGATTTTTACATGATTACATTTTCACGGCTGATGAGGATAAATGCGTGGAATTTGATGCGTCGTTGGTGCCATCTTGTGATAAAAGTAGCTCACTACAGCTAACCAACACATTTTGTCCCGTTTTTGTTAGATTTTGCAGTGATAGAAATATTATGTTTTCCATATTCATTCGTTTAGTTTGTCTTATTTATCTAAAAAAAATATTTTCTTTTTCAAAACCCATATTCATCTAAAGAATTTTGCCACCAGTTAAGACCTTACGCAACACTGGCATCGTGTGGTTTACACTCAGTGAGGTAAAAACATCTAAACAAGGACAACAAAATCACTTCTGTCTAGGAAAAAAAACAACAAATACAACTCAATTTTATTTAATTGACCTTACCTAAACTTTGTCCTTGTAGGTCATTAAGTCTTTGACAAATTTATTAATAAATTCTGCACATATGAATGAACGAACCATGAATAGCATTTATTAAGATTTATTGATTTCGCTTAATTTTCCGTAGTTTTCATATCTACACAACCACAAAAAAAAAAAAAAAGCCTTCAGTGTGTTAAAGAAACATTTTACCCGTCATGTCTCTGGATGTTAAACCGTCTTTGTCCAGCAGGGGGAGCTGTGTGCACAATGTTTTGAAAACTGAACCCCTGAAAGACTTGGCATAAAAACACTGCTCCAAGAGACAAGTAGTTTGATGCGACCGCTGTGGTTCAACATTCAAACAGATAGGCTCGTCTGACTGCTCATTATATGCAGGAAGTGATTAAATTCAGGTGTGCCACCGGCTCCCTGCTTAGCCACGCGCCCTAGAGTCTACCAGAAGGAAGGGAGAACATATCACAGTAATAGCAATAACCTGCAAACATGTCATCTATGGGTTTTTTGCATAAAAATCCTAGAAGTATCACAAATGGTCTCCAGAAAAACTTTGGACACTCATAATCTACTAGCCTCCTTGAGCAAAGAAAAGAAAATGTTGCTTCCAGCACATTCTACGTTCTCCCCCAGCCTCGGATTATCTACGAACGATTTTTTGACCAGGCCAATCAGCGAACGGAAAGAGAAGTTGTGAACGATGACGTCGATTTTCTTCGCCGTTTTAGAACTGTAGTCGTCTGCCCGCAACAAAGTCCACACCTCCAGGAACCAATCGTTTCTTAACAGGCTACAGCCATAGGCTACAGCCCAAAGACTCTGTACTAAGCAAAGTGTACCAGGCTAATAATGAACAAGTATACTTGAGAAAAAAGAGAAACGTATCAATAGAAAAAGAGTAAAACAGAGATTCTCATTCAGGAACCCAAAAGAAATTGGTTTTTAAATAGTGTTCTATTATTTATTTATTTTTTATCTCTTTATAACATCATTTGTTGAATTAACCAATAGGGGATTAACCAAATAATTTAGAAAATGACACTAAAAACAAGAATAAATCATATAAATCTATCACAGATATGGTGAATCACTAAATATTCCTGTTCTGACTCTAGCATGATTAAATGAGAGTAGACTATGTGAAAGCTAAAAACATGTTGTCATGGATCTGTCCATCTCCATGACAACTCCTCTTACATAAACATGTTTGTGGAAGAGCAAAACCATAGAGAACTTGCAGAATGGTTATTTATGCACGCACATGAAGGGCACATACAGTGCCATTCAGAAAATCTGCAGGGATTCAAGTGTTTGGGGGAGAAAAAGTAAAAGAGGAGAGAAAAGGGGGGAGGGGAGGAAGTGGACCTCATGGTGGAAAATGGACCTTGGTTGTTTATGAGTCAGCTCGTAATGTAAAATCAATTTATTTTGCAAAAAGGTGTTCAAAATTTAGTGTGTGTGTGTGTGAAGGGGAAAGCAGAGAGGGCAGAAGATAAATTGTGGGATTTTCATTTTAAGATGACATCAGTGTTGCGGCTCACAGAAGAAGTGCTGCTTTTTGGAATGAAACTAAATCTGCCTATGTGTTATTACTATTCACTAAGTAATAAACATTAATATCGGAACTAAACAAATATAATAATAAACAAAAAGAAAGTGCACACCACAATGCAAGAGCTTACAGGCAACATTCAGCAGAAAAATCTCCAAGTAGTTGTTGTCTTCGATGTTACCAGAGCTTATCAGAGAAATTGCTTATTGATTGAATCTGGCAACATTTGTTTCTGCACAGCTTCTGGAAGATCCCACTATAGTGCTTCAGTCCAGTTAACATCCAGTTTCCTGTCCTCCTTGTTTGATTACAGATTTTCTCAGTTGCTTCGTTGGATTTTTCAAATCATCCTCGAAACTTACAAAACAGTGAGTACAGTGAGTCTCAAAACAATTGGTACAAACATCAAAACGCCATGGATTACCTGCAAAACAAAGTCTCTTTGTCAAAATTCTTACGTCATCAAAAGTAACCATATGTCTCAATGAATATGCTGAGAAAAATTCCTCAGTGGGTTTAAGAAATGAGGAGTAGGGTGTCTTGTGGGTCACCAACCATATCGTAATGATGTTGAAGCGATGGAAACTGGGATTATGTCGTCAGCCTCTCCTGCCTCTTCATCTGTTTTGCCTCCTAACTCCTCCGCCACGGCCTCACACCTCTTCCTCCTTTTCTTCTCTTTGGCACAATGATATTGAGCGAGTAGTTTTGAACCTTTCAAATCTGTTCTGAAAAATGTTCCAAAGCGACTGAGGAAAACTGTAAATCTGATATGGCCTAAAAGATCTTTAGACCATTTTTTAAAACATAAAGCTCATTAAAAATGTCCACTTTGCATAAACAGATTATAACTAGAAAATCATCTGTCTGCTGCTCGGAAGTGTGACGATGAGCTGTGTTGAGAAATCAGAGCTCATCAGTGCCGTAAATGTAACGAATGGATCGCAATTTAATGCAGCAGATGAAGGCCATCAAAGATGGGATAACATTTTTACTTTCACCTCATGGAGTCAAAAAGCAGTTTTTGTAATTCAGCCTCAAGCGTTCAATTTTTCTTCATACTGTCCAGTTTTTGTAAATAACTCTTGACTCTCTCTCTCTCTCTGTTTGTGTTGCCCTCCTTTGGGGTCCTCTTGTTTTCATGAATGTGAACTTTTAGAGCCCAGAGGAACAGGATTTCATCTGGTTTGGGGTAAAGTGGACCAAATGCACAAGGCTCTAAAGATGTGGAGGGGCTAAATCTCCACCAGAGGTCAAACATGTTTAGATGGTCAGAGTAAATATGTGACTCAGTGGTAGTGAGAGAGCCAGTGGAGGACAGAAACAAGAAAAATCCTTTCATTCATCACAGCCGATCTAACTAATAATGAAACCAGTAGTATTTTTATTCCTTCCGATATAATATACTCCCTGCAGGGGTTACGTAGCATGACAAAGTGTGTTAAGTCTTCTTTGAATTTGTGTGTGTTTCAGGTATTTTCAACCACACTCACAGGCTCTAGAGAGCACTCAAAGGTTTTGCTAGAATTAAGAATGATACTGAATCTGAGAGCAAAACTCTGGGAAGTTTTGTTTAGCACAATGACAAAGTGGACCAACTTAGTTAACAAATGCTCACGAAGGTCATGTTACACGTTTCAATGACCATCATGTTATGTTCTAATATCCAAATTAAAGTATCTTGAACAATTGCTTTTAATAATCTGAACACAAAAACACAATTTAGTCAATCCCACCAACATAAAAGGGGAAATCCTACAATCTGATATCAAAGCCAACATTTATCTTATTTCCTCCCATGGTCCAAATCATTGACAGTAGAGATGTCATTGTAATAGTTGACCTTTAAATCTACAATTTGTTTATTATTTGCAACAGACTAATTCAAATAAAGAAAAAAAAACTCTATTTGCATTAGCAAATGACCAAAAATAAAACATCAAAATGCAAAATAAAAAGAGCTCTTTCTGAAAAAAGAGAAAAAACATTCTCAAAATAACCAAATAAACAATTTGACAAAACAGACTAGAACTATATAATACATGAAACAACTAGATAATGTTAAGGAAGACATTTCTAAATAGTTAACTTTGGAAAAAAGTTTGGCTCTCTCTTCCTCTGGATCCCAGGTCCTCTCAGCGGGCCACGTGTGGCCACAAGGAAAACAACAATGTGTGTTGATGTCACAGAATTACAGTTTAATCCAATATAAGACAATGCATAAACTTAGAAGTAAGACAATGCACAAACTTACACCAGAAACTGCAGAACAACGGAGACATACATTCATTTACCTGACAGACTTGGAAAAGAAGGAAAGGAAGAAAAGCAAAGACGTGCAAAGACATCTTTGGAGAATTGCAAGAGCAAATCTGATTTGTCACTTCTGTGTAGAAAGTTTTATAGTAAAAGGCGTATTCTTATCTTTAATTTATTCAAATAAGGCGTATCTTTGCTCCTCCAACCAGGAGCTATCTCTGACCCTCTCTCAAGCCAGAAACCCCTGCCGTGTTTACGGCCTTTCACAGATGAGTGTGAAAAGCTACAACTTCTACTGTATTGTTTTCCCACAGACAAAAGGCAGTTCAAACGATCCTAGCAAACCATCTGCTGGAACTACAGGTAAAATAAAGGTCAATAGGCCAGAATACATTACTAAATTAAAAACCACAATTAGGCCATTTGAATCAAGACATGTTAAGTTTTAAAACTAGCTTATTTTAAATTTATTTTCTCAACAATAATTATGACACAAAATTAACACAAATCGTGTTGTACAACTTTGTTTGTATAAATTTGAGTTAATGATTAAATGACAAATTAAAAACTAATGAAAATAAATGACTAAATAAAGGAAAAGCAAACCTTACATACAAATAAACTACAACATTTATTTGTATGTAGCAAATAAATAAAATCCAAATTAATATAGATAATATAATACACAACGAAAATAAGCAAAGAAAACATTGAATCTTATAGACAATTAATTATTAAAACGGGACTATAAACTCAAAACATTTCGAACAGTACAGTTTTGTTAAAATACAAATGCAAAAGACCAAACAAGTACATAAAAAATATATAGAGAATGATCAATAAACTCTATAAAGAAATAAGTTAATTAATTAATTAATTAAATTTATCTATTAACAAAGGGCATTAACTAATAATCATTCACATAACTACTTTCATTTTGTCTTTATCAGGTAAACAAAGTAAACATTTATATGTTAGAGATTGAAGTTTTAACCTGAGGTAGTCTTAGTCTTAGTCTAAAAGACTACATTGACTTCCTGCTACTCTGGCAGAAAGTCAGTATAGCTTTGATTCTGCATGAACCCGTTCTCACAGTCTATGGAACATTATGACTCTAAACATAACTTGAATAATGTGGAAAAATGCAAATGCGTTGTGTTCCTGTTTGAATGACTCACTCAGACTGAAGACATGAGTTCTGTGTGAGGAGTGTAGATATTAAAGATGAAATGAAGCTGTGTTTCGCTGAGGTAGACAGCAAAGTATAAATATTAAAAATGATGTCAAACGGAATCACATCTTCAGCTCCAGCTGCTCATTACGAATAAAACTGAATTTATTACCACAGGGAATGTCTTCTAGATGAGGTCAAAAAACATTTCCTATGGAATATTTTCCCATCATTGCCTCAACACCCAAACACTTTCACATCCGGTGCTTGCTGTCTTTTGTCAGGTCAGGTCGCTGTAACTGCATCTTTGATAAAGTTGCATCCACATTGTGGATGCCTGGATCCACCATGTGTGACTCCATGAAGTAAAGCTTTACTGTAAGAAGACAGAAACCTGCAGTTCAGAATGCTAACAGTCATCAGTAGAGAAACGAGGCTGAACCAGATCTATCATTTTCTTGTGGAACCTTGTGTGCAGGTTTTAAAGCACAGTTTATCTCCAGACTTTAGACACTTTTCTGTATCTGATCCCAAGGAGATTTGCAGTCGTAATACACTTTGTTTAGTCAGGGTACAAGTCAGCTCACTGGATTTTTATCTGCAATAGTTTCTTCAAACGTGATCATCAAATTCATATTTGTCTTCTGCAGAAGAAGTGTTTCTCTTCTGCAGAAGAGTTTGTATTTCTTTTGATGTCTGTTTGCTCCAAAATTCTCAGATTTTTTTGCACATGTTGCACAAGCATGTTGGTTGTTGTTCTGAAAATAAGATGGCAAAACAATAAAACAAAAAGAAATTTTCAGCTCAACGAAATGATTACAAGTTGTCGCTTTTGGCCGTTACTGTTGTATCTAGATTAAAATCTTGCTTGTCCTCCGCTATATTCTGTGACAAATAAGTCTCACACAGAATCTAAACTATCATTATATATATTAAGATGTAAAAACTTAGATATAAAAAAAAAAAAAAAAAAACACACACACAAGCGCTATTAAAACCTAGTCAGGGTCCTCGGCGCTTGCCGCAACAAGATCGGTTGAAAACACATGCTATACATTTATAAATATAGACGTATTGCATATCCACGGATCGGGGAAAAGCTCTTCTAAATGATAGAAACAATATTTTCTACCTCAACAACACCCAGCTTGAACACGAAGCAGCTTGATAAAAAGAAACGTAATTAGATGCTAACGAGGCTAACGAGGCATACCCGGTAAAAAAGCAACAGTGAAAGAGCAGCGATTCTCAATGCCCACAAACTACCGATCAGAGTAAAGCCGAAGCTCTGCCGTTTCCAACAATACCAGAGTCACCACGCTACGTGCAAAACTCACTGAACCAGCAGCTAAAGAAGAAAAAAAAGCTAATTTCACGAAGCTAAAAGCATAAATCCAGTCCTACCTTTGCTGTTTCGTGGTCATAATCCTTATTAGAGTAAATATTTCCACTTGGTTTGATAATCCATATTCCCTGCGTCCATCTCACATTGTTTTTGGCTCTGCCCAGAGCCTTTACGTCTCCTAGCTACCATAAACAAAATCTAGAGGCGAACACCGTCAATCTACGCCACATTCGTTTTCCTCGCTGTAATGGGGTATATGCCACGGACTTCCGTTTTAGCACTTCGCATTTTTTTCCCACTTAGCCTGCTTCCGGTGCACAGGTCACTCTGTGTTAGAGATGGAGTTTTTCACTTGGTCCTTGCTGGATTTGCCCACAGTAACCGTTAACCATTTTAAAAACAAAAAGCAGCAGGAGGATGCAACTTCATAACCTTATTTTCTAAGCAGAATCTCAGAGGGAGAAAAAGAGAAATTACTTTGTCTAACACAAGAACAGATTATAGCAGCCAAGTGGAAAAAATCACTCTAACGTGGATAATAATGATGAAACAGCAAAGGTAGTTAATCATATATTCGGGATTCGCGAAATACGTGATTTGCACCATTTGTTCTGTGGGTTTTTTATGTGGGTCGGTGCCAATTAAACGGCTGTAAAGCGAAGGTTTTGGACCTTAATCTGACTGACTTCTTGTGTGGTTTGGAGCGTTGCTGCTCTCGGCTGTTTTTAAATTACCGTGCTCAGTATCGCTCCGACTGCATGTTAAATGTATTTTATATAACTGTCACATAAACAAAAACTAAGGAGTTGCCTAAAAATTATTTCATACTCCATATAACATAAACGCACATCAACACACACGTATTGACTTACCTTGTGCCGAATCGCTGCCTCTGTTCTCAGCCTGTTCCCGTTGCAGTGGATTTCCTCTGGCATTATTTTCCTCCAACAAATTATTCCACTAAACGAGCCACGTACAACTCCCTTTATATCCCCCATCTTCCCATTTCTGACGCTGGATCTTCAATATCCTCAAGCTTTGAAATAGCAGGCAGCTACAAACCGCGTGTTGTAGTGGCTAAGTTTTGGCTACAGTCTGATATCAGCTGGAAAATGAAAAAACTAAGCACTGGATGGTACCGACTAATTACTGGACACAATGGAACACCACAAAACTCAGTTGTTGTACCAGCAGCTCACAGATATTTTAAGTTTTGCATCTTTTTCATGGTACAGATCTTGCAGCTTCGGCCAAGAACAATAGGAGCAAGCAGGACCTGGAACCAACCTATGTGGAATAAATTCAAACGGAAATACGTCACCACCTCTCGTGGCATATACCCTATTGGTGAATGGCTTTAGGTTCCGTATTAATGTCAACGTCCTCGGATTCTATTGGCTCTGACGGTTCGAAAGACATGTCAATCATCAAAATTGGCCAATGGGTTCCCGAGAAACTGTCCAGCGTAATTTCGAATATCTGAATGGATAACTGGATGATTTTACGCGCAGAGCGCAGACAGAGAGTCCAGCAGGAATTTTTTTCGCGCTGCTTTTGACTTTTGACTTGTTGTTTACAACTGTGCTGTCACAGTGAAGGTTTGTATTTGTTAGTCCAAGGATGTGTCAGTGGCAGAGATATGGAGTATGCAACCAATATATGGAGGCTTTTTCCTCCACTTTCCATATGTTTATAGTCAAACAAAAACCACTAGAGCCACAAAAAGGAAAAAAAAAAGAAAACCTATTGCTGTTGCATTGTTATTGTAATATAATTGTGAGATATATCGGTTTCTTCCTGTGATCATATCATTTTGACAAATCAGTTTTCATTGCTATTTGCATTTTCATTGTATTTGAAATGTTATTGTGAATAAATCTGTTCCATTTTATTGCAATTTGTCTATTTGTTCTCGTTTTATGAATGAATGCAATGTGGATTTTTCAAAGGAACCCCAAAAAACAATTGTTATTCGATGTAATTACTTATCTATGACAAGTAAGAATAAATAATTGAAAGAGAACCTACAGAAAAAAACCTGAGAAAGTTCAAATGGCACAAATTGTGCCAAAATGGCTAATTTGGAAGGTCCGCCTAGATTTTTATCAAGTAGTACCTCTCTAGAACTCATATAATTTTTTTTTTAATTAAACTTGGCACAGTAAAAGGTCAGATTGTGTAGTATTGTTTACTACATGTCTTAGTAAACAATACTACATGCTTTGAAAGGAATCTTCATATATTGAACTGTATTTTTTTTTTTTTGGCGGAAATAGATATTTTGCTTAATTTCTGCAGTGTGTCATATTTATTCACTTTCCTCAGTAACAGGCAGGATGGTTTTTAGAGCTGTAACATATTCTCTAGGGTCTTGCCTTTATTTTGATACAAAAACAATTAAAATAAACTCTGTAGTTCTTGAGATACATTCAATTAATTTTAGGCATGTTATTTTCAACCATATTTCTCAAAAACAGGCCATGAGTCGGAGTTAAAAAAACAAAACAAAAAAAAAAAATAATAAGGATACAAACACAAGGCAAATGCAAAAACCCACACAGCCTATTAGAATGTCTCTGATCATTCAGGGTGTTGTGTTTATTGCTTCAATGTCTTGTCAATTTTTATTTACCCAGCTACAGTACAACTGAGTAGGGAGCTTAGTTTCCTTGGAAATTAAGCTGCATTTTATGACCTTAAATATTTTTATGAAATGCCACAGATGCAGAGCTGACTTTATCTAAATGACACAGCATTTGACCTTTCCCCGTTTCACCATTTTTTATCTCATAGCAGTGGATTGTTCTGGTCCTGCAGTCAAAACGAGTTTGCATTAGATTGGAGGTATTTCGAAACTGAAACTGGAACCCTTCCAACTGCCTCTTTATAGAAATACAAAACACTGTTTATATGATACCATTTATATATAGATGTTCAAATTTTGAGTAAACTGAACAGGTGGAAGGTAAATTGGAAAACCTCTTTCATATTTTTTCTTCTCTCTCATGTATTCTTTCATTTGCATCTTCTTAACATGATGCTACTTTAATCTGCTTGTGGATACAACTACAAACTTGAAGATCTCACACTGCTAGAATGATATAAGGGCTTTATTGGGCTAAGATCCAGTACCATTGCATAATTTTTCAAATGCAGATGTGGCCACACAAATAATTCTTTGCACCGTAAATCATCTATGCGGTGAACATCCCGGATCTACATGTGTTATTTAAAAATATTTAGAAAAAATATTTCAACCCTCTGTGAAAAGTAAATAATTAGAGTAATCTTTCATTTAAAGTGCAGCATTTGCAGGATAGACAGACAAAGGTGATGTAATCCATCTGTATAATGAGTAACTCCATGGTCATCATTTTACCATTGGGGGGGTTGGGGGGAGGTTTATATGACTAATTCAGGATGAGTAAGAAGTTACAGTTGGGAGTTACTTCTATCATGAGAAAATTAGGCTAATGTGTGATGGATGTTTGATTTTTTTTAGCCTCCTGTCCTGTTCAGTCCGAGTTTCTTTTGTTTTTATTTACGGAAGTCATAATGACAATAAATGTTCCTTTTTTTCTAAAGTAATTTGCGTTACCCTCTTTTGTTCTGATGACATTTGCGGAAAAGAACGGGCTCAGATGTATTTCAGCGCTTTCCCTAATCCTGAACGGGCTTCGTCAGAGCAGAGGATGCTCACCGTGCGCAGCCGCGCGCTCTCACGCACAGACTTCGTCCGCCTCAGCAGGGAGCCTCTCTCCCCGCGCAGTTTTCGTTTTCAGCTTCGTTTGTTTGGAGGAGAGTCTGGCAGGATGGAAGCTCTCTGACCGCCTTCAGACCTACGCACATCTCCGCTGCGCGCATCACGGTTTCCCTTAGCAACGGCGGGCACACCTGTCGAGCTTCAGGTAGGCTTTCGGTTCCTGGCAGAGCTGCGTTGGGTTTCGAAATGTTGCGTGGAAATGAAGCGGGTTTAGGAGATCTCAACGCGCTCTGAAGCTTTTTCCTGATCTCCAGGCTCCAGTCATGAGAAGAGAAAGAAGCTCGCGTCCTCTGTCTGTGCTGGTCTGCTTCATCGCTCTGTGGCAAACACGGTAAGTTTCTGGCGGTAACCCATTGAGCGTTTTTTAATTAATCTGAATGGATTCTTGCCTGCATGTTGAGCACAGGAGCGTTTCAGTTATAGCAAGGTAAAGGACGTGGTTTCTTACACAGCTGGATATGTTTTTTTAATTTTTATTTTTTAGCTTCTCCGTGCGCCCAGAGCGCCGTGAGTTATTAGAAAATGACTCTTTAATCTCAGAGAACTGTCATGAAGCTCAAATCCCAGAACATCTAATAAAAGCGCTGGAAGAATTTGATGTGGGGAATTAAATCTCAAAACTTCCAGGAAATAGAGAATATGGAAATAGAGCTGGTTTAATCAGGCGACAGTTTATTTATTTTTTTTCTAAAGAAAAGTGAAAGATGCATGATACGTCTAAACAATGATTTCCAATACCTTGAAAATCCGATGTAGAAATTAATTTAACAATAATTATAAAAGCATAATTATGAAATGATTATACACTTATAATCATTTAAATTACTCATCTAATCCTTGCCTTTTAAATAATCACACATTACAGAAAACTATGCACAACCCAACCAAGTCTAACATAGATTCATGTTGTAACTTTAAGACAGTTGTCATTCACATCAGTTTGTGCTCCTTTGGACAAGATCTGACAATGTTATGGGCAGCATTTTGTAGGAAGACTACCTCTCAAATTTTGGGTAACTCCACCAGTAAATTCACAAAAAACTACAGATTCCTGATCTGCACTCATCATCTTTGGAAAGAAAACTTTTTCGACTGCATTTCTAAGCCAAAGTATGATGAGAAAGTGATGACAAAGCACCAGCCTTTGGGTTTGATTTTGGTCACTGAAGTTACCATTGTAACAAAATTCAAAATGACACCAGGAGGAATAGCATATAACTCTCTTCTGAGTCACAAGTTTCGATTAAATATAAACTGCGTTAATGCTCCTTTCCCTTTGAGGCACATTAAGTTTGATGGAAGAATACTAAGTTGAGAAATCCATTTGAGGGCAACGAGCATCAGCTGCTACCCAATTCTCTCCCCTTATTTCATCATCTGAGGGACTTTTTCTTTCAGTTCGTCTTGCTAAAAGTCAACACTTTATGCAGCGCCAAACTGAAACCTTGTTCATTGTTTTTTTTTACAGATTGGATACATTCAGAGCTACATTGTTTAAGATCATCTCAAGAAAGCCAGACAGATCTAATATATATATATATATATATATATATATATATATATATATATATATATATATATATATATATATATATATATATTAATAAGAAACCTTTTGTAAATGCAAACCTTTTGCAAATATTACTCATTGTGAGTGGATGATGACAAGGGTTAGACTCCATTTCAACTTAATATGTTAAAAGGAGGAAGGACTGGGTAGGTTTAATTAATAAAAACTCACATTTTCTCTTTGGTGGTGGATATGTACCAAAGACTTGCTAAGTAACCTAGCTTTGATTCAGAGACACCTGCTAATTACAGAGCAATATTAAACTCCTCTTCTTTCCTAAACTTTTTTTTAAAAAATTGATGCCAATTGTTTCTGTGAAGATTAACCCTCTGATACGTGAGTGACTGACTATACAGTCTGCCATTCTTTTTGACCCGGGTTACAATCAATGTGTTTTTATGCTACTTTTGTCATTTTGATTAAATTGTATGTTTTGTATAATACTTTCTACTGTGTTTTATGTCACACAAGAGTTATTTCATGTTTGAAATATTTTCATTTTTCACTTTTTTAAACATTTTCAGAACAATTTGTAGAACATTTTAAAACAAAATGACAACAGCAACAATTTTACAACGATGATGAAATGTCAATAATGGACAATGTTAACATCCATTATGTGTGTGTGTGTGTGTGTGTGTGTGGGGGGGGGGGGGGGCTACAAAAGAGCACGTTTCTTGAAACTAGCTAGCTAACCAGGCTAGCTAACATTACAGTCTCTATTCTATTACACTCTGCGTATCACGTATGTGAGTGTGTGTATGTGTATGATTTATCCATCCATCCATCCATCCATCCATCCATCCATCCATCCATCCATCCATCCATCCATCCATCCATCCATCCATCCATCCATCCATCCATCCTCCTTTTATCTGGGGTCGGGTCGCGGGGTCAGCAGCCTAAGGAGGCTCAGAGTTCGCTCTCCCCAGCCATTTGTTCCAGCTCCTCTGGGGGAACCCATGGCGTTCCCAGATCAGCTGAGAAACATTGTCAGCGTGTCCTGGGTCATGATCTCATTCTTTCGGTCATGACCCAAAGCTTATGACCATAGACGAGGGTAGGAACTTAGATCAACTGTTAAATCAAGAGCTTCGCTTTTTGGCTCAGCTCTCTCTTCACCACGACAGAGCGGTACAGCACATGTTTCACTGCAGACGCTGCACCAATCTGCTCGTCGATCTTCTGCTCCATTTTTCCCTCATTGGTGAACAAGATCCTGAGATACTTGAACTCCTCCACTTGGGGCAGGACATCCTCCCGGACCCAAAGAAGGCACTCTATACTTTTCTGGCTCATTTATTGATGATTTAGATGATAAAACACATTGATAAGCAGGTTTTGCATGTCATTCAACACATTTTCTCTCTTGGTTTTCTCATCCAGGGTTTCAGACACGCACATACAAATAATAAAGATGCACAATAAAGTATAGGTGGTAATGTTAGCTAGTTGGTTAGTTAACTAGTGTTGGCTAACTTTGAAGAAGGCTAATATGTTGATTTCTGACATTAACGCTGTCACAGTACTCATGATTGACACACACAAACACATTTGTGAGGTAAAAAATAAAGACAATTCTTGCTTTGTAAAATAATATTATTCAGGGGTGACACTTAGGTCTCAGTGTGTTTGGTTCACAAAAAAAGTTTTCCTGACAGTCACAGTTGGTAAGAAACAAATATTCCCATTAAATTCCATAGGAAATGAATGCGGGTCATTTTGGACCCACTCACGGAAGAATGGGGTAGTGACATAAAACATGCTATTTCTTAAAATGTACAAAAGGTAAATTAAAAATTTGAATTGCATGACACCAGTAACATGTTTCTTGAGGAATACCTGGAATATGAAGTGATGAAAACTTTTCATTATACAGATATTGCAAAAAGATGACCTCCCCGGGTCAAAAAGGACCCAGTTATGCATCAGAGGGTTATGGTGGAAAATCTGTTTGAATAGTTGGAGTCAGACTTTAGAGATTGCCATAGTACAGAAACACTATGGTGAAACAAAATGTATCCCTCAGCTTCAGATCTCAATGCTTTGCTTGAAACAATTGACACTCATGCTTTTCTATGCTTCAACATGCTGTTGCAATCAATAAAATCCTCTTTAAAAGCTGGTTAAGAACATTTTCCCTGATTAATTCATGTAAATAATAAATCCCCCTCAGCTCGTCCTCTTTTTAAAGCACGTTCAATGATATTGATGTCTTCACTACAAAAAAACATCAATATCTAATTGATTTATGTAAAATGTTATGAGGGAAAGTGTTGCTCGTCCTCATCAACAATTACAGCCAGGTAGAAATGTTTGTAGGACACCAGGCTTTGTGAAATTTCTGCCTGAGTGCATTGCATTTTGGTAAGAAGAGTCAGGAAATCATGGCTCAGTGTGTTGATAAAAATATTAAATACTTTATCACATCAGATTATTAGCGTAAAAATATTTGCCCTTTCAGCAGGTGAAATGTCAAAGGGTGCATGACCTGTCACATCAAATTTGGAAACAAATTATTTTACCGACATCCAGCTTTTTCTCACTTTAACAGCTTCAGCAACAGGACATTTGACATTTTGGCTGTTAAATTGGTGTTTACAGAATCCTGTTAAAATGTATGAGACTTACTCATGCATAAAGATATGTCCCTCCTATTTAGGTCGAGAGCAGTCTGTAATTCAACACAGAACTCCAAAGACATTGCAACGTTCACCAAAATCCTGGACAGTCTCCTGGATGGGTATGACAACAGACTCAGACCTGGCCTTGGAGGTAAGATGCAGGAAACTGAAGCAAGTAGCAAATCAAAGGAGCCAGACGGAAACTGGAGAAATTTCAAGTTAATATAACTCTTCTTTGGACCAAATGTAGCTTATGCATACCTTAGCATGATGCTTCCTCAGACATGCTTGATAGTTGATAGTGTTCTTTACTTTGAAAGAACTACATGGCTTTTTTTAAAAAAACAGTACAAACAAATAACCTTTAAATTGCCTGTTAATCAAACTTGTGTGGGAAAACATTTGGCTCGCTCATGTGGCCAGCTGTAACTTTTATACCCAAGTTTAATAGTCAAATGAGACAAAAACTGACCAAACTGGTTTTAGAATGAAAAAGTTAGGCTAACGTGAAGCTACTGGAATGGCGTTTCAAATTTTCTGGCTAAATCCGGTTGACAATTTGTAGACAGTCTCATGCAAAAAACACGTTGATGGCCAACATTCAACTTGGTAAGAGATACTATGTGTACACCAGAGAAAATGTACAATACATCTTTTTTTTTATGCACTCAGTTGTTTTGATCCATAAATGGTGGCAAATGTATAACAATTTTATCCTGAAAAAATGAGTCATTAAATGCCCAACATTTCTTTCTTTCTTTATTTTTTCATGACAATATCATCTCTGATGCAACAATTTCAGTTGAGAAGGATTTTGTGTCTTTGTTAACTTTGACTGAGATTAAGCCCATAGTGAAGAACACTCACTATGTTCTTCACTAATAAGAACAGCATTACTCATAAAAAAATAGTCTGCTTCTAGCTCTCAAGAAATGTCTCCCTAGTACAACACTCAATATTCAAATAATTTTATACTAAGATCAAATTTGTAATACAGATCAGAAACAGTATTTTGAATCTACTGATCTCAGTCACTGGGGACAAAAAGGACATTTTAGATGAAAATGTAAATTATGAGAGGATGCCTGTTGTGTGGTGGAAGAGCATGCTGCAGTTCATCCTCCTTTGCGCTACAATGAAAGGATCTGTGATACCGTCAGAAAATGCCTTTATGCCCCTGTCAGCTCTTTAGACAGCATTTTAAAAATAAATCTGCCTGCAGGTGAACCTATTGGGCTCTCTGCAGCTGTGAGTGTAATGAGCTACGCTTCTGTGTATCTGAAATCTGAATAATTTGTTCAGTGAGAACATCCGTCTGGGTTGGAAATAATAAAACACATTCGCAGGGGCTGGTGGACTTTGGGCCTGGAATGATTGAGCTCATTTGGTTCGAACAGTTTCTCTTATTGAACTCGATGTCTAAGATTTGATGCTCTGGAAACAGAAAAACAGAAAAACAGGGATAAATGAGGATCACTGACATGTCTCTGAAGGCAAAGAAAATTGGATTTAATGCATGGAGGCAACAGTTTAACTATTAGGTAGCGTGTAAAGACAATTGATAACGCCGGATTTTAGCTCGGGGTGTAACAGAAAAGACTGAAAATTTCATTTGCACACCACAATTTAGATTTAATTTTTGAAAAAAAAAAAAAGAAAAAACATGTAGAATTTACTTCCAATTTAAAATGATCCACTCCATTCTGTTAGTTTATTACCTACAATCCCAACACAATACATAAAGGTTGATGGTAGTAACATGAAAAAATTTAAGGCGTACGAGTAATTTAGCAAAGCACTGTATGACATTGACATTATTCTGGCAAGAAAATGAAAAACTGTGAAAGACTGTTCGTGTCGTAACATCTAAAAACACAATTTTGTTTAAAAAAAATCTAAGCAGTGTGATTGGACTATCAATCTGATTTTATCCAGACTGTCGGAGTCTTAATGTCACCTTAAGCACCACTATGGACTGATTGCAGTAATAAAACTTTTCTAATGCTGTGATCCTTAAAAGATTTATTTAATTTTGGCAACTGAAATTTCTCCTAACAAGGTTATATAGATGTAATAAAATGTCACACAAGTTTATAAAAGTGACTAACAATCCAGTGAAAATAGAGAGGAGAGTCCCACTGAGTCCTATCTGTGTCCTGACCGTATCTGTGGAGCAGTCCCGTCTCTTTGCCTGCGAGTTTGCCTGACTAAAATTCATGAGCTTTTTTTTTTTTTTACTTGTAGAACAATTTAGACTGTCTTTTGTGTTGTCTTGGGGGGGTTATTTTTGCTCAAGCTTTTGAATGCATGATGTATGGATGGTTGAAAACCTTTGGAACTTCGTTGTCTGAGAATTTTCAATTGTTTCCCCTTTCCAGACCGAGTGACAGAAGTAAAGACAAATGTCTACGTGACCAGTTTTGGACCAGTATCTGACACAGATATGGTAAGTCTTTCAACGCTAATATTGTACTATGAAACACATAGTTTTTTTTTTTTTTTTCACTTTTAATCATCACTAAAAGAGTCACAGGTATAAAACTAAACAGTGTGCCCAAGCAGAGTTAACTGCCTAAGGAAACTGTTAATTGTCTCTGTGGTGCAGGCCATAAAGAGTATCTGTGTCCTTTATTAGAACCGTCTTACCACAATCAACACAAGCTGTTGTTTGTCGAGAAATTCTGCTTTTGGTTCAAATAATCCACTGTAAATCTCCTGCCAGTCTTCCTGAGCCAGTTTGGATGTGATTATTCACATTCAGATAAAATCTTCCAGACTGAAACACAGACAGAGAGAGAGGTAGCTGCCTGTACTGCTGGTCCTGTTGCCATTGGAAACTCAGCCAATCCAATCAGAAGAGTGTCGACATGGCAAAGGTTAGAGTGTGTTATTAAAATGATATCTGAACATCAACCTCCATCCAGCTCTGGTACACAGCTGCTGATCTGTCATATATTAATATATGGCCGGTCATTATTGTTAACCAGTTGCAAACCTGCTGCGTGGTTTCGTCTAAGCCTGACACAAACAAACAGATTTGTTTCCAGTCGGATGCAGCATTTCATTCAAATTTGTCAAATGTTTATTTGGTTTTCTGTCAAGGCCCTCTGGAGATCTTCGCTCCTCAGAGACTTAGAATTTCAGGGATGCAGATTTTATTCACAAAGTTCCACTCATCCCAACACTTTTGAATGGCTTCCTGGAATGAAATGTAAGAATTGGTGCATTTCAACAAGTGAAAACATGAAATATCTTAGATTCAGATTCTAGCAGTGATTTCAAGTATATTCATTTTTTGTGATTTGACTGATAACATGATTTTAAACTAATGCTGAAAGTTACTTGGCTTCAAGTCAGGGAGACCCTTCACTTTGCAGTTCTATTTCATAAAAATGCATAAAAGCCATCCTTCCTGCCTTAAGAGCCTTTCTTTTTGCTTTCCGCTACAATCTGAGCCCATTCTCTGAGCCCACCTGGTTCTCCTCAAATATTTAAGTGACACAGAGCACAAAGATGGAAGTGGCTGTGTTCGAGGCTGCACCTTCAAAGGAAGAAGAGTGTCTCATATTTAATACATGCCCATGTCTCCATCAAAATTGCAGCAGATAATTACACTCCAGCACTGTGTGTATTTCCTCTCTGTGTCTCTGATAGTTGCGCTCTGATACACATCCTTCAGATTGGATGCTCCCCCGCTGATCTTTCTGCATGATTGTTTGTGGATGTTTGTCTTCGCTGGTTTATTTGAGCTCATCAAAAAGCAGACATGCAGAGTTGCTTTGGAAAGCTAACCAGGAAATTGCTGCATTTTCTCAGTGACACAGGGATGCCTCTGCTAATTACATAGCTGAGGCTCTGTGGAAAACAATGCATGTTAAATGTATACTTACAATATATACACTGAAGAGAGGAGAGCTGTGTGGTTGGGGGATATTTTTTCATCTCAGTGAACAACTGTGAACATGCTCAGTCATCTCTAAGAAAACAAAAATGCCTTCAGTATTTGAATTGGTAGCAGATGATTTAGAGGCAAAATCTTGTTTATCTGATGATAACACATACTTTGCCAACTGTGTAATACCATCTGAACTCATCTTTCCATTAAAACCTCATTTTGTAGTATTATTTCAGACTGGAGAACTAGTTGTACACAACCATGTATAAAAGAAAAAGTCAGAAATTTAAGGTAATATTTTAAAATCAAGACTCTCAAAGCTGCATAAAACAACCAACACCTCTGACTGTGGGGACAGTTTTGTACCGAAGTTTGTCTCTGAAAGTTACTGCTGGATCCGATGGACCCATTTGAAAACACAGTTAGTTCCTGCTGAAGTACTGTGGACTAATAAGAGGAAACAGAGCGAACTGGAGAAGCTTCCACTCAGATGGAGGGGAAGGTCTCTGTGATTTTGATGCAAACCTGGGATGGCACTCGCCTCAGGCATCAGCTGGATCTGACACTGACAGATGTGGCTGGACCCACCCAGGTGTCACACGCCGTCAAGCTGCGATCTCACGATGAGCTCAGTCATGACAGAACCGGACAGGAAGGACATTATCAACATTATAAGATCAGGGTGTAGTTTGTTATTTTGGGTCAAAGTGGACCATCTATAAATTCTAAAAGGGTTTTAAAAATCCATGTTACTAAAAATGTCTACTTTTTTTTGCATAACTGTTGAAAAAATATGAAAATTATTAGATTGTTTTCAGGAACATAGTTGCAAACCTTTCAGTTTAAACTGAATGAGATCCAGCATGTTTGTCAGGCTTCTTGACATTTTGCTGCTATTGCTAAACTGTTTCATTATGCAGGTCTTCTTTTGTTGGTCGCTCAGAATATTGTGCCTCAGTAAAACCCAATTGCCTCTGCGCTTCTTTCAGGAATACACAGTGGATGTCTTCTTCCGTCAAAGCTGGTTGGATGAACGGCTGAAGTTCCATGGACCAATGAACACCCTTCCTCTCAACAATCTGATGGCCAGTAAGATTTGGACCCCTGACACATTCTTTCACAATGGCAAGAAATCTGTGGCCCACAACATGACCATGCCCAACAAACTTCTGCGGATCATGGAGAATGGAACGCTGCTCTACACCATGAGGTACCTGGCTTTTCACCTCTGTTTTTCTATTTGAAGATGTAAGTTACAAGCTTTTCATTAGGGTAGAATTGTCTTTGATGGAGTGTTGGTGGTGAGCTGCTTCTACATTAAAGTCAGTCTCCTACAACTGTGACACGTATTGCCACGCTTTGTGTTTTGAGATTATTCTTCCCAGGTACATTAATGTACTAATTCCAAATGTTAAGGGAGATTTGAGAGCACAATGCAACATGCAACTTTTCTGTGCAAAATATTTTCAAGAATTGTTTGTCATCTTATTGCTCTGATACAATTTCATCTGGAACAAATTTTAGATTTTTGACTGCGTTCAGATTGAAATTAGTGAAAGTGCATGGTATTTACACTTACAGGTCATTGCTGATGTTGCTCTGCTCTGGCATTGTGTTGCATCCCAAAACTCCTGATTTTGTAGACATAGACACACTCGATTCATTCATGTGTTGCATTTCTTAAATTCCAACAGTGGACTTAGATTTTTACTCTTTTTTTTATTTTATTTTGGTGTAGTTTCTGATCCATAAAGCATACATATATTTTATCAAAATGGCTTTCCTTAGTCATATTTTATGCACTAAAAGCACAATCTTGCTTGTTGATCTTGGAGGAAGTATCCCAGTGAGAACGAGTTGTTTGCTCAGACAGACTCCATCTGTTTGCCAAAGGCATCTACTGACCTTAAAGGTGGCAACAGATCTGGATTCTTTCAGTCTGATAGCTAATTTAAGGACTTCACCCATCAGCTTGTAGCTTCACTTCAGTTATCTTCCACCTAATTTGCTTGTTTCCTAGCAACTGCAGATGTTTATCTATACCAGGGGTCCCCAAACGACGGCCCACCTCCACATTTGGTCCGGCCCCCTGAACAATACCAGAGAGCATTCAGATTTTTTTTTTTTTGTCATTTATTGTATTTTCCGGTTTATTTGTGGATTTTTCTTCAACCACCAGGGGGCTCTTTAGCAGGAAGTGTGTCCTGTAAACTGTGGGTGCCTGTAAGTAGCAACTTATACTTCAAAACGAGCCTTTATGTTAACATATGAGAAATCAATATATTATAGTTATATTCCCTCAATGGAATATATACTAGTTAGTCCCAGTGACCGTTTCACTTATGGTTTTTGCCCATGTGCTTTCTGGGTAAAAATCGATCGAGAAACGCACCCCCCCCCCGGCCACCCGTCAACAATTTCAGGCCCCCCACCAGGGAAGGGAAAAGTTATGTGGCCCTCACAGGAAAAAGTTTGGGGACCACTGACCTATACCATCTCATACTTGGGCTCCACAATGACAAGATCTCGTTAAAACGTAACATATTTTGAAGTTATATTTAGTTATCTTTGTGGACCCATCATTGTACCACACTTCATAAGTTTACATATCTACATTACACTGCAATCTTTTCTACAGTCAGTCAGTTGCAATTTCATTATGAATCCCAGTGATATTAGGATACATGTCTTCTGATGTACGACACAAACTTCCTAATGTGTTTTATTAAGATATTTATGTTTTTTGCCAGGTTAACAGTTCAAGCTGAGTGTCCCATGCATCTGGAGGACTTCCCCATGGACTCACATTCATGTCCTCTTAAGTTTGGCAGCTGTAAGTGTTAAAATCTGCAGAATTAGACTCAATAGAATAAATGGACAGATGGACGGACGGACAGATGGATGGATGGATTTTCAGTCTTTGGTTTTTGGTGATTAGAAATGACTGGTTTGTTGGTTCCTGTTTGTATTACCCCTGCTTCAGATGCCTACACAAAGACAGAGGTAACTTACATCTGGACAAGAAATGCCTCCCAGTCAGTAGACGTAGCAGATGATGGGTCCAGGCTCAACCAGTACGACTTGGTTGGACAGACTGTTGGAAAGGAGACCATTAAATCCAGCACTGGTAGGCACCTAATCAGACAAACAAAGACTACCAAAGACACTCAAACTGGTGACTCCTACATTGGTTTCTGTAGAACTGGGAACACAACGTCTGATCTTTTATGGTCTGGTCTTTTATACACTACAAATTCAGGTAAATAATGTAATTCAGAAACATTCTTTAATCAAACTTTTATGTTTTGGGCAGCACAATTTATTCACCAGTTCATCCTTGGCATTCATTTCATACAGATTTATGTACCAAATATTTTTTGTATACTCATCCAGCAGCCAGTGTGGGTGGACCACATTGTGGGAGGAAAAGTGATCTCCATACCATATCTTCATTTGCGTTGGAGGTCTTTCGCTTTCAGATTTCACAGTTACTCAAGTGTTTTTTTTTTTTTTATCCACTCTCTTTCAATGGGATTAAATCGACTTCTTTTCAAGTGTTGTAGCAAACAAGAAGAATGAAAGCTGGAGATAATCCCAATATGTATTTAACTCAGCAGGCAGAAAATAGCCCTGTCAGTTTTCTGCAAACCGTAGTCATAAATGGAGCAAATACTCCAAGGAGTAAAGATCAAATACAACATTTGTATTCTTGTGAATACAAGTATAGCAAAACCAGGTGATAATCAATAAATGATAACCATCTTCTGCATGATTATCCTCTTTATTCTTCACATAAATATATTATTATGTAAAGCGAACCTGTTCCTATGACTCTCAGGCGAATACACAGTGATGACGGCTCATTTCCACCTAAAGCGGAAGATTGGATACTTTGTGATCCAGACGTATCTGCCCTGCATCATGACAGTCATCCTATCCCAGGTTTCCTTCTGGCTCAACCGGGAATCAGTGCCTGCTAGAACTGTGTTTGGTGAGTATTTGAGATTTTGAATCTGTTTTTTAAGTGAAATAAAAGATTTAAAGATTGCAAACACATTGGAGATCTCGACCATCAAAAGACGTGAAAAAAAAAAAAGTCAAAATCAGATTAATTCAAGATCTTAATGTCTGCATTGCTTTACAAATCTTGGTGATTCTGAATCAAAAGCAAAGGAGATGTAGAGGCTTAAACCCTATTTAATTTCTTCCTAAAAATTTGAACGTGCACGGCTATATGCAGAGTGTGAACATGAAAGAGAAAGCACATTAAAACCTTTTACAACCGTGTCTCCACAAGAGTGTGCACAGCAGGGAAGCAGAACAGCAGCAGCTGCAGTCGTTGTCTGAATCTCAACACCAACTATTCAGATAAAGGTTTGAGTGTTAGCTCACTTCACTTGTGGAAATGTCAATTTTCCACTTAATATTTTCAAATTTTATGGATGTAAACTACAGAAAACTAGACTTGAGAAATAAATGCAGACAACATTCAATTCCATGGCATTTCATTTATCTTGAGTAAATGGTTCTTATTTGTGTATAAAGTAACTACATCCACATTGGAATATAAATATCTGGATGTGTGTGTGTGTGTGTGTGTGCGTGTGTGTGTGTATTTATATCAGTTCATTACATCACTGAGTTTTTAATGAAAGCAAATAAAAATATGTTTTCATATGAGTATTTCCTTTATATAAAAAAGCTATACAAATCAACTTAGTCTTACATGAAAAATATAATGGTCCTCATTCTGAAGTCATGCGTTACTTTATTGACCCATCAAGATAGCTCCAAAAGTGCATCAATGACTCATTCCAGCGGATAAAAGAGAATCTAGAACAACATTATACTGTCAGTGTTGTCATTTGTTGCAAAAATTCATTTGAGACTTTCAAGCTTGACCAAAAAGATAAACGTAAAGAAATAAAAGTCAAATAACATTTTGATTACCTCCAAGATTTAGAAAAAAATGTTCAGTGGACTGACAAGACAAAAGTGAAATATTTTGGAAGGTATATGGCCTGTCACATCTGACATAAAATTTAGAAAGCATTTCAGAAAATAACATATTACAGCTAAATATGGTGTGAAGGTTTTGTTTTGTTTTGTTTTGTTATGATTTTTTACAGAACCTGGACAACTTCCAAAAATTGATGAAGCCATAAACCTTAAGATAAGGGAGCATGACAATTTGATCCGCGGCACACCACCAACTTCACCTCTAAATGACTTCCCGAAGTACTCCCTGATCAGATGTGCCTGTCTGTTTTGGGACTTATTCCAGTGACTTCTTTATTATTTATATACATGTTTAAACCCTTATTTAGTGAATTAAACTCTTCTTAGGATCTTTTTTTTTTTTCAAAACATTTCCTGGCCAAGATGGACAGCAGCACAGAAACAAAGTTGCAGCTGTGAAACATTAAAAATTGTGCACTATAAGAATGAAACATGACATGGATGATATGTTGGTGTTTGGTTACACAGATTTAGAAACACTCTGGGTCTTCTGTGTTGGGATTTTGGGTCTATATTTTCCGAGTGAATTGCCAGAGACAACATAATAAAATACTCATTTTATATTTCTTTTCAGGAGTGACCACTGTTCTCACAATGACAACCCTGAGTATCAGTGCCCGTAACTCTCTGCCAAAGGTGGCCTACGCTACTGCCATGGACTGGTTCATCGCAGTCTGCTATGCATTTGTCTTTTCTGCTCTCATTGAGTTTGCCACTGTTAACTACTTCACCAAGCGAGGCTGGGCTTGGGATGGAAAAAGTATTGTCAACGACAAGGTAAGTACATTCATATGAAAAAAATGTGGACACCCCATTAAATGTCTTGTGTTATTTCATTTGTTTACTCAGTGATGTTTAAAAGGGCTCTAGAGTGCAACCAAATTTCTAAAATAATCTGAGGTAGCGCCAGTCCAACCAGTCGTGGCAAGAAATAATAATAATCAAGGAAAGTTTCAATGTGGTTCAAAAACAGACACATTACACCCATATTGTAGTCAGAATCAATCATAGAGAGTGTGTGTGTGTGTGTGTGTGGGGGGGGGGGAGGGGGGCTTCTTAAAGAGACAGGGGCCCAGTTTCAAGGTGTCAAATTTCAATTCAATTATCTTTGATATTTACAGCATTTTTGTAACATCTGAAGGTAACATAGTTACTTGACTGTGCTATAAAATAGCACAATATGCCTGGAAAGTACATGATATTGCCCCTTTCACATCCTGCAGACTGTTATTGGGTTGAGCTTTCTTGCAAAACACATCTCAGCATGTTGGCAGATGTTTTAAATGTCCATTACTTGCAATCCTTTTTCCTGGAGAGTGGAATGACTCATTTCAAATTCTTTTCAGACCATTTTAAACTCCTTTCCAGGAGTGTTTTTCCATGGTGTTCAATGTCACTTCAATAATCAAAGTAAATACCTGAGCTTTAATTAGGACAAATCAATTTCAAAATACTAGATAACAATAATCAACCTAAGTAAATTTCATGTGATTGCATTTATGTACCTTTTTTTTAAGTTTTAGGTGCGGAGGTGTCCTTTTATAAATGTTTTAGAAGTGCTTTATTTTGGTTTAAATTTTTTAGTTATGCAACTTAACCTTCTAGTTTTACAGCATTAAACTAGAAGATTAAATTTTGATTGCATTGAAAAACAAAAAAAAAGCATCAAATCAAGACAAAAAAAATTCAAGTCCAATCTCTTGTATTCATTAATAAATAAGTAACATACCTTTTTTTCATAAATTTTTAAATTTCTTCAACTGTTTTAATCTACCTGCAGAAAAAGGAAGCGACTGTCAAGAGGGAGAAGAACACCTACGCCGTAGCTGTGGCAAACTACAAGCCCAACATCACGAAAGACTCAACACTGCCCACCATCTCCAAGTGCACTCTGAACGAGCCCAACAAGATCACAGGAGGAACGAAGCCCGAGCAGAACAAGAAAACCTTCAACAGCGTCAGCATTATCGACCGCATCTCCCGTATTATGTTCCCTGTGTTGTTTGGCTCCTTCAACCTAGTCTATTGGGCCACTTACCTGAATAGAGAAAAAGTAATCAAGGATCTGGATCCAGCTAAATGAGCAGCAAGGGCCCAGCACAACAACACGCCACATATTTAGGACAACAACGCTTAATTACAGCTGCTTTGGTCACATAAACCTACCTTCTCTCATTACTGGACACAGTTTTCAGTCAGTATAGAGACACATTTCTAAATTAGTATAGAGCACACCAAATTGTCATTAAATCTTTTATTAAATATATGTTATGATGGAATCCTATAAAATACAGTATAAACCAGGATAACTGAAATGCTGCAGGGTATAGAGTTCTGCAGTTCCCCTCAGGTTCAAAGAGGCGTTTTCTCTTCACCTTTACTAAGTTTACAAAAGCTCTTGTAAAAATTACTGTCCACAAGCAGGTTGTGGACAGTAATTTTATTGGAACCAATCAGCAGAAAGATGAGGCAATCAGATGTTTATGATATCAGGTGAGCTGTGCAGTTTATGGGAATGAGCATTCCAAGAAAAAGTACTACACTAATCACAAATATCTGATTTTTTTTTTCCCCAAATACTGTGTAAACACACTCAGACATATAGATTGATAGAAAGTTTAGCCCAAATATTTACATAGACTGTGTGAAAGGAAGCTGGATGGAGGCTCAGTTGTTAACACAGGTTTTGATGCCCAGCCTAAGTTTTTTTATGCATGGAGTTTGCATGTTCTCCCTGTGCATGGATGGGTTCTCCCTGGGTACTCCAGCTTCCCTCCACATTCCAAAAACATGACTGGTGAATTGGTTACTCTAAATAGCCCTTATAAATGTGTGTGTTTGTGTGTTATTTGTCCTGTTTATCTCTGTGTTGCCCCGTGATGGACTGGTGACTTCTCCAGGGTGTACATCAATCCAGCTCGATGACTCCTATCCGGATCCTGCAAGGATAGGTGTACCCAAATATACTATTATATATAATAATTTTTTTCTCACTGTCTCAACAAAATTTCTTGTTTTTGATCAGTTTAGATCTGTAGCACCAACGTAGCACCAATTCTATAATGCTGATTCGCAACAAATGCTGTCACAAGGCACTTTACAAAATAGACAAATGCCAATGATTGATAGAAATATGAAGTCGATTCAATCTAATCGCATAGACAGACTTAAAGTTAACTACAATAACTGTTTGATCCTACAAAAACAAAGCAGTAAAGTTCAGTTTAGGTCAATTGGTAAAACGTTTTCTCAAATATCTCAAGTCAAAACTCAAAAAGCAAACTAAAAAGTTCACAGTGTGCTAATACACTCAGTGACAAAAATCCTAACTAGTGGAGACATGCTTTTGTCTGATGAACACTAAATGGAAAGATGGCCAAGGATCAAAATGTCCATTATTACATCTGGAAGAAAAGAGGGAATGGTAGCGGAGGAAAATAGTATTATGTGGGAATATTGATGCAAAATCTCAAGATATCAGCCAGGAAGTAAAAGTTTGGGTGCAAATGGGCCTGACAAAGAGGCAATGACTGAGTCATGTTTCCAAATTAATCATAAAGTGTCTTAAGTAGAAAAAGTTACTGATTTGGAGTGTTCATTACAAAGCCTTGATTTCAATCACTTAGAAGATTCATGGCCAGAGCTAAAAGGTGTGTATGAGCAACGTGGCTTATGAACCTGGCTCAGTTACACCGGTTCTGTCAGGAAGAATTATAACACAATATCATAAGAAACATTTTTTTTTACATATTCACGTTTAAAAGACGATAATTATAACAAACATAAAAATATAAATTCCCTCTTTATACTGTCTTACTTGTAATTCAAGAATCTTACAAATATAAATTGTGTTGCTTTTTCTAACTGACCTGAAATAAGAACTTTACTTAGATTTTATATCAGTGAGAACAAAATGTTATATGTTTTTTATACGGTACATTTAAATATCTGGTTGCAACTGTAATTTGGTCCAGAACCGCCGCCTGGTGTTAATGTTGCTATAAGTGTGTTTTTAGAAGGTGGTGGTGGACTAAAGAGACACACATCAAACTTTAGTCCAACACTTGCACATCAATACCTACCCCTACTTTCTCAGAGGACAGAAGAGTTTTTCCCATCCATTGTCGTTGTGACTATATTGAAAATTTAACAATAATAATATGCCTTATAAACCTTAGTAATGAGTACTAAGTAAAAGTGATTCTCTGAGAACTGTAAAAAAAAGGGGAAAAGAAAGGGTTTGCATATTGTAGCAGTAATCCAACAAAGTTTTCATCCAACATCAGGCCTAAATATAATAGGTCTTCACTTCTGCTGACACTTTCAGATGAAGTGTGGTAGAAATAGGTTTAGAGACTTCACTGTGTTACAGTTTGTGCGGCTGTTCGATGTAGCAAAGCAGTTGAAACCAGCTTACAAATCATCTGTTCGCTTATGGCTAGCTAATACCTGCAACTCAGTTGAAACGTAAAGATATTATAGATTCAAATCCAGTTGTGGATGAACTATATATGTTGGTAATGGGCCAAAAGAATGATGTTTCCTCTACATATGGAGGTTACCTCTGTAAGCATGAAGGTTCATATATCTTTGTTTCTTGTTAACAAGTGGAGAGCAGATAGTAAATCAGAGTGGTTGGTTAATTGTGGCTTAATCTGTAGTAGTTACACCATTGTTCCATTTCGTTCCCAACCTCCTAGGATATTTACCCCCGAAAATGTAACATTTTCCACAACGTCTGTTTAATAGAGAACCCTGAAGTGGAACCTGAACTTGCTGGAGGGACTGAATGTCATTTCTGTCCTGAGAAAAGCTCCAGGAATAAGCTAAGGGAACTCTAAATTCAAAAAAGGGGGATGAATTTGAGATATCAAACAGAGATTTGACAAGGAAGCAAATTCTTTCAAGTGAAAGTCATTGCAGGGGAACAGCAGTACTTGACATCTTGTGCTTCAAGAAACAATAGTCAAAGGTAGCATGATTGCCTCTGGAAAAACAGCTCAGAGTCAACAAGCCAACAGTTACGCTGCAGATGCAGAAATCACTGGTACTAATGTGTTTTACACGCTGATTTATTTTCTAAATACTGCTCAGGCAATTTGAGCATGTGCCTTAATCAACCAGCAAATGAGTGCTTAATGAAATTCTCGGCTGTCTGGCAGTGGATTTTAAATTCTGACTTCATGTTTTGTTGCACATGAGACATCCAACGTCTGCTATAATGCATATCCAAATCTTTTACTTTAATTTAATAATTAATGTTAAGTCCTTGTCTCCATTTACGTAAGACAAGAAAAGAACCTTGTTGTGGGTGTAAGACAGTGTCCTCCACAGTCAGGCAGATTAAAAAAGCTGGTTGAGGGTTTCTATGTGACATCACTTCTACCAGTGATGTTTATATTGCCATTTTGGGTGTCAGTGTGCCAACATAAAAAGGGTATTACAAACTGTCAAGAATGTTTCTTAGTTTTAAGTGAGACGAGACAATGTGTTGCTGTGATCCATCTTCAGTTTTCACTGCCGAACAGAAAGAGCTTAAGAGGAGGAGTGTTTATGGAGTTGCCAGAGTTTATTAATCCCAATACCTCATCACCATGCCAGGTATCTTTGCTTGGTAAAATAAGCTAAATTACCCAGCCTGCAGGATATATCAAAGCTGAGAATAGGCCCATTACAAACACTTTCTCTTCACGAGTTGTCTTTTTGACAGTTTGGCAGTGCTGTGTTTGCAATCCAGAGATCTGATTCGACCATCTAACTCGTAGCAGCAAATAAACAATGTTTACAAAATAGTCATCTTTTCTATCTGCATTAGGTTGTTTTACAGCAGCACAGCTAGTGTCTGTTCCGATACTTTATTTCACTGCTGTGGTTATCTGATCAATATTTATAGTGAAGGTAGATATCCAGTCTAGTAGTTTATGCTACATAACAAGCAGTTCTGTAAAAAAAAAAAAAAAAAAAAAAAAAACATTTCCCCTTTACGGATTTTTTTCTTTTTTCTCACACTTTCATGTTTCCAATTATAAGGCTGACATTCATAGGGAAAGCGGTTTTCAACCAACAATTTTAAAAACACCATTTAGGAACACAGCTGTCTAAGCTGAACCTCCGTGTTACAGGAGGTATTTTCAAAGAAGAGTTTGTTAAAATTACTGCATAGTGATGTAAAAGAATAATTGCCAAGAGCTGTAAATGTTCCCAGTGAGAGAACCACTAGATAGATTCAAACAGAACCGGGCTTTAAAAGGCACACAGTTTAAACCTATAAGAGGGTGAATACTTTTTGACAGCACAGTATATCATGTGACGCAAGCTGTGCTACTTATAGATGTGATAACCAATGAAATAAGATTGAATATTTTGTTGTGCTGCTGTAAGATGTTCTAATTTCTCAGGAAAGAAAAAAAAATCTGTGAGGAAAATAAGTTTTTCACAGTATTTCCCAATGGCACAGCTGCAGATCCTCTGTCTGCTCTTGTGGCTTTTGTATTTTTATGTACCTGTTAACAATTGCAGGGATGACATGGACCCAGTCTTTCTAGATATAATGATCTAGTTTTTTTCTCCAACATCTGTGCTGTAGTTAATAGTCTACAGCCAACACGGGTGTTAATGGAAAGCTTACAATTGTCACCTCCTTACTTTCTATGAAGAAAACAATGATGTCATGCAACAAATGCCATAATAACAAACCAAGCTTTGAAATTTCTTCACCACACCAACAATATGTTCATTTGGTAATTTCTGCTCTTCTCTCTGCTTCAACTGTGCTATCTGAGTAGTTTAGGTTTGTATAATGCATACTTTTTCATGAGGTGACAGAAACTGAAAAGTGTAGTAAAAATTAATAAGATGTTGACTCATTGGGTCACAGTAATGTAGCCCTGGATTACCAAAGTTTTTTGGTAATTCTTTAAGACCTCACTGCTCAGCCTGTAGCTTTTTCAAAGCACATGCTATCCATCTCCCCTTCCCTAGTTTTAAGTTGCGTACTGCGAAAGATTGTTCTGATTGGATGCACGTGTTTGTTTCTATGAAATTTGTACTCGCCGTCTTGATGTTTGTCTTTGTGGTGTTATTGTTTTTGTTTATTAGCATTATTCTATAAAAAAATGTAGCACATAAGAAGGACTTACTCTCCTATACATTCCCTTCAACAAAAAACACTGTGTTATCACTAAAATACATTGAATACTATGTATGTGTAAAATTGCAGTCCTTTTAAATGACATTTTGTTGAAAGCAACGTTTGTGCATTTATTATATGTAGCTATATAAACACTGTGCTTTTGAGATACTTTACAATTAGAGGAGTGAAGATATTTTGTTTTTGCACATTTATTTATTTATGCTTGAAACTTTCTCTGTATGATTGCCAAAATAGGAGTCTTTTTGTGCTGTTGTATTTTCAAAGAAGACTAAATATTTCTGTAATAAAGATAATGCAAATAACTCAGGTTGGATTTTTTTTTCTTCTCATTTTTTTACCTTGGTAAAAGGGAAATTTATTTTTGCCGGAATGGAAATTCTTGAAATAATGTGTAACCCCTTTTCTCATCCTCTTAATCCTACATATCCATGCATCTCCCCCCCCCCCAAAAAAAAAAAAATTTATATTTCAATTATATTTTCACATATTTCACAAGTGATCCTCATGCATATCTTGTGTATCAGACACATATTTTTTCCACATGGTTTAACATGTGGAAAATGTGATGGGAAAATGTGTGAAACCCATGAGAACCAAGTGAAGCACATGGGTCTTTACCATGACATATTCCAAATCAACACATAAATATGTGCTTTTAGTGACGCATCATTCATAAAATTTTCCATGTGGTACTTTTGCCCTTTTCTGTACAGGTAAGGGTTCTTGTTTGTTCAATGAACGCTAATTTGGGATTTGGGAATCCAATTCAACATTGCAGAGAAGAAAAGTAATCCAAAGTAATCTCTTGTTCATCTGGTTCCATCACTTATTGATGGACATTTCTTGATGCAGTGCCATTTGAGAAAATAGAGATCACACAGCTATCCAAATTAATCTTGCTTCTGGAAATAACCCTAGATCCTTTTACTGTGGAAAAACCCCCCAACTAAAGTCACATTAAGAAATTCCTTCCATGCTGTCCTTTCGATAAATCATTCTTATGTGGGGTTGTTTTAGTTAATGATCAAAGACATGAACACATCTCTACCATAAGTACAATCAAAATGATCTTTTTCTGTTAAAAGATCTATAAATCCAGCCTAGAACTCAAGCTAGAAAAGCTTAATTAAAAAGGTTATTTTAATTTGATAACAGCATGTCAGTTAATTAATTAAACCTCATCAGAAGAAAAGAGCCCGAGGTTATTGGAGGTGTTCCTTTTTCAATCCACTACAATTCCCCAGAAATACTTCTTAGATTGAAATAAATATTCAGCCAGCATTCTCCCTCTACTTTAAATCATGTTTGCTCAGGTGTGTTCAAATTTATGAGAGTAGAACTTGATGAACCCAACTGAGCAATGCTTTTATCTTAACACCTTGATGCCAAAAACTGCACAATGCGCATCTTTAAATCCATTTTTACATTACAGCATGTACAACTATTCCGACCGTGACATCCTGATCCTTGGCGCGCTTAGATCAACTGCTGAGTGTCTGCAGCTGAAGGCGCTGTAATCCATCTCAGAGCAACATCAACATCAAATCAGCACATTTACCCTTATATCTGCACTTTCCCCTCCACCCGGCTTTGATCCGCACAAACATCACCTTATCCTTCCTGCTGGCCTCGCATCCGGGGAATTCAGCCGTCGCTCATGAACAGAACTCACTGTAAACCTGTACAGTGCATTATCTCTCTCCACAGCAGTAAATACATACTGCAGATGTACGAGGAGAGGTCATGTAGAGATAGCGCTGCAGCTGTCGCCGTGGCTCAGATCATTTAATAACACTCATAGAGAGCTCAGAGCTCTGCAGAGTGTCTTCGTCTCGGAGGTGGGGTTGCTTTCAGAAGGTCTGGCTGTAGCCAGAGGTCACAAATGTCCACATTCATCGCTTTACTCATCACATCTCTGCCCCATCGCCCACTCTGCCGGAAGGTCGACTGCCTCAGCTTCCCAGTTTGCAGCTGGCAACTCGGATCAGAGAAGCTACACCTCACGTTCGGAGGTGTGGAAAGGTCCGTATAGTGACTGCAGGTCAGATTCAAGAGGTTTAAAGAGTCACACATGTTGTTGTTCAGGTACTGAGTGTGGAATCATATATAAAAGGTGTTCACCTCCTTGGGTGTTTTGCCCTTTTTATTGCTTTTACAATTCAGTCAAAAAAAACCAAAAAACTTTTAAATTAATAAAAAAAGAAGATATTGCATGAATGTTAAGCCACTAGACATCAGTATTTAGTAGCTACACCTTTGCTTGAAATCACCACATGGAGTTTGTGGGGATGAGTCTCTGAATGCTGCGGTTTTACTCCGTTTTTTGTTGCAAAACTGTTACGGCTCTGTTAGATTGTGTGTGGGGGGTCAGCTGTGAGCAATCCTTTTAAAGTCCATCCACACTTGGTTTAAATAGATGGCCATGTCTTTGAACATCCATTTTCAGATGCTTAAAATTTCTGAAACCTTTGGATATTTCTTCATAACTTACACCTGCTTCAGCCATTTCCATGCCTTTATCTCTGACCTGTCTAGCTGATCTCTTGCTGAGGGCGTACAGCTGGTCCAAACCCTGGAGAGGGGGACTACATGTCCCTTCAGATCCTCGAGAAAGAGCTGAAGTGAGTCACTTTTGAAAAGGATATCTGGGTTTCCTCAACAACCCAATGTTGGCTATACTTTTTAAATGGATTGCTTGCATTTTATCCACTTTGCCCTTCATGTAAAAACCTGGATTCTTCATCCAGATTTTAACTGTACCCTCACGGTAACCCTTTTACTTAAATGAGGAGACCGAGCCGCTTATCGTAATTCAAAGTGTCAGACTTAATGTGTTTTTGTCAGTAACATCTCTGCCTCACTGGCACATTAATTACCTGCCTCCATGGTTTGAAGGCAGTAAAAAGACATTAGCATTAATAGCGAGCTCTGGTCACACGCTGTTTCTCCGACACAATCAGCATGTAAAGCAAAATGCCACCTTGCAGCTCTCTGATTAGCTGTTTTCCCTGCAGAACAGCTTTACTCTGATCAGATATATATAATTATAGCTTTAGCAATGATCAGCAAGGCTCCCTACAATTCCCTTTTTTATGTGAGCTTAATCCCCTTCCTTGGTTACCTTAGGGCCGTCTGCTGCATTTGTCAGCAAATGTTGCCTGAAGGAAATGCAAACAGAGAATAATCTCACAATAATCTCCAGGAAAGCCTAAGAGGAAGGTTGATTTTTATCAGAACAACTACAGCAGTGCAGAAACTATCATCTAGAAGCAATGTTTGTACATTTCCATACAACAGGAAACATCATGAATGTTTATAACTTGACAGATGCTGCAACCTGAGAGATGCAGGTTTTTTATTGCCTTATGCTGGAATGCCAGAAGAAAATCTTTCTGCAATAAATAGGATGTCCAGGATGACACAACTTGAAAAAGTACAATGAAAATCAAATTAAAAGATAAAGTTGGTGTTCTTCTCATGTTCTGACTGTATTTTAGCAGATTTTTATTGGGTGACCAGAATTCTTTTGAGTTTCTCTTATAACAGTAGCCACTGGGGTTAAACTGGAGGCTCTAAATGATGGAGAAAGCCATCTGCTGCTCAATGAAAAGCACTTCTGACCAATCCCTTTCCAAGGACCACATTAAGATTTCACCATCATCACTTTTTGTCTCCAGAACACAGAAACGTGGTCATGGTTACATTCTGAAAAGCAAAAGTGAATAAAAAACAAAAGATGGCATTACCAATTATTCATTATTTACTTTTTACATAAATAAACAGATATGATCATCCCAGGACTTGTTCCTCCCATTTAGTGTGTGTTTCTTAGTGTGATAAATAAAGTTTCTTCATCTCTCATTGTAGAGATTTTGAGGAAAGTACATTGCATTCACATGTGAAAAAAACGTATTCTGACCAGACCTTTGCCTCTGTGTTGAATGAGATATGCCAAAGCGTTACACAGGGGGTTAAGTGATGTCTTATTTCTGAGTGGGTGTGGCTAGTGAACCAAACAAACGTGGTTAATTATATTTACTTCATTATTGAACAAGCGGGCGATTACTTTTACAGAAATATCAATATTAATTTGAAAAAGTAGATTCATAATTTGAACAATGTATTTTGTAAATACAAACGTTGTCACTGATTTAAAACCTGTTCGAAACTTTTCGTGTCACAAATGATAGAAGAAGAAGAAGCTGCATTATTACTTTGCAGTAGTTTGGGATGCAATTTGTAACCAGCGAAAACATGAAGCGGAAAATAAAGTGCACTGTGTCAGTGTGCCCTTGAAGCAAGGCGCTCAATCATCTTTCGAGCTGCACAGCGACAGAGTTCCTACAAAGGAACTACAATAAAATAAAACATAAACCCGTTATGTTCCTCCGCTACAACACGTCTCTCTTAACGACATCAGTCAGAGAACAGCATCTGTCACAGCAGCACTGCAGATGGACTAAAGCAGCCTCACTCACTGCACTCCCCATCCTCCTCTCAGCCACACACACACACACACACACGCACACACACACCATGGATCCATGCCTCACCATCATCCTCTGCATTCAGCCCTGATCCACCGACAGAAGCAACCTGATTTCCTCTCACTCTTACCGCTGCTTTTTTTATTATTATTATTCACATCACAGTTGTTGTATCTGTGCGGATCCAGCTGCGGAATGAAGTCGCTGCTTTTCTCGGCACTGCGGGACAAAGCCATGAATCCCTGGCTGCTCTTCGCGCTGCTCGGTCTCTGGTGAGTGAGTCGCTTCCATGCGCCCGTCGTGATGGGAAGAGGGGCTGAAAATGACCGCAGAAGGTGTCTTTGCGTGTGTGTGCGTGTGTGTGCGTGTGTGTGTGTGTGTGTGTGTGTGTGTTTTTCTTTTTTTTTTTTACAGAGGGTGATTGTGAGAGCTGTGGCTGGGGAGTTTAAAATCTGACGATGTTTTTTTTATTTTTTTCTCTTGAGACTGACTGCTTCGTGTGTGTTTCTCTTATCTACCTGACATTTGCAGATTGGGTGATTTTGGTCCCCGCTGTTCAAAAATGTGTATGAACTCGTGGGATGAGCCACACTTAACGCATACTGTTAAGATTAGGGACTCCTTTTCAAGTTATAAAAAGAAAAAAAAACATGGAATTTCTCAGCAGGCAAACATGTCCTTTTTGTTATTTCTGCTCGCTGAAATAATAAAAAAAGGATAATAGTAGATCTCAGGAGGCATTGTAATCCAGTCAAGCGTGATAAAACCACGAATCTCATAGCCATGATCGATCATGGCATCATTTACCAGCTGCAGTCCAAGAGTCTCAGCTAATTTTCAGTTTAAAGATGCCAGTTATTGCCTGACAGTCTGAATGTTTGGTGCCTCTTGGAGAAGGTTTTACCAAACTCCTCAAATTGAAACCTTCCCTCACCAACAGTTTGGATGAGAACTTATTATTTGTGAATAAAGCATCAGTTTTGGACTTTTAACGGTTTATTTTTAACAGTATTGGACAATTATTAGGATCTAAATGTGCACATGCAAGTAAAAACATATTGTATATCATTGGTGAAGATACATTCCCAATAGATACTGGTAACAACCAAAGCTCTCTCACACACACACACACACACACACACACAAAAGTCAAAGCAAATTAGTCAGTAAATTGAGTAAAAAACTGGAATGACAAAGCTTTTGAATAATCTTGCTTTGTGAGGAATATGTTATTAGTAATAACTTTAATAGTTAAAATTTATGAGAAACTGGCCGTATGCGTTGCCCCGGTGTGATTTTCTTTCACATAAACAGTCTCCAAAGCTTGGAGGTTTTGGTGATGTGGAAAAAGTGGATAAATGTCAAGTTATTGCCTGGGCCATTTTAAAAGTTTTACTCTCTTTCTCTGAAACCATTTTAAAGTGTATTTTTTTGCGTGTTAAGGACTGTTATTTGGAAATCAGTGCTTGCACCATCTTCATATTCAAATCCAGAAGTTTCCAGTACAGTTCTCCATGCATCCTTTTGGCACAGTTTTTTCATTAGGTGGTGTGCAGAACTATTTTTCTTCCAAACATTGTGTGGGCAGTGATTTGTAGGAAAGTTTAGCTTTGGTCTCATCTGACTATGATGTGTTTTTCCCATATTATACTGACTCATCTTCAACTTTCTTCTTTTCCATCTTGTAGTGAGTGTGCATAGAGGCCATCGTGGTTGAATGTATTACTTACTGTTTTCATGGGAAAATATTGCACCTGTTTTTTTTCCAAATGTTATTAGAACATTTCAGTGATGGTTGGCTATTACACAACTATTTTTATTATTCTTTTCACTCATCTGTCAATAGTTTAATGAAGGGCACTTGGCCATAGCGGTTTCATGGTGAAATGATCCATTAATTTTGGGATTATGGCTCCAAAGGAACACACTGGGACATTGATTAGGAATGAAACAATGTCTGTTACAACAATTAAACTTTTTGTTTAAAGCCTCTTTGCATAATGTCATACCTCTCTGTGCATTTTTTTCTTCATGTATTCTATACTACTTCCAATTTTTTTTCATTAAAAACTAATGACGTAGAAATGAATTTAGCTGATGGCTTTGTTTTTATTTTGTGCATCTGATCACTTTGCATAATATTTGTGGATGGTTTTTGTATATGAACTAGTTATTATCCTCCTTCCTCATATTTGTTGCTTTAAACTTAAACTCTTAAAATTTCCAGATGTCTTTCATGGACAAAATATGTTAGGTAGAGATTTAAAGTATTAAAAACAAAATGTCAAATCACATTTTAAATATCTGAATGTGCTTGCAACAGACAAATCTTCAGCAGTGCCCAGGTTGTAAGACTGTAAAGAAATTAACATAAAAAACGACAGACCCCTGTCTGTGGATTTAACAGATTTATGAAACCGTCAGTGTTGCAGTTCGTTCCTTCACAGCTTTTCTGGTTAGTTTTGGCAGAGCAACTGTTGTTGATTTAAGCTCAATGAGAGTCAGAACAGGAAAAGCATAGAGGGAAAGAGCTGCCAAGGAATCAGTTAATCATCATTTAAAGTCTCTCCAGGATCAAAGCTGAACTGGGGCTGCAGCTTAGTGCTGAAAGCAGCGCCCCTGGTGGGCTACATCAAGCTCCATTGCCTCTAATGACAACCCCATGAAAACTCCTAAATATAATGAGAAAATGCTACTAGGTTCTTAATGTCTGCAGCAGTGCAGGCTGTTGTCTTTTACCAACACTTTCAGAGCATGGTTGGTCATATTGACAGTGATGAGGTCAGAACAGATTTAAACTTGATATGAGTGTAATATTTATTTGGGGTGTGAATGAAATCTGCATCAGCCACAGGCAGCCTGATGAGACTCGCAGTTTCCATCAGTCTGGTGTTTTAGGGTGAGAAATTAAAGTTTGATGAACACTTTTTAAAAATGCATTTATTCCTTGTGCCATAGGAGAATGATGGTTTAGTTTTATCCTGATGTCAAAACATCTAGAAGTTTTGTTCATAAATGAAGGCTAGAAATGGCAAAAACTGTATTTAGACTTCTTTTTGTAGTTTCATAATTAAGGTTGTTGGCTTCCTGTATTTGTTGATTCCTTCCCTCACTTTTCCTTCATTTGTTTAATCCATAGTATTATGTTTTTCTTCTTGTTTCAACATTTGCTTTCTAGTTTTTACTCTACCATTGTCCTGCCTCCAGTTCTTTTATTAATAAAGGTGTAGATTTATTATGAGCCTATTTTTAGATTATGATCAGCACTTTAGACCTTTGTCGTATCCCCACCACAACATCATTTAGGCCTTAAGGTGACTACACAGACATATTTGTCTATTCATTAGGTCACTGTGTCATGGGTGAGATCATGCCTATCAGAAATTATTCCGGAAAGAGTAGCTTAAATCCCGGGCTGAACGCCAGGTCCGCAGGGATCCTTATAGTATCAAGTCTGTGTTTATTAGCGGGGAACTACAGCAGCAGCGTCATTTGGCACAAGCTGAGAGTTCGACCATGTGGAATGGCCTGTAATAGAAACAGCAGGACTCATCAGATAGCAGACACATAAAACTGCTTATAGCTCTGTTTAAATTGCATTCCAGAAGTGCTGCTGTGTGCACTGAATCCAAGCACCCTTCCTTTGACATGCAACCTGACACAACCCTGTGCTTTGATTGTGCAAACACAAGACCAATATCAAACATCTATTTTTTTTTGTGTGTGTAGAGCTAAAAACTGCTGATCTTTTATTTCCGGTGCTGAAAAAAAGCACAGGTCAGAACTGTGCTTTATAAGCTAAAAGCTGGTTTTTGCCCTTGGGGAGTCCCAGCAATAATATTGAACATCCTCACACAGCACAATCTATGGAACAATTAAAGGGAATGTTTGTTCTGAGGAAACAATGAGACGACCAGTTATCCACATGGGATGAAAACCTGGTATGCTATTAAAGCTTCACGTTTAACCTTGGATTCATTTTAGGGATTTTCTGCTTAGAGTTACAAGAAGCCCATTTCTTATTTTTGGACATATTTTACTTTGTATGGTTTAGGAACACATTCCGTTATGTAAAAGTATCAAAAATAATGCAAGAACACATTTTCTGTGGGTTTCTGCTGGATTTTAAAATATAACATGAATCCAAAAGCCGTCATTTCTATTGATACATGTCTAAACAATGTTACGAAAGTTGACAGAGGAGGTATAAAAGATTACTGCATGTGAAACAACAGTCTAAAGTGAAGTATGTTTTTGCGTAAAACTGTGTCCTGACTTTGATTTCTGTGAATACAGGTTTCATGTTTAAACTCACACTAAGATCACATATCTTCATTTAAATAGGTGAAAACTCATAACTTTTACTTTTAAATGAATTTTAGGCATCCAAAGGACTACAATTTGGAATAAGACCATAACATAAAATGTGCAAAAAGTGAAATGCTCTGAATATTGAGAAGGTGCACTGCATGAGACCACTTCTTCTGTTTCCTTAAGAATTGCAGTTTGGCCTAAAAATAAACTCCATATTTGTGTCAGAAAGTGGCAGGTTGATCCTAATTTTAGAAGCAAAGAGAATAATCAGATTGAATTGAAAAGAAACATGATGTTACAGATTTGAGCAGCTTGGGTGCGTATGTCATGGATGGAAGATTCAAATTGATTTTTTCATATAGCAATAAAACAACAAAAACAAAATATATAAATCCTCTGTTAAAAAGCTTGTCTGTATAGCTTGCTCTTAAATCCAAAAATCCAGCATGATTTAGCATATATTAGAGTTGGTCCAAAGTTCTGAAATGTTGGCATTCAAGGGTGAAGCATCACTGATGAAAACAGATGTTCTGGATGTTTTACATCTGCAGCACAGCAATGTTTATTGCAGATTTAATTTATTCATTACATCACCTCTGTTGACAGTTGAGTTAACAAACATTCTGGTTTCTTGCCATTATGTTAAAATCATAAAACGGAAGAGAACCCTTTAGCCTCTTTATTTTGCTATTAATAATGTATTTGATTTTCTGCATTTCTTCAGCTTGTATATCTTATGTTAGCTAAACTGAAAATTTGACATTCACTCCCTCTTTTAGATCGAGTGTCTTATATAATAAGATATAATAAACTAATCAGATTGATATTAGGTTTTCCAATAATTTAATGCCATGTGGACTCTACATTTTCATACACTCATTTAACTACAATAAAGAGCTTTGTAAAAGCCCATCCCATCTGCTTTTGAAAGATTTAGGAGGTAATCTTCTAGCTCAATGGTGCTGAACAAATGCACTGATTCACTGATCAGAATCAGCACCCCCACAATAAAATAGAAGTTTTGTCAAGTTGTTTGTCACGACTGAAACACATCAGCAAACACCATCAAGAAACAACAAATGCTTTAAAGAAGCCTTGGAAGGGAAATCAGGGCACTTCCAAACTATTTGGCTTCCACCATTCTACTGAAACAATGGTTATTCACAAATAAAAATAATAAAATAAAATAAAATAAATCAGCTGTGTTTTGTCTTAATATTAGATGCCCCAGCAAACAGAATGTTGCCTTTTTCTACAAAAGAACAAGGCAGCATGTCTTTTAAATGAGTCAGAAGAGATCAGGGACAATGGATAGATGACACAACAGTAGAGAGGTTTGGCTATTGTGCAAAGCATCATGTTTTAAAAGAAATCTAAACTTGAGATATTTGTGTAAACAGAACATCCCAACTTTTTAAGCACTGTGGTGAAGGACTTGCTTTGCAGTCACATGACTGAAACTTCCTCCATAATGATATGAGGGACCTAATGAACTCAGGCAGCAAAGTGCTATTCCTCCTGAATTGCTATACAATTTTCACACATTTTGGCTTTTTCAAAAACATAATAGTGAGCTTGATACTCAATTTGAGAACCTGACAAAGACACAATCATTTTAATTTTATTATATGTCAAATTTAAATGAAGCAGAGTCGATTATTTTACCAAGAATACATATTTTATAGAAAGCAGAATAAGCAGCTTAATGAATAAAACCATGTGTGCAGCCTGTCAACTGTTAAATGAGAAATCAAAGCCGATTTAATCTGTTAGATGTGTGCGAGATGTAGTATAACTAAAATGTGTTTGGCATATGCTCAAACACACCACAGCTTAAATACCTCCAGGATCTGTTCTCATCAAGGTTCTCAGTCTAATAGATGGTTGATGTCCATGTGATCTGATTCATCATCTGGCCAGAAATCACCTCTACTTTCCTTTGAAGGTTTAAAAGGTGCGTATAGCTGCCTGATTTTCCTCGCGCAATAATATTCACCTTCGGTTCACCAGATTAATCAAGCACTCATTCTCCTTCGGTGAAACTTTGGGAATCTCTGGATATCTGTTGATGTTTTACGGTTATCTCTCTTCTTCACAGTTCAGCCATTGGGCCCAGTAAACAGGAAGATGAAGACTACGAGGATGTGCCCATAAATAAAACCTGGGTGTTATCGCCAAAGGTCTATGAGAGTGACGTGACTTTAATCCTCAATAAACTGCTGCAGGGCTACGACAACAAACTGCGGCCTGACATCGGAGGTAAGAAAAAAAATCCTCTCATCTCCACGTAACACCTTCTGCATTAGAGGAAACATGCTCTGAGTATTCAAACGAGATTTCTAATATTTAAAGTGTATTTCTATTTATTGTGATGAGTGTTATTATTGTTATTGTGAGCTTGGTTGTTTTAGGACAGAAACCTGCAGCATTACATGTAAATCCATGTCCTCACGTTATTTTCCAGTGCGGCCGACAGTGATCGAAACAGCAGTTTATGTCAACAGTATCGGACCAGTGGACCCCATCAACATGGTGAGGCAGTTTCTGCCAATTTAGCTGCAGCTTGTTTTCATTTTTATGCATTTAATTATTTTAAAAAAGTTGGATTAACCATCAAGATGGACAACTATCTGACCAAACCTACCAAGAGGTGAACAAAAATGAATAGCTGAAGTATCAGTCTAATAAAAACTCATTGTTAATTGTTTGGCATATGGAGTGATGGTCCAACCAATGACTGCAATCTGCTATGGAATTGCTTGCAGTACAAGGCTTGGTTCAGTTTGTACGACACCTGAAGTAGTTACAAAAAATGGGGACACCACACAGAATCTGCTAATGGAGATTAATCTGGCCAGAATGGATTGGGAACCAGTAAAATTTGCTCCCAAGGAGAACTGGGCTTAGTTCTTCTAAATCCAGACCATGATGATATGAAAGCCTTCCTCCTCTTTTGCCAAACGGTGAATGGAACTCTGCATTTATCTGTGCATGCTAAGCAGCCTGACATAATCCTTTTAGTAAATGGTAAATTACCTGCACTTGTGTAGCAGTAGGTTTATATCTGATGTGCTCTATGCTGTAATCATTCATTCACTCATTAGTGCACACACTCTCATATACGCTGATGGTAGGAAGCTACATTGTAGCCAATGCTACCCTGGGACAAACTGACAGACTCAGCAAGGCTGTCAATCAATTGTTGCCACTGGACCCTCGGAACACCACCACCAGCAGGCAACGTGGGGGAAGAGTCTGTCCCAAAGACAGTTGGAGTTTGAGCCCTTAACTTCTGATCCATTGTCACCCAGAAATTTGAACTATTATAGGGTTGCTGAACTTGTGTCTTTCATGTCTTAGATGTGTCTCTGTTCAGCAAGCATGATGCAACCAAAAAGTGGTGAAAGAAGTTCTGATAATTGAAAAAAACAACGTATGCATACTAAAAACTTAACACGAATTGGAAAATGGATACCAGTGTTTGCAATGACCTTTTCTTGCAGGAATACACCATTGACATCTTCTTTGCCCAAACATGGTACGACAGCCGATTGAAGTTCAACAGTTCGATGAAGCTGCTCATGCTTAACAGTAACATGGTAGGCAAAATCTGGATTCCAGACACCTTCTTCAGGAATTCCCGAAAATCCGATGCCCACTGGATCACAACTCCCAACCGACTTCTGAGGCTGTGGAGTAATGGGCGAGTCATGTACACACTGAGGTAGGACACTTGCAGGCCAGTTTTTTTCAAACTGATTTTGTCAGCATATTTAATGTTAACTCTAAAGATCTTTGTTGTTTGTGCAGCTTTAGTGTGCACATCTGTGTTTCTTTTTAAAGTAACTCCAGTTTGTCAAACCATGATCTATTTGTCTGTTTTATTGGTGTTTCAGAGTGAGTGAGAAAACAAGCACACAAAAGAATGTTGAGACTTGATGTTCTTCTGTCACAATTCTGTTTTATCAGGTTGACTATTAATGCGGAGTGTTACCTTAAGCTGCATAACTTTCCAATGGATGAGCACTCGTGTCCGCTGGAGTTTTCGAGCTGTAGGTTGTCAAACGTAACATTCTCTCATTTTCGAACCCGTCATCTTGACTTCAGCTTCCTAGCTCTCCTAGAACAAGGGACTAGCACAATGGCAACACCTGTGTTCATTCTCCTTGCCAGAGAGCCCATCTGCTTGAGGCTGTACCAATCTATCATCTGCTCCACCAGCAGAAAGAGGAGGTCACCTACTACCATTTTGCTGACAGACTTAATGAATTCTGCACCCTTCCCCAGTCTGATTCATGCTGTCTGTCATCCTTCATTTGTCTCCTGTATTGTGCTTTTGCTTCTCATGACTTATCATGCTCTTAATCTTCCACACACCAGTGGAAAATACAAAGAATGTTCCACTGAGTTTATGTCAAATGTCAGAGCCAGTTCAGTCACAGGAAATGTCATCAAATCAGCATGAGTTTGTGATAAACTCAAGCCTAAACTGACCTTTTGTGTTACAGTACAGTTGTAGTTGGATATGGTTTTTAAAAAAAAAATAGATATTTTACATCAACATAATATTTGGTCTCTAAGGAAACCAAGAAATGACCTTTCCTGGAAGTCTATTGTCACGGTAATGAAAAGCCAAAAAAAAGGCCAACTGTTTAGAAAACATAAAAGATTACAGAGTAAAAATTGACATACTGAGAAATCCCTTTGCAGCTCTTTCAGGGATCTTTCAAGGCATTCCCAGACCAGATGAGATTTGTCCAGTGGGTTCTGGGTCTCCCTCTGAGGTGGCATACTGATCAGAAGCCTAAAGTACCTCAATCAAGTAATTTTGATATAGAGGAGCAAGACCTTCACTCCATGTTCCCATCTGATAATGGAGTTCTTACCTTATCCCCAAGCCAGAGCTTTCAGCTCAGCTCTTTTAAAACCTTTAAGGTGTCAATTTGAATTTTAAGACAATTTCCAAAATCGCAAAACTAATAAACAGGATCAAGAAACAATTACCAAAATAGAAGCAAATATTTCCACATATTGCTACTGAATGTGGGGGTACAAAAAGGTGTGCCCACTGGATCCCGAAAGTGATTTAGACTATTTGGAATGAACTTAATTTGCAAACTTGAAGAAATGTATTGTGACTGAGCAGGTCAGTGACATTTTGAATGCTTCCCTCTTCTTTGCCCTGATGCCATTTCCTGTGAATAGCAACCACTCATACACTATGTAAAGGAAGGATGTAGCCACTCTGATTTAAAGCAAAGATCTCAATCTTGATTTTATTCAGTCCAAGGTACATAATTCATGTAGGCGACAGAGACGTGCCTTTTTGCATTAGGTATCCTAACTGAAGTATTTATATTTCTGAGTTATTCTTGATAGTTTTAACAGTCAGAAGTTTTATTCATTTTAGGGCCAGCCATAAGATAAATCTGCTGTTCATTCAGTGCCATAGCAGCCAAATGTGCTTATGAACTTGCTTGCTCTTTAGAAAGGATACAATAGGAAAGACCTTTTGCCACTTTATTAGATCAAAAACAGCCCTTCCTTTCCAACTGATGAGATGAAGAACAATTCCTCTTTTGTCCTGATTTAGCTAATTAGTTTTCCACTGCATTAATGTGGAACAACAGCCCATAACTTCAGTCTCATTAATGGCTTATCTTACTTAAAGTAGAGTAAACCAGAAAGCACAAAAGCAAAACCTTGCCCAAAGCAAATTATAAATATTCCATAGTGGGTTGTGCCAAGAGACACTGATGGCTATGCCAAATGTAGAGATGAGTGGAAGGGGTTAAGGTGCAGTGGCCACACCCGTCTTTCTTGCACAGTCTATGTGTGAGCTACGTTGAACAACACCTGATGCTGTGAGGCAGGCTTTTGTTTCATCTGTTTTGTGGTATTCTGCAGATGGTTACCCAAAAAACGAGATCACATATCGGTGGCAGAGGCGGGCAGTGGAGGTGGCTGACCAGCGTTACTGGAGACTCTACCAGTTTGCTTTTGTAGGGATGAGGAATACCACCGATGAGGCACACACTCAGTCAGGTAAGACAGAATCGCCTTCCTGTTTTTAGTTTTGCACTGCTTTAAGTTGAAACCCCCCCTTTAATCTTTAATTTGCTTAATCTGTTTCAGGGGAATATGTCATAATGACAATATTTTTTGACTTGAGTCGACGGATGGGCTATTTCACCATTCAGACCTACATTCCCTGCAGCATGATAGTGGTCTTGTCCTGGGTGTCCTTCTGGATTAACAAGGATGCCGTCCCAGCTCGGACATCTTTAGGTTGGAAATCTTAACAAAATTTTACCATCTGAAATTCTAGCATGCTACCAGACTGAGGTCCTGCAAGTTTTCTTTCTTTATGAGCAAATAAACCAAAATGACACACCACAGTCGATTAATCTTGGATTTTCGGAACCAAAAAAAAAAAAAAAAAAAAAAAAAAACTTCTGCCTTTTCTGCAGTAAGTTGGAGGAAATTCTGACTCATCCACTCGTTGAAATCATAGACACTAAGTGATTTTAGTGAACCATTATGTGGTTGCACAAAAAAAAATGAATCTGCATTACCAGGAAAATTTTGATAAGAGGTCCTGTGGTACTCCGTACAATTAGCAGAGAGGCACGTATAGATAATCTGAAAATAGAGCCTGGGGGAACTCACATGTAATCTTTGCTTTGGTTATCAAGTCGTCCTTAATCTTAACTGATTATAATGTTTTCCCAAGAATAAAAAATAAAAACAAATACATTTTTGTTTCTTTTAATATAGCTAAATGATTGTCTTGGTAGGTCATCTGTTTTTTAAATCTGTGGTTTTCTTATTGCTTAAAAAAATAATTGGAATTGATAATGTCTTTGGAGATGATGAATGACCCCAACTTAAAAATGACTCTTGCTCTCATGTTCATCTGTGACTAAAGATTTAAATGCAACAACCATTCAACTAACTGGAGGACATAGGAACTAATGCACAACAGTCTGAACACATGAACAAAGGAAACTATAGGGAGGATTTATTCTGACAAAGCTAAAGACAAACAAGCTACAAACGTGCGACAGATGATTAGTAAATGAGTATCAGGTGAGATGGGGAAGCAGAAAGCAGGCCAGTCTGAAATCAACAGGGGAAGAAACAAAGAAACCTTCTCATGAACCAAATTCATGAGGATTTTGTAGATGTGTCCCAACAACCATTCCTTCTGAGTCCTAAACTTTGTTCATAATGCAGTTTGACAGAAAATATGACAACTGTAACATGATTTTTAAAAACAAAATGTAGGAAAATACAGCTTAAAAACTTTTAAAGACTTGAAGAGGACATCTTCAGAGATCACAAGAAAGTCAGGCTAAACTAAAACTAAATGGTTTCATAATGTTTGCACCATACATTTTTTTTTTACTTTTTTGCATCAAATTAGAGTCCCAGCACACAATGACAAACTGAATTTTTCAAATCCGAAAAATAGATTTTTCAATCTTCTGCTAATTTTTGTTGGGTTTCTTTAATTTACCTAGTTATTCAGCAAATTTCCTGTTTTTATGTTTTATATTAACAAACAAAAAAACAATAATGTGTCTGATTTTTAATTCCTGTATTTGTAGGAATCACCACAGTTCTCACTATGACAACTCTGAGCACCATCTCCAGGAAGTCTCTGCCGAAGGTTTCCTACATCACTGCCATGGATCTCTTCGTCTCCGTCTGCTTCATCTTCACCTTTGCTGCTCTCATGGAGTATGGGACCTTGCACTACTTCACCAGCAACCGGCAGACCAAGAAGTCCAAAGCCAACAACAGCGTACAGGTACAAAAAGAACTTTTTTCTGACTCACTCTGGTTTTATTCTCCTAAACTGAGCAGTGAAAGTAACTGTGGCTTCTTTGCAGCAGAGAGTTCCCAGCATGGTAAATATCCGACCTGGAACATCCCTGTTGCAGATGAACAACATTGTTCCATATCACGAGGACGACTACGCCTACGACTGCTTGGATGGAAAAGACTGTGCCAGCTTCTTCTGCTGCTTCGACGACTGCCGATCGGGAGCCTGGAGAGAAAACAGGATGCACGTTCGGGTTTCCAAGATTGATTCTTACTCGCGGATATTTTTTCCGACTGCTTTTGGCCTTTTTAATCTAGTTTACTGGATTGCTTATCTTTATTTATAAAAGAAAAAAATGTTTATTTGTAACTGAAATCAGCTGGAGTTTAACATTTGCAGGTGCATCAGCTGCTTTTAGACTAGTTAGAAATAACTTTGCAAACTTTTGCTTTGATAATATAAAGGGCCTGGCTGCAGAGAGGCATGGCATGTTAGTGATAACAGCTCCAACATCTTGATCCTGCACAATAAGCAGGAAAAATCATCAATGTTAGGCTGATCTTTTTTGTGAAATTAACCGCGATATAAAGTGTTTGCACATGTAAAACTCCAGTCTCCACAGAGGAACTATTGCCATCAGTCTTTAATACAACAGCCCAAATGTTTATTTTCTCTTTGCTACTGTGCATTGATATCATGCTTTGCACTTTGCATCTGCAATTGAGGGGACATTGTCCCTATAATTTGAAGATAGGTTCCTTAATTTTTCTCTGAAAAGCCAGTAACTCATCTGAACAATGGCCAATTAATTTTGTTCAGAATAGTCAGGGATCGTACCTTTACAAATACAACTTAATTGTTCTCTGCGTTTTTCCTGCAGGCTGTCAGGAGTGATGATGGTTATTTTTATGGCAGACAGATTTTATACTTTCATGTATTATATGTTGCAAAAAACAGCTTTGAGTTTATTCCTGTTCAAGCAAACATCAGCTGGTAATTTAACCTTTCCAGTTGTAAATTGATTGTTTTCTTACCGAAGATGTTCATGAAAAAAGCTGCATATCATTTTATACAGGTCTGTGGCATCTAAAGCACTTCTCAGCAACATTGTCCTATACTTCAGCACAGCAATAGAGTTTTACAGGCAGCTTTTAGTAGCAGATTGTCTACGAAAACATATACCTGTTTGGATCATTTTCTCCTTCAAATGCATGCATTTTTAAAAAAGGGTGTAATTTCTTCAAAGATGTAAGCATTTCCTTCAATGAACTTGTAGTTTGGTGTTCTAGATTACACAGCTTCCATTTATTCATCTTTTGTTTTTAGTTTGAAGAGAGTCTGGCAGCAGAACAAAAAGATTAAGTTCAGTTCTTCATCTTTCTGACATTAATTAGATGTTCACTCCTCTATCACATAAAACGTACCTTGAGAGAGGAAAAGTTGGGATCACAAGAAGGCCATTTTATGCTTTGTCTCATATGCATTCAGTGCTATTCAAGCATTCATACATCTTAGAGTGTAAAACATTAATTTACAGTTTTTCCCACTTTGTGATTTTAAAAAACCCTCCCATCACCTAAAAGGAGTTCAGTCATTGCAGACATTGAGGATATCAAGCCATGAAAAGCTTCAGGTGACATTTTGTCTCATTTTCCCCACAAACTCATCCTAAGGTGACAACAGTAAGCAGTTGTCACATTTTTGGTTTATAAACCAAAATCCAACCAGCATTTTTGCAGAATTCATGAGGGATTTTGTGTTGCACAGGAGCTCTAATCATATTTGTCTATGGTAATGGAACTTCAAGTGTTGTTAATATGAATGGTTTTATTATCAAAAAGTGAGAATTAATTATTTGCTTAAAGCTAATGATAATTTCTTTTAAATATTTAGAAAACATTTTAAACACACAGCTCTAAAATGCTTCTAAACTTTGTGAATTGGCATTTAATAGCCAAATATCATATTAAAAGCAACATAACCTAATAATTATTTTTTTAAATGACATAAAATGAAAATAAATCTGCATTTCCACTATTTTTCTGACCAGATAGATATAGTGTAGTTTCGTGACAAAAATAATTTTGAGTCATGTCCTTTAAAAATAGGAAAGCACTATTTGTGGATGATGACATCTGTCCATCATCTATCTGTAGAACTTGTAACTACGAGTTTAACCACTATACCCATTGTTTTCTTTTATAAAGAAATACTTTGTTAACCATAATACATTGTATATGTGGCTGTTTATTACACAGGGAATTTTGGTGAGCTGTGTGTGTGGAAGTAAATAGATGAAGAGGCCAGATTTCTCCCCAGCCACCAAAAATCATCTGCATTTCAGATACATTTTCCTCCATATATGACAAGCAGAATCTTAGATTCAGGGAAAGAAACAAGCAAAGGTTGAGTGAAGATGACACAACACATAGAGAGAGTTAGTTTCTGCAAGGAGTCAAAAGCCAAACCACAAAGATAATTACCGGTTATGTGATGATATTGTTTGTCCTTTGCTCCATTAAATTGCCTTCTGATGTCCACAGCTCACTGAAAATACCAATCAGTCACCTCTCCAAACGTTCCTCCTCAATGTTTGCTAGTGATAACTTGCTGTAGCCATACCTGAACCAAAATGACGGAGAGAAAATTTGGCTGCGGCCTACTTTTGAATATTTCCACTTCCCTTCTATTGACTTTAAGTGACTTTTGGAGCCATTGACAGCTAGTGCAGTACAATGTGTGAGTAAAAAAACTGATTATTTGGAAAAAATGTAAGACTTGCACAATCACTGCTGGACTCACCTTACATGGTTTGGGTGGTGATTTGTTTGGTTTCCAAGCTTCTGAACTCTTTCACGTATTTTACAAAAAAAAAAACAGAAAACCATCAATGACTATTGTTCTTTTTCTAAACTACAAAAATATTTGATAACAGGACTGAAGTGATTTTTTTTATAAACGGAGCAAAGAAAAAGTCAGATTTGTCCATCTTTAAAAGAAATGATTCATTCTGATTAAATCAAAGCAGAATATGAAAGGTTTTAAACATTAGATAGTATTCATGTTGCCTAGACAAAACGTTCTTGAGTGAAACATAGATATCAAATCAGGAACATACTGGCATCTATGCAAGCATTCATGTTTTTAGGACAACTGCAAGTTCATTTAGTCAAAATGAATATTGCACAATTCATTAATCAGATATCTTATTTGCATACCGACTGATAGTTAACGTGATACATGAGCTGACTGTGGACAAATCAGGAAAAGAGTGTCTAAACTAAAGTTATTTAAAAGTACAGTTTAAACTTTAAAGATAGGTTTCCTCATTTCACTCGCCGCATCCCTTTGGATTCCATTGCACTTTATTTGGTATAAGCTTCAACACTAAACTGATTAAATGGCTTGCCTTAGAAATGAGGCTTAAAATCATATAGTTTTTCCATGCAGCACAGAGCTTGATTTATACTTTTTGATTTTCTCCCACAGACTGAACAAACAGTCCTCTGCAGCAGCGGGTTTACTATATTACCACTGCACACAAGGACATTTTCTTAGTTTGAGCTAAAGCTTGTTGTGTTATTCTTATTTATCTATAGAACACTTTTTCATACAGTTAAGTGTAGCAAAATGTGATTTTGCAAAATTAAGCAAGAAACAAGCATGAAGTGTAGAACCGAGTGGTGTTCTGCAGTATCCTGTGAAAACTACATTTGTTTAGCTAAAAACTAACGAACTGTATTAAATAATCTTTGCTTTTGTTCTCAAAGGAATTTATAATTTATTATTAGCTAACATACAGTCATGTTATCAAGTTATTACAAGCTTAAAAAGCTTATTTTCTTATGAGAGGAGTAAATTATTTTGAAATCAAAATAAAATAATTGTTTGTATATCAGAAACCAGGACAATTATGCTGCCAACTGATTACCCTGGAAATGTTGTTAACTGCTGTGGCCTGCAGGGACACATCATCCGCTGATGGAAGGATAATACTCTTCAGCTGAGCAATTAATTTCTGCATTATAGTATAGAACTAAATCAGAAGTGTTTTTTTTTTTTAGCATTTTTTTCTTCTAAATGAGATAAAGCATTGCTGACACAAAAACAATCCGTTTCTTTGAGATAAAGAGAAAACTAAACAGGTTATTTTGACATGAGAAATAATAAAGCATTTATTTCGGCAAGACAACAAAATTAGACGTGGTATTTAATGGAGATAACTGGGAGATACGAGATGTTTCATGGAGATAAGATGAAGCAAGCTTGGTTTCCTCCAAATAAGAAAATGTCCCTCACTAGCTGATAAAGAAAGCTTTGTTTCTCTCAACAAGATGAAATGAGATGTTTTCTAGAGGTCACAGGAACATGTTCCCACGAGATAAAAACTAACAAGTTCATGTCAACTTAAATAAATGCAAGCTGCATTTTATTGGGAACACAACATAAATTTTGTTTTCTGGAAATAGAATAAGTTTTGCTATTTTGTCTTATTGGGTAACGCAACAAAATAAAAAAAAAATCAACAAAAGCTTTGTTCACCAGATATAGTATGAACCAGGCTGTGTGTTCTCAATTAAGACAATAATACACACATAATAAGAAATCACATCAGATTTCACAAATGCAACAAACAGAAACAATATTTCCAAACTTGGCTAATGCAACTGGATAGTAATTGGTCCAGATGGTGCTAATGCTGATGTTGACAGTAGACACTATATACCTTATATAAACACAGGCAACACATTAAATTCTGTATTTATCTGTAGATGGTAAAGAGTTTAAGTCTTGTATGGATGTCAGGGTGGAGCGTAATTAAAAACTGATCAAATGCGACTATATGGGCATTTTCGGGATCAGTCCTTGATTCTGCTGTTGTGTAAATCGTACAATCTTTAAATTGATAAATAATAAAACAAATCAAATATCGAACCTACGGTTTGGAGCAGATTTGCTTATCATGATGATGCACTAAAATATTTCTGGTTGCATTGCAGAAACTCTTCTCCAACCATGGTAGCGTTTTGTTTTTGTATTTATTTGTATATTGTGACATAAAGCCAAACTGCAATGGTAATCTGGTAATGATTTAAATGCATAATCTCAATTAGACTACTAAATGAAAACATATTTCATCAATTTGCCCAACTTGTTTGAAATCACAATATAATCAAATTTGTTGTACCGTGAAATTTACACTCTTTTTGCAACTCTACTTCCGCTTTGCCTCGGCTTAAAAAAAAAACAAGCTTTCATCTCCATGTCAGGCTTTAAAAACTGTATAAATGATGACTGCCAGCTGAAAGTTTTTAAATGTATGTAAAAGCTACTCTGAAACGCCAGCATATCATGGCATTTGTTTCATATTCCTCCAAGTATCGTAAAAAAAAAAATCAAATGCTGTAATTTTCAGCCCAGCATCTTCAGAAACCTGATCATTCATCGCACTAATGATCTGCAAAGAGCTAAAAACTCATAAAACTCAAGCCATATTAAAGCGTCGGTCATATATCTGTGTGCAATACCATTCTCTGTAAATGTTGCTCATGTTGTATTGTGACTACTAACTCAATACACTGTGACAAAATAAAGCAGTGCCTATAAAATCCAACTGGTTTTATTTCAGATTTTATTTTCCAGATGTATTTGCATTGCTTACTTATTCCCTTCACTGAATAAAATGGTGGCCTTAAGGTTTATGACAGATTTTTTTCATGTTTTGCTAATTTTGACATATAGAATTGAAACTTCATATGTTTCCAGAACTTGTACAAAAAACTAAGTGATGTTAAACCATCACCACCATTGATGCAAAAGAAAAAGATTCAACTCAAAAAGTATTCCCTTCTGCTTGGTGAGAAATCCAAGTACAGTGAGGTTTATTTATTTATATTTTTGTTCCCTGTACCATAGCAAGTACCAATTAGCATGTAGCCTTGAAGGAGGAAGGCAGAGGTGCTTGAAAGCAAGTGCTGATGAGTGGATGAAAATAAAGCCTACTGTCGTTTCCTGCTGCAACGTGATTACAGGGTACAAAGAAAAGGGTAGGTCAAAAGCTCCCTCTTCCTGTCTGGGGGTTGAGATAGCAGTGTTACACCTTTGGATCAGATGGATGCACACAGTCCATGTTCTCCTAAAAACTGGACGCCTGTGGTATAATTGGCTTCACATGTTGTTTTAAGAGACTGGAGGAAGTGTAGCTATGTCCCGTCCATTTCTTCTGCAGTTATGATGCCTGTTGTCAAACCTGATTTAATCTTTCCTGAAGTCTGACCAAAGAATTACACACAGGGAAGAGACATGTTGGAAACAGGAACATGATGTTTCTACAAATGGGCAGTGACAACAAGGGAAGAGTTAAGTGCTGCTGACCCTGAAAATAATAAATCAGCTTTTTCTGTTGAAGGGAGACTTGCTATCGGAATGGTTTGGGTCGAAGCAGAGTGACAGATTTTTACTGAAAAAAAAAAAAAAAAAAAAATCTGGACTTCAGTTAAGCGACGTTTAACTGAAGTCCTAAAAGGGGTGCAGGTTGTAATGTTTTTATCTTTTTGAATCTTTTTCAAAATCTCTATCTCACTATTTATTCAATGTCGCATACTGTTTTTATTTTAATTATGTAAAGCACTTTCTGCTGAAATGTGATATACAAATAAAATTTTATTGATTGATTGAAATAATCAGGATTAAAATGTTTTGTAAGAAAGCCTTGGGAGAGGTAACAGAACAATTTACAACAATCAAAGCATGTATACACATCAGGCTTTCCATCAAATACATCCATAGTCCTTCAAATGTCTTGTGTGAAGCTGTGCAGCATTATGGCGATTTCTCCATGCCTGGGATGTGTGCAACCAGATTTTGACATAGCATTCAAGTATTATAATTGTGGTACATGTTTCCACTTATTACACTTAATCGCTAAATATGATTAACTGCATTAAAAATGTATAAATTTGATGAATAATAAAATAAATTCCTTTTCTGTTGATCAATTCCTTTCCTTCACATTCCGCAGTAGTTTTAGAGAAAAAAAAGAGTCACGTTGCAAAATCTCCACTGCTAACTTATGTGCTAAAAGTCTGTAAAGACAAAAATTTTGCTCAGCTTTCATCCCAGAAGGATCTTTTATCGCCAGACTCTGTTGAAAGTCTGGCCTCCGTCTCAGGTGCGTTTCGACAAAATGATTAACACCACCGGTCGGAGTCCTCTGACATCCAGCTCCGTTACAGCTGAGGATGTGACCTTCAAGCCTGCAGAGGATTAGATGTGAATGAGGCTCTTTGGGCATCCAGAGGGTTTTCTCTTCACACCTGGCTGACGTCGATCAGGTCAAGCTGTTTGGAGAGAGGCTGATACTCCCTGTGATCATCTCAACTCCTTAAAAGTCACAGTTCTGGAGGGGGAAAAAGGCAAAATGCTGGAAAGCTTTTAGAAGGACTCCTCAGATTCTACGATTTCCCCTCATGCTGGGTAAAGAGCCTTTTTTAACGTAATGTGGAGCTGCATATCATCAGATATGTTTTAATTTTTTTCTTCTGTTTCATAGATGAAGAAACTGCCTTTGACTTACACACTAAAGCCCACAGGCTGCACAGAATGACTAACTCTGCTCTCATGGCTCAATGCTTTACCCTCTGGTCCTCTATCTCTGAGTAAATTACGTATGTTTGTGGGTTTTGCCCTACCTGCTGGTTGAAAGACTAGAATATAAACCTTGCCTATGACATACCAGTGACCTGTTTGTGGCATCTTCTCATCCTCAAACCAGTTTCTGATCCAAAATTCTTCCAGGAAAAACACCCCAAAACAAGCTGAACAGATGTTAATGACATCTAGCAAAGTTTGCAAACGTAACGAGATGCTCCTGATTTGTTCTCGTATGAATGATTTAGCTGACAGTTTATGCTTGAATGAAGACAAACAACAACATCCAAGGGCGCTCAACGTGGAGGGAAACTGAGCGGAAAAGTCGCAAGCTACGTGAATAAAGGATCTCAGACAATTTTCCTCTCGTGTTACTCCTCGTCATCTTCACCTTGCATTTGAAAAGGAAAGTGGCTGTCTGTCAACATCTGCTCTTTAGTAACGTCAGACAGCAACAAATAAAAAATTTCTGCAGCTCCCAGCCTGTCATTTTGGATTCTACAGCCAGTCTGAGTGAAATAGATTATATTTTCTTTAAAAGATCAAATAAAAACAGTTTGGTTTTTATTCTTCAATGTGGGTCAATGCAATTGGATTTTCTTGAATATTTTCTTATAATTGTTGCAAAATAGACTCCTACAGTCGTTCATATGCTCAACATCTAAATATACACATTCAATTTTAAAAACCAACCAAGCAGCTCTTGTTAAAGTGAAGTGGTTTAAAAACCTAAAAGGTAAACTTCAAAGACTGAAAATGATTGAGAAAAAAAACACCCAAAGTTCAAAGAGAAAGATCAAAAGACATTCAGAAAGCCTGAAAAAACTATCGATCAAAACCAGTTTAAAACGTCACAGAAAGGCTTGGAAGGAAAAGAGAAAGAAATGACATGTTTATCTAAACACTTTTTGACATTAAGACAAAGGTAAACGTGGCTGTGCAAAGGGTTATTATCACTGACTGGAAGGGAAAAGTGTTTGAGCTCCAGGAACGTCACACTGAGCAATAGATGTGAATTAAAGGCTGAAACAACACACGTCTTCACTTTAGGCCCTATTTACGTCGAGCTGTTAAGCCGCTTTTATTTTACTTATACAGTCAGGTTAAAAAGTCGATCCAAGGTGCTTCCAAAGGATTATGGAGGGAAAGTAACAGCTAGAATCTGCAGATCAAATCTTTTGATTGATGAATTGTCATCTTTAACAAAGCTGCAGCGTTGGTAGTTTGTTGATCCGGACAATAGAGGTGCATTCCCATCAGTCTCCAAAGTGTTATAAGGCCATTTCCAAATATTTAAAACCCGACATTGTAAAGATAGTAGAAAAAACATCAGACAGCTTCCAATCTTTGCAGGAATGTGTGTTCGAGTTCAGTCTCAGATGCTACAGGCATGAGTAACAGGTTAAATTATAAAGTTCGTGACAGGACAAGTAGAAGAGAACTGAACATGAATTGCATGCTCTCAAGGCTTGAAAGAGAAAGTCTCTTCTTCCTACAAATAACCTCATATCAGGCTTGTTTTGCAGCTAAAGTATTTGGGCATCGTGTAAGCCATTGAGTTGAGCAACAAATCCCCAGGTCTCTAAAGGTTTCTCGAGTCAAATGTAACGCTATATGCCCAACAAGGAACAAAGACTGGGTCAGTGGTCCCAAACGTAACAGCAAATATGTAACAGCATTGAGCAAACGATAATAAAGGTGTCACAGCCTTGAAATACAATGGTGGGACCTTAAGAGAACTGTGTAGGAATAAAAGGAAGCAAGAATAAAGAGGATATAAACATGCTCTGTGGGATCATCTTTATGGCTTTGATTCAGGCTGTAGACTCCAGTCCAGACTCCTTTGATTTCATCATCTCTACCAGGTCATAGGTTTCTTCCAGGTCCCGGCACTTCCTTGGAATGAACACCGAATATTTCTGTAAAGATCTGTACACAACTTCTCACCCTGACCTCACAGCGAGAGTGCATGCAGTCAGACTTGACCTTAGTTTGTTTCTGAACACAGGAGATTTCAACTGACAGGAGTAAAGATTTTTAGTTTGTCCTGCCTGGCTGCGCCCTGCTCTCAGGGTCAGACTCGCTGGCAGCTTTGTTCTTTTGGCATCAGCAGTTTAAACAAGGTCAATCAAAGCTCCTCAGCTTCAACTCAGCAGCTAATCAGCTGCTGCCCACCTCTTTTTAAAGTGCATGCAGATTAGAGACGTGGGGAGCCATTTGATGATTTTTGTTCCTGTCCAGTTTCACATAGCTTTCATCAGACTTCACGCAAAGTTGTGCACCGAAAAACATAGCATATTTTCAAACCCTAAAGCCGTTTTTTTTTTGTTACAAAAAAAAATGATCATCCACCACCTACAGAAAAGATGTTTCTCAGCAACCTAGCAAGGAGCAGTAGACATTAGCTGGAGGGCAAAGTGACCCAGCAGCACAACAACACATCTAAGTGTATTTTTGCAGAGCCAACAGAACAAACTCCCCATATGCCACACTGAGTCAGTGCTACGTATGAGTTTTATTTTTAAGAAAAGACGGAACAAGGAGAAAAAAAAAAACATCTGCAACTCTGAAGGTTTTCTGAAACTGGTGACACATTTTCCACTGACATCTTATTGCTTCTTAACCTTATATTGAAAACCTGGCTGATAACAATGTTTTTCTTACTCATTTATTTTCTACTAAATCTTCTATATGCTCTTTTGCATACAGACTAAACAACATTTTTTTTCCCCTGCGTTGTTGAACCATTTCAAGTAGCCTTTCAGTTATCGCCAATAAAGAAGGTAATCACTCCGAGGCAGCTAGGTTAAAACAGACTAGTAACAAGTTAGAAATTTGTTGTTTTTGTTCCGTTGTATTAAATCTGCAGATGGCAGTGGAACAACAGGGAGGAAGCAGGAGCTCGTTTTTTTTTTTTGTTGTTGTTTTTAACAAACTATCTACCTGTCAAAACATAGTGACAGTTTAAAATATATATATATGTGTAAATACAATTGCATAAAAGCTTTAATGGAGGAGTACAAAAACAGGCTTTGTTTCCTTTTAGTAGAAAAGTTGGAGTAGCAGTCAGTAAGACTCAGATATAGTTAAATATTTTACAGCACACTTTGCTTTGTGTAAAGCCCCTGACTCCACCCTTAGGCACTAAACCAAAAGCACTTGTTTTTAAGCCTCCTGAAGGATGATAAATCCCTTTTTATGCATCCTCACGTGTCTCCAGCTTTGGACCCTTTGAGGATTCCTAGCAGAGCCCTTCACCAGCTGAGCCTACCAAGATTTTTCTCTTCCAGATTATGAAATACGAGGAGTCTCCTGCCTTTGCATGCTACGCATGTGTTCTGAAAGAAATAAGGTCGTTATTCTGGTTTGACATGCATCTCAGGATGTAGAATTTGGATCTAAATGAGATTTTCTGCTATCTAAAACCTCAGCTCTCCTCTCACAGGATCTGTTGTACAAGTAGTTATCCACCCACACACGGAGATCAGGGAGATAAAGATAGACATGGGACATTTTCATGGAGACATTTACAATCTATCAACTTTAATAAATAATAGAGCTAATCTTAGCAGCCCTAGCAGAAATCTCTCTTGTTGCAGATCCATGAGGCACCCGGGGGGGGGGAGTGTGGCATGCCATTCGTTCACTGAAATGCATAATGAAAAATGTATGAGACATATATGTCCGTGGCAATACTTTACTTGATGGCCTTTGCCTTTTTAAAGAATGAAGAAGAAATGTACCATTTTTCCAGTCTCCCACCAAATGTTCTGCAGCGCTGCAAACCAGCAGTGTGGAGGCAATAGATTACACTAATTTCCTTCTACATTGAAGCCTTAGGTGCTGCTTAATTGGGGTGCTTATGTTGACAGAGTGAGGGATTGCCTCACTGAGCAAAATGTATTGACAAAACTCGACTGTGTGCAGGAAAGATAACCTGATGTTGTGGCAAAGAGTTCACCTAAAGATCAGAAGCTGGGCCCAAATAGAATATCGTTTGGGCCCAGACCAATCACAAGATCGTAATGGCATGTTTCTGTTTTACCGAAATATGCATTTAAACTGCCATAAACTCTAAACTTTAGATGTGTGGTAACAGCCTAATGTATTGTTTGGACCTTTTAACAGACTAAGTGGTAATTTATGAAGGAGACAAATAGCGCTGGTCAAAGTCCCAGTAACTTCTACATTGCTTACCCTGTAGACAATGTTGTACTTTATTTGACAAATGTACCTGAAGGACTTTCAGACTCTTGGCTGTTTAGTTGAACCTGCACAAACAAAACACCTAAACAGTTCAGGAAGTCTCAAGGTGAAAATCACCATGAAACTTTTGAGGCCCTCAACTGTTAAAACAGCTTGGTACAAAACAATCCAATTTGGGTTTGTTTTATAAAACATCATAGTGGCTCAAAATGGACCAATAGTCACGGTTGATTTGATCCAGTGGGATTTTACCCAGCATGCTGACTTTGGCTCGCTATCCCCAAAAATAGGTTAAATGGCCTAAGAACAGAGATAGATACAATGTCACATTGAGAAAAAAGTAGAGCAGTGGACGTTTAATAAGTAGTCAGACTAAGTCATGTTTGAGCAGGTTTTAATATTTAGCAACTCAAACCAAACTCAAAATCTTTCTGTTTATAGCACTATTAGTGGATAGGTTCTGGTTAGAATTTCACAAAAGACCCTTTTTAGGTTTGTCAATGGTTTCTTAGTTGAAATGTGTAAATATGTAAAAGAGTTCTGTCTAAAGAGCATAAACTTTGCATTTGACTTAAAGCAGTGGTCTCAAAGTGCATTCTTTTAACTTTTAGATGTGTCCCTTGTCGTACAAAATTGATTGAAATGGCAAAACTGCCCTTGAGGACTGGAGTTTGAGACCACCGCAGTGGAGACAAGTACTCGTCTGTGGTTTGTTCTTCCAGAAAAAGGCTGGCAATTTAATTCATAGCGGGATAACTCAATATATGTAGGATTATTTGAATGAATTATAGACGGGACAAAGTCTATTTTCCCATGCGACTTCCATTTCTTCTTGACAAAAGGTGTTTATCCAACCGTGTGACATGGAGAACAATGATGAGAACCAGATTCAGTGTTTCCTCTGGGATATTTTAATGTAGCACAGTGACAGGCTGAGTGTTTTCATTGTCAATCAAAGACCAATGAAGGTTGACTGAGCAATCATTTTGTGTCTGCAAGAAGAGTTCATCTTCTAATTCTATTCTGCAGGTTGGATTTTAACCACTGAAGCTCAAAGGCTGTCATTTCATTTTTAGCGAATGCTTCAGGAACGTGTCAAATACCGCTGATGATGATGCGACACCAGATTCGAGATTTGAAAGTAAAATCGGGAAGAATGTTCAAATGTTTATGTGTAGAAAGTTTTAAATCACGTTTATTTATTTATTTTTTTTCATATTTCGAATATCCATTACTTTATGATGGCTGATCACTTAAAATCTCGAAGTAATATGGTGATGGTTGTGGTTGTAATATGGCACAATGTGGATAGGGTGTGAATACTTTACCGAGGCTCTCTAGGGTTCATGTCAGTTCTTTCCTGTTTTGTAAAACCAGCAATTTTAGATCAATCAACTCGCCGCCTCACGGTTAAACACATAGAATATCAATCTGCACTCCTTCAGATGCCACATGATTTATTAATGCAACAAGCCTCGTTATTTAAGAAGCATATTGTGCAACACAATAGAAGCCGAGTCTCTCCAGGTTTGGAATCATCAATCCCCTTCAGGAGCAAAGTCTCAGTTATTCATGTCTAGCTGCAGGGGATGCCTTCAGGGACATGCAAGCAAAAGTAAACAGATTTTTAAGATAAATATACCAACAAAGACCCTTTTTAATCACAGATAACTCAGAGAATACCTCAACTGAGTGGAATGACTGATTTTCCATACACTATCCTTCTGGGTCTTCGATCTTATTTTTTCTATCAGTGGACCGAGAAGTTTGGCTTCCCTGATTTTTCCTGCAGTCTGTCCAATGAACTAAACATTTCTCAGATTCTCAATCATCCACATGGTTAAACAGATGTCTGCAATAAGATTAAATCCACTGGCATCATTTCAGAAATAAATTAAAAGGAGAGCAGATGTTTCATTTCTCAGCATGTGGGCGCTGCATTAATGGCCACAAATGCAGATTCAGCCACCAACATAAAACCTGAAATTAGTGAAAAGGTGAAAATGTTTGAATCATGACAGTTGTATGTTTTAAGCCTCCGTGCCTTTCTTGATTTACTTTTTAATATATATATATATATGTAATGGAATACGTATATTTTAATATAATTTCTCATTTATGCATTTTATACAAAGTATTTGCATCATTCATCAATAAAATATTGTTCTGTCAATATTCAGATAAATATTTAGTCAAAATCAACCGCTAAATAGTTGAAGTGAAAGAGCTTTTACATCTTGTAAAAGTACTTAGAGTTTTTACTGTGGATTCTTGTCCCATTTCACCATCTCCTGTCAGTTCTTCCTGTGGTAGTTGCTGTTCAGTCCAGATGTCCGGGGTTGTGAACCGGCCCCTGTTGGTGTTATCTACCTCAGGTGCTCCTTCCTGCTTCACCCATTTCAGAGTGTAATGGTGTTTCAGCTTGTCTCTCTAACGCTGTGTGTATCTCTTCCAATGTCCTTACCAACGGTGGACTCAGATCAGGAATGTATGTATGTGCACTGTAGCTGATGCTTAGCTCAAGTGGGTATTAGGACAAAAGTGAAAGTTAAGTTTCCTACTATCCTGGTTGCAACAAATGGGTAGCATTTGTTGCAACCATTTGTGTAAAAAGCTGGCATGTGCTCCTGTGTGTGAGTTCCTGTCGCTCATATGAACACAAGAGCTAAGCAAAGGGAAGGTTCCCTTTGCATGAATATGCTATGCAAACACATATGTGTTTAACCTTGCCTTTGCATAGTTAAGTTTTTGCATGAACTAAAAACTGGAGCATGCATCTATATTTTTAAGCGACTTTGTGAGAATGCTTCTTTTTAGTATTATTATTACTACACTGAATATAATTTTAGAGTTTTGTGCAATTTTTGTTCAGGTTGACTTAAAAAGTGAGCTGTTATTGTGACTGGTGAATTTTTCAAGCTGTGTAATTGTTAAGGATGTGCCAATATGAAACTTTATGAAACTTTGTGCCAATATCTGGGAGAATTGACCAGTATTGCTAAAATTGTTTATTTGATTACTCTATTAATAGAATATTTAATAAATGATGCTATTACTAAAATAATCATTTACAACAGACATAATCTGAATTAGTTTGAACTGTTTTGCAAAAAAGATTGGACAAAGATTTCAGTGTGCAAAAATAAAAGCAGGTGCAACTGCACTAGTTTTTTGTGGCCTATCCAAAGTCTGTGGTTGTAGCATCTGTGGTTGAAGGAGCTAGGTAGCACTTTTAATGTGACATGTAGGACTACAAAAAAAAGCAAAGCTTATGAATGAGTTTGGTGATGATCACCTGCCTCTGTTCTGTTTTCTTTTTTTTATTTTTAGTTGCTTGTTCACAACACTTTAGACTTGCGACGTGTCTGCAAAGAAGTAACATGCGATTTGTTTTCAGATGGTCTCCATGAAAAGTTTAAAATAAGAATACGCTGGGCTGACTTTCTTAGACAGTTCAAGGGGCGAACATGGATCGATTCATGATGCGAAGCAAATCTTTATTTGTACAAGGCTACAAATAAAGAGACACAGCAGCCTCATTGTGTTCCTGTGACGAAACAGGCTTTGAAAACAGCTTGTTGTTGACATTCAAACATCTGCCAATCAGTGAGAGAGGAGAAACCCTGGTTAAAAAAAAAAAATGGACTCCTGCAGTAAAACTGATGTGTTGTGTCAGATGTGTTGAATTACTTTCATTCTCCTGATCACAGAAATCTCAGTTTCCATGGAAGCAGACCAGACAGCCACACTGACCATGAATAGCATACTCAGTGAGCTGCAGTCGGGTCAGAACCGGCTTCCTGCGTCAATGTGTGCAGCAGACATGATGTGCTGATGATTCACAGTCAGGTGGAAAAATATTTGCTTGGATAAAATTGGTTTTACAGAAATAATCTTAGAGATTCAAGAGCTATTTCTTTCTTTTTTATTTCTCAGAAGTGAAAACGCAGCGTGGATCTGCGTCATGAAAGAGAAGCTTGACAATTCAAAAATGAGTTTGTTTAAAATAACAGAAAGATCATGACGAATTTGAAGAGAGACAACACAACAAAACAATTCCTCTAAAAAAAGAGGGTTTTGATCAATACAGCATTTTAAATTGAGGCCAGAGCTAAAGAGTTATGCTGTGTTGAATGATGTATGTAAGAGTAAAACATATATCTGTATTTTTACAGGTATATGAAAAATACAGATTTTTTTTTTTTTAAAAATCAGAAAACAGCAATTTATAACTTCAAAATAGAAAATCTGGAACTCTGAAATTAAAAGATGAAGAAAGACCGTCTTCTGAAGCACCAGGTTTGAGTAAAGCATCCATGCAGAATACATTTATTGTTGCATTTTAAAATCCTCATCAGCTGTAATATATGTATACACTGACGAAATTCACTTTTAAGGAAAAATATCAAACAAAGCGCAACGATGACAAAAATGCAGTCATCATCATTACAGGAAAATGCTTCCTGTTTTAGTGGGAACGCCTCAAAAGGCGATTTTTTTATTTCAGAAATGTACATTTTAAATTTATTTATCTTTGAAAGTATCATAAATCTCAGTTGTACTTTTTTAAATGCATTTCTTTTTCATTTTTACAGATTTTCATCTTGACAAATGCCCTTTACATTTAAAGAGTTTTGTATGTTTTATGTGCCATTTAGTCCAACCTTGAAAGTGATAAAAATCCAAAGACAAAATTAGAATGACAAGCAGCAGGAAGTGGTGGAAACCAGGAAACTTAAGAACTTAGCACCGGGATTACTGATTGAGGACAGGTGGACTGATTGTGGATGGGAGGCAGCTGAACAGAGCTGGGAGGAATCACAGGAAATAGTTAGAAGCCTAACAGGAAAATAGCAAACACAGCTAAAAATATGTAAAAACTAAACCTTGTCTTCGATTTAATGAGTTTCATTTCCCCCGCCTCATCCACTGTATTCAGGATTGTACAGCGTATGTGCCTGAAGTATGAGAACACTAATTATTTCTGGTGTAAATAAACTGATGAGGCAGTTTCCCCCCGATGCACCAGTAAATATCAGCTGGGCATCAGCCGAACAGCTGCTGCAGATTCAGTTCTGCAGGACAGACCTCTGAGAAAGCTTGTGAAACCCACAAGGAGCCACTTTAGCTGCTGCCTGGAACTGAATCGAGTCTCCAGCTGTCAGAAGTCGTCATCTTTGACTGCTTGGAGTTTAATCAAACTAAACTTTCCCCCTCAGGAGGCTTCCTGGAGCTTCCCATTATTCACACTTAGACTCGTCAAAGTTTCTGTGCCTCTCAGGAGATCAGTGAAAAGCTGTTCATGTATCAACTATATGATTAAAAACAAGATGGATGCACATTTGTTCGCTTTCATTTAGTCTTAAATATATTTACAGACTGTTTCGCAATTTCCAATTTCCATTTTAAAGAGTCTCATTTGAATAAAACGGAGCAGAAATGTCACATTCAGATGAACCAATCTTCATCAACCTGGATGCTCATCAGTTTGCTCATTATGCAAATGATTTCCAGGCATAATAAACTTATTAGGATGTAATATGCATGTTGGATCTGATTATGAAGGCTTAATAATACTGATATTTGAGGGAAAAAAACAGAAATGTGCGCCACATCTACACGGTATTAGAGACTGGAACTTTGAAATTTGTCATTTAGATTTTGTGAAGAACTTTATGTGATTGGGCAATTCAGGGTAATACACACCTTTGAGGTAAGAGGAAAATTATTCATGGATTATAACTTTTTTGTTTGAAATTAAAATCTAAATAGTGCTCTGAGAAATGTTTAAAACTTATAATATTGTATTATAACTTAACCCATTCTGTAAACTTTTTCCACAATCTAATCCCTGACATTTTCTCAACTCCAATACTCCAATCAATTCAGACTATGTGTAAAAACGGTTAACAACAATGAAGTATTTTTCTTTCATGTCATTTCCTGGTCTGCCGTAAGAGGTTGAGACGCCTCACACCGCATCAAGCAGACATCCAAACCCCTTCAGCTGACTCCTTTCAATAAAAAGCAGAAACTCCTCTCTGAACCCTGCAGAAAAAGCTAATTTCAGCCACTTAGGCTCATGATTTCTTTCTATCTTTCTTATGCTCATGCCAACAGTTGAGGTTCAGAGCACAGATTGTTGGAATCCACTAAGTTATTTAAAATTTTTAAGCATCATTGGAGTTGCATGTTGAATCATTCTTTCTTTCTTCAGGGGTTTCTTTCAATGGATGCCAGATTAATTTCTGGCAAAGAAGTATTCAAAGTTCGCTTCATCTTGATAATCATTGTTTATTTTCCGATAGAAAGCAGATATGACATGGGCTAACTTTAAATGGAACATGCAGCGAACACTTAATGTCTCAGCCTTGAAGCGAAGCTGCACAGATGGGCTACAGATCAACAGAGTGGACCATCAAGAACAGCAGCTGCTGATAAATCACTGTTACAAGGGCTGATTATTATCACATCAAGTTCTGTTAGGAAAAGAAGAAGGTCATCAGTAAGAACTAATGGACTGAAAACTGGCCCAGAAAGTAATGAGAGACAGCAAACATCAACTCCTGCTGATTCTTTGGGTTTTTTTACATCCCTGCGGGTGTATTGATCTATTTCAGTCATCAGACTGACTGGTCCATGTGAGAAAACGAACAATAGCGCAGGAGCATTGCTATCACATTTAATCAGCTCTCAGCACATTCAGTCATTATCCGATGTTCATCCATGTCATATCTAATCAGCTGCAGAGGATTCAGATATTACAAAATGCAAAAAGTGCCTGTTTATGATCGGACTGGTTCTGAGAGAAACTCTGAGCTGATGAACCAGGGTGTCTGGGAAGCGTGTTTCCAGAACACAAAACATCTGAGATCATCCTGAAGATAAACTCAATGCGACAGTGCGACATCTTTGTAATGTGAACGGGGTTTCATTTGATCTCAGAGAGCCAACACTAAACCACAGATCACGGCTTCTCCATTAGAGCATCAGCTGCCAGATTCAAATGAGCCGAAAGCTCACCGTGACGGTATGATACTCTGCTGCCATCTAGTGTTTGGAGCCGGTCTCATTTTAGTTTCGACAAAGGAAACTTCAAAAGTGGAAAAGCTCAAGAATTTAAATTTGCATTTTATTGCCAACAACACGAACCTGAGATATTAAATATTTCGAATCCATTTAATTTGTTAATATTCCATCAGTACTTGCATTCCAGAAAGAAAATGTTCTGATATTAAGGAAACCAAGCCATTAAGTTTCAGATATTGTTCCACTCAGCTTGCAAACACGTCGTAAAGTCAGTGATGGTTCCTGCATGAATGTCACTGGACAAAGATTTCCATCTGACCCAAATTATTATATTTTAAACAGCATGATACATGTTTGGTATTTTTCTAATCTAAATCTTGAAGCTACTGTGTTCTTTCTGTCCTCAGTAATTAGGAACAAACTTTTCAAGATAGATGTTTACTTAAGTCATATCTCACTCTCACTGTCTGCTGGTGTTTGGCTACGCTCTGTACATCAAAGCTGCTGATTAATTTAATTTATACTAAATCATCATAAGAAATGTCTTCTATGTGTAAGATATAAGATTTTAAGATGCTCAGCAGCACCTTAAAAGGCTTTCATTTTGATGTCTAAATCCTCCAACATTTCTGACTGAGGTCTGTTTAAACATCAAGCCTTCAGCTTTCTGAGCCACACCTTTGCATTAAGTGCAGAATGCTGATTTTCATTTTCTAGGTGAAAGATTCATGGACAGCCCTGGTAAATAGATGTGGTCTTGAAGGCAGTATCTCTGCTGGACTTTTCTTAAAATAAAATAAAATTTAAAAAAAATTAAAAATCATTACAAATAACTTTTTTTTTTCTGGTATTTTTGCATTTAAGATGACTAAATAAGTCATTTCCCACTGCAGCGGGTTCAGCTGTCCTCTGCTTCGTGTTGAATTCAACAGATGTTGGATCCGAGAGCTCTTTTAAAGAACAGCTATCGATGTGATGTCTGTCCTGATGAAGCTGCAGCTGATAATTAACAGAGTCAGTGAAAACAGACTCTTTCTATGGGCTCAGCTTAGTGTACATAATGACTTATCAGTGCAACACTAACGAGTACAGATGCTCATTGTGGTGTCTTGAATTTGCATAAATTATATTCAGTCTGCAACACAACACTGATATTTCTGATGACAAAGTGTTTGAGGACGGCTCACTGTTGCACCGTGTTCACTGGCCACATTGATATCTCCAGATATTTCCAGATTTAAAACCCCTTAGCGATTTGACGGAGACCTTTATCAAAACTCTATGGTCATACAATATAAATCATGAAGAACAAACAGCATTCTGGATACAAGATGCTGAAATGAACAGCACCATTGTATGTAGCAGACAGATCAAGTCTGTAAACTTGCTTGTCACTCACACAGACTGGTAGGACAGTTGCATCACATTCTGCTTAGCCATCTGATCTTTAACACTAAGCCTTGCTGGTTGGTTTTCAGGCAGTTCAGTCTTGATAACAGAAGAAATTTAAGCACTCAACTAAATGAAAACATCTTCTTTGTTCACCATTTGTTTTTGTATTTTAAATACCACAATGTTCATTAAAACAAATCATCTTTCCTTCCTTTGCAGTTTTTTTCCCTTCTGTCAAGTCATTTTAGAAAGGGATTTCATACAATTAAATTAAACTACAGAGCTTGAATGTTTCATTGTGTTCCTCTGAAACCCATAACAGAGTTTGTGGAGTGTAAGTGAGTAAAGCAAAATCTGCCACACAAAAATCACACAAGACATGCAGTTGCACCTCAGTAAAAGGAATTGCAGACTACTGTCAAGCTTATTAAAAAAAATCTTCTGAAATCAAGCTTTTAGCGACTATTAAACTTTTAATTAAGCCCACATACATTAAATATGTGTATTTGAATCTTAAACATTATGTTTTTATTAGCTGTAAGCAGAAAAATCTAAATTTAAAAAAAGTTTAAAAAACAGTTCAGTTAATCTAAGTGTTTCCCTTAATGGTTGAGTAAATTAAGTGTTCTCAAAGCTTTCTGATTTCTGCCCCCTGTGGAGAAACTCTAAATGTCCCTCAACATATAGAGACACCAATGCATTGCAACATTTCTTGATTTAATAGACAAATTTTATTTTGCATTTCTGAAAGACAAAAATGAATAAAATCCTAATTAACAAACTTGTTTTGTTTTTTTGTTTTTTGTTTTGTTCCTATTGTAAAATAAGAAGTGACTACAGTACAAGTGTGTGCAAAAAGCCCAAGTGGGAAGGTGACTTAAGGAGAAAAAAAAACATGAAAGGAATGCTGGAACAATATAAAGAAACGTCTTCATACAAGTTTATAGCTCAAAAGAGACGGAGTGTTTTGCTATTAAAGTTCTCCAATTCCTCAATTCCTATGCACAGAACAAAACTAGTTTCATAATTGGATTTCAAACACACTTGACCTGCTGGCTCTCAGTAACAACCTGTAGCTGTTTGGCAGTAACAATGGAAGCTCCTTGGTTGTGGAACTCTACCAGTATGAATCATCCAGCGACATCGTATCTTGATTTCACTGGTCCTTCATGCTGAGAACTGGATCCACCAGTTGATTGTGAACATGCATTAAACCTGCAGTAAAAAGAAAAAGAAGAAAAAAAAACAAGTATTAAATGCATAGTTATGTAGCAGAGATGAAAAAAAATAAAATTTTTGCTGAGTCTGGAAACATGGTTGACATGTTTCTTTACAGGAAAACTGTAAACTTATCATTGACAAGCACATGTTTAAATCTCATTAAAAATGTTTCCAGAAAATCTTTCACTTCTGCAATATTGTTAAAATTGTAAGTATTCCATTCTAGGGTGATGCAGAAAAACTACCCCATTGCACGTGTTACATTTAGGCTGGAGTGTTGGAATTATTTGAAATCATAAAACTGTATAATTTAAATCTAAAGCCTTTAGCTAATCTAAAACTGCAAAAACAGTTCTAATGAGAATTATAAGGATTTTAGCTTCTCTAAATTCAAAATGAAGTCTGAAATGTTTCCTCTTGTACACAAAGCCCTCCAAGAACCCAGAAAATAAAAATAAAAAACCTAAGACATCGTCCACCTCATTTCCATAAACAGGATGTGCCAGTACCTTTGAAGTATTTCACAGTTTTGACACGGAGTTCCAGCGTGGCGTCCTCGTCGCACACAAAGATGGTGTGCGGGTGCTGCTGGAAGGCCGACACCGTCCACATGTGGTTCACTCCCTCTTCGATGGCCTTGTACAGAGCGAACGCTTTGTGAGCTCCTGTGATCAGAATCATCACCTGAAGGAGAGCAGGAGATTAAAAAACCCAATGAGGTGGAGGCAGGGCTTCCATGTCTGGGGGGGGGAACAGGGTGGACTGACCTCCTTGGCGTCCATTACGGTTCCCACTCCCACCGTCAGAGCCATGGTAGGAACCTTGGAGAGGTCGTTGCCAAAGAAACGAGCGTTCGCCACGATGGTGTCCTTCGCCAGAGTTTTAACTCTGGTCCTGGAAACGAGGCTGGAGCCGGGTTCGTTGAAGGCGATGTGGCCATCAGGGCCGATTCCTGTTGAGGATGGGATGAGAGATTCAAGATGCCTCATGTCAACATGAAACCATTCCAACAGGAACTTTCAGTAACGAGAAGTTTTACGTCTGTATGATCACTCTGAACTAATAACTGATTTTTTTATTTTTATTTTTTTTAACCATCAGGGAATACAAGAGACTAAGACCTACCAGGCTGTTAAATATCATTTAAGCACCACTCTTTGGTGTGGACATTGTTACAAAGTGAAGAATCAAAGTCAGCCATTTTCACGCATTTCTGAAACTTTGGCCAGCCAGTTAAATATGCTGGATTGGACGCCAATATGATGTTTTAAGAACAATTTCGAATGTTAACTGAAATCATATCAGCTTTGTTTTGAAGCAGGAAAATCTTGTTTTCCAATAACTGCTGTGTTACATAATGTGAGCATTCTCCTATGATCCTAAATTACCTAACAAAAGACTGTAAAAAACATTTTCATGCTCCATTTTTATTTTACATTACAGCTTTTAACAGAGAAATTGTAATCAGTTAGCTGCACAACCATAAATAAAAATAATTTTCACCTCCAACAAAGAGCTCAATCCCTCCAGCCGCAGCGATCTTCTGTTCATAAGCGTTGCACTCAGCCTCTAGGTCCTCTGCGTTCCCATCCAGGATGTGAGCGTTGGCCGGATCGATGTCGATGTGCTTGAAGAAGTTGTTCCACATGTAGGAGTGGTAGCTCTCCGGATGAGCACGAGGCAGACCTGCAGGACGAAAACGTTTGTGTCAATAAGAGAAGAAGACCAACCGTCTCCAGCTGGTGAACACTCAAGGAATACACTTTTGATTTCTTGCAGGAATTAACTTGTTACGGTCACATAAAAATCTGCCATTTTTGCAAATACATTTTAGAAATTAATAGGGAGTTAAGAAAATTTAGCAAGCATTAGGTAATTTTGCCTCAAACCGGCTCTACTTTGCTATATATTGGTTTCTCGCAACTAACTTTTATGACTGAAATTTGATCTCATCGATTCAAAAACAGAGGCGGCAGAATTCTTGTCTCTGTCAGCACGGAAACGTCAGCCTTAGGCGAGGTGGAGAAAGAAAAAAACAAAGCCCTACAAAAAGGTGCTATTCAGACAACAGATTTAATCAAAGCAACAGAACAGACATGAGGAAAAAAAAACAATCAGAATGGTTGAAATAACTTCAATTTACATTTTTTTCCAACCACTTTTTACTAAAAGTTTAAGTCTTCAAAATAATATAGGTAATACCCAGTAGTGTTTAGAAGTTTACATCCACATATTGTGACTGAGATTTCTGCCCAATTACTCTTTGCAAAATACCCTCAAAGTAGTGAAGTGGTATGGAAAGTCTGAGCCCTGGTAGTGTCATTCTAACACATAAACATGCTTTAATTTAAACAGTTGCTTCATAGCTCTTGCTGTATGTTTAGAGGCGTTGCCCTGTTGGACTGCAGATCTCCACCCAAGTCCCAAGTGTTTTTGCTTAAACCGATTTTCTTCTAGGACACTGCTTATTTTCCAACTGATGAACAAGCATCCCCACAGCATAATGTTGCCAATTATCACAAAAGGAGATGGTGTGTTAAGGGTGATGTGCAGTCCATGTTTTCTGAAGAGTTTAGCTTTAATCAAACATGAGCATTTCATACACATCAGCCTTTGCATTCCTTTATTTTAGTGAACCACAATAGCCATGTACAAAAAAAAAGAGAAAAAAACAGCACTTGTTTTTCTCTACTTCCAGCTCTAATGATTTCGTTCCAGTAGGCGCACTAAATTGCACTCACCTACGTACTCATCCATGTTGAAGGTTTTCACATACTTAAAGGAAAGGTCTCCACTTCTGTGGAACTCTATTAACTTCTGGTAACAGCCGTACGGAGTGCTGCCTGAAACAAAGCCAGAATCACGGCGCATGAGAGCCAGTGAAACCAAAAACACCGCTACTTAGAGAAATACAGTAAAAGGGAGTCTGTTTACCTGTGGGTAAACCCAAAGTAAAGTATCTGTCTGCAGAAGGTTTGAACTCGACGATCCTGTTTCGGATGTATTTAGCTGCCCACTCACTGGCCAGTTCATAGTCGTCCAGAATCACCAGCCTCATGCTGCTGATAAAACCCTCAGTGAACAAAGGGAATAAACTTCAATCACAACCATAAACAAGAACTGATACTGGAGCTAATGCTAGCAGGTACGGAAACTCCTGCAGTTGTTCAACGTTAACATATTCTCTGTTAATTATCCCGTCATTATTCTGCAGCTACTAGTTGTTTTTAACATCAGAATAACAACACAGAGCAGCGTTACCTGGTAAAATCCCGCTGGTTCTAATCAAACTGCACACAGCAGACTGCAGCCGCCTAACTCACATGACCAACAGCGGGTTAAGTGGTTTTAAAGCGGAATCTATGGAAGTCCGCTAGTGTCAAAAATCTGAAGCAACAACAAACATTAGAAAAAAAAATAACGAAGATCTATAAAATAAAGTATATATTTTTACTGTGAAGGTAAAAGCTCAACAAACATATCCACTTTATTGTAAAGTGGATGTGAATTTTGGGTTTTTACATCTGGTCAAGGAAAGATTCCAATGGTGCATTTCTTTATGGGCCCTATACAAACTTTACCCATTTGCTTCTATCTGACTACATTCAGGGAGATTAAAATGTCTCTTTAAAATTGTCACTGGACAATTTTTATATATATATATATATATATATATATATATATATATATATATATATATATATATATATATATATGTATATGTATATATATATATATTTATATATGTATATGTATATATATATATATTTATATATATATATATATATATTTTTTTTTTTTTTCTTTTATTATCTGCTTAATCATTTATTGTTCTTCCTCATTGACTGTCAAGGGTTTGGTAAGATTAAATGTAAGAATTTAATGAATTCAAAATATGTAATTCATCAGAATGAATTATGTATTTTTCATTTTTAGAAAAAAATCTCAATACGGATTCTTTCATCTTAAAACACTGATTCTTAGTCCAATAACATGACTTTGTTGTCATTTACCTCTAATGCAACAGCAAGTGATCAATATATATAAATTTCTGAGCACTATTTCTTCAGGCACAGTTCAGCTGACAGACCTTACCTCTCATTCCAGAGTAAAAATTAAGATAAAATCAACATGTGTCAATCTTAATAAAAAAAAAAGAAACATTACTTCACTTCTTTACCTGACTTACTCATTTCTCTCACACATAGTTTGTATTAAGCAGGAATATTAATTGGTCATTCCTGCTATTCTCTCACACAGAAATGTTACTGTAATCGCATCGAGATCCGAATATATGGAAGACCAAAGTGTTCAAAATTAAACATTATGAAAAAAGTATCTACATGAATAAACTGGACTGGTACTGATATTGTTGTTGCTCTCACTTACTGGAGTGTTTGGAGTCATTATCTTGTTCAAACCTATTCTCTTCCTTGGCAAACTGACCCATGATCCCTGCTATGCCATAAATTATCCCAACACCAGAGCATAAGAGGAATCCTGGTGCTGAAGACTCCATATTTTCACTTGCGGCTTGGTAGTTGTCTCACAATCTGTATGTAGCGTCTAGGCCCACAATGGATGTCAACTTTTGTTACAACAGGATTTTTACAGGAAACTCTGCACAATAGTTCTGGTTCACATAGGCCTACTTTGATAACTTTGGAGCTGATCATTGGATGTTTTAGCAATATTCCCATTTTCAGTTTCATTTTAAGTATTGTGGCATATCACAGTACTTATATCAACTAGTTGATATAAGGTTTTTGACTCTACTTTGGTGTAGAAATGCCTTAAGTTAGCCATGTCATCAGCCAAAGATGTTCAGAACTGAACCTGTTCTAAACACCAGCAGGTCTTAAGAGTATTGGATTTTCTTCAGAGTCCTCTGAGGTTCCTGAAATGTGCGACAAAAGTCTGTAAAACCGTGACAAAAAAAAAGATAGACAAACAGCATCATTTAAGGTTCAATTTTAATTATGTAACACTCCTTATGAGGGAAGATTGACACCAAAATTGTAGCATAATTGACGTATCAGAGCCATAATTTTAAGTGAAGTTGTAACAGGGGCAAGGAACTGTCACAGAGGTAGAGGAGTGATAACAAAAACATCTTTTCAGCATTAGATTAAGATGATGATCCCAGGATAAGACGGAGGCTGGATGCACCACATCTGACATAGTTTCCACTTTAGTCCCTCTTCTTGTAGTCCTCCAGGTGAGCCAGGACCCATCCAGAGGGTCCAAGGATTGTTGCGGAGAACACAGCGCATGCAATTGATGATTCCTGGACAAAAGACAGAAAGACGGATTGAAGAGTCAGCAGATGAGTGCAGAACAATACAATCAAACTGAGCTAAAAGGGCAAAAGAGCAGACATCACCTTGTGGTCTACAAACAAGTGACTGATAAAAGACTAAATACAATCCTCAAGCTAAAGGAGCAAAGAAGGGTTTGCCGTTTATCTTCAGAAAATGAAGAAATCTTTAGATCTATAATTCATCTTGTAGATGAAACAGTAAGGAGTGTTTTGAATTGAATTCAGTGCAACTGAGGCAAAAATGTATGGCACTGAAGGGATGTTTCCCAGTTTGAACAAAAAGAAAACAAGGAATTAATCTCAGGACGGAGAATATGTCAGAAAGAAACACAAACCTGAGACAACTGAGATGTGAGGAGTTGACGGAACATAAAAAGTAATTTCAGCGGTATACAGAATTGTCTATCAGCACTGCATTCAGGCTGCGTTTCAATTGAGCAAACAGGTAACGCTATCCAACTTCTATCTTTGAACACTAAACATATGGATAGTTTAGATGCAGTAAACAATCCAGCATCAAACCCATAGTTGGTGAGGCAAACTATCCTGACCTGTCATCGAGGCTCTGTTGGATATTTATAGCAAACTGAGCTGTGTTGAATTTTGTTCATGTTTTTATTCAATATCACAGCAAATTTCTGAAGATAGAGATCATTTTTAAGCTCATCTTATCCATACCTACATATTGATCTTTCTAGCCAAACTGAAGAAAACTTATTAAAATCCATATACTTAACAAATCCAATCCTGAAATAAAGATTCAAAAAGATTAGTTGTTTTTTCTAATGATTCTGTGGTTAGAAAACAGAGCCACCTTGGAGCTGCAGACGAAGCTCTCATCAGAAACCTGTACATTTAAATGTGTTTTATGTCCCTCTTGAGCAGGTGTAGTAAATGTTAAATTGCTCTCCCTATTCTGCACATTGTGTCACACATGTTCTGCTGTTCATACTAAACATGGAGGGATTTATTTAAAATAAACAAGTTGCTAAAGAGAAACTACTAGTCAGAGAAGAACATTAAAATAGTGGTACCGTAATAGTAGGAATATGTGTTGATTCTTTGGTTTTTACTACTTGGATATGTTCAAAGAGATTACTTTGGCTTTCAGAACCAGTTAAACATTTTAAACGACTTAAAATTAACTTATTTTAAAATTGAATCTCATTAAGATTCAGTGCAATATTAGGTCATTAAACGTAGTCTTGTTTAAACTAGTTGACCTTTAAGGTGACTATATAATTGATTACAGAAGGGGGAAAAAAACTATTCTGAACAGTTTCTCATTAAATTAGTCTTAATCTGAAAGGGAAAACTTCGCAGATCTCCGAAACCCTTCAGGCCAAACTGAAAAAAAATCGAAAAAGATTTTAACTAAACAAGAGTGTGTGAATCCACCATCAGTCACCAAAATCAAGTTGGTTTTTGAAAAAATGTAATAATCTATAACTAAAGAGAGCACAGACTATGACCTCCAAAAGGACAGTCGTTAGCGGCTAGCAGCTAGCCATTAGCCCTGACACTCACAACGAAGCCGATCTTCTCTTTAGCCGGCCTGGTGTACATATTCGCCGACTGGGTGACAGTGTGTCCCCGCAGGACGGGTGCGACGCGGCTGGCAACGGTCCTCAAGATCCCCGGCATTTTTTAAAATTATTATTATTTGACACGATGTCACGTATCTTCCTTAACAGAGAGAAGCTGATGAGTCAATGTGAGGAAATGCTCATTCGGTCTTACCTAACAAATTACAACAAGAGTAATGCTTACGGCGCCACCTGCTGTCTTGGATGAAGTCTTGCGTCTCATCAGGACTGAGCTACCATAAAAGCAGCATCTAGGACATTGTGAAAAAGTCACAATGTACTTTTTCAATAATTAAAGTAAATATACAATAGAATACATTTTCCTTTAGGATTATGTAAGGATTCAGTACCAGAAAATCAAGCAAATGAAGTTTCTCCCCTTTAAACGGTCATTCATTACTTTATGGACCAGTCATGTTGGGAAAGAACCAAAGCGGGATTGGTCCCTACTTTTTTGATTAAATAATGTAATTTGGCGGGAGGGACGTATTAGTACTTCCTGCTTTGTACTGAATAATCTCTATTAAAATGAAATTAAAGAAGACAGTTTATATTAATGTGAGTCTTTTAAAAATGGGGTTTAAAGAATCCATGTCCAGTGCAGGATGATCTACCTCAGATTTAACAGGTCTAATTATTTGAGATTTTAAATTACATGTTCAAATGAAATCCAGATTTCTTGAAAACACATCAAGTAGCATTTTCAATGTCCTTTATAAGCTTTAATGTACAGAAACACTTCCTGTAGTAATTAGATTGTGAATAACAAATGACAATTGTCTGTGATGCTGAGAAGACTGCTTGTGATGTCTAAGACCATTTAGTATCCTAGTGGGTGAGCCATATCTCCTAGATCTAAAATGCCTTTTTACCTCATCTAGCATAGGAATTTTTAATCTGCACTAATGTTATGTCATCTTGGTCATATACATTTGCTTTGTAATGAAAAAACACATGTGGGACGACAACACATGTGATCTCTGACTGAGGTATAGGAATGTCAGGTGTTGCAATAGAATCCTCTGTAATGTTTGCTGTGTGACACAATTAAAATGTTATTTTTTGTTGAAATGTCAGTGTCAGAACCCAGATTTCAGGCCACATGAGCAGTAATCCTTACTTTTGTATGAAATACTGGCTCAGAGCAGAGAACAGAGCTGGAATGTAATAATCCACCGAGAAACAGGCTTTAGTTTCCCAACACCAGCTCTCTGATTCTTTATTCTGTTCAAACAGCATCTCGAGAGTTTTTAACTGTTCTGCTCTTTAGAGAAGAACAGTAAAGAAGAGTTCTGGTTTTGATTGTTTTTAAAACACGTCAAAAGATGGGGATGGACTCGGAGGTGAACAGTTCTGGTGATGTTGCACCATACGGAGGAAAAAGTGCTTTCAGCCAAATGGAGCACAACATCGTGGCTGGATATCTGATAACTGCAGGTAGGAAAAGGAACACCATCTGTGGGATTTCATAGATATAACTCTAGATAAACTGAGCTGGCAGAAACAGAGAAAACAATATCGTGTGTGAAAACAATGTTATATCGTTGAGTTTATTCAACAATCTGGAAAACGGACACGCCATCAGAAAAACAAAGAAAAAGTTAAGTTGAATAGTTATGGTTTCCTCATAATATGAAGCTTAAGTTCATTATTCTTCTATGGTCTAAATGTTATATCCATGCCAGACCGACCCTTTGAGAAAAAAAATGATTCTCCACTTTAACAAATTCATGGCAAAACTAATTAAACTGATTAAAAATAAGGTTCCTCAAAAAAAAAAAAGGAACAATAGTGCAATAGTGTAGAATATTATTAAGCTATGTAGAGGAATTTTAGGAGTCAAGCCCAAGCTGGATAACTGATCTCCAACCTTTCAGAAAACTATGGTTCCACACGGTCACAAAACCTCCAGAAAAGTAACAATAGTGCTTTTATTAACTCTGGATAAAATGGAGAAAGAAACTGGAGTATGGGAAAAACTTTTGATTAAGACTTTATTCCTTCAATGTGAAAGTTTTAAGAAGAATCTCAAAACAGTAGTGTGATTCTTGCATTGGTTTGAAATTCATTCATATTTTTTATCTATCATATCTGAACTTGTTTAGAGATTTATTTTCTTGTTAAATGATTTAACAAACATACAGATTATGTATGTTACTTTGTACTTGAATGTTTGAAATGTTACACATTTTGAAGCAAAAATCTGAAGGAAGCCTCCATGGCCATGCATAAAGAACTACCTTTATAGAAAGCTTTTGCCTCCTCCACTCTCAGGTGTCATCAGTTTGGCCAGTAACATCGTAGTTCTGCTGATGTTTGTAAAGTTCAGGGAGCTCCGCACAGCCACTAACTTCATCATCATCAACCTGGCCTTCACTGACATTGGAGTGGCTGGTATTGGTTATCCCATGTCTGCTGCCTCAGATATTCATGGAAGCTGGAAGTTCGGCTACTCCGGCTGTCAGGTGAGGAAACAAAAACAAACATTCACACACACACATCACACACAGTTTCTTCTACTTTACTTCTCTGTAATCTTTTGATGTGGTTTTGATCAAGAGTTTCTCTTTGGATTTTTGTTGATTTTTGTTTCTTTTGGATAATTTTTTTATTTTTATTTTTTTCTGTCTCGTCATGTAAAATTAGAATGGTTAACTGGGTTTATTCTAAGCTGCCATGACTCCGAACAGTGAGCAGACTTTCACCTCAGCTGGTCAGCTCAGGTCACGTGTTTGGACTTTCTTTCTGAAGATTATGTTTGTTTTTGTGCAGATTTGGTCAAACTTATGTTTTATTCCTTTCAGGAACACACATTCCATACGATGCAAACATGCTTTCCCATATGAAGAGCTAAAAACTAGTGTTTGTGTGTAATTTTAATAGCCTATCAACTGTTTAGTGATGCTAAACAGATTCAGTAAAAATGTCCTAATAAGCAGCAACATAGAAAATCTGTGTTTGAACTTTTTGTTTTGGTTCTGATTTCAGATATATGCAGCCCTCAACATCTTCTTCGGCATGGCCAGCATCGGCCTACTGACTGTGGTTGCTATTGACCGCTACCTCACCATCTGCAGACCAAGCATCAGTACGAGCCCATTCTTTTCCTCTCCAACTTTTATGTCCCCTTTACCTTTAGTTGAGCCATGGAGAAGGAAGAAACTCCCTTTGTCAGCATCCAAACCTAACAAAAAAGTTATTAAAATGACAAATTATATGATTTGAAGGGCAAAATAAATTTTATTGTTATACAACTAAAACTAATAAAGCCAAGAATGTCCATACCATTCCTTGCTACAGTTAGGGACAGCTTTTACTGTGTATATTTCTTGGTTTTAGTAACTGCAAAGTGTCCACAACAAAGCTTTTGGACATTCTGGTTCCTATTGAATGTATCTGATGCCATAGAACATGTTAAGTGATGGCAGTGGCAACTCCAACTACTCTGCAGCCTATCTGAAGCCTTGCAAAAGTTTTCATGTCGATGAAATCTTTTCAAAGCGGGTCTCTCTTTAAAATCAGAGAGATCAAAACGAATTTAAGTTTTTACATCATGTCAAAATGCCAGACTGGAAGTTGTTGACAGAATTAGCATAGCATTGTAGACACCATCAGTCAAAAATAATTAATCAAAACAAAACTCCCACTTTCAAACAGTTTCAAAATAGGAAGGAACATTTGAAATTAATAAACAATCCAGATTTTAATTTGTTCCCTCTCGCTCTTGTTGAAGTTCTTTGATTTTGTCTCTAAAGGTCAGAAAATGACTGCTAGGTCTTACAACATCCTTATTCTGGCTGCCTGGCTGAATGCTGTGTTCTGGTCCTCCATGCCAATAGTAGGCTGGGCAAGTTACGCCCCTGACCCCACTGGAGCAACGTGCACAATCAACTGGAGACAAAACGATGCGTGAGTTTTCAAAAGTGCCTATCTTGCTTTTTTGTGTAACATAGTCTTCACTTGCTCGACATTCTTTATAACGCACCTCTACTTTTCCTTCACAGCTCCTTCATCTCCTTCACGATGGTGGTGATTGCAGTAAACTTTGTGGTTCCTTTATCTGTCATGTTTTACTGCTACTACAATGTGTCTGTCACCGTGAAGAGGTACAAAACCAGTAACTGCATGGAGAGCATCAACATCGACTGGTCTGACCAGATGGACGTTACCAAGGTAAGTCAGCTTTGCTTTTCCTAACAGCCTGTTTTAAATACACAACATGGACACTATTTTGTGTCCATTAACAGCAAATTTGAAGGTGATGAATCACTAGTAAGCAGAGATTATTTTAGAATGTCAGACATGTTTCCACAAATTAACATTTTTTTTTTATGTGTAACACTTAGTAGACATGGTTTTTGTGTGTGAAAAAATGTATTTAATCACAATAATTTTCCTAGGACAAGACATAGTATGTTTAAATTGGTAAAACATGCATTTATCCACAAGAAAACCAAATCAGTGTTAAAGTTAAGACTTTTGTTGTCTGTGTTCCCGCCTATAGATGTCTATTATAATGATCATCATGTTTCTGGTTGCCTGGTCTCCCTACTCCTTGGTTTGCCTCTGGGCATCATTTGGTGACCCAAAGACCATACCTGCCCCGATGGCCATTATTGCTCCTCTCTTTGCAAAGTCCTCAACGTTTTACAACCCCTGCATCTATGTTATTGCCAACAAAAAGTGAGTGTTTTCTTGACTCCACAGGATTGCGTTTGATGGTGTGTTCTGGGACTGTAAAAGATTTTTTTCCTGCAGGTTCAGGAGAGCCATCATTGGGATGATTCGATGTCAAACAAGGCAACGGATTACAATCAGTACACAGGTCCCAATGACAATCTCCCAACAGCCTCTGACCCAGTAATTTAAGGCCTATATACCTAATATAACTATACAGCTATTTAAATGTACCTACATTAAAACCTTATGATAAACATTTATGTAATCCATTTATCAGTATTTGACTATCGTAGCCGTTTCTTTTGTTGGATAACTGAGTACACTGTGGTATTTGCCATGTAAATCCCACTTGTTTGTATTTGCTGTTTTGTCCCATTTAAATCAATTCATAGATTTAATACCCATTTGCAATGTATATAACCTTGCTTTTCTGTTAGATGAGAATTTTTATAAATTTTATGTATGGTGACCAGCACAAATAGAATAAAGATAAATGTGGCTCAAGAATCTAAATCTGAAGTGACAGCCAAAACGTCCTGTAGATGGCCGCCTTGCATTTTGTCAACAAAAAATGATTAGATGATTATAGGTGACTAAAGTGGTTAGTTATCTATAGAACGCGTAGATCAGATCTTCTACCCAAACACTGGTTTAACACTAAGCATGTAAAAAGTAATCAATTAAACATTTCCCTGTAGCACAACTATTAGACATGTTTACAGATTCAGTACTTTACTTCACCATTGCATCCAAAAGTTTGGACTTTTAAAAAACATGCATGATTAAACATTATTAATGGCAAGGCCACTTTCACTGACAAGTTATTCTGTTAAGTTGACATAGTGCCAGTCTTTGGTTATGGCAAACCTTTTCACTCCATTTTTTTTTTGTAGTTGACGAGTAAAATGGATCATATCCTGACATAAATACTATAATATATAACACCATTAACAGATCTTAAAAAAAGGTAGACAATACGTTATCTTATGACAACAACAGCTCAGAGGATTGGAGATATTTTTCAGTACGGTCTTAAAGTCTGAAATGTTTAGCTTGTTTCCATCTTCTCCTTTGGGGGAACATTGTCTGGCCCATAATGTGCCTTCGAGGTGGATGGGACATCAATGTTGGGGTCACCATTGTTGGCTGTGTTTATTTGGTTGCTCTTGCCGAGGCTCTTTATGATGCTCAGGTTAGTGCGGGCCGTTTCCATGAGGCTGTTTTCCAGCAGCCAACCATCAGATTCGGAGTCAGGGTCTCCCTGCCTCAGCACGTTTTCCAGGGAGGTCTGGAGGTAACGAACACCTGTCAGCACTGACAGCTAAAACAAAACAGGAATGCAATTAGTGACAAAAATGAAAAAAAAAAGATTAAGTTTGGATATGGTATGCTTTAATTATTTGTAGAAGACCAAAGGAGAAGCTAAGATTGTCTAAATGTAAAGATTTTTCTAAACAACTGCAGGTACAGTGAAAGTATATTCGCTCCATCTTGAACTTTTTTTTTTTTTCTTTTTACATTTTGTCACATTACAGTCCCAAAGTGTTTATTTGTTTTTGTATCTGTATCAAACTGTAACTGTTTTCTACAGGAACAGAGGTAATCAGATATGTAATCAGGCAGTAATTAAAAGAGAACCAGTTAGAGGCTACAAAAGACATGAGACTAAGGCATATGGAAACACGTTCAAAGCACATTCAAAAGTGTTCTTGTGACCCTGTTATAATTAGGACCCAAATCTATTACTCAGTGTGAGTGGAACATTTTGAAAATTTACATTCAGATGCTCTTCATGCACACTAACTGAGCTAAAGAAATTTTGCAAAGAATGGGCAAGATTTCAGTATTTACATGTGCAATCCAGGCCGACAAATTCAGAAAGACTTCTATGGTTCTACAAACTATTGTGCTCTACTTTCACTTGTCTGTCTCATAAAATCCCAATAAAATGTTTAACTTTTGGTTTTGATATGTGACAAGTTCAAGAGGTACAAATATATTTTCAAGGTAAGGTAGCTATATAGTGTTTCCTTGCCTCAAAGAGCCAGGTAATGAGGACTGTAAGGCCGATGGACTGCATAATGTGGGTGTAGTACTCCAGCAGTGCCTGTCGGCAGCCTTTCATCCAAAGGTTCTGGTCCTCGGTCTGATGCTCATAGTTGAAATGGGCCGAGTTGTTGGTAATCTGCTGCTGGATGCAAGGTCGAGGTGAGTTGATATTGCAGCAGCTGAATGGGACTCCATCCATCAGGTACTTCCCCTCTACATTACTTCTCAGTCGACTTGAGAGCAGGAAAGGGAAAAAGTTGAGTTTTTTTTTGGTCAGTTTGGTGCATTTCTCTCTGTTAGTTTATGCAGGCAAAAAAAAGCCATGTAAACTAACCTGAACTTATGTGAACAAAATAGCTTCTTTGTTTAATTATGAGTAAACTGTGATTAAGACAGTTGGGGTGCTACTACAAGTAGATGATCTTAAACACACATGTTTAATAAATCAATGTGAGAAATAGCTTCAAATTTTGCCTTACTGAACAGATAATGGACTATGCCCAAGAGCCAGATTTTTGTCAGGAAACAAACCATGAGCTCTCAATTCTTCCAGAAGAAGGGTTTAAATATTCATCTAGAAACTATTTAGTCTGAATTTATAGTTTGGAGATCACTAGAATTAAATTCAACTGTTAAAAATAAAGTTGTTTCTTCTCTCAATCTTCAACCATTGAAAAAAAAGATGGGTATGGTTCAATTGTAAAATGTCAACATTCATTCTGAAGAACAGCTCTGTATTGCTGTCTTTTTTGTCAAGTTTTTAAAATGTTGCAACAGCATGCTTTACTTACTCTACGACTTCCTTTTTGGACATGTCCAAGTAACGGTTGCTTATCCACTGAATTTGAAACCAGTCTTTGTAGCCGCTGTTCCCACAGCACTGGAACTGTATCTGCAGTGTGTCCACAGTGTGTTTCAGGAAGCAGCGTCCTGGCATGTCCGTGTCCTTATAGAACCTCATCGCCTGCATCAGGCCCAGGTCCAGAGCCTCCTCCAGCTCCCAGTGCATGCTGTAGCACATCAGAGCCCCCACAAGCACGCACAGGGTGAAAAAGAAGGTGCACACGATGTAGGGCAGCATGATCAGCTTCCAGCGCAAGAACTTGGTGGAGTCCACACAGTCATAGCAGATCTTCCCACCCAGGAAATTGATAGCACAAGCAATGAGGCCCACAGCTATCAACATGTTGGGAACATACTGGATGTCCTTCTCTGCCATCAGCTCTTCACGCTTTTTGAGCTCCACCTTGAGGAAGAGCCCCAGGCTGAACAGGATGATCCCTGTAACCACTGAGATCCAGTTGAGGATCCACAGGATCTGGGCCAGTTTGTCCCTCCTGGTCTTAGTAAACTTTACCTTTAAAACTGCCATTGATTGTATATTTTGTAGTTATTCCTTAAAGGTGAGGGTGGGATTAATTGTGGGATGTAAGTAGATATTGGAAAAGGAACAGTTTATCCTCCAGAGGGGGCAGCGGACTGAGGGGTGGGCGTTTGGTTGTAGGTTCTCTGTCGGTCCTTTCATAAGCAGCTTACTCCAGTCGTCGTAATTGATATAGTGTAGACGCTGCATTATGGTCATACTGAAGAAGGCTATAGTAAAAAAATATAATAATATATATATATACATTATCAAATGAGTATACTGTCTGAGAAAGGAAAATAGTGATCAATAAGTAGAATGACATTTGACAAGGTTTTTATAAGCATGGAATATCAACACAACAGCCATAACAATGAAACAAACATAAGATCAGTATCTCTTATTTCTATTCAATGTGTAAAAACAAATCACTCCCATCATGCTTGCTTAAATATTATGCAAAAACTCTTATTTAGGAAATATTTTTTTTTAAATCTGCAACTATGCTCACCGTCATGTTCTCTGCTTTCGTCAGCAACACCTGACATCATCCTCATATTTGCCTATTTTCTCCATGATGTCCTCATTCTTTGTTGAGGGAGCCGAGTGGTCATACTGACAGAGATATCACAAGGCAGCTACGGGAGCATCTGAATGAGACCGGCGGCCAACACCTGACCCTCCACATAATCTCCTCTTAATCATTAATCGGCCCTGGGCCCCACTAGGGATTTGCACCCACCTTCTGCCACCTATGCAAATCTGACAGTCTCAGTTCTGGGAAAGTAATAACAAGTAGCTGTTGTGTAAGCGTGTAGGTTAAAATTCAAGAACAGATCTAACACTTGTCTTTCTGTTTCCAAGACATACTTTGTGCTAAATAATAAGCATGTTGTATTTACTCATTCCTAATATTCTTATGAAGGTGAAAGGTGTGGTCGAGAGTTTCAGTTAGACATAGTTAAGCGCTAAAGCACTGAATGTTGAATATTTCCAAATTGACACAGTAAAATACACCAAATGTCATCTAAATGTAATTAAATATTTGAATATTTAATTAATTCATATTACTTAAAAGAAATTATATATCAATATACTGTGTCTACGTTGCGCACCGGTGACTGTCCATGGTGTACCTCAGCAATCACTTGATAATTGCTGGAGAAAGGCAATCCTTGATGGACCCTCCACGACTTTGCAAGAATAAGCGACGGATGGATGGACAGACGGATGGATAGAGAGATGCTGTAGCTCGATCTCCTACTAGCCTGAAGATTTGCCTTAAGAAGTCCTCTAATTTAAATAGTAAACAGTCTCAAACATGGCGAGGGTACTCTGGTTACACAAGACTAAAATTCCTAGGACTGTACATAATCCTGTACTCCACTGTCAATACTGACAGCAGTATTCTGTGGGGATGCATTTCTTCAACTATGATCTGAAGCTGATCATAGCTGAAGAAAAGATGGATGAAGCTCAGCACAAGACAACTCTAGAAAAAAACTAGTTAGAGGCTACAAGCCATTTAAGACTGAGGTTGAGGTTCTTAATCCTAAACAAACAACCAGAGCTACAATTCAATGCTTTAGATATAACCATGTATATAATCAGCTATTCACTCTTGGTGCTCAATAAAAAAAGTTTTAATTTTTAGCAATTTTAAAATATTCTAACATCTTTTAACACTTTGGTATGTTATGCTATTTTGGTATATTAAATAAAATGCCACTAAACTGCATGGAAGGTTTTGGGTAAAATATGACAAATGTGAAAAAGTCAAAAGGGTATGAATGCATATTTATGGTACGTGGATAAGTATTTTTTTTTACATTCTTCTAAATGTAAATTAATGACATAATCTAGAAGGAAGTTAACAGAGTACTTTGAGTGACTGTGCGACTATTTGGTTCTATGAGATTTTGAGAAATAGTACACTGAGGTAAACACAAAGTCAAAAAGGAATACGTCCTTCCCTTTATAATTATTGGATTCTTCTTTTGCAATAGACCTCACTACTAGACCGGAGACGGTGCGACTCAGCCAATGAAATGTTAACAGAGAGAGATTAGTGGATTAACATCTAAGAAAGTAGCTTGGGTGAAGGAAAACATTGCTGCAGCCGCTGCGGTTGTTTGAAAATCCACATGACACAACTTAGAGCACTCACTGCTCTGCTCAGACCGAGGAAATTCCACCAACATTCAACAGACAAATAACCTCCTCTATTGCAGAGTAAGTACTGAATCTATAACATTTTTAGATGTCAGAACAATTCTCACAACCTCTATGCTTTAATCTGCTCTTGAACAATCCATTGATCTAATTATGTTTAAGATAGTCTAAGAACATTACATGTTATAGGTTTGTAACACCTGAAGGACATGTGCCTGAAGTGTATTATAAATCTCACTTCAGGCACACTTTCTCGGTCTTTGAGGATCTTATATGACCATTGTTTAACCTGAAATAACATAATAAATACACTCAGATAGTGGTGAAGAGGTGGCAGAACTTTGAAAAATAGTTGTTTTAGTTGTTTGACATAATTTACAGTTCTGTACAGTATGGTCATGTATTATTATGGCCATCGAAATGTGTGGCCAGTGTCAATTTGGCTGTTTGTGGGTTAATTTTGCCTGAAAATCCTCATCCTGCTGCAGAACCCAAGATCTGACATTTAAGATCATGTTGGAGGTTCAATGGTCTGAAGCTTTGGGTGCTAACAAAATCAGAGCCATCATCCACTGGCTGAAGAAGCTGCATATTAAAGGTACGTAAAGAATAGAAGAAACCTCTGATCTCTATATACTTAGTAAAATATTTTATGGTAAAAGGTGTGTTGTTACATTAAACTTTACAAAGGTGATGCGTGTTTGGAGGAGCATCTACAAACCTTTGGCTCCTGGCTACAGAGGACATCAGAATTCACAGAAAAGGAATTGTTAACCTTGTGTAAGTATTTTGTATTTGGCAATTTCTATGTGATTTTAAATGGGAGATATATTGAAAGGCGTGGCTTTCAATATATCAAGATACTTATTGGCAAATGTGAGACAGTCTTCTGTGTTCTGCTGCCCTGAAACTCTCCTATAAATGCTCTTTTCTCCCAATCTCTTTCTTTAATGTTAAATTATGAACACTAACCTTAGCTAAGGGAAATAAGGCAGACAGTGTTTCAGTGTTTCAGGTTTTAATGAGTTCTAATGTGCTCTCATGGATGTGTTGATTATTTTGCTTGGCCCAACATTTTTTAGAAGCTTCACAACTGTTCCATGTTTATAACCCTTTCCAGACAAATGGATGTTGATTGTTTCTCTTATTTGGGCAAGATATGTTTCTTATTTTGTGGACTGGAAAGGTAAAAATTCTTCTGCTCTCTTCCTCCAAATTAATGAGTAAAAAAGCACTTTAAATTGAATATGTTGTGTCAAACCCATTTTATTTAATTCAAGCTATGTAACTGGGCACTGCCACTTTATCAAATGTCAGTTCTGAAAAAAAAAATCCCATAAATCCAAAACATTCATAGTTTCTTTTTTTCACCCAATAGGTTTCAGTCGTTGTCAGGGTTTGTGGATGTTCCTGGATCGGAGCTCCTTCGTTGAAGTACACATCTTGCTCCAGAGGCTGCAGAACCTGCTCATCTTGGTTCAGTGGTTGAGAAAACAGCAAGGTCCATTCAGCAACAAGACGGATCAGCTTGACATATTCTAATCATTCCAGCACTAACGTGATCTTTATTGACTAATTTCCTATTAGGTTTGAAGGCTCCATGTGTGATCTGCAGGGACACACAGCACTCATCGAATGGCAGAAATGCTTGTTGGAACCAAGAGCTCTGGACTCTGAAACGACACATCTGGCTGGGTCGGCTAGTTCAGTGGTGGGGCATTATGGGGCTTCTGCCCAGGTTCCCTGGTACTGATGTCTTTGTAAATGGAAGAATTGACATGACAGAAAGCAATCACATCTCTAAAGACTTTTGTGTTCCCTGTTGTTGCTGTTAGAAGCCCAAGAACTGAGACGTATCTCTCAGATGTGGAAGGAAATGGAACTCAGCCATCAGGAAATGTGTCTTAAAACTGCTGGGTAACACCACTGCTGTTTTTCTGAAGAGATAACAAATATTCTAATTCTACTCATATCCTTAAATTTATCCTTAAAGTTTGGTTTCCTTTCTTTCTTTTTTCCCCTATTTGAATTTAGGTGGAATAAGAAAGAGATGGAAAGATGTGGCTTTTTGATCAAGGGCATGGTGATGCAGCTGTCCAAAAGACATGGGTGTATATGGACTTTTGAAGACTGCACAGATCAATGCTACCCCCCACCTTCTCTTCACGCACTTCTGAAGCTTGTCTTGGTTCCTTGTACTGACAACATGTTGGTCCAGGGTATTGTATCCAGTCAGCAATATGTCTAAGGACTCATTACATGGCATTTAAATGTACATTCCTTTTTCAAAACTTTAACATTTTCACATTTTGTCATGCTACCACCTCAAATCTCTAAGCATTTTGATTAGATCTAATAGACTAGTGGTATCCAGTCCTGGGGTTTAGACCTAAAATATTGTAGCTTATAGGTCAAGGGTTTGAAATTCCAGTCCTTGGACAGTCACATCTTGGTTTGCAGATGTGTCATTATTTCAGATTTCAGATCAGCATGGCCTTTATGATGCTGTTGGTTCATTCACAGAAACAGCGAGATATGTGTAAAAACAATTAGTTATAATGATGAACTACTTTGTATTGGTCTATCACTTAAAATCCCGAAAGCAATACAATGAAGTTTGTGGTCGTAGCTTGGCATAATGTTGCAAAGAATTAATGCAGTCACCATGGTGTATGGCTCTTAATAAACTCATCGCAGCTATTATACTTCATCCTGGATGTGGTTAACTTCCTACAGTGCAAAGACAACCTTCTGCAGTCTTTTTGCCATGCTTTCACGATCCCTCACAGATTTTCCCATCAAATCAAAGCCTTCTGGATGTTTGATCATGGGCGCACAAAGGTACTCATTCAAGAACAATGAATTTGTTAAAATAGAAACAAATGAAGATGTGTTTCTCTTCGGGTTCTATCATTTATATTTAAAAATAACTTGATTTGCTAAATAAAGCCCAATAAAAAATTGTTCCTAGGCCTCCATGGAGCTCTTGTTGAGTCCCAAAGCCGCTGTCCCTCAGTTCTCCTGGCAACATCGATGCATTATCATCTCTCTGCTGAAAAGCAAGCAGCACCACATGGCACTGAAGTATCTCCAGTGGACAAAACCTCCCATAGAAACCACAGAGGATGCAAAACTGTATGCAGAAGTGTTTCTTCTAAGCAGGTGCTCTCTTGACTTCTTTACCAATTGAGTAATGTCTTGAGTTAGTGCTTGACTGTTTGGTCATTCTGTTTCTCCACCTACACAGTTGTCTGACTGATGCTTGGGCTTTGTTGAAAAGAAGCCACACAGAAAATGAGGATATGGTCATGTACCTCCTCCAGGCCTGTAAAGGAGTGAATCTACATGCTGAAGCTGTAAAATACATTTGCCATGGATGCAACGTGGGTTACTCTACTTTAACTCATAAATACTACTTTACTTCACACTCCTAAGGGTCTAAAGCAACTTTTTTGAAACTCTTGATCAGGGTGAAGAAGACTGCCACAGAGCTGAAGTATGCATCTTGCAGCAGAAGAATAAAGGTAAAAAATATGTCAAGAAAATGCATCAGATGTTGAATAAAGTGCATTGCATGTAAGTCTTGTTTTCTTCAGATTGTTTTGGTGAAATGGTACCCTGCCCACTGTCTGCCACACTGTATCAGAATCAGGCGAAGAGAACAATGTCTTCAGAGGAACTGGTCAAACTGGTCAAGAAGGCTGTGACGGAAGTGAGAAAACCAAATCCCAGAATAAGGTACTGGGGCTTCTAAATTATCGTGAACCACACATCAGTGAGACAGGAGCATGTCAATAACTAACCTAATAATAAACTCGGGGAAGCTAGGAGAAAAAAAAATAAAATGGTGACAAACACAGATGGATCTGACTCCAAAACCAAGAATTATTTGTGATGGGGTTGAGTACTACAACATTAGGTGAGGAAACATTTGCACAAATCCTCTGTTGAAATGAAAAACAGAGGAGTTGGAGACGTAAAAGAGAGCATTTCAAGAGAACACAAAACCCCCGTCCAGACATAGTGGTGGTAACATCATCATAAGGATTCATCCTGGTACTGGTGCACTGCATTAAGAGGATAGGACAATGAAAATAATAAAACTCAATTTACTCAATTTAGGCTGCATATAACATCCATGTCCATCATGAGTTTGTGTCATTTTTGATCAGCACTTTGTGTTCTTTATTACAGTGAGGTTGTGTGGCCAAAGAAACCAAAGAGAAAATCAAGCAGCAGAGAAATATTTCTGTCAGTGCAGGCTCTGCGCCGCCTCACACCAAGCCCATTCCCAATGGAAGCTGTGGAAGAAACCGAACAAACAGCAGATGCTGAGGATGACCAAGGGGAACACCATTCTGAAACACAGGACATTCTGACTTCTGAGAATCAGAGGTCTTTGTCTGCCCTTTCTTTCTCCTCTGCCTCATCAGCACCTCTGTCGAAATATCCTCACTTCTTTGACAGCACCATAACGCTGCAGAGGATTTCAGCTTTTCTCACTGATCAGGAGATCCAAAGTAAAGGAGATGATGAAGATGATGAGGACAATTTCACCTCAGTGGCTGATTCTTTGCCACAATGCTGGGAGCCAAAACTGTCACCAGATGGCACCACAGAACAACTTTCCCTCTATGACTTAGGCAAAAGTTTAAAGTCCCAAGATAAAGTAATATCTTATGCTTTGCAAGGTGGAGAAGACGACAGGAAGTACACACCAGGAGAGCAAGTTGCTAATGATTCTCCCAAAATGGTCGCTTCAGGTTCCCACAAGAGTGAAGACCAGTCAGATGGTTTTCTGGTGATATCAGCAGATCAGGTGGGCACAGCTCACAAATACGACACTGTGTATGTTCTGTTGTCTGTCTTTTACTGCACATTTTATGATCAGAAAGGGGATGAGCACCACCAGCAAAAGGAAGCTCTGGGATGTGGCATTCAAGACTTCTCCAGTACACCATCAGCAACCCTCCAGGATCCAGTGACTGACATGAACCAAAGCTTGGTTTCAGAGGACAACACTGGCCAACCAACAATTGGTAAGCAGGACATCTTAGGTTGTAGCTCCGATTGCTATAGTTTTTCTAACAACATCACCAAGTAGTCTGGTTGTATTCCCCCTTCTCAAGTTTTGTCCACACTGCCGGATGAACAGTTTAAAATATGTTTTTGTCCAATGAAACCTAAATTTGCTGTAATTTATCTGCTTCATGCTTTCAAGATTTGAGGTTTTCTAGCTTGAACACATATTTAACTGTTAAATCGTATATTGCAGGAAAATAAATTACCTTGGGGCAATTGCTAATTAGTTCTTTTGAGAGATGACTGAATCACAGAGAAACTGTCGTGCTGCTCACGGATTAGAAATACCGGTAGCAGCACCAAAGGGATGGGGACTGGGGAGAGATTGGTTTCCCTAACCTTGCTGCGGCAGCCATTCATCCATAAAACAACCCCTATTTCTCCACTGCATTTTCCCCACCCCATATTCTGTGTATATATATATATATATGTGTGTGTGTGTGTGTGTATGGGGGAGTACCTTACAGCTCTGCAGATGCACCTCTTTTGATCACAGCTGGGCGTCTTGTCCCTCACTCATGCATGTCTTTATAGCTAAGTCAAAGCTCAAAGACATGAGACTGTGGTTAAAAATGATGAGAATATTTTTTTCTTACTCAACAGTTCATCTTATGTGATGGTTTCTTTTAAAAGGAACGTTAATGCTCATACAATGCTTGCTGGCATAAAAGCAATATCTTCAACATCTACCTTTCCCAATTTACAGTTTTCCTTCTTCTTGCTCACAGATAACACCATGTCTTCCTGTCTACTTGGCCCCTCATCCACCAACAGTCTGGCCAACTTCACTGATTTCTCTGCAAAGCAAACAGATGACAAACAGGTACTTTATTATTATTATTTTTTTTTTTAGTTCTTCATATACAAAGACGTTGTCATCGACAATGTGAAACATTATCCGGCCTTCAGGGGGCACTATTGCTCCAGTTAGCTACTTGGTGTGGCTGGGATGATCTCATTTTTAGGCCCTTGGGATTTCTCCTCATCACAGCCCAGCAGGTGTCCTCTTTACTCCCCTTCATCCCTTGTTCTTCTGTCCTCCAGCATAAACATCACTGCTTTTAAGATCTCCTCCCACAATGATGTCATTCTTCAAACAGAAGTGCAGGTCACATTGTTGCTTTTGTACATTTGTTAAAAAAAATAAAAATAAATAAAAATAGGTGTGTCCTGTCCAATCTGGCTAGTTTAATATGGATTTGTGCTTTTTCTTTGACCGAGAGGACTAAAGGACTCGGTGGTGGATTAAGATGTGTGTACCTCAATTTTTATGTTGATTGGGTAATAAATTATTAGGGATGTTGTGTTATTATTATTGAGATCAGAAGTGTGTCCACACAAAGCTGTAGTTCATTAAACTGTAAATTATTAACCTAACCTAAAATATTTTGAAATTTACATTTTGTCATCTAAGAACTTCAGTATATTTTGTTCAGTATTTTGTTTGAAAGAAATGCATAACATTTAAGCTGAAGTAAAACAATACACAGTCTTCAGTTTTTCTGCAAATTACAATTTTAAAGGTGTGGCATGTACCGAAGTACACACACATGCATACATACGCATAAAAACAGCAGATCAGCCAATCAACCTAAAGATGAAATAGAGCACTGAGAGTCAAAATGGAATTAGTAACATTCACAGAACAGCAAACCATCTCTGGAAATAAAGTCAAAAAGCAATTGGTAAGCATACATTTGAGACAATACAATTAGAAAAATAACGGTTCTACGCCAGTTCCTTACTCAAACCCCATTTTACTGCTTGTAAATTGTGAATCCAGAATCCTTCTCTTTGTAACAAGTCTGTTTCTGTCATGCCTTCTTTTAGAAACAGACATTTAATTTTCTTGACATTTAAAGATGACCAGCTGTGTTAAAGTGTCTAGCCACAGGGGATTTCTCAGCTTTATCCCAAATATTACTTTCATGTTCAGAAATGTCTGACTTTTGTTCAGTTTCACCAGTCTATCCAAAGATACATAGGCATTTAGATGAATAAGCTATATTGTATTAATATGGTATTTATGTGTTTACTAATGTTGTCTAACAAACCTCTAAGGACTACACAAAACAGCTGTATTTATACTGAGATTAATCAAGATGCAAGTGGACTGCACAGATTAGGCGACCTTTATAAACGAGTTGTTGCAATGGATTTTATATAAGCTAATGTGGAAACTAATATTTCTGTTGGTTTGAAAAACCCAAAAGAAGGATATTTAAATTAGTAATTGTAAAAGGGCAAAATTAAATAAATAAATAAATACAAAATCTGGATTGAAACTGCACTGCTTGCTCAAAGAAACATGCAGCAATGTAGTGCTGGCCGCTGCTACAAGTTAAACTGTTCATGGTTTAAGGTGAGATGAATGGCCTTTATTAGGAGCATTTAATCAGTAGTTGGCCCAGTGCATCCTTTCTGCTGCACCCCCTGAAGGGGAAAGATTAATGGGTACAGGATATTTCATTAAGCCCTTCACATCACTGCTCAGGATATGAGGCTGTAATTGTGTCTGTTTTTCACTCCTGCTTTGTGTTACAGGCAGAAGGAAAGGAGCTTGCAGGTTGGAGAGGGAAGGCTCCACAACAAAGAGTCATGAGTGGAAGAACAGAATCCAGGAAAGGCAAACGAGTGAAGAGAATATGATGAAAATAATGCATGAAAAAAGAGTCTTTTGAAGACATGAATCTCGTTTATATATCATGAAGTCACACTCTGTAACACAACCGACCAACTGAACATTGGACATACCAGGAATATGCAGTGCATACTTTCTTGAATGTTTCTCTGAGCTGTATCTGACAGGGTCACAAACATTATTACATATATATTTTCACCATTGCCTGTTCAATATTAAAAGAATACATGCTGTTCCAGATAAAAACACAAATACACCACATTAAAAATCCACTGATGTTATCACTGGTAGTGATTCCACTCTTTACATTCTTTGCTGGCTTCCCCCATGCTTGGAAAAAAGGGATGTTTGCTTTGCAGCCAGAGTATCTCATGAAAAATGGATGACCTCCCAATGCTTTCTTCAGCCCATTCCCCTCTATATTTACCCAGAGTCCAAGGAATGCATTTGGGTTAGCATCCCTCCCCTTATCCCTCTCTTGTACGGGTGAGTGAATAACTTAACACATATTTCAGGTTGACACACTTCTCCTGCGGATCTCCCCTGGGCGCCCAGTTCACGAGCCCACACATGCTGTATTATTTAAAAATGGGCTTTGGAATTCTGCTCATGTAATTTCCTCTTTGTGCTTTTTTTGTAATTTAAGACTTTGACCTTGCAGTCGTTGCAGCACTTCTGATACCAGAGGTTGTCCAAGGTCTAATCAGGGAGGACATCAGCTCGACTACATTTAGTTCATTTTGTGTTGAGAAACAATTAATCTGCTTCTCAGATGGATTGAAATTTTCTTTTTTAAAAATAGGATGAATCCTTCTCTTTCTAAATTAGCGATACTATTACACAATTAAAAAGACAAAACAGATAAAATCTACATCTAAAGTCCAGGGAATCCATTAAAATATTTTTTTTTTGGGGGGGAGAAGCTTCTGCATCTGAAAGATGAATTTTGTATGGGGTGTGTACAGTGCATAGTATTGGTGTACATTTTTTTAATTATTTTTTTTAATTAAACTGTAAAAGAAAATCTCCATCCCACAATTTTCTGTTATATACATTTCAGAAGCCTTTAAAATGGTATGACCACAACATAAAACTGTCTCAGTTCTTTGGAATCAAATCGACTTCAAAGCCTAAACCTCTCACACACAAACATAACTCAAGCTAATCTGTGAGCTGATAAGATCATGAAAATCAGAGTGCAGAGCTGCAGCAAAATGACAAGGCCTAAATCACACACCACGGAAATACTGCAGTTAGTATGATGGATACAAATAGCCTCCTGTTATCTCAAAAGCACACATATAAATACTTGTCTTTATGTTGTATTGAATATTCCAAGGAAAACTACAAGAATGATAGTAATGGATCCTGGTTTAAAAAGACTTCATGACATCCCTGATGATGAAAAATCTACAGGTTCACATTAATGACATATTCATTAAAATAACTCCCTGTACTTTTTAAGTTAAAAAAAAAAACAACAAGAAAAAGAACTTATTTAGTTGTATGTTTTGACATTCTGCAACAAAAGGATTTACAATTAAAGCTGGTGATCATAACATGTCTGCAGAATAGAAGCTGGGATTTTTGCCCACTGGAGGGCGCTGTGAGAAGGCAACGTCCCACCAACGGGACAGAGACACCTTGCTCTGCTCAGCAGATGGGCTCATTGGAGCATGTCAGATGGCTGTGACAGGTCGCTACCTGCCCTTCCCTTAAGACTGTCACCATGTATAAACAAACCATTACTCTTATTTTTGAGCATGCATAGCAAACTGTAGGCTATCAGTTTATGTTGCATCTCATATTATTAGAAGGACTCGAAGTGAAGCCTAGTATTTTGAAAAACATGTTTTTTTAATTATAATTTTATATTTTATTATTTTTTTACTTGATAATTGTCTATTTGTATTCATTGTAGTTAAAACATTTTACTGCAGATAATGAGATGTGTTGGTATCCATAATAAAAAATGCCATGGTTTGTTTAAATTGTTTAAATAAAAATATTGTTTAATGCTAAAATTATTTTTCATATATTATTAATATTATTATACTTGGAGTACTTCCTGGGACCGCATAATGGGGTCAGAGGAAGGGCAACATTCAAGAAAAAAGAGTTGATTTTTTAAGACGAAAACTGGATACTAAATGATAGAAGGCAAAATACAGATTTACACTGGAAAACAGAACTCAACAAGGTCTTTCCAATGAAAAGCTAAAACTAAATTCCGAATAGTTTCAAATAGGCCTACTTGAAGTTCTTAAAGAACAGACGATAAGTAGAAGGAATCTTTATGCTAAAAAAAAATGTAGTATGGAGCACCAGATGTGTCCCAAAAACTGTTTGGTTTTAATGTTTAGCTTATTACTCTTCTTTATTTCTATGAGATTTTTATCAAAATGCAGTTTGTAACTTCTTTTGGGAGATATTAAAATAAAATACAATTATTATTATTATTATTATTATTATTATTATTATTATTATTATTATTATTATAAAGAAAACTACAGTGTGTTTAATCCAACATAGACACCGCAAGGAACCGTGCAAACCAGTTTTGGTCAAATCCACTCCAACTGTAGTAGCTGCGCTCTAAAACGTGGCAGCTCTTAAATCCTTCTCAGCAGTTTAAGACCGCAGCAGCAGTGGAGCGGTTCATCGCATACGGTCTGGATGCAGATGGAGAGCCCCGAAGGCCTCTGCCCACTCATTAATTTGCTGCACAGTTCGTCCTCGGATGCTGCGCCTCCGCTCGTCTCTGCTTCCACTGCGCAGCCGCACTTTCTCCGGCGGCCAGCAGGCAGAGGCGTCAGACGGGAAAATGGCCCTCGACAATCTGATCTTCGCGCAGTGCATCCTCTACTTTCTGGCCTTCGTGTTCGGCTTCATCGCCGTGGTGCCGCTGTCGGAGAACTCGGAGGACTTCGGGGGGAAATGTCTGCTGTTCACCCGCGGAATGTGGCAAAACGAGAACATCACCGTGTCGAAGCAGCGTTTCATCGTGGAGGAGTGGGGACCCGAGTGCTCCTGCAGCTTCATCACTTTTATCGGGATTGCATCCCTCATCCTATCCGCAGTGCAGGCATGGAGGCTGCTGTTCTTTTTGTGCAAAGGACACGACGAGTGAGTGGCAGTTCACATGTTCCCCTTGAGCACAGCTACGTAGGAAAAATGAAGCAAAGCCTAATGGAAGCACTTATAGCTTTAACAATTTGTATGCAGCCATTACAGGCTAAATACAACGCCTATATTTTGTGTTAGAATTTCAACATGTTTTCCGCATCTAACGCGCAGTCATCTTGCCCTGCAACTGGAGAATTACGCAGTACCTCTTCAGAATATGAAAAATCCGCCTTAGTCTCTAAAGTATACCACAATAATAAACATTTTGTAAGTCTGGATTTGTGATAAAGTGCATAATTATCACCAAAATTAAGCCATGTTGAATTATTCTATGATGTCTATTAGGCCTTCCTGGTATAAAGTGTTTATTTCTGCTAACCTTGATGGTTATGGCTTTCATTTCATAAAAAAAAAATACATAAATAAAATTCAGTATCTCAGAAAAGCATCATATCATGTAACATCAATAAAAAAAGTATCTCACAATGAAATTTTATGTTGCAACCATGTTATGGCCTTGGTCATTATGGATAATACAGCTGTCCATCACGCAGTCATTGACACCCTGCACAAGCGGGATACATCTAAAAAGGCTGATGTAAAAGAAGCTTCTCTATCCACAGAGAGCCATATTCATATTAATGGAAAGTTTGGAGGAAGGAAAAAATGTGGTAGACAAGAGTCCACCTACAAAAGAAATAATTACAGCCATGAGGGATTTGTTAATGCCCATTTCAGAGTTTAGGAAGACAATTAAATGGCAGCCTCATTTCTGTCAGTCTGCTTTAGAGCAGCTCGTGTTACAATGTAGCTTACCCCCATCATGGTGTACATGACTGTAGTGTGAAGCGCTTTGTTATCCCCAGACTTGATAAAACGCCATACAAATGAAGACTATCTACCATTTTACCTTTCAATTCAATGGTGTGTTTTTTTTCCTGATGTTGGTGCACCTTTTTCTAACATACTTTTTCCTTCCTTTAAACTTCACATTACTAATGTGCTTTCATATAACCGTCAGCTTCATTAGCAATTGTCTTTTGTGGCATATTCTCGTTGTGTGGGGTGTCAATAACTGTCATCTAGATAACTGTCCCTTAGAAGTGTTCTTACATAACATTTCTGTATAAAAATCTTTTTTCGGTTGGTCTTATGCAGTATTCACATTTTCCAAGAAAGGAAATAAAGGACTTATATTAGCTGTACTGTAGCTTTAAGAGCAGCATAGACCGATTTTGTGTGTTTCTTCTTTCTCCCAGCAGCTCATTTTTCAATGCCTTCCTCAACCTGATGATAAGCTCCCTGGTGATGTTCACCATCTTCCTGTCCAGCACCATTGTCAGCGTGGGTTTCAACCTGTGGTGCGATGCCGTCACTGAGAGTGGGACCATGCCTAACAGGTGAGATAAGAGCACACAATAATTGACTTTCAGGGGGAAAAAAAGCATCATATGGTCCCCTTTAACGTCCAATTAATTTGTTTAGCTGTGAGGAGCTGCAGGACACGGACCTTGAACTCGGCGTGGACAATTCTGCCTTCTATGACCAGTTTGTAATAGCTCAGGTAATGGCTTTTGTTTCCTAAATCAAGCTGATATTTCTTGAAGTGAGGTCATAAATGGAGGATGTCCCTGTTTCAGTTTGGCCTCTGGGCTGCCTGGCTGTCCTGGCTTGGGATCACAGTGTTAGCCTTCCTGAAGGTCTACCATAACTACAGACAGGAGGATCTGCTCGACTCCCTGATCCACGAGAAGGAACTGCTGCTCAGCCGCTCTTCACGCTGCAGCTCTGACCTCAAAACTGGCCTGATCTAGAAACTACAACTCTCTCATCTCTGCCCCTACAGTGCTCATCACAAGTTCACATACGCTCGACATCCCCATGGATCACGTTTTAGATATTGATGATGCATTTGAACCGTTTTTTTTATGGTGGGCTGATGATACAGCAAACAACTTCACAGAATTTCATAAACAATTACATCCACACGCTCTCTCTAATCTATTGGTCAAAATGCCAGGTTAGGTTGTAGAGATGTTAAATTCTGGCCTTAACTTTTCACTACTGTTGTGGAGAAAAAATAAATAAATTGCCAAGCTTTAAATCACTCAATTAGGTTTATTTATGTGCTGAACAAAAACAAGCCAGAATGCTCTCATTAAAAGCTCCATATTTGTTTTATTTTTTTCCAAGGACAAGACAGTGGAGAGACTGTCTGCCTCTCATGCAGCTGCAGCAAGACAACATCTAATCTTGGTTGTGTAACCCAGACTGGTTCATTTGGTGACAGTTCATTAGCATTTAGAATAAAAGACGTAACACTGCTCTTAGCTGAATCGGTACACTTCTTTAAAGTCGTTGGTTTCTCAGGCACAACACAGCTTTTAAACGTAATAAATGTATTTTCAGAATATTTTAAAGTCAGTGCCTTTCAAAATTGTAATTAGTTTATTTAGCCCAAAGCCTTAAAACCTTAAAAGGGGCTGCCCAGACTAGTTTTGGAATAGATAAAGCAGGCTAACATCATACGTTTGAAAAGTACTGAACTCTAATATTTTGTAAAAGTGTGTTCTTCCCTTAAAATCTGGGATATGACACCAACAAATTTAAATGAGCTCTATCAGCTTTGAACCAGAATTCTGAAAATCTTTTCTGTTGTCCACTGAAAGTCATCAGCGTATGACTAACCAAGGGAGTTTTAACTAAACTGTATCAGGGATTTATGTTTATATTTGAGTTTATATCTTTAATTATAAACATATGTTGATTTAAGCAAAAACGCAGTCAGAATTCTTGTTTTAAAATTCAGTGTAGTGAGTTGTTGTAACACAAGTTTAGCATAAAAAAAAACATTTGAAATGCACATCTAAAAACCGATTTAAATATGAAAGTTGTGAGTTTATGTAAACCTACTTGTGACCAGAACTGTAGGTTCTCATCTCTGCCATAAGATTCACCAACGTTTGCCTGTGGAGACAATCAAAATGAATTGGCTTCTGCTTTACATTGTCATAGAACCAAATCAAATGGATCATTTTCTTCCTTGGATGAAACTCAGACAAAAATCTGCAGGTTTTAATCACTGCTTATTGATTACAAACCAAGCCAACTATACTTGAGTTTTCTTCAACTCTTAATTTTCTAGCCACTCAGTATTTATGAGTTTGGGGATTTTTTTTATTTATTTTTTAATCATATTTCTTTGTAAAATCTTTTGCATGGTACCCAGTGCATGACAAGCTGAGCGGGTGGTTTTAGATATAAAGAGGTGTAGTTATTGTTTTCTGGTCTTCTCCAGACAAACGTTCTCCTTAGGTAGGCTTTTGTTGTGAAAAGGCACATCTTGGTGAACTGAGGCTCATTTGCATGCGTAAGCAAAGTAGATCAGTCTGCGCTTTTGCAGTGTGTTTACACGGCAGCTACCAGGAGTTGTGTATGATAAACTGTAACTCAAAGCATTAATATATTTAGCAGCTAGTCCAAAAAACCTTTTAGCATCAGTGAGATATAAAACAGATTTTATGATGTGCTGTTTAGTGATTGAGGCTTCTTCTTCTTACTTAATAGGCTACAAAAACAATATATTTTACTGCTGTGACATATGTATGTATACCTGCATGCATTCCTGTGGCTATTACATCACATCCTATATTGGTCAGGAAGAGCACAAGCAAGCTATCTGATTTTGATAGGCAATGACAGTTTTATTTAAAACAATAGAGAACATAAAACAAAAGGAACTAAGAAAACCCTCTATAAAGGCACTTTTTCCAAAGTGACCATAAATGTTCAGATAACTGTAAAAGGCAGCTAAGTGTGCATATACAGGATGTGGGTTTACTGGGAATCATTTTATTGCTAATAACAATTTAGTTTGACAGTATGGAGCTGCAGGTGTTATCTTTTTTTTTTGTTTGTTTGTTTTTTGTTTATTTCTTCTGTGCAGGCGTTGATTTGCCATATTGCTTCAAAGCTCAAATGTGAGATCTCCACAATCAAACAGGATCATGATGATTTCCCTGAAACCTGTCATACAGACAGCACTGTTCTCTCACTGTCTTATTGCTCATAACAAGAGGTATGTTGGATGTGCATCACTGTGCCCTTTGATTCCTATATAACCCATTTGTGTGCAAGTTTGGCTGCTTTTTTTGAATTTCTTTGCTTCATTCGATAAAGTAACTCATATATAACTCATATCTACAATAAATTCTGTATCTGGTTCTGATATAATTCTGAGTTTGGCCTCAATTGTTCCAGGGTTTTCTTCTCGTCCAAATATACACAGGAGTTTGGAATCGGAGTTACACCGATATCAGGTGAGAAAATAGAAAACAATAAAAGTAAAAGTATATTTTGGGATTTTTGAATTGATACACACAGTAGAAGACAAACATATATATACATAACAGGTGAGATTCAAGGGTGAGGGGCATCAGGCAGTTGAGAGGGGGAGATTTATTAAAACTATCATCCTTCATATACAGTGCCTTGCAAAACTATTGACCCTCACCATGACATTTTGCAACTGTACAGCAAGAAACTTCAATGTTTTTTTGTTGGGATTTTATGTGATGGACTCGACAAAATATAGAGTATTGTGGAAAGGATAGGAAACGATGCATGGTTTCCAATATTCTATGTAAGTAGAAATCAAAAAAACTAAGGGTCAGTTTGCAGATGAGTTTAATTGAGAGGGACCCAGAGGAGAGAGAGGAAGTGAGTACTTGCAAGTATGTGGCAAAAATACTCTGATATTCATAAAGGACGCCAGGAGTATCAGAGAAAAACAAGCACAGATGTGACATAAATCTGACCTCGTCTAGCCCCTATTACTTTGATACCTCTAAATTAAATCAAGTGCAGCCAAAGTACCTTACACTCTCTATGTTTATATTCAAAGGAATGTAGAAATCATGGATTATTCTCGTTCCACTTCACAATCTTGTGTTGCTCCATCACTTAAAATCTTAATAAGCAGATAAAGGATGACAGAAAAGAGCATGTAATGGCTTTTTGCAAGGCACTGTAGTTTAAGTATATTCTCTTTGATTAACTAGAATGTGCTACAGATGTTACATCCCAGAAGGAACGGACGGACAAGAAAGAATAAAGTGTTTTCCCTCCCATTTAACCCCATAGTATGAGGTGATGTAGCCCTGTGTTCACCTTCTAATGGATCAACACCAAACACCCGATTCTTTGCCCTGCAGACGGGCACTTCTGAAACATTTTCCAACAGCTCTACATTCGTGAATATGGAATTACAAGGCTAAATACTGATAGTGATAGACCTTATTATATTGAGCCATATATACACATTCATTTGTTTCGGATATATTAGATACACAAATTGTGTTCTGTAATAAAATAAATATTTGCATTCCTTTGGAAACATCCACTCACAGGCAAAAGACTTTAACCTGAACTGAAGGATGAAATCATTGTGGGGAACATGTGAGCATCATAGTTGCAAATGTGCAAAAATATTTTCACAACTTACATATGGAGTGGCATATCCAAACTGTAGTGCATATGTAGATACATACATACAGAGATGGAAGCTACATGTTTCTGGGATTAAACACATTCCCTTTTCAGTGGGGGAGAGGTGCAGAGGTACCACTGCAGAGCCTTGCAACATGGCTGAGCTGTTTGTAGGCTTAGGCCTATATATAAAAACAAGAAAAGCTCCATGTCTCCATCTGTGGTCTGTCACAGTCACTGCATGGTCAGCCATATCCAGCAGCCCCACAGGAGCTGCTTCATGTGAACCAGGTAGACGGCCAAAGCAGCCTCCAGCTCCTCGCATGCTCTCTGCGGCCGCCTGCGGTCGGTGCAGTACATCGCAACGCCGAGGAATGACATGAGCAGGAAGAGGCAGGTGAACAGGGCAAGATGGGGCCGGGCCGGCGTCGTCTCATAGGCTGAAAAATGAGAGCACGTTGTTAAGTGTTTTGGCTTGTAAATGGCGAGCATTTAAATGAAAATGTGCAAAAGACTTTCTTTTTGGATCCAAGAAGCACAGAATAGAAAAAAAAGATGAGTGCCTCCAATCAAAAGGCAAATAATATCAAATTTTAGTAATTTTAAGAAAGTGTTTTCTCTAAAAACAGGAAGTGCCTAATGGGTTATTGCGCTACACAGTTTTCTTTAAAAAAATGAGCTTTCTAACCGTCTATATATTATATTGATAAGGTCAATGAAAGTAAAGTGTAGAGGATATATTTCTCCTCATGTACCAAAAATAATCTTCCTTATGTTCCCTAACTGTTAAGGGAATGAACAACAAGCTAGCTGGACCAGATAGCTTGCACAGGAAATCAACAGCTAGACCACCAACCCAACTGCAGCTGTTGGTTGCAAAAATATTGTTTACTAGGTAAAAAAAAACACTTTGTTTTACAACAGGCTTTTAGTCTGCGTATTCTCTATCAGTACAAAACATCGGGTGATGTCTGCAGATTGCATTAAATCATGAACCGCTCTCTCCTCCAGCATGTTTAGAAAACAACAATTATGAGCTTCAGGTTATAATTTCTCCCAATGAAGAAGAGGGTGCTTGACTCAAAGGTTGAAGTAATTTTTGGGATACAATCTTCTATGTGTATGATTGATTTTTTTATAAATTTAATTTACTGCTTATTTCTGTAAAATTAATGTTCTTCTCTGAATTGAAACGATATCAGCCAGGGTAAGGAACAAAACTGCCATGACCTCCAAATCTGAAAAATGATGTTACATGCCCTTTGACTACAAATTAACCATTTTAGTACAATTTGTGATATTTATGTGCCTCAGATTCTTAAAAACAAGGGAGTATCAGTGATTAGTGTAACCACAGTGTCCACATCAAGCAAAAGTAGCTTGTAACAAATCATGAAAGCTAAATTATGTGATGATTTACGGTAGATATTGGCAAAGACTTTGCAGTGCTGTTGGTGCTCCCCCATGCAACTCGGTGCTCCTTTTGAATAAACTTACCACCTAGAGGGTCACAGTAAATATCTGTGAAGCCAACAGAGAATAGATTTTGTGTCAACACAAGCCAACTTCAATGACATGCACCAGCTACAAATCAGTTATTGTGGTCTGACAGTCCACTTTCACTCAGGACTTAATGTACTGTCATTTGCATTGCAAGATTTATTTGCTCTCTCATGTTTGGTCGCTTACACATTCCTATGCTTGAGTGCATTTTCTTAATTAAATTCCTGTGAATGTGCAGCTGACAATGACAAATATCATGAAATAAACTTTTAAGAGTCGTGCAACTGAACTCTGCAAAGTGTTGAAAGTTGAGTTTTCTCACCGTGTACTGTGGTCTCCGGCTCCCTGAATCGAACCCTGCGCTCGCCCTTCCGTCTGTGGTTAGTTTCTGCGTCTGACCCATAATTGGGACTTGGCCTCTTTAGAATGGAGGTAGGGACTTTGCCACTGGTTGCCTACATTGAAATTAACTCAACATGAATATTCTGCACAGATAACAGTTCAACGAGACAAATAAATGAGAAATAACACATGTATTTTGTGAACAAGTCCCCACCCCTACCTTAGGATTTGGCGTGTCTTCCTGCTGGTGGTGGGCGTCTTTTCTGTGACGCACCTCGCAAACTTTCTCGCGGTGGGAATGAGGAAGACAGTTGACAGTGTCTCTGAGGGACTCTGCAGCAGCGAAGCGTTTGGACAGCGCCGACACGCACTGGCCCAGAGAGTCTAGAGGGAATACCATGATCACACTGTGCATGAGCAGGGAGCTGATTCATGTTAATGTCTGAGGTAAAGGCGGAGAGAGTGAACCGAAGGTAAATGTGGAACATGCAAATGTGTCCCAACACAGGAGCCAGGATGTTAACCCTTGCATGCTGCAATTGTTCTGCTATTGTTCAGCACCAAAGTGTGAATTTCCCTCTGGGATTAATAAAGTATATTGTGTTCAATTCAATTGAACATTTGGGAAGGGATCAACAAACAATGAAAATGCAACTATAGATAAAGATTGTAGAAGCAGTTTATCTGATTTTCTAAACAACTATTAGTCCTTAATAATGTCGTTAAATATCTGAGCAGCAAATGAGTTTTATCTATATCTTTCAACAAAAAACAATGCACAATGTGTGTTAGAGACTTAATTTCTTATTTATTTATTTTTTTTTACTTTCTAGGATGTAGTGATCTTGCCATCCATTAAAAAAACTCTTCATAATGTTCGCGGTTGTTTTCTTACTGGTGTATAATATTTCCTTAGCTGATACTTCAGCCACTGATGCAAACTGAAATCTTAGGAACCCTTATAGTATTTAGGAGCCTCTATCCTGGTTGTGATGCAGCTTTAATGTTTCTTTTTTGTCAAAACTACTGAATCACAGCATGGATAAAGTGTATAATAAAAGCTTGTGTTTTCTTTTCGACAGCTCTCACTCCATGTTGAGCTGTTATAACATGGCCTTTAACGGTAACCATGAAATGTTAGTTAATACAAAGGGTGGATTATTTGTTGACTGAAAAATGCAAATGATTCAAGAGATCATGTTACACTGATTAAAAGAACTGAAGTCATTGCATCAGAAGTTTTGTTGATTTATTTAATTACCTGGCAGATAACAACTCCTTATTGTTCGTGGCACCCAACAGGGGTCAGTGTTGGGCACTAGATTGACTAAATTTGTTTGTTTTATAAATCAATAAGAATTTAACTCATCCAAAGACAACTAGAGAACTAATTGTACTGATTTGCTGAATTTACTTGGTGTGATGACCATACTAAAACATACAGACTTTAAATTTTATTTAAATAAAAACAGTAAGTTAAAAAAAACAACTAATTACTATTTTCTATATTTTTTTTCCAAAAATACTTCCTGAATAATGTTAACAAGTTTGAAGTAGATTCAGTTTAATAAACTGAAACTGAATTGAAAAGTTTGCTGGTCTACTAAGTCTCAAAAGCTCAAAACCTCATAAGTTATCTCTACATTTAGCTGTAGTCCTGTATTTCCACACTTAATCTGACAAAATGCTTTGGGTTAACTTGTGTCTAAGGTCTATTAAGATGAATAAGCCTAAAAATAACAGAGAGAGACTACGGTCATGTCGGGGGAACAAACTTGAATCAGAAGTCAAAACAAACAATGATAAATCCTGTAGATGATCTAGAAGGCTTAGCCTGGAATGAGTCTGCTTGTTGCTACAGGGACTTTGGAAACATGAGTCTGGTTTCTATTTATGAGCGAAACGAATCTGAATCGATCGAAAAGCCTTGAGGCAGTCTCTGCAGTTGGCAATTTTGAACTACACAACTTTGCAGCAACTTTACATTCACAGAGCCATTTAAAATACACAAAAGTGATAAAAAATTCATCTTTTTTGTTTTTAATTAAAATGATAATTCAAATTGTCTTTTATTTTTACAGATAGATAATCAGATTACGGAAACAGAGTGTTTATGTTAAAAAAAAAGTGAAATAGATTGATAAAGAAATAAAATATATTTTAGCTTTTATCCATTTGGAGCCCATTTATGTAGATTTGTTACAAATTATCCAAATTATATGATGTATTGTGTTTAAAAGGAGTTAACCGTTGTCCAACAATTATATGTCATGGGGATACAAACATGATGAAGTCTACAACTTCATGTGCATTTGGAGTATCTCTATTAAACCAATAGAGATACTCTGGTTTGTTTAGAAACTCTCCTCTATGGTTGGATTAAAATAACTATGCAAAGATAGTGTGGAAAAATCATTGCAAATTAGCAAACACTTAAAAGCAGTTGATGAAATGAATGGCACAAGTTGGTTTGAACAGCTTTTTCCCCTTTAACTAATCAAATAATGACCTAAAAACGTAATGCTATATTAACTTGGGTTATCGATAAGAGACTAAATACTTTCTGACTACAAGCAGTAACAAAAAAATAGAACAAACATCGATTTATTTCATTTAAATTTGTGCTTTCCTGAACACCAGACGACATTTCGGTGAAGCAAGACCTTGTTTATAATCTTCTGTGGTGAGCAATAAAGGATTCTGACAAGCTTTCTAGCACTACATGTATATTGCTGTGTCTCTTTGACGCTGTACAAAGTACAGCTACCATTTGGCTCCACTGCCTCAGAAAGCTGACTTAGCAGCCTGGGTGATTTTAATGTACTACTCTTTTTACAACACAGCAGTCCTCACAAAAATGCAGAGTTAAGAAGTTGGAAGGAAGAAAGAAAGAGAGCGAGAGAGTCTTAGGCTTTGCAAGTGCAAGCGAAGCATGCTCACGACGCAACAAATTGTGGCCTCAAACTGTCAGAGAGCCACATATCTGCTTGTTGTTCTGCATAAAACTATTTCTGTGTTCAACACAACTGCAAGTGTTTATTAATTTAACAGTTTCACTGCTTGACATTCTCCGCAGAAGCACTTCAGATCAGCTGTGCATTTTCACAGGGACTGCCGCTGAACAATGTTAACAGGCGTCTCCCACTAGTTACACACCCATGTTTGATTTACAGCAGCTATTAAGTTGTGTATTTTAAGCATCTCTGTTGCAACATTTCTTTGGAAAGAGAGTTGTGTTTACTTTCCTCTTCTGCAACATTTGAGTGTTTACCTGAGTATTCAGTCTTGCCGATCTCAGCATAGACGGTTGCCATGAGCTCCAGGCTTCTGGCTGTTATTGGATGGTCGTTACCAAAGGTCCTCTGATGAATCTTTGTAGCCTAAATCACACAGACAAAGGAAACAAGAAGACAATGTAGAGAAGCCAAAACATGTAACATATCCATACTTTTTCACTCCAGTAATTAGACAAGTAGCAGCATTTTGAAAACAAAGAATTCATCTAAACCAACATGCAAAAACAAAATGCCAGTAATCAAAGTGAGTGTATATGAAAAGTGAATAACTTTTTTTGAGATCTTTGGGAGAGAGGAAGGACTCTACTTTAGCTAAAATTTTCAATTGGAAGAAATCTGCTTTTCCAATGGAGCTAATGAACTTCTTAAATTTAAAAAAAGAAAGATTTTGTCCAAATCAACAATATTCTTTATATATGCAAAGGCAGAAAAAGCAGTAATGAAATTCCCAAACATACCTTACCGCTGTATTCTAGGGCAAGATGTGGTCTAAGAAGAGAAGAGAGAAAATTAGCATTACACAAGAATTTCAATATCTTGTCTCTGTTTGTAATAATAATAATAATAATAATAATAATAATAATAATAATAATAATAATAAAATGTTAAAAATAAGTATTTGCAGGGACACTACCAGTAGGAAGTTCACCACCAAATCAGTTGCAGTGCTAAACCAGTGCAACCGCTTACTTAGCATCATGTATTCCTGTTTCCACAGGAATAAACTCACAAACTCAGGCATCCATAAACGCTGTTTATGGATGCCTGAGTTGATGAGGCATGTGTTTAATACTTGATAGGTATAATCATTTGTTATGGGTCTCTTTTAAGATGAAAACAGTACAAACAAAGAGCTTCACTATGAACTGCAGGTAGGATTAGTATTAGTTTAACTTGAGCTCACTGCCTCTTATCTTAAACTTGTTTATTTTATTATCATCTGACATTGTTTGAGCAGGTCATTGTGCCACGTTGAGCTGTGTAAACAGCAGATATATTCCAGTGAATCCACAAATGTTTCAGACATGTTTTTGTTTTGTTTCCCTGCTGTTTAGATGTTGATTTAGAAAACCAGAAGGGAGCAAATATTTACTAATTAGGAAAAATATGACTCTTGAGTTTATAATTTGCTCTGATCAGTTTTTAGATTTTTATTTTAAGTGCTTCTTTTAAAAAAATCCTTAAGTAATAGAGAGATATCTTTGTGCTTCTTTAGAGTGATAAAGATAGGATATCGTCAACGCACTGATGTTTGACAAATAATTAAATGTGACCTACAATGTGGAAGCTGTTGTTCAAACCAGCAGAGCACTTGAGTTTCACAGTTTGGATCATAACAGCAGGACATTTGAGCACGTGCGCGCCGTGAGCGGACAACACAGCTGTAGGCATGCAGGCGCCTCGTTGAGGACGTGGAGACCTTTCGTTTCTGCCAGCGCTGCCGCCTCCTAACCTCCAGGGAGAATTATGGAAGGAATGCTGCTTACAGGTTGGTTTGCTTTCTCATGCTCCCCTGTCGGTGTCCTGTCAAGTGCTAAGCTAAGTGAACGTGATGGGTTTCATTGAAGACCTGCCAGTTGTTCCATGCATACCTGCCCTGAAAAAGTCAACGAAGGGCATTCGTGGCCCTCACAGCCAAGCATGTGCCTGCAGATGTAGAGCAAGCTGTGTTTAGTGCTCAGCTTGTAGGAACCAGGTGCCAGATTCATACAAATTCATCATTTCAAAAGCTGTCATACTTTTCATACCGGTCTTCAAATGTTCTGTAAATCTGAGTGCAAAAGCTTTATACCACAAATGTGTAGTGATTATAATATGATTGTTTTGTTTTTATGGTCCAAGAATCATAAAACAACATAACGCTAAAATCTTTCATGTTTATGTTTCTGGTTTGCATTTTGGCTAAGTTAGGTCAGCTCTGCTTTAATAAAAATCTAATTAGTCAAATTAGTTTCTAATGAGCCGGTTGATATGAAATCCTCACCAGAAACAAGTGCATATAAATCCATAAATTGGATGCCATGTAATGACATAGAAATTACATAAACATACGTATGGAATAGGCTTACAGAAATAAGCAAATGCTGAATAAAAGCCTGTTTTTGATAATGATCACCTCAATATATCTCCCATTTCTTTGTACGTGTAAATTACTTGAGTTGCTACCTGATTATAAATATATTCAAATGTTGTGTCCCATTAGTTTTTCCTCTCCATGAGAAAATCTCTGTCAAAAGAAATCCTTACCCTAAAATATTAGGGACCAGTTACAGATTGTTATGTATAAGGAAGAAGGCCTGAGACTTATATTACATCTAGCCAGAGCATCGAGGGATCATTTTCTTACATGCAGAGTTTACAAGGAGAGTTTACATGTTTTCCAAGCTTTCCGGCCTTTTTTGGGTTACATTTCCAAAGCGCAGAGGAGCAATGCAAGAGGAGAATCAAATTCCTGTGTCCTTATTTAGGTGGAAACCCGAGCCACACCAGCATAGCCATGCTCAGTCATTACCATCTCATTTATGTTTAACTACTGTATGCTCCTTGCATTAATTAAGCGCAGTGACCAGCACACCACTGTGCAAACATTCCACCCTCTGTCACCCTCCACAGCAATCAGGTTAAATGGCCTTTTCTCAGCAACGACAACAGAGGCAGAGAAAATAAGGCGCATGGTACGGCCTGAACAAAGTACCAATGCCACTGGAGACACCGGATACAGGCAGAGAGAGCAGAGTCTTTTTCCTCATTATATGCAAACACATTCAACTCATTCTCTATAAGTGGAAAATATGTCCTATAGAAAGCCTAATATATCTATTTGTAATTTCAAATTGTTTAGGAATGATTTTGGCTAATTGTGTATTGATAGATTCTTGAAATGATTTTTTTCTTTCTTTTTTGCAAGGCAGTGAATCTCCACTGCCCCCTCCCACACAGCAAAAGTCTAATTATTTATATTTATATCCTGAATTTTTAGGGCCTAATTCTACATCGGTTTTGCGAGGCAAATAAGAAAAGGCAACAGAACCATCCAGCTTCCAATATGATGTTCGGATTATTTAGAAAATAAAAATCTAAGCATCACAATAAAATTATATAGTTTGTGACGGTAAATCCACCCACAATGAGCCTGTTGAGTCGTTAAACCTGCAAAACGTCTTTCACTTCATTAACTGCTTTACATTTCAGGCCTCAGCAGGACACAGTTTTACCTACTGTTTGCTCATGATGCAGAGCTGAGCCAGCCGTTCGAGGTGTTGCGCTTGAGAGGCCTGCTCTGAAAGTTCCTCTGGGTTTGTCCATCCCGCAGAGCCCAGGGTGGCCTCCTCCTGAGGCCCTGTTACCGAAACACAGGGCATGGAGTAAGTCAGTCAGTAGTGAGCAAAGTCCCTCTGTGTTTTTCAGTCTTCCCAATCCACACGGAGGGCAAAAGATAAATTTCAGCAACCAACTATCAGCCTGTCTGACACCACTGCAGACTATAAGCTTGAAATGTGACGAGGATCCAACTGAGGGCCGGAGACAAGAGAGCAGCGATAAGCACAGCAGGGAGCAGATAAGGGCGTCAGACAACACGGTTTCCACGCCCACGATGAGAAGCACACAGTGACGAACCACAAACAGAAGGAGAGCACATTAAGCACACAAAGCACATACGCTATCAATACCACAAGTGAATGAAAACAAATCAGTGGTGCAGGCAAAGGCTTCCTACTCAATTTGAATCCAAATACAGTGATAAACATGTCAGCTGTCAGAAAGGAAATACACCGAGGTGGATAAGAAAAATGGCTTCTCTGAAGAAGTCTACCATCCAAACCTGAGTCAGTGCTGATTCAGGCGCTTCGGTTAGCTGGAGTGACACAGTTCCTAATGAAAAAATGTGACCATTTGTCTCCCACTACGCCTGTCCCTGACCTCCTCCACCAAGCCCACACAACGCTGCTCTGCTGCCTCAGCAGCAGACGGGGGGGAACAGGCAGCCGTCTAGAGCGGCGAACGAAGCAGGTGATGAATGACTGACCTAGGCTAGCTCTGACTGCTCGACACAAGGCACCCCCAAGTTTATCGTAAAACGAGATAAAGCTGTCAATTTTGAAATATTTAAATGTCAGACTTGTTGATTTTTCAAAATTACATGTCATATCACACATCTTATTTTAGCAAACCAGTTTATACCCAAGGTGACATCAAAAATCGTTGAGTGAAGAAAACACAAAGTTTTTAGCGAGGTGTTAAAAATAGTCTCCAGACAAAGAACAAAAGCTGTAGGAAACTAGAAATGAAGCTGTACTTTCCATGGAGGCAGAACAGACATTTGTTTTTTGTCTTGTAATTGGAACCTGGATTTTCCAAGCTCTCAGTTAGAAATTCAAAGAATGTATATGAAAGCTGAGACTAGAAGCACACATTATGCTGCACAATGTCTTTTGTTATCACCTGGTAGCTAACAGCAGTACGCGCTGCAATAATGAACAAAGCCGATGTGACCAAGCACTATTCAGATGCGAGGTCATTTCCAGATTTAAGCTCCAACTTCCAAAACACAAACCGTGTAAGGCCTCAGCATTGGAACGGGAAGCTAAACCTGTTCTGTCTTAACCTTTTAAAGAATCAAATATTAGTCAAAACATTTTAATTGCAGAGCTGTGTAACTTGTCAGTCACCACCATGTTTTCTGTTTGGTGCGTTTTAGTGTATGTAAATGAAAGCTCTTAAAAGAAAGAAACCAGAATCAACTAAGGTTGATACCGGCACGTCAGAAATCAGCCACATCTGTTAACTTGTGGATCCTTACAGTTTTATACTGACCAAAAGACTAAATTCCTATGATATTGTTATTATTCAGCAAACATTTTAAAGCTACTTTCTTAAAGTGTTGTTTTCTAAATATGAGCTGCCAAATCTCATACACATTACCTGGAAACGTAGGTCATTGGAAATTCTTGGAAGTCAGAGCCAAACACCACAAAATCAAAGTCCACTATTGCGCAGTACATTATCTGTGTGCGCGCTCATTTTCCTAGAAATCTTCCCTGAAAAGTGGATCTTTAAAAAAAAAAAAATACTCACCTGGGCTCCCCTGAAGAGCGGTGAGCTCGATCAATGCCACTTCGTAGAACATCTTTTCAGCCTGGATGAACTGGAGGGCCTTCCCATCTGTTTATATAGGTGAAGGACTGGTCTCAGATGACAACAGGATTAGTCAGTTGTGGGAGTTAAAAACAACCGTCACGTTTCTTTTTTTCCGTCCCGCTGGACAACAGCCATTCAGGCCAAACAGAAGGCGTAGCAATCCAAAGCAGGCTGTTAATCTCGCCGTGTGGATCTTAAAGTTCAGATTTAGTGTCTGAATCACACATTGCCTTCGAGAACAAACAAATCTCTTACTGCATTATATCCTTACTTCAAAGCCGGTTTTAATCTTTTAAGTTTCTAATTTCAGTTCAAATTCTTTGTAAAAGATTTTGACAGGAGTTTTTTTTGTTGTTGTTCCCATAAAAAGACTCTATGAATAACATCCTAAAAATAGCTCACTTTGCAAAAGCATTCAGGGCACTTAGTGTACTTGCCACTGAAAAGAGACACCGTTGATGCACCTCAGATTATTATGATGACCAATGGAACTGAGAGAGCTTAAAATAAATCCACCAGTCTCTTTTTAGGTGTCCTACTTAACATCAGATTTCCCATGTTATAAAAATTACAATCAAAACATGTTAGTTTGTATCAGTTCTGTGACTCCACATCAAAATTACACCAAAACATCAACAAGGTTAAGGATACAAACAATAGATTTTTCTCTTCTGAAGAGCAGGAGGGTTGCCTGATTTTGTTGCATGCACAATAACCATAAAACTTTACAATCTAAATAATAATAATAATAAAAAACTTATCTGCAAACCCATAAATGGACAAAATGGAGCACACATTGCTGTTCTAAACTATTAACAACCCTTGAACATTTTGACATTTGCCACATACTTCTTATTAAAACCTGTTGACAGCTTCCAGAAGTCATTGGTACAATAATTCAGTCTCAGTATAAATAGCACCTCAGACATTCATGAAAGAACAGCATCATGAAAGCCAGGTAACTCAGCAGACACCTCAGAGAAACTTTTCTGGAGAGGTTCAAGGTCCATTTAGGGTTTGAATTTATGTTTGTGGTTTATTGCTGCAACAACCCACAACTGAAAGAGGAGCACAGTAAGCAAACAGAACACATATACTATCAATACCACAATCAAGTAAAAATGAATCAGAGGTACAAGCGAATTGTTTCCTGCCTAATTAGAATCCAAATACAGTCATAGAGCCGAAATACAGTGAGGTGTGTAAGAGAAACGGCAGCTCTGACCAAGGAGAAGTACGGTTCAACCTGAGCAAGCAGTTGGACCTAGAGCAGCTGTAGGGTGGGCCATCTGTGCAGGAGAATAAAGGGGATGAGGCATTGCCCAAGGTTGGCGCTCTTCTTCTTCTCACTGCTATATTTAACTACCCCGAAGCACAGCGATCCATCAACAGGAACCATGCAGAGGCTTTTCCTGGGAACAGCCTCTGCTCCGAACTGGTAATTGGACGCCATTAAAAAAAATAAAACAAAAGCTTGCATTAACACTAGAAACTTCAAAGGCCAATCCGCTCACACGTGCCACGAGACCCAGGTGTAAACTGAAATGACCTCCTGGGGAAACAACTAAACTTTAAACTAAGAAACCATTTAAAAAAAATAGTTTTGAACATAAATTATGGAGACACTCAACAAATGTGATTGAATTCTAAAAAAGCAGGAGTAGGTTTGTAACTGAGACATAAATCATGCCAAACATTGTTTAAGCAAAACAAAACTAAATGAGCAACCTTTAAATCTATCTGAATGAGGCAAAATGCAAACCATGTTGCATTCTGGAACCAGAAATTGTTTCAAGTTAAATTAAAGTAATTATTATTTTGTCATTTCATCAACTAGACTGAACTGATTTCAGCAGCTCTGCAAGGTAAATGTGCTCAACATTCACACTGTGATCAAAGTAACTGTTTTTAAAGTACATTTAAACAAGAAATATACAGTATTTGACACTACTGAGGGTGATTGATTTTGCCATCAAAATTCAAACGTTTTCCAACAAAAGTCATGACATAAAGAAATTTTTAAATTGGATTTCACTAATACTAAAAATCCCTCCTAAAGAATGATGCAGATTATTTTTATTTTAATCTCTACTACAACACAGCGGCTACAATTTGTGTCCCATTTATTTGTGTGCAGATTGGTCTTTCACATCAGCAGGGAATTAGGCTATTTCAATATTTAAATTCATTTTTTTCCCCCCAGGTCATGTATTTATATCCTGCATAGAGAAACATGAGAGAAGAAGCTGGTATTTTTGCTCTCATAAAACATTTGTGTGAAACTATAAAGTTCCCACATCCTAGTTCCTGTTTGGACAGACTGACCTATAACCTTCTTCCCCAGAATGCAGCTGCAAAAAGAGAACAGCTCTACTACTTCTGCTCATGTGATGGATATGAAAATTACTACAGTACCTTCCAAAATATCCGCGTCAACTGAATGTCTTGCACTTTTCTTCTCAGTACAACCATAAACCTCAAGCAGCCTCAACCTCAAATCTTGAGTAGACCATAGCCTTTTAAAGTGATATAAAAGAGTCCACATAGGTAATACAACAATTCTATAAATCCAGCAAAACTAACAGGTTCGTTGGAGAACATTAAAGAACAAACATGATTATAAAGGATTAAGGAAACAGCAGAAGGGGAAGGATAAAATTGTGAAGTTTAAAGAAGCATTTCAGCCCCGTTCAGACAATCATGTAGGAATAGAAGGCGTGTGCCACATGGTAACTCTAGTGGAGCTGCACAGATCTACATCTCAGGTTGAAGTAACAGAACACATCGCTCCCCATGCTCAAACACAGGTAGTTTAGTTCCTACAATCAACTCTAAATGAGCTTTTGGTTCTTTATTTCACTATGGATCCTGTTTTCATGTGTTTGCTCCCAAAACCAAAGAGCTGGAACTGCAGAATCGTGTCCTAAAATTCAAGCATTATCACGAGTTTTTAACTGGACTGGATGTTTTGTGTCTGTGTGCTGTTTTAAATCCAAGTCTCTGATGACTTATTGGTTTCAGTTATTTTAATCTTTTATTTGCACATTTCTTTTTAAGCCTTCTTCTGTTTTATGAAATATGTTGCATGAATAATATTGACTTGACAGGTCATTCATTGGTCATTCACGGTTCTAGTTTCCATGACAATGAAAGAAGAAAAATGTTAGTTTTTTTTTTTAGGAAAGTGATGAACAGTTTCATTTGCACAAGCCATAATGGAATGGTTTAGATCCAAGCATATCCATGTTTTTTTCTTTGTTTTTCTTATTTTTTTACAGACATAATCCTATTGGAAATCTGCGTCAATATTGAAAAAAAGTGTTGTTTAAATGTGCTCTCTATCTAATTGTACAGAGCTTCACCTATTTTACAAAGATTATGGAAGAAGTTATTGACACTTTGCATTGGTCTGTAACATAAAATCTCAGTAAAATACACTGATGATTCAAGTTGCTACTATAAGATTATTAACACTATATTTAAATTCATTGTAGCTTGGTTTTAACAATTATTATTATTTCAACTGTTATTATTAATACTACAGGACATTCTTATGGCTGTAATGTTACACTAACAGTAAGAGAGTGTTACTCTACTGTACATGAAACACACCAATCTGACCTGACAAAACCCATTACTATTAATGAGCTTATGTAACTCAAAAGATTTAATTCTGTCATGGTGTCCTGAGCAGGCTGGGAGGTTGCAGTGCGATAGCCACTGATAGACCTAAAATCTGCAAATGAACCTGTTTTAGACAGAGATGGGTAGAGCCATGCTGGGGTGGATAACCTGAGCTGGCTAAATTAAGCACAGAAGTATCTCTGTAACAAGGAGACGAGCAGCGAGGGTAATATATCCTGAAACAGAACACCTTTCTATTATCTCAGTGTCCTGTACTGCTGTAGTTTATAGTGGCAGTGAAGTGGAAATCCATGCATGCGCGTCTCGGCGCAGATGCAGGTTAATTAGTGCTCTCCCATTCTGTTGTACTGAGATAAGAGCCCACAAATCCTCTTAAGAGACACACACACCTTCTGAGTGACACACAAAGCATGTGGCATTCTGGGACAAATGGGTTATTATGAACTTGTCCAGAGACATCCGCTCATCCCATTCTGCTTAAATTACTTTCTATATATATGGTCTACATCTTCCATTGTCCTGGAATTTGCTGCATGTTTGCCTCACAAAGTAAAAAAAAAAAAAAAAAGGTATTTTAGTTTGCTTTCTGTGACAAGTGTTGATTTAAAAACAACATGAGAAACAAGACAGACTTTTAGGAAGGATACAGTTCTTTTCAGTGATGAACAGTTCAGCAATCTGTGAAGTATAGAAAAAACAACCAACAAACACGGTTAAGTATTGAATATTCAATTTTCAACAATTTTACGATTTATGCCGTTTGCAGACGACAGAGTTATATTTTGTTGTAAGGGCTTCTCACTACGTCCTACACTACCCCTGTCCCCACCGTTGCCCCAAAAAATAGGACAATCGGGTGGTTTTATAAATTTACTTTATGTAAAGTAAAACACAATTTCTTGTTCTTGGTCATTCTAGTGTAACTCTAAATTCAAACTTTTGAAACATGTTTTTTTTTTTTTTTTTTTTCAGGATGTTTGAAATCAAATGTTCTCATGTAAATATCAATATACACACCGGGAGTCACTTATACATTTTGGAAGATAAAAAAAAATATTGAAAAATTCTGCTGCATCAGCATTACAGCTTACTCAAAGTAATATCTTTACCAGGTGTTTTTACAGAACTGTAGTAGAAGTGTGATTCAAATATCCCAACAACAATATTATTTGATCTCATCCTGTGATATGCAGATTCTTCACTCACTGCATTCTTGAAACTGAAGTTGATGGCATAAGTTACTTTTTAATTAATTTGGCGAGTAATAATCTGAATGCACTCATGAATTACTGACATTTAATTCCCGGTAAGTCAGTTGACCCTTGACTTAAAAAGTAAGATGAGAAAATGACTATAGGAAAATGTATACACCTCATCCTGACACAGCAGAAGAATGTGGATCCCACACCTTTGACTCTAATATATAGGATAGTACTGCATACACTTCAAAAATGTTTAGTTGTAGGCAGGTCTGGTCAACATCATGCTGTGTGTTGTAAAGCTCTGGAATGGAGCCAGTGTTTTGACTTAAGGCACATTCCTTTATGCACTACAACAGGGGAAGAAATTACAGCTTTGCTATTGTGAAACAAATAACCTGTAAAACACCCTGAAATGTAATCAGCTAAAAGTTGATAAAGTACAAAAACATAATTCTCCTAACATACAAAGAAGACTGTCACTGGACACCTGCTTATCATTCAGCAGCATTCCGGATGGGATGAAGGGGATCTTCCAGAGTCAGCAAGTAAGCACACAACAGCCTGCTCTGTTAAACTCGACATTGGTGCTAAAGATATCAAGGTTAAACATGGCCATTACCGTGGGGTAAGATAACATTATCTATACATAAAGTGATGCAAATATGTCTGCACAGCTGAGCAAACATATGATCCTGCGAGGAGAAAGCTGTACTTGTGCGTGTCCCGCTCCCATCCAGCTCACCTGGTGCAGGCAGTTGGGCAGAGAGGTGAAGCTCTGTACATGGGTCAGTCCCAGAAGACAGCTGAGGAAGCAGTGGAGGGCGGCCTGGTACTCCCCCTGCTGCTGGAGCTGCTGTCCCAGCTCAAACAGGCCCTCCCTCCCCCCGTTCAGCATCCCCAGTCCCAGCCAAAGTCAAAGCTGCCTCCCATCAGAGCTCTCACTGGCCGACGATGAGCTTCTTTCACTTCTGCAGCGAAGCACCACAGGAAGAAGAGCACAGTGGGGGAAATGTTTTTTTTTGTTTGTTTGTTTTTTTTTTAAAGAGTGTTGGCAGATAAACAAACAGAGAAGCTGTTGAAGGAAGCCTGCTGTCTGTCCCGCCCGTGCTCACTAAGTCAAGGACAGGTGGTAAGGAGCAGTGTGAGGTAGTGCCGGCGTCTCACACAGAAAAGATCCATTCTCCTCCCTCCTCTCAGGCTGCACCAGGAAAGGAGGACAGAGGAAGTTGGAGAGCGTTTGCTGTGCGAGTGGCAGCGCTCTGAGCCAATCTCTGCTCTGATTTGACGCGGTAGCTCCACCAGTGTGCCGAGTGTTTCTCCAATCCCTGAGCAGGGGACAGAAGGATGAGCAAAGTGCCTAAGGGAAGTCTTCGTTCGTCTGTAACCTGGTCACATGTTGTGAAAGAACAAACTTTCTTTTCTCTTCTGGAGTTTTTTTTATGTGGTAGACAAACACAAACCTGTGTATTCTGGATTGATGTAATCTCAGAACAGACCAACAGATCCACAAAAAAAAAAAGAGTACAAAAAACAGGTCAGAGATAAAGCAGCGTGGACATTTAAAGAAGGGTCTTACATCTGAAAAAGGCAATAATCTGGTACGACCGCCAGCCTACAAGGCCACCAAACTGACAAACTTTGCTTGGAGACCAATAAGAAGAGAAGCTACAGAGAACAGGTGAGCTGAGCAATCCACATAATCAGCTTCATGGAGGAGTAGCAAAAAGAAAGAAAAAGTCACAAAATGTCCCCTCTGCAGTTAGCCACAATACTTAAAGGGGGCACATAAAACAAGTGTCCTCTTCAGATAAGATCACCTTTTTCACCTCAACTTAAAATGCAATCTGTCACAATAAACTACCCATCACCTACATGGTGGTGGCAGCATCATGCTGTGCAAATGTTATTTTTTTAGCATGAATGGGGAAGCTGCTGGGAGTTGACATGAAGGAGGAAATAAATACAGGACAATCCGGAAAGAAAACCTGTTGGGGCTGCAGAAGACCTGGAACCGGGGCAAAGATTTATCTATTAGCAAAAATAACCCATTCCAACAATCATCCGAAACATACAGCCAGAGTTTTAAGGGAATGGCATCAATAAGAACATATTTATTAGAATGACTCAGTTAAAGCCCAGATGTCAGAGTAATTGAGGACCTCTGGTAACACGTCAACGTTTCTATTCAGAGATGCATTTCATTCCTTAACCAATCCACAGCATGAGAAGGGTGGAGTAAAGTACTGATTTTAAAAAAAAAAACTAAAGAATTAATGGTTTTAATTTATTTTCACAATCACACACTACTTGGTGGAAAATGATCAACTAGAGTTCAAATAAAAATAATGGAGATATGTGAAAGTGCATGTGATAAAATCTAAAGGAGTATGCCTACATTAGTGAGATATAGGATCTAAGCTTTGCAAAAAGCTCAAACTGCTCCATCCTCCCACAAAGCGTCAGCTCTGTGCATTTGAAATCTCACTGCCTTTTTAATTATTTATAAACAGGAGTGGAATAAGGATTTGAATGCATGCAAGTATGTACACCGTCATTTTCAACGATTAAAGCAAACAGCAGCAGCTGCAAACACAGAGTGATTAAACAGCCCCTTTTCTGCATGTGTGCAAGAAAATAAACTCAGGTCAAACAACAAAAGCAAATATTTATTCAAGAGGCCTGCCTCTGCTGGATGTTTGCTCACTGCCTTTTATGGTTATCTGCACTGTTGTGAGTCCATTATGTATTCAGAAAACAGCAGAAGAGCAGAAACCAGAGGAAGTTTGGAGAGGAAATCAAATTATTACACCTGGTCTGCTAAGTAATCCAGATTTCCATGAATGGGTCTTAACTGTGAGAGCAGCCTTTCCTGCTCCATTCAGAAGCAAGCTACTTAGTTTGGAACCTATAAACGAGGTAACACAAAGCAAATGAGAAGAGTCTGTCTCCATTAGTGTCCAATACACAGAAAGAGCGAAAAAAAAAAAAAAAAAAAGACGACGACAGATGGGAGGTTACAGGGCGTTAGATCTGAACTTCAGGGTCCAGCACAGTGATTTGTGAACAGTCCTTATTTTGGAGGAACAGCACCAGCAGAGGAAATTGATTATGCTGATGCAGGCCAACTCATTCCCCCCAGACAGTTTATTGTACTCACTTTACTGTCCGGTCAATGCAGTTGAGTCAGAATGCAGTGAGAGGGAAAATAAACCTTTCAATGTAATGCAGTTGGAAGCTCTCTGTAGGACTCTCAGCGCTCAACTCTAATGGTGAAAATGATCGCAGACAAGTCCAACTTAAAGGACCGGGGCCCTTGGAGGATCATTTTAGCAGAAGTTGGAATATATGGAGGAAGTTCACTAATAACATCTCAATTAGTCTATACCAGATGTCACCAGAGGGATACATGCAAGTTTCCTTTCATTGTTTTATCTTGATTAAATAATACTTTCCAACAAAACAGCAAAACAAATACACGAACTGATCACAATGTGTTTTTCTTTGAGTTTCATTCTACAGAAAAGTCTGGCTCATAGCTTTGTATTTATAGATATATGTGTTCTCTAAAAAATACAGACATGTTTGTTTGTTTTTTTTTTTACAGCAAAGCAAACAAAAAAATCTATATTTATTCAGTAAGAGTAACTTCAGCAGAAGTATTTGCCACTGTTCATATCAGAAACTCGATAAACCTTCAAGCACTCTGAGAATTGGAATTTTACGTCTTTATTTTCTAACCCACTTCCACTTGGCTATATTTGCTTACGTCGTGCTCCAAACTAACTTTACGTCCTTGTGCAGGGAATCTTTCTGACAATGATGCTGACTGATGCTCACTGTTCTGCAGGTCAAGAAGGGAAACCTACCTGTAATTGGAATATTGATCGTCTGTCCTGTGGAGTTGGTGGAAAAATACATCAGAATAATCAGCAAACATATCACACATTCACACGGAGGAGCCGATACATCAGGCTAATGTAAATGAATAAGGAGCAGAGAGAATGCAGAGGAGAGAAAGTGTCTCATTCACACCCGGTTATTGCCGAGCTGTAAATTTCATTATATTAAATCACTGTTGATGTGTTGTGTAAAATCCATTTACTGTGGTGTACCTATCAAGTTGCTGTAAATATAACAATACATTCTCGGCATGATGCTAAATATTCAAATTTTATTATGAGGTATCGGGTCTAAGAGCTTGATGTGTTTACATGTTCGTGCCTCACCCCGTTACAAGGCTAAAGTTTATATCTCATGAAACATTTGTTAGAACACATTTCCCAGCAGGTTTTGCAGAGAAACATTTGCTCTTCTGCGCAGAGTCGTCCTGTGACACTGCGCATGGCCCTACATCAGCATATACTATTTATATTTACTGCACTGTGCAGATATACGGCCACTCTGTGCAATATTTCTACAGCCGAGGGGTCTCCGATCGGTGCCCTTTGTTCTGCGTGAGTGACAGCAGCTGAATTCCAAATGTCATCACAATAAGAAAACACACTGATTTTTCTTTTTGTCATAAATCTTCCTGGAGGACCTAAAAGTAAGAAAGTTCACAGAATGCAATGTCAGATATTGGCTTCTTTAAACTACATAGTAATTTTATGAATACTCTGCCGGTCTTGATGCCTTCAGTCTTTTCCTTTTTTGAGTTGCAATCTCTTCCTTGAACAGCAGCAACCCTCTAAGATTCAAGCTCTGGTGGTTTAATAGGCTTGGTCTTGGCACCCCTCCCAGCTACTGAGAGCAAGTTTACGGCCTCCATGTAATCAGCAGTAAATGCTGCTGCCATCTGTCTCTTTTCATTCAATTATCTGACCCACTGACTTTTACTGACAAATGCTGTCCAGGTAAACACAGAACTGCAAAGCCCTCAGCCAAAAAATTTTGACGCATCTATAAGTCTTCTGACTCGCCAGGTTCTCTTGATGGTCCAGTCAAATTTCAGCACTACTTTGCATCTTGTATCTATGAGCAGCACATTCAAAGACCTGAGAATATATTGTTTTATTCTCACCACTGTTAAAGGAGGAGACATAAATAGTCCTGAAGAGTTTTATGGAAATGTCCACTTATATGGATTTATGAGGATTCATGTCAGTCATTCTGAGTCAAAATCAATGTGTTAAAAAATGTTAAACAGAAAGCTTCACACAGCATTCTTGTACAGCTCGATATCTTTTGCTCTACTCTTGCACCCCCTAGTGGCAGATTGGAGGATGTTACAAAAAAAGGGTTTGCTTTGTTTTCACTGAGTGCCAAAATCACCTTAAACTTTTCCACACTCCTAGTGATGCAGGGTTCTATGGAGAGCCATTTCTTTGAGATAAATATGAAGATAATGAAAATGCTGCACGGTTTTCAAGATTTTATTTTATTTTTTTTCAAAACCAGAAATCTGAACTAACCTTCCCAAGTCTGTACTTTCAAGAACCACCTTTTGCTGCAGATACCAATCCAATTCTCCTAGGATATGGATACCTTTGGTAAGGAGAGTGAATGCAAATAAAAATAAATTTTTGCACTTTATCTGGCAAAAGTCCTGAAAACCATGTATCGTTTCCTTCAGTTCACAGTTACACCCAACTTTGTGTTGGTTTCAACCACAGTCCTAATAAAATGTTGAAGTTTGTGGTTAGAATTAAGTAATAATAATAACTTGAAAAAAAGACATTGGATTCCCAAACTAAGCTGATTAATAGTTAATGGCTATTCCAATTCACTCTGTATATAATTTATAACTGCATCATAGCTTGAATATATGTACTATTTTCAACAAACAAGAAGTTTTCCCAAAACGGCTAACTGAATATTAAATAGTGTTGGAGGTTTAAGCTCACATTTTAGAGCTCACTCTTTTTTTTTCAATTTAGAGAGTTCAGAGCCATCTGCTAGCAGAAAATAATGTGAAGGTTTGTTGTCTCTTTGTGGGAGGTAAATTGACGGAAAACAGCGGTGTCGGAAAACAGATTTTTTTTTCTCTCACTTCATTAATTTGACCAATCTAACATTAAATCGGATGTGACTGCTGACTGAGATTGTCTAACTCCTGCTTCTTCTATTTGATGAAACTTTCAAAGTCATGTTTCGCATGTAAACAGTTTTCATCATCATCACTGCTCTTTAAGCCATGATGTCAGAGCATGAGACAGGAGTGCCAACAGTGATGCAGCTCACTCATCCCAAGATATAATGAGTCAGACATTTACAGGATATCTGTCCCTTCTCGCACACATCTTACTTTTAAAGCACAATCATTTAGGCTGAAAGGCCGAGCTGCTTACGGCATCATGAACAGCAGGAGCTTGATTTTTTTGTTCGATACAACTCTGAACATATTCAGAGTCATGCTGAGCTCCCCGTTTCTCATTTGGAGGAGACAAAGTGAAAATCAGCACACATGAGGTTACCATGCCAACTGGCATCAGCCTATTCAAGGGGTTTTCTAGTTGTTCAACAGGCCACTGGACTAATATCTGAGTGAAATTCAAAATAGACAAGAGAAAACGAACAAAGAAAGGGAAACCTGCAGTCCCGATGGCCAGTTTTGTTGTTAGCTTGTCATTGGGGGAAATTTTTCACACGGTTTGCTCAAAACGAGGGATTTGTATGTTCCACTGCATATGTGTGTGTGTTGACAACATTCAAAATCATATGTTAGGCCGATCAGCTGCTCTCAAGCACATGAAGGAGGTTTTGTGAGCAAAGTGATGAGCTGACAATCTGTTCAGGGTTTCCTCCACCTGAACCTTGGTGATGAGAGCCAGTTTTACCCCTTTGAGTTCTTCACGGCAGCTCCAAGACTTCAGGTGTTTCTTATCCGAGTTACTGAAAGGACAGAATAGTAAAAACTCAGCCTTCTGTGAGGTGAAATAATTCTTATTGAACTGTGACTTCATGTTTCCCCTTTTTGGATCTCAGAAAAATAATGTAACTTGAAATTATGCATGGGTCAGCGTGGCCTTTCAAAATATGAGAACCATCAGAAAAAAAAATATCCTTGCAACTTTGCAAAGACAGGCTGGCAAAGACAATGAATGGGTGGATCTCTGTTGCAGCTACTAATCAATGTATTATTTTTTTTATTTGTGGGTAAAATATTTATTTTATTAAACTTTAGAAAAAATGGGTGAACATCTGTTAAACTGAGTATATATATTTTTGTCACTTTTGCTGTAAAATAGCCTAAGCATTTAGTTCATACAAAATAGTAAATGTGCCTGCAGTCATCTGTTTAATACAACAGAGCTTGTTTAAATTAGCTTACCTAATCGGTGAATATGTGGAAAAAACAGCTCTTATTCAAACCCTCATCAGATTTTCATAAGCATCAGGACACATTTATTCAGATTTTAATTAGTTTATTTAGTTTTACATCACATATAGGCTGTTTTATCTCTCCTCCTGTTTTATCTTTTGTGTTTTTTTATGTATTATAATTTGCAAAACACTTAGATAAAGGGCAAAAAAGTTCACATAATAAGGCACTTGAACATAAAAAAGTTTTTTTGACATAATCCCAGGATGTTTTTATCATTCTGTGTCTGTAGCTGAATACCTAGAAACTCGATATTTTTACAAGTCTTTGTAGCTAAAAGAACAAGTTTGAAATCATCCTGCAACTTTGAGAAAAATGACACTCAAATTGTATTTTTATTAATTAATAAAAATATTTTAGTCCCCAGGCCTTACATTAAACACAGAGGTGTGCATTTAGTCAAGTCAAGCACCAACATGACAACTCCATCTCTGTGTTCCTGTTTGAGGGATTTTAGCTCGTGTTCAGGCTCATTACTCTTTGGTAGACTTTATTCTTTTATGTCAGCTCTTTATAGCATCAGGTATGAACAAGTGGATGGGAGAGGAAGGCACAGTTTTGTGCAAATTACTTCAGATGATATATATATCTGTGCAGGCTTTGGTAAGCAGTAGAAAGTCATATTGGCACTCCAGTGTCTGTTGCTGCTTCTAAGGGGTCTTTGTAGTGAGAGGAGTGTTTTAATTTGCCGCCCTAGCAACTCTATTAGCAGTTCTCTGGGAAGCTATCATCCCTGGATATCTTTAATAAAAAACCCTACAACATCATTTAGCCACTGAGGGATATAGTTCAACTCAGCTTATCGGCCCCAGCCAAGTTTCATTTACTGTTCGTGGTTTGCTTGGAGTCGAAGCTTTCATTTAAAGTGCAGTGTTGTCTAATTTAAATTTGATTTGTCATTATAAGCATCAGCTGCGAAACTTAACTGTTAAATTCCAAGTCTTAGCAATATTGTATTATATATAAAATCAGTAAGCAGAACCACTTCATGCTATAAAGTAGGTTACATCCACAAAGATCAATATGAAAAACATCAATTTAAAGAGATCAAACTTCTGTTGTGATAAAAGCTGCAAGTCTCTTGGATTCACACATCTACAGGCCTAAATCTTTGTTCATCCTTCTCTGCAAAATAACCAAAATGAATAGAAAACATCCACAAATATCAAAGTTTTGACATAGATTCACAATTGTATTTAGGTCTTTGTACTTTGAATAAGTACAATGATTCCATTGTAGGTTTGGGCTGTATGCTTAAGGTTATTGTCCTGTTGGAGGTGAACGTCGATCCTTGTCTTTTAGAATCATTAGCATGTTTTCTTCTAGGATTTACCTGCATTTAGAAATAAAGCACACTAAATTTTGTGGTTGTAATGTGACAAAATGCGGAAGAGTTGAAGGGATACATACAACTTCGCAACACACTGTAAAGAGATATCTTCTGGATATCCATCATTTGTCCAAAGAAATATACAAATGAGAGAGATTTGTAGAGGTGAAATGTTTTTGAATTGCGATATGTTGCACTTAATGATCATACAATGTCTTCATTCTAAGTAAAACGCACAAACATCTAACAGGTTTGAAGGTGTACCTGTGGTTAAATAAAAGGCGAAGTCGTCTCACGTTGGCTGACCCGCTGATTTGATCATGACTCTTTCTTGATTCCACCGCCTCAGGAGAACTTATGGTCAGCGTCACGGTCATTCAACCGCTGATCTGGGCTTCACAGACACACAGCTCACGATTACTCAATCTGTTTAGATTACTCCCATGACCAGCAGGGAGTGACCACACACTAAAAATGTTTACGACATTAATCGCACCCCAAGAGGAGCTTTTCTCAAATGTGTTTTTATTGTGGTTCGTTCAAAATTGAAAAAAAAAAAAAAAAAAAAAAAAAAGGGGAGCATTAAAATTTAATTGGTTGGAAAATTTGGTCGTTTTGTTTTTTGTGGCGTGGCAGTTTGCTGCTAATGCACTCAATTCTGGAGATTTCTAGTCGTTTTACATGTGAGTGGTTTAGAGAGCGTCAAGGAAATTGGCTCATCACTCAATAAGAGCTGTGAGACCTCTGTTGATGACATTTCCATTAACAACAGGATATAATATGTTTATAGATCCCTGCTTTCTGGACCTTTTAATTCCTCCCTTTGCAACACAGTTTCTAATGTAGGCATGGGGGTGTGGATGGTGGACTTTATGGATTAGCTATACAGGGAATCTATAGGCAGTAAATTGTGCTGCCAATGCATATTAAAGTGAGTGGTATGGAGAACTGCATCTCATGTTGACTTACAGAACAAAAAGCTGGCATGAAGAAATAAATTGCAATTAAAATTTTACAAATGAAGATATTTTCAAATAATCAAATAAACTAAGCATATAAGTGGATTTTCTGAATTTATGAAGAAACAGGAAGGCAGCTGTTGCAGCAGGACTTCCTGTTCAGTGGCGTTTTCAAGCAGGTCCATAAATTATGTGCATCTGATTTAACCTTTGTTGACAAAGTCCACTTACAGCATGTATTTCAGTTGCAAGACCATGAAAAATAAATGCTTTTTCCATGGTACAAAGATTTGTAAATGTTTCATGACCTCTCCGTCTTATTGTTCTAAAGTCAGGATTGCATGTAAACTTGGTGTCTCGGGAGCAGAGAAACAAACAACAGTTTTGTTCATTGACACGACACGACTTAAAGCAACTGTACTGACTTACATCAATGATTTAATATTAGAAGAAAATGTCTCTGAAATACAGATGTGGACAGATTTGTTGGTAAACATGTGTGGAAAGTTTTGTGTTGCAGTTGCTTAATCAAACACCTAACCAGATTATATCTCTGACCTGAAACAGCGATAGAGCTGTACTAGATCATGAGGGATTAGAAGGTGTTACTGATTTGCCAAAGCTGCAGAAGGTAACTTTAAAAATATGTTTTATTTGCATATTTCTTAAAATTGTCACTATATCTTGGCAGTGTAACATGAGATAAGGAATCTGTGAAAAAAATCTACCTCATCTATCTCCTCCCAGTGACCTACTGCAACCTGTAGAAATCGCAAACTAAAGACAGATGCAGTAAGGTTTTTAACACATCTTTACCTAGGGTGCAAGTAACTATGGTGTTTATGCTTTGAAATGTAAAAACACGTATACGGAGCGTAATAATTGCACATTTTTCAAAATAAAGACATTTGACAAAGCATTTGTTCTCAACTCTCTGATTTGTTACTACTTCAAAAGAAAAAAGAAAGGGTTGTACATCTGAGGAAGCTTCCACAGTGATGATTACACAATAATAATTGCTGTTGTCACCGCCAGCCAAGAACCGCTGCTCCATAAACTGTTTATTTACGAAGTCATCAACCTGCGGACAATTTCATCATGGGAAATAAACTATCAGGGTCACGTCCTTCACTCGTGAAATATGCTGTCTTGTCTGTGAGGTGGCACGTTAATAAAACATCCTGGCAGAGGGGCATAAAACTCAAGTATTAGGTGTACACGCGCGCACAAAACCGCTCTAACAAGGTTTTAGACCAGATTTGGCTCCAGATAAACCGACAAAATGAGAAGCTTATTGTGACATTGGAGTTCACCTAATTAATAGAATCCAACAGGGGATTGTGGCTCTGACATAATTTAGATTTTCATTTGTTTGATGTGAAATTGGAACTCTCAAAGGACACATTCTGTACACAAAGAGCTCCGGTTTGCTGTAAGATCTGAAGGAGCAAAGATTAATATTAGAGTCTTGTATGAAAAAGACAAATCTTGCTTTTTAAATTGCATAAAAACTAAATAAAGCAAACATTTTATTGTGACAAAGGATAGATTTAATTTATAAAGCACCAGAATTATATAAATAGCTTTTTTTTTTCTTTTTACCCTGCACTAACTTCTTAGAGTGTAAAATCTTTGGATTTTACATTAAAACAAAATTACAGCATAATTGTTTTTTGGTGAGATAAATCAAGACCTTTATTCACAAGAGTAAGGCAGCAGTAATTGGTACGCTGATTTATGGCACGTCTTCTTGTTTCTGCTGATAATTGAGCTGAATCTAAGCCGCGCTCCCCGTCGAACAGCACGCAAACGCACCTTTTTAAAAAATGGGGTTTTAACTCTTTTCATCTGGCTGTGACGCCCGTAAAGCATGTCCGCTGAGGATGTCGCGTGTGGGGTCGGCCGCTCTCATGGGAAATCTAGGAGTTTGTTTGGCAGGAAACAGGAGGCGTAAACAAATGGAAGGCAGTGCAGGATTTACAGCTTCCTGATGCATACATCTCTGCGGTGGGACAATCCCACCTGCTCAGCCATGGCTCATTCTGACAGGCACCTGAGAGCGTGCTGAGCCTGTAAGTATCGAGATGGACTACTGCTCTTTTGTTATACAATAGACAAGCAAAATGTACTAAAACTGGGAAACACCGTATAAACGGTAAACTGTTTGGTGGAAAAACATCTGATGCCTTGGAAATCACTTTTAGTGGATTTTTGCCTGCTATAAATGTGAAATACACACCCGTAGCTACCCTATAGCTAATTTATATTTTATAACTCTGCTGAGGATAAAAGGTAACCTAATACGAATGTGTAAAACTGATTCTTATCCTGGTCTCACTAGACATAAACTTTTAAAAATTTCTCATTTTGACACATTGCAACCATAAACCTCAATCTACAGATGAACACAAAGCAGAGAATAAATGTAAAGACAGAGATTTTTACAGTGCTAACTAGAAACAGCCAATAAGAGCCAGGAGGAGGGTCTTAACTCTGTCAATCAAGCCCATGTGCGCGCTGATCACCTGTCCTCCCTCTGCAACGCAACAGCTTCTCCCCGTCAGCAGAGGCTGTTGTGAACACTACAGCTAGCTGGCATTAGAGTTTTTCCATAGTATTTTTCCTGTAGCAGTGTAACATTTAGCATCACGTTCACAAGGTTGATTGACAGTGCTAAGACGCTCCTCCTGGCTCTGATTGGTTGTTTTTGGCCAAGAGCGGTGCATTTCTTCAGGCAGCAATACCAGCACAGGGAGAAAAATAAATCCTGTTTTAAATGTCCAAGTCAAAGTCCAGATCTAAATCCTAAGAGCTGATGTTCACAGATGCTCTTTATCTAGTCTGAAAGAACCTTAGTTCCAAAATAAATCCAAGTTATTTAGTACCTTCTTAAGAAATCTCAGTAAAAACACATAGAAGTTTATATGAGTACTTTAACAAGAAACTAACTCCTGAGTTCCTTAAGGACACCTACTGTATACTGAAGCTGCAGATGTGAAAAGAGAGGTCAGGTGCTGTCTCAGATGGATGAATGTATACCTACAATTGGCTTTTATTTTTGCAGCCCACATTTTATATGAAACATTCTTCATGAATATTTATTTTCTTTTAAAAATCAGGGGTAGTCAAGAAATTTGCTCCACATTTATTTTACTTAACCTTTACATTCTAAAGGCCAGCACTGATTGTGCAAACAATTTCTCACGAAAAGAAAGACATAAACCATTTAGGCATAATGCATAACACGCATAAGGACTGTGTATTACATTAGTATGCCACTGCTGATGTGCGCATATTTTTGTTTTACTGCATGCCCCCCTGACAATAAAGATGGGTAATTGTATTAGATATAAAATAGTAAGGCTGTGTTTAACTGTGATCTAATAAAAACTAAAATTCATCAAACGCTTGACAGTCTCCCCTCTAGGAGAAGTGCACTGGGCATACTGTAAAAAAAAAAAAAAAAAAATCTACGGTAATTATCTCGCAATATCGGTTTTATTACAGGAGGATGTATTCCAGGCAAATGCTGACTTTTGTTATCTTTTCACCTTTCATTGAACAGACAGAACCAGCTGAACACCAATCAAGACTCTCTCTACATCACATTTGTTGATTGTAAAACACAGAAAAAAACAGACAACAATGTGAAAAAGTTTCAAGTTGCCACTGTAGCTAATTATTGTGGGTAAGCATGCAGGAGGAATGTTTGAACATAGTCAACGGATAACAGTGGATGATTTGAACCACGGTAAAAACATATTTTCACAATTGAGAAACTTTGAGTAATCACCTACATTTATTCCAGTTGACTCTGCTAAAGTCACATATGTTCACAAAGTGGTAAGGACTCTGCTATGTTGGTTCCATTGTTTTAGGCCACTTTTCCCCCTTGAAGTCAAGAGTCTTATTGTCCCATAACCTGGATCAAAAAGTGCTTCAGACAAAGACTCTATTTTGGGGAATAGCTCAGGAGGAATCCGTCCACTTGACCTATTTACTTTTCACAAAGCTCATCTGCTTTACATGTGTAGAAGATCTTTAGGGAAAGTAATCATGATACATTTTTAAATGCGCCAGGAAAAAAAAAAAAAAGTCTTTTGTTTTAAAAATCGACAGTGCCTTATAAACATCTTAGAGGTTTGGCACCAAATGCGTAGGAACAGTACGTTGTTTCCTAAAGCCACACATTCATTTTTCCAGTCCGATGTAATCTTATATATGTCATTTCTTGATTTCCTACTTACACTTTTTAGTATTGCAAAAGCACATCTCTGAAATGCTCTCACTTTCTAAATTGCCAGCTTTAACTGACATCCAGTAATGTCATTTTTAAATTGAATCTTAAGGGACCGGAAAGGGTTAACCCTGCGGGGCATATGAAGTGCAGCACGGCTAAAAGCAGTGTGGCAGTGCAGTTCAGTGGGGCATTAGGCCTGTCATAATTGCATCCACTGTCTGAGGTCAGAAAAGGCCAGCAAATATTGCAGCAAATGTGTATCACTGATGAAACCATGCGGAGTGAGAGGAGCCCATTACTGCAAGTCTCAGACAAGAGTGAAAAATGAAATGGCTTTTCAAAAAACTGGGCTGGTGTAACATTTCGGCAGCATAGTGGTGGAGTAACTGTGTCAGGAGGAGAGTGGAGGGGAGTTGGAGGGGAAGTGAGCAGCTCAACAGGCTCAGCCAAGATGGAATGATATGAGAGCAAGGTGTAATTTCCTGGGAGTCCCCCCAGAGAATCCCAGCTTCTGGTTGGGAATTGTCACAAATTGCAGATGCACTGCACAGACACACCCACACAAAGAAACGGATATCTGGAGTTATCCCTCTTCCTCTTGTTATTATTATTATTTTTTTTATTTATCACGGGCAGTAACTAGCTTCAACAGAAGCTACAGCTGCTGGTGAAGAGGAATAGGGCTAATAAAACAAATTGAGTTGCAAATAAGTTATCTGGTGAGTTCAGTAAGTCATTCTCCTTCAGGGCTTCGGAGGAAAGAAAAAAAACTGTAAGTAGGAAAAAAATAACACAAGAGGGAGGAAAAAAAAAACAGCAGTATACCTGCTGTGTTACATGCAATACTGCACCTGCCACACCTATTGGGTTAATTGGATTTGGTGACATTCAGGGAACATGCTGCTGAATCTGATCGACTTCATTACACAGGCGTTTTAAAATGTCCATATAATTTTCCAGGCCTGAAGAGGGCAGGCTAGTTCTTTTTCCTTTTTAATGTGTGGAATAAATAGCCACTGGTTCCTATTTTTATGTCTGTAAAACAAACCTCAGAGACCTGTTAATTTCCTTTGCTTATTGTGTTAGAAAAATCACAATTTATCATAATTTATGTGGAACAGATTTAAGAACATAGCTCTACAGCAAAGTGTGTAACAACACTGCATTCAAATGTAAGAGGCTTGGCAAACACACTCCCATCACATCCATTAGTTCCACCAATGTAACAATGACAATAGCATGATAACTGCCCGGCAGGCAACAGCAATCAGGCGAAATAGAAGAGTTTTTCTCTGTCATGTGAGCTATAAAAGGCATCTATCCACGGAAGTGAATGTGTGTGTCTGCGTGCGTGTGTGTGTGTGTGGGCTCAGCCAGAAGACAACATGACTGGAGAGCAGAGAAAATGTTTGGCCTTTATCTTTATGATTCTGTGGTGCTGGTGCTTTTACCACCGCAGCAGTTCCCTTCAGTCATATCCTGTTTTGTTTTCTGTTTGTGATTGTTAACACCAATAAATACACAAATGGCTTTTTTGTTAATAAAATTTATAAACCCAATTTATAGTACAGGTTGTAAATTACCCCAGTATTTGAGACTATAGTGGTCCCTTTTGAAAGAGCAGGGAAAATAATAAAAAAGTCACATTGAACATTTTCCTTAATAAATACACTTCTAATAGAGCCGTGAAATTCACAGCAGATGTGAGAAGCTACCAAGGCAGTCCAAATAAAATAAAAAAATCACAATAAGGAAATGTGGAAAATTTGGAACAAATTTTAAAATCCTTGCAGTGTTCAAGAATGTTTTTAAGTGATTGTTATACACAAAGTGTCTTCAAATTTTAAAGGTTCTGGGGATTTCTTCATTTCTCCAGCTCATTTCATAGAGTTTTAAATATGATTCAAGCTATTTGGGCCATTCTAGCAACTTTAATTTTCTTTGTCTGAAACTGGAGCTTTTCCATTTAAGATTTTCTTGCTGAAAAATCTGGTTTAATTTCTTCTTCAGAAATGTATCAAGAATTTTTCAGTTAAATTCTCAATTTATCCTGCTTTTCCATATATATATATATATATATATATATATATATATATATATATATATATATATATATATATATATATATATATATATATACGTTATAGTTAGTATGGTGTCTGGAGCAATGCTCTTTCTCCAATTTTAAATCCTTCTGAAGCATTATGAGTGATCCTTGGTTCTTGGACTGTTCTTCTGGTAATTCTTTTTTTCTTTCTGTGACAGAAATCTTGTTACAATCCTCTTCTGGATTTTGATACCCACAGCATTTAAAATGATGAAGATATGTCTATTTCACTGTCAACAGTGTGTTTGTGTATAGGTATATACTCAGAAAAGCATTTTGTCTCTCAGGAATGCAAAGGGAAAAATTGTTCTGTTCTTCCAGCTCTGAACTGAATAAGGAGTTCATGGAGCTTCTTCCTGGTGCAGCATCTAAACATCATCAATAATGAGTAATCTGAAATTTGGCCATGATTACAGCTCCGAAGTATGCTGCAGCTGGATCCCTGTGCAGACTTTCCAAGTTTCTCCACTTAAATATTTTGTAAAACATGAAAAATGCAAGCAAGAAAAACATTTCTTCTGGTAATATCAAGCCAAAAATAAATGCATGTGTTTGTGAAGAGTAAGCAGAAGCTATAAGACTGCAAAGGTCCCAAGACCTTCTTGCACTTAATCTGTCTTCCCTGAGGGTCTTTGCAGGCGGGCATTTCATCCCTGACCAGCAGCCACACCTGGCATCTATTTCAGGTTACGAAAATTTAAGAAGCTGCAGGACAACATCCCTCCACTGGACGATCAACCATGCTGGGTAGTTTCCAGTCATTCATTTCCTAATCTCTTGTATATTGAGTTAATTTTCACTTACTTGTGATTACAGTCAAAACTTTTCACTCAGGTTGAAATCTATCTGATGGTCTAAAGTTCCACCGTTATCCTCTACATTTTCAGCTCCTGGGATATCCATCCACCTGCCTCCTCTCTATCGTCTTCCCCTTCCCGAACTCCAATCAAAGCCTCACCCCTCAGCAAATGGCTCTCCAGGATCAGACTCATCTCCTCTGTTCAGCCTTACTTCCTCTAAGCCGTAAGGCTGCCATCACACTGCTACTCTTCAGATTTACTATAAATCCTCTTCAAAACTTCTGTCTAACATTGCTCTCTCCTTCTAGATGCCTCAACAATCTCCACCAGCACTGAGAACAGCCGTCGTACATTCAGTTCATTGTAAATATTGTAAATAAACCTGCTTAACTGTGTCCCTCTGGTGTTTCTGCATGTGAGTCTAAAATATACTCTAGAATTTGAAACACAAGGGGAATTTTTTTTTATTTTTGGTACTTCAGAAATGAGAAATCTTATCAGCTGGTTTTAATTTGCCTTCTTGGATTCAGAAAGATTTAAGATATTTCCTGTATTTCTATGCATTTTTAAGCGTACTTTCTTCATCTACTCAATGGTTGTTCTATGTGTCCAACTTTAATTATGGATTTTTTTTTACTTTGTATATGTGAATTACTCCTGTTGTTACCAACATCTGCTATGGTCAACAGCTTCATTAAAAATCTATTTAACAAGAAAAACAGTGTGAGGTTCAATATTTGTTCCTTCCATCTGATGCGTACAAACAGCAGGGTTTTCAGAGACAAAACTGATGTAATAAGGCAACTGAACATTAATGACACTCTGAAAAATCTCATTAACAACTTGCTGAAAACAGCAAAAGCACAGAAAAAAAGGAATTGTCTGTTGAATTGAAGGAGACAAGCTTTTTAAATTACAAAATGGTATTTTCATAGAAAAAAATAGCTTATTAAGGGGAAATATAATGCAAGTTTTGCTGCTGCTATAATAAGATTGGAATAAACTGGTCTTCCTCAGCATCACATTTACATGTTGTTGAATCTATTATTGTGGGATAGCTGAATATTATTACTCTGTGGTCACCAGCGCCATCTCTCTTACTGTAATTCTCAAGTAATCATCTCCTTTAGTCCTGTAATGTCGCAGTGTCTTTGATAAACAATGGTCCGACTCAGGCGAGATGATGTGTCCTGGGATTTGGCAGCAAGTTTGCCCTGTCTCAACAAACTAATGGAACAGGATGCTCCTTCGTTCCCCCTTTTATGGTGGAAATGAAAATGAGTCAGGGGGCAAAGATAAAAGCTCGACAAGCATTGCAGTCAATCCTTCAGTTTAAAAGCCAGAGGATTCACTGCTAAACAAATGAGAGCCGGCTGATGGGATGAGGGGGTTTGCATGTTATTACAGAACAGAGAGAGAGAGAGAGAAAAATAAAAATAAAACAAAGGAATCATGTAAGTGCTGAGAGAGCAAGTACTTTGAACTCTGCAGAAAGCTCATCTTCAGACCTTCGCAGCGTTAACCGGATACAACACCTTGACTTGCTGATGCGTGTTTCCAGTCTCTTTGGGGGGGGGAGGGGGGGATTATTGTATAATTCACTGTAGCTCCATGAGAGTGTGTCTGCTGGGCAGTGATGCAGTGACTTTTAATCAGTAAGTGATTCAGGGACAACATCAGGGTTTCACAACAAACATGTTGTCCTCTCATGGGCTGCTGACCTAATTGCAAGAGTAAGCAATAACTGAACTAATCCATGAATGTAACACCAACACTTCCTCCCAATAGTAAACCTTCAAAGACAAGAAAAGCTGTCCTCATGTTGCTCTTACAGTCACAGATCTAAAATGGCCTCGTCCTTTAATGAGATCACTAGCCACGCAACAAACCCTTAAAGCGTGGAAAGCGCAATGGGGAGAGACCTATGAGGATGCCTCGCTTGTTCTCCCAAAATTCCTGCCAACATTTGCAAGTCCATCACGTTCCATTTTAGACATAGATTTAAATCTCAAAAGGATAAAACAGAGTGATTTTACAGTAATTTAGTCATCCTGTTTGGTGAAATCAGCTTTTGGCCAGTTAGTGCAATGGTTAAATGTCCTGTGTCAAAAGACTCCATTCATACAAAGAAAAAAAAATGTCAGGAGAAAAATGACTCGTCTCGGCAGATGTCTCGTTCTTTATTTTAACAGCAACAATGAAATGTTAAAATGCCTCAGAAGAAAACCATTTGTACAATGTCACAAAGACAAGCAGGCAGCAGTCACACGGCTTAATTTGTCTTTCATTTCTTCATGAACAGCATGTGTCTCATCACATTTGCTCACCTCTATTTGCTCAGGAGGACATGGTTTGGAGAACAGCTATGCAGTGTAAACCAGTGTGTGAGTGTATTCCTTCCCTGAGAGACCCCAGATGACAATTAAAAGAACAAAACATGTTGCCTGATATCGGCCTACCTCTGAACAAAGACACGCCTCGGACCAGGAGTCAGGCTGCTTTGTTGTAATCATTAGGGATGCATGATGTATTAACATATCAGCCTGTTGGGGTTGGACATGTTGTATTCGTTGGTGACAGTGATGCAGTGCAGGATTGCAGGGTGTGTTACTGAACCAGAAAAGCAACGTCAGCAATATGGTCATTTTTTCAATGTGTCCAAAGGTTAGGGAAGTATATCACATTGGTATATGTAGGACAAAACAGCATTTATACCTTGATAACGCTTATTAATATCTGCCCAAATTTTCATAGCGGCACATCTAATAACCATGAAAAATTATAGTGTCACTCTATAATCATTACAGTAGATTGGAATTTCTTATTGTCGTTTTTATATATTTTTTGATACTCCTTGTTATAATTAATAGTTACTAATGCAACTAAAATCAGCCAAAAATGATACAAAATAATAACGCAAAAGATCCATTCAGTATTTATTGCCATTGGATTTTTCTGTGAAACATAACTCTAGATTTTTGATGGAAATTTGTCGCAAATTTACCGTTTAGTAGATGTTTTCATAAAGCATATCTCAAATATTCGAAAGGAAATGCAGCTTGAGAACTGAAATTCCAGCTGATTCCCTGAAGATTAGAAATAAGGAAGACCAGATATGGTTGTTATATTTATTATGATGTGATTGTGGTCCCTAATCTGCACAAATACCAGAGGTCCACTGTTCAGACATTAACATTAACTATATAGAAATGTACAAATGTATTTATCTCCATGTTGTGCTTTCAAACACTGAAATGACTTTGTAACAAATACCAGGTGTACAGCATTATGTGTGCCACTGATTTATTCTAAATGATCAAAACTGCTAATAAATAGCTTATGCATGCAGTTTTAACTTTATTGTATGTCATACCCATATTGAAATTTAATTTAGGCTTGCTCTGAAAACATCTACTCTCCACTGGAAACTCAGAAAATATTGAGTAACTTTAGCAGTGAGAAAGTATTATCAGAGATTGCAGAGCATTCTGAACTCCATGTTAACCTGAAAAGACAGATAACACAGAAAATACCGTAATGTACTTAGATAATCAAATATGACTGATTGTACCTGATAGCACAAGATTAGTTAACAAGATTTTATTTACAGGACCAAAAGAAAAGCTTTTTAGATTTGTCAATCTGGATTTAACCAGGGGGAATGTTAAAAAGGCCAATTTTCTGTATTAGTCTATAGATTTGTTTGAATTTAGTGCCCCATAAAGCATTGTAACAAGTACTTAATAGTCCGCTTTTTTTGCTTAGATGTAATAACCCATATGTTGCACAGCAATCACATAAAAATGATGCAATAAATTCTGGGATTGCTGCTCGCCATGGTGAAGAATCTGGCAGTTTTTGCATTTGTATCCTATTGTCTTTCAGAATTAAAAGGTTTTGTAAAGGCATTCATTGATTTAGGAGATCCTACAGTTCAAGCATTAAAACTGACAGCTAATGACTTCAGAGAGATTAATAGTTCATAGCTCTTATCTGACTTGCGTAAGGCAATTTAAAGCAAATAATTCCATAAACTGGAAAAGTAGCTGAAAAATAGTTTTTATAACCTGGCTTTACTAACTACAGTATATAACTTAAAGGTGGTTGGAAAACATCATTCAAGAGTGGGAATTGTAGTGGACACCATCTTCATATTTCCCAAAAGCCTCCTTTCAGAGTCCATACCTGGTATGAATGCCTAAAACATCTCTCTGCTTTGCTCTGGGGCTGAATTGGCCGCTGCCAGGATGCACAGGGTTCGCCAGTGAGTCTTGTTCTGCAGACAGGAAGAGAATATGATGGGTGAAAACCAGAAGGGCTTCTGTCCCCCCACACAGTCTCAAAAGAGGGAATGCATTGGCAGAGGAAACCTGCAGACCCCCTCAGATAATTAAATGTAAGGTATAAATCAGTGTGTAAGCGGTAATCACACACACTCCTGCCAACAAAACACAATGATCATAAATCCAGAGGAAAACAAAGCGTCCGCAGGAACAAAGCCGCTTCAATCCCCATTGAATTGGGCTGGATATGCATTTCACTGACACTGCAAAGTCCCTTTGTTGAGGGAGCTACATGTTTAACAGGCTTCATATTCAAAATCATTTTAGTAGATAAAGGAGTTTTTAAGGCTGCAGGACAGTCGACTTTAAAGAAGGCCCTTTTGAATAGACAATGTTACAATGACTGTATATATTTAAATTCTAGAAATATTTATAATCCAACTGATCTCTCTGTTTGATCAAAATCAAATATAGCACGTATTTTCCTTGGCTGGAGTCATGCAAGTTCCATAGGAAATGAAAAGAGAGGCCTTTAAATGAGCAATCGTTTTTTTTTTTTGTTGTTTTTTTTGTTTTATTTCATGGATAATGTTTATCAACATAAACACAGAAAATTTCACTGTTTGCAATTAAGATTTTATAAAGAAAAAAATTACATCTGGTTTAGCATCGGTTGCTCATGGGACTGGTGATATCTGCACGGATAAAGAGCTTCCTTGCTGTCTTTGGCTTTGACAGTAAGGAAGAGGTGGAGGGCAGCAGAGGTTCAAAAAGTAACTCCTCTGGTCAATGGCTTTGCTTTACCCAAAGTAAGCTGATTTGCAAAAAGTAAACAACTTAGCATAGCCCGTGATAAAGTACAAGGCATTTTTAGCAAATGCAGCCTAATGCAGGGATCAATTCTTATTTGGTGCATCAGGTCCCGACTCTGTTGGACGAAAACCTTTTGAGAGTTCAGTCATATCGTTCGGAGAACAGGACCTACACCTGCACACAGACCACATGAAGCACAAACAATAGACCAGTGTGAGTTTGACATGATCTTGTCTAAAGAAAGAGTTCAGTTTGTCTAAATGCTAAAAATGTAGGTGATAGGCTGAAATGGGCTAAAGAGCAAACCCTCTGAAGATGAAAGTTGAAACCCCCAGGGTTGGTTCAGGCGACATTTTTCATCAAGACATTTTGTCTTCAAATGCCACATGCAATCTTAATGTCTTTAACCTACATCGACAATATTTATTTCATAGAAAGAAAAAGAAAAGGAAGAAAATACCTTTTACCACGTTGACATTTTGACAGGAACAAGCAATAGCTGAAAGATGACATTTATGTTTGGGAAGCAAAAAGCATACCACTCGCTGTATTGATTTGTCGAAAAATGTGAATGGTGTGAGACATGAAAAGAAGTTATTGATCCTTGCTGAAATCATGCTGATTAAAGTCTGAGTAGAGAGCGAGGCTGATAATGGCTCAGCCAACGAATGCATCCTGATAAGGTCAGGATGAGGTGGAACTATGTGGGTCCAACTGCTGGTTTGTTTTAATTTGTTTGAAAACCATTCTCTTTTTTCATGACGAAAATCCCTTTGTTTACAAGTTCCTTAATTCCGGCTTCGCTGCTGGGAAAAAGAATGATGGAGAGGGACCTCCATTGTCGAGATCAAAGCCACTCTCATGTGTTGAGCCGTCAACTTTAAAATATTGCGCCCGAGGACATTTGCGGGCTTGTTTAAATAAATAACTACAAGCACGTGCAATGAATTTAACATGAAAGCTTGAAACCTGATGAAATTCACTGGCAAAGATCAGTGTTGAGAGTTGAGAAAGCAGGAAACATTAACAAGCAGGTGTTAGCATTTAAAATATCTTCGTGTTTAGCTGTTTTTTTTTTTTTCCTTTCAGGACATACACAACTAATTGGATCCATTAGTTCAAACATCACATAATCTGACCTGAAGCGTTAAACAAAGCTATTATTAAAAAAGCTAAGTGGAGAAAAATACATTAAAATCCTTGCATTGTGGTCCGCCAGGCAAGAAAGCAAAGATGGATTATAGGATGTCTGAGCTTTCAGAATAAACATGTGGTGTTTTTATCCTTTTGCTAATCTGCCGGGACCAAAGCTTGTTACTGAGATTATTGCTAATCAGCACAAAAGGAACTAGTGGATCCAGAAGACAATGATATTACCCTGTGGTGTTTTGTTCAAGCCCCTGAGTGATCAATAAGGTTGTAAGCGTGCATTTAAATCACAGTGCCCTCTGCTCCTGGGTAAACATCCATGTGAATGGGGAGCGACAGCTTAGTGTTTTTCCAGTCAAGCCCACAATTTTAAACAATAATGACTTTTTAATGTGGACCTGTGATTACATTGTCACGGTGAAATACGGGTCTTCTTGACTGCATTGGAAATGCAGGCCTAAACGTGAAATACAACGTCGGCATAGATTACAGCGGCGCACCAGGTGAGGCAATCTTCATAAATTCAAATCTAATCTTAACAGCAGAGTGAGTGGAGAAGGAGTTATCAGAGTGGAGGAGGAGACGGGCCCACTTGGAGGCTAGTTAGTTAGGTCAGAACAGCGAAAACAAAAGATGAAAATTAAGAGGAAAAAATTCAACTCACAGCTTTTATTACAACTTCAATTATGCATTAGGGCTGTAATAAGATTTTGTGTTACAAGGTCTCACAGTTTTGTCAAAGTGAAGTCTGAAGAAACACTTTCTAGGTGCTTCCAACAATACATCCTGTCCAGTGAAGAAAGAGTATTGCGATCCCTGGAATGTGTGTGTTTTACAGTTTAAGTTCAGTGAACGTGGCCTGATTGCAAACAATAATGAATGTTAAATGCCAGTTAAGTCTGCCTGCAGATGAGTTACTGGGACACAGAGTGTTGCCTCAAGGAGCGGTTAAAAGCGTCAGAAAATAGCATTGCTTTATGCTTCAGTTTCAAAATGACAGTTTTCTCTTATGCTATTTAAGTGGTTTCTTTTATATGCAACTCTTGAAGAATTGCATGGATGCATCACTGATCCTGCTCTATTTATTGTTGCACCCCTTTAGCCACAAGCAAGTCAAGTGGTTGAAAGAAGGCTCTAAAATGTTTCCTTATGTCACCAGAAAGAGACATTTAGAAATATTTTGCTTCCAAAAATATACAAGGAGCACTTAAAAAGTGATTGAAACGAACATCAGTCATGTTTTCACTCAAGCTAGACTATTCATTCTGTAAACATGAATAAAATGTAAGAAAAAGAAATCCTGAACAGCATGTGAAGTCAACATTAGTAAAGACATTTCAGAATAGCCTGAATGAAGCTCGTCCAGTGCCGAATCACGACCTGGTTCGTGATTCGGTTCTAATAACCGTGTAGAATTACCTGTTATTACTCTTTCCGAGACATGCATCAGTCATATGTCTTTCCCCGGTTGAGCAGGGACACGGGGACGTCAGTGAGGTGACAAATCACTGAGATGTGTTGTGGTGCTAAGCTGGGCATCCGTCAGCACCTTGTCAGGAGCTGCTGCCCTGCATTATCCATTCGCTGCCTGCAACCACAAGTGATCACCGTTTGATGGCTCAAACCATGCTCCTTGTAGGACATTTCTTATTCAAGTCACAATGCTGTCATTGACGTTTTAGAGCCTGCGGGGCACATGCGCTGATAATAGCTCACTTCCTATTAGCAGCCAGCATTCAGACATCCTGACAGAAGTCTTGCATTATGACAACAGCGTCAATATCTCACTAAAGTGAGCTCTGGTAGTACTTTGGGTTTAAACACTTTTATTCTTTCAGGCTGTCACCTCCAGCACCATTAATTCACAACACTTACCTTCACATTTAGGCCGGAGAGGAAGATACTTCAGTGTATACAACCTCAGAAATTCGCCTTGGGGTTTTGCTCGTATTTGCTAATGCAACACGTACCTGATTTAAAAGGCTTTGCCTCTATAAAGTCTCCCACAACTGTAGATACTCTAATAAGATTCCAAAAAATACAATACTGGTTTGCTGTTTTTGCAAATTTATGATGCCAGAAAGGGCCACTTTTTTGTCAACTATAACTCTCATTGCAGCATACATTTAACACCCCTAATGAAGTCAGAAAAGTGTCTGGCAGCCTCACTTATTTTGGCAGTTCACTCGTTGCAGTTTCTGATTTTTTCTTAAAGTATTTTTTTTTTTCCTGAATTTTCAAGCTATTTGGAGTTTGTTCAGAATGCTTGTAGTGCGTAAAAATGCAATCAATCAATCAATCAATCAATCAAATTTGATTTGTATAGCACATTTCAGCAGCAAGGCATTTCAAAGTGCTTTACATAATTAAAATAAAAACAGCATGTGACATTGATTAAACAGTGAGAAAGACATTTTGAAAAAGATTTTAAAAAAGTCACAAGTCCATACATAATTTTCCTTTTATAATGTACATCTCACTTTTATGCAAAATATTTGATTATGTAAATTATTCCTTTACAAATTTATCATGCATTACCTTGTGCTAGCCAACAAATCAACAACTGGTCTCTGAAACACATGGACACTGGATTCATGTGTCGTTGAGCCCATGGGTGGTTTAGAGGGCACTACAAGGGCAGAGCACAAAGAATATATATATATATATATATATATATATTTCTTTCATTACTAAGAAACCTTTTGTTTTATAAAGGTGTGTATTTTTGAAATTTTTACACCTCATGACGATGACGGAGTAAAAGGTCAAAGTCGCTCAGTGTGCAACAGAGGTGATGGAGGAATTAGTAACCTGCTGAAAATCTACAGGAAGCGGCTTTCATGGCTCAGCGCTTGTTCTCCCCAAGCAAATGCATTTTGATTTCATCGTTACCCTGCAGGCTGGCACAGAAATCATTGAGTTAAACGGGGGGAAAGTACAAAATAGAACATTATTGTATGCAAGTGTTTGTGTCAGACATAGGAAGATAATGGAAGAAATATTAAAGTAGGTAGGGATTGGTTGAATCTTAGGTTTTCACACATCTGTGACAGGAAATTGCACTTAGTGGTCCCCATGTACATGTTAAAGCATATTTGAGGAAAGCATTTTGAGAATAGAGAATTGGAAATAAAGAGCAGTTGAGTGAAAATGCATTTTGTGCGATTCCCTCACGTCCTTGGATGCATTTATCTTTCTTGTGCATGATTCTCAGATGCCCCATATACTCTGCTAAAGGGTTTCTCTCATTAAAAAACAATGTGATATCTCCAATTTCTAATTAAATAGGACATTATCTCAAAGACGAGCTGGGACTGAAAGCGACCCTAAAACGAGTTATGAAAAAGACGAGTTCCTCATTGTCTAATCATGCTTTTGCTGATCTCAATGGTGTTTAAGCACTCAGCTGATACTCGGGAATCAACCGGGGTTATTACGGAGCTCATCAACCCAGGAGAATGGTTTTGTTTTTCAAAATCTGTTGGTAATTTGAGAAGTACTTCTTTGCAGAAGTTAAAACCCATCTGGTTTTCAGGATTAGATGAAAACTGAATATGGATTGAATGTATCTCTGCTTTTGTTGCCATTTTTTTTCTTTTTCTAATTTAAGACATACCATCTGAAATATGTCATATGTGCCGTATACTACCATATAATATATAGTTGTGGTTTAATGTATAAGCTTAGTATGTTGCATTCAGTGATCAAATGATTACCTTCTCAGTTTTTAACAAGTGAGTCACTGATCTTAATACACTGCTTTCTGTATGTATCTATAATTTAAGGCAGGTAAAAATAAATGTGAACCATAGCAACCCACAGTTTGCAATGATTTTTTTTTTTTTTAAGAAACAAGCCAAACCTGGCTATTCCACATCACTTCTCCTTTATCTTATATGTGCTTGCCATTGTACACTAATGTTGCAGTCAGTTTTCAGCAAAGTGTGCTGTGAGGTACTTCTCTTCTGCTGACAACTGGGGTGGCTCAGTGGCCTAAATACTCTTCCAAACTCTTAAGAGTGTTGCTGTCAGTTCATATGAAATGCATGCTGCATGATGGGAACTTCCTGTGTGTCAGTAACCACGGACATGAGTCCCGTGGTAAAGGGTTTAATCAGCTGAACTGCCGTTTTTGTCAGGCCAAAGCTGCATTGAGGCACAGAGGTACAACCAATGCGATGCTCATGTTTATCTGTATACATGTGAGTGAGTGCGTGCGGCTTGAAAACAGCAGTACATCATGGGTAGAAATTAAATGCATTTCCTGCATGCAGGAAAAATATATATAGTACAAGATGCCATAAAGAAGTAGCTCTCGTGTGGTTTAGTAGTGTGAAGGAGACCAGTGTAACCTCCAGTGTCATTAAACTGCCTCATCTAGCATGCATCAGTGATTTAATGCTCTATAAAAAGCATAACTACCCTAAAAAGACACCTCTCCTGCCACGGTGCCAGAGGGCCACCAAGGCGCCTCCTGGCCAAACTGCCTTTCTCGGAAATATGACAAGGACACAAGCCCAATGACTTCCTCCAACATCAGGTCTGCCTGGAACTGATAAAGGTACATAATTACACAGCCTCATTTATCTCTGAGAGTCAATCCCATCGCTACCTGCTGATGGCGGGAACTTTCATGCACCAAACCTGGGCTCAATTTCAGATAACATTGTTTCCAGCCTTTCAGCCAACACTTTCCTTACTCTGGATCGCAAAGACATTTAAAGTCATTTTCTAAATGATGAAGAGGTCTGCTATTGTCAGACTGGCTACGGTCCAGAGGGATGATCAGGAGACCTCAGCAAAGCAATCACCCCCCTGCCCACTACCGCTGAAGGTTGGCTTCGTTACTGGTGTAAAATTAACTGTTATTGCTGTACGGTGTTAAGATTTTATGTATACATCCATTCTTAATGCAAATGCAGAAAGTGGAAGTAGGTAACAATAAGATTTTATCCTATGGTTGATAAAACCCAAATTAAAAGCATTAGCAAATGCAAAAGCTTTGTTTTCTTTAACACACATATATATATATATATATATATATATATATATATATATATATATATAGTTTTCTCATTGAGAAAGAATGTAAAGAGTAGTAGATACAGCAATGCTGTAAATAATTTATTAAAACAAAACCCATAATTTTTTTAGAATATTGGTGGCTCCTCATTATTCTCTCTCATTTATTCTTGGTTTCTGGTTTTTCATTGGCCACCTCAAAAGGTAATAGGTATTAAATATTTTCCTGAGATTTTGATAAAAGGTTGGGGTCTTTCTGGTCATTACACCAATATAGATAAAATTTTGATCTGCCTCAGGGAAAGTAGAGAAACTTGATACAAGCTGGCTTCTCTGGTCAATTCAGGAGAATAATTTTCCTGATTGGCTGTACCCCCTACAGCAGGGCTATAGAAGACTGCTGATAATAATTGCAGGGGCCTGTGGTCCCTAACACTGCAAATACTGAAGGCCAACTGCACAGGAAACTCTTGTCATCATGCATTGATGTACACTATCATGAAAGATGGATTAGCAAAAGTGAATTTCGCTAATTTTTCCACCAATGCTGCATTTCCAACATTTTACTGCACCGTCTTCCTGCTTCTCTTTCCTTATATATATATTTGTTTTCCTGCAGCCATTACACAAAGGCAAAGATTAGACCTTGAAGGAAACTGAAAAAGTAGATAAAAGATTGATGCTTGATTGCTTCCTGCTACAAGGATCTTTCAGTTTACTGATAAGTTTTATTTATTAGACCAAAAAAAACAAAGGTCTGCCATTCAGTTATCTGTTTGCTGTGTCGTGCTTAACAAGAGCGATAAGTGTTGCTCCTTTATTATTTTAGTTTTCACAAAATGACCATCTGTTTCACAAGAAATATTTCCAAACAAAAATTTTGTTGTCTTATAAATGACGGAGATCAGTAAGAGTCCCCTCTGAGGCAGCTGATCAACAGCACACACTGATGATAGCTAAACAACACACTCCTGAAGCTTCCCAGAATTACAGAGCTTGTGTTTCATGAGAGCAAAATTTTGACGGTTTCACACTGTGGAAGTCTGAATGGATTGAATGGCAATAATATGTTCTAAAGGTAGTAATGCCAATTATTCACAATTCCATATCACATGAAAAGCCTGAATGAGAAGCAATCATCAGCCAAGATTGAATTATTGATAAAGCCTAAATTGGTATTGACTGAGTCCATGTCCAGATGGAAATGAGGCTAAAAGGCCTACAAACCTTTACAGGGAATGACAGTCACACTGAATGTAATGCCAGAAGTCTTTTGCAGAGATTCAATTATTAAAGCTTATTTTTTGTGTCTTTGAATAAATGCTACTTCACAATTATTTAAAGAAATGATAGAAAGAAACTAAATATACGATGAAGTTGCTTTCTAAAGAAATGTCACAAATGTATATGAACATACAGATCAAACAGCTAACACAACCAAAAATGCAAGCAGTTATGCTACATATCATTGAAAGCACAGGTTCTTTCAGTTTAACCTAACTCGTGTAAGAGAATTCAATCACTTTTTACAAGCAATATTTACCAAGTATCAGGCTCATAAAGCTGCTGTATAAGTCATAGACCTTTCAAATGTCTATTACTCTCCAGACAGAAATTCAAATGTTGCTTCTAGTCACGCAAAGGCTTTGAAATCGCTTCGCTTTTTCAGACATACAGTATATGTTATTGTAAGAACGCAGATTTAACTGTTGTTTGAATTATAGATTATGTGTCAAGTCATTTTTTAATGATCAAATCCTGACAAAACTCCTGATGGCAGTTGTACAGTATGCTGCCTGTGATTATGTCAACCACATGCCCAGTATGAGTGTGGAAATGTGCCTTGTGGTCATGGAGGGAAAAAAAAATGCCTCGGATAGCCTTGCAGATTTGAGAGAAGAAAAAAGTGTTGCTTTCAGGAGCTCCGTGATTTCTGGTGTGGTGCCGTGACAGGGTGCCAGCTTTGCAATAAGTCCAGTGGTGAAATTATTTCTGGGAAGGATGACACCTCAGCCAACAAGAAGCAGTAGGTCACAGAGAATCCCAGAGAAGAGTCAGTAGACGCTGAGACACACAGGACACAGAGGTCACCAACTTTCTGCAGAATCTGCAGAAACAGACATTCAAACATCACATGATTTTCAAATTTGTCTCCAAAACAGTGCAAAGAAAGCTGTATGGGATGTGATTTATAGACTGAGCACCAAATGCAAAGCATAATTCTGGATGCCGTGGTGTTAAGCATGCTCCCAGAAACAGTAGGAGCTTGGAGACTTGTCCTCCAGAGTGATGAATCACACTTTTCCAGTTTGAAATCTACTAGAGGAGTCTTGGTTTGGCAGCCAACAGATGAAAAGCACTTTCCTGACAGCATTCTGTGAAGTGCAAAGTTTAGTGCAGACAGGATTTTAGTGCAATGCCAATTTTCAGGAGTTGGGCTCCATCTCTTAGTTCCAGTGAAATTAACCCACAATGCTTCAGCAAACCAAGTCATTTTGGACAATTTCATGCTTCTCGCTCTGTGGGAACTCTTCGGAGGTGGTCCCTTCCTGTTCCAACATAAATGTGCACCAGTGCATAAAGCAAGGTCCATAAATACATGAATGAGCACATTTGGAAAGAGCTGACTGAACCATGCAGGCTCTCAGATTTGGAGTTGACATTATTTTGAATAAGCGATATTGGAATCACTGTGCAAAATTAATTAGATGTGTGATTTGAAAAAAGCCGAATGCACAGAGTAAGTCTAGAGTACATTTGGTGCTGGGTTGTGGTCACTTAGAATTCAGACCCTCTACATATGCTGTCATTTTATACCAAAGATCATGAACAAAATCATGCATAATTCTGTTGTTTTATAGAAGAAACAACAGCACTGGACTGTGCTCCAAGTAAGGATGTTGGCAAGCATTTAAATTAAATAAAAAAATAAAACAGAATATTTACTGTGTGGACATAGTAAATATTCTGTAATAACATTCAAAACATATAATCTCTTTTAGGGAAAACAGAAATCTGTGGAAACCAAATAATTGAATGTAAACATCACAAACAGATTAATGCATTATAACAGATTATAAATACATATAAAGTTAGGTATACCCACCAGCATGTATTTAATTAATTTTAGAGTAGCTGGTGGTTTACATACAGCAGACACATTAAGCTCAACATCTCCTCCGAACATCTTGGTTTAAAGACGTGGATCATGTCTCTGTGAAGATATTTTCAGAAGACTGCAGACAGTGAGACTCTACATTACTCCAAGAGGACTTGTAAGAGAAGAGCGACCAATTCTCAGGTCTATCTTCACATCTCACATCATTTTCTCAGCCACTGCAGTAATGGGTGTTGTTACAGTAGGTCATGGAAGAATCAGATTGGACTGACGGGTTGAGAGCTTGCTGTGTACGCGAAATGAAACGCAGGGCCTGTGATAGATTAGGTGGGAGATGAAGTAGACTGCTACACTTATGTCTGAGACAGTCAGGTGTGAAATTAAACTGGAAACAGACACAGACGAGGATTGTTCAATGCAAAATGAATCGGCACCTGCGCGCGCAAACGACAGAAATATTTAAATACTGTGAATTTAAAACGCAGCACATTCCACTCCAGACTTGTTCTGTAAACACTGCAATTCAGTTGTGTTTTATTAACAGGGTCTCACTCTGTAAATATATAATGTTTGCTCCACGGCGACAAGCATTGTACTTTGGCAATAAAGGTAGAAAAATGTAAAAAGGCTCCAACGTTAAAAGAGCAACAGTTGACATTAAACATATTTAGAGCTTCCGTACTTTTTTGTCAAAGAAATGAAATAAATGAAAGTAACCTTTTATTGAATCATAAGCAAGTGCAGATGAACAACTCAGCTTCTTTATACTTACCTTTTTAAATTGTAATTTCAAAATTTCTCAAGTGCCACCAAAGATAGCTGCAATGGTATTTGTACAATACTTTGAAAACCAGTGGCCTAGCATTACGAAATCCCACCAGCCCACCAAACATTATTCTAAAGGTTATTTTTTTGCTTTACCACCCATGATTGTTCAGGTGTTGCTGTTAGGAAATTGTCAGAGTGAGCTGGATGAGCTGCAAACATCTGGTTGAGACAATAAAAAAATGCATTATTAGGTTGAGGCAGGCAGGCATGGTTGAGTTTTGCAATGTCTTAATGTGTTTTCCGCCCAATTCACCATAAAACATTGCTATCTTTTATTTCTGAGCCATGACTGGTTCTCTCATGCACTGTGAATGGAAAAGGAGTAAGGTGATAAACCATTTCATGTCCGACATAAAGTCAGCAAGACTTGCTAAAATTATATATGCCTATAAAAAACAGACAGAGCTCTGATAATGATAATGATGATGGAACGGGTTTTTTTAGGCTTCCAGTAGGCAAATTCACAACGTTATTTTCAGGAACAAACTGGAACCCTATTGTTGCAGGGCATGGCTACTGCCTGGCTTTCCCTCTAGTAAAACAAAAAGGACAGAAAGCATGTGCTATGTACCAATCAATCAAATCAAACCCCTGCTCTTGGAATTGAGATAAAAATAAATAAGTTGTTTGGATTTATGTACATATAATTACTGGTAGCTCCTCCAAACAGAGTGATAGATGGGAAAATTATAGAAAAGAAAATCTATTTGATCTAAAACTAAATGTGGGGAAACATACAAGTCAGTTCTCTTTCCAATTAAAATCCATATAGCATGCTTCCATGCACCTGGTGTGTGTGTCTGTGTGTGTGTGTGTGGGGGTGTGTGTGTGTGTGTGTGTGTGTGTGTGTGTGTAGGTGTGTGTGTGTGTGTGTGTGTGTGTGTGTGTGTGTGTGTGTGTGTTTGTTCGTTGGGCTGTACTGTATGTCTTCAGGGACAAAAATGCAGAGTGTGCTGAATTATTGAGCTGAATTTTCACGGACTGAAGGTCAGTGAGTGAGGGGGGGAAACAGGGCCTGATAAAAAATTGATGTCTTCATATTGTCTGCTGAGCCAAGTACCTTAATACTAAAAATTGCAGAAATTATTATTTCTAAAGTCAACACTATCCAATTTCTGTCTTATTAAAGAGTGAAAACTAAATATGTTGAATCAAAGAAAAAAAAATGGAGATTGTGACAAAGGGCAGTTTCTGAAGATAACACTGATATTAGCCACTTAAAATATATGATTATTAAGTAATAATTATGATAATATTCCCCATCCATTACATCATCATTATTCAGCTTTAAAGGAGCCACTGAGATTTATGTGCCTGCTGTGCAGTGAAACTTTACTCCACTAAGATTTCTCCAGCAGAAGAAATCTATTGCAGACTAATTGGATTATCAGCGGAGTATTACAAAATGATCTTCCAGCTTCGCCTGTAGTCCTCTTAATGAGCTCCATCCCCATAAACTCAGTGCTGGCCTTCTCTTATGGCCTAATTGATATTTCATTACTACCTTTCTATTTATGATTTTAATGGCTTGTTCCATCACGGTAACAGGCGGGGCTGCTAAAGGGGCCTGCCCAGGGTTTTTTGTTGAATATATTGTCAGCTTCATTGTGGTTAGGATGTGATGCAATAAAAAAAAAAAAAAATGGATTTATGTTTTTACCCTTTAGAAACATGGTTTGCAAGTGCAAGGAGTCATTAAGCAGACTTCAATGTTTATGTGCTTTAAGAACACATGCAGACTTCAGATGCTATGCTAGCTCGCGAGCAGAATGCAACATCTATAATTTACTCTTTGTAAGCAGCATTTATGCTCTGTAAAAATGTGACAAAAGTGAATTATGCTTTCTGTCAGAAGTACAAATACATCACATAGAAGCAGAGGCTTCAAAGGTGCATTCATATTTATAGAGAAATCAAGGTGCTTACTTTAAAAGAGAGATTCACAGAGATCATTTCAAGGTGTAGTCATAGACAGGAGAGTGTTTGGTTTGAGACTGGGACCTCATTTGCAATAATACAGAGACTGCTTTGATCTGTGTTGGCACCTGTAGGAGTGAAGACAGACCCGAGCCAAACAACTAATGTCTACATCAGTGGTCTCACACTCCTGTCTTCAGTCTCCTGAAACCTTTAGATGTCTCTCTGCTTCAGCTCAACTGGCTCCAATATTAGTTCATTAGCAAAACTCTGCAGAGCTTGACTGCATGCTACTGAGGCAGTTTCGCCGTTCAAGTGTGTAGGACATGGGATACATCTAAAAGTTGCAGGACTCGGACCCTCAAGGAATGCAGTTTGAGACCACTGTTACAGATTAAACTGGTCTGTCGACATTCACAACCCTCAGCTGGTCTTGACCAAAAGAACAAGATCCCAGCCTAATCCAATGTGACTTAGGTGAGCCCCTCTTCTGCTACATAAGGCACCAAATGAGATGGCTAAGGAATCTGACAAAGGATGAATCCCATTTGGAGGATTGAAAGGCATATCTAATTGAGACCATAGGGCAAACTCAGAACTTCCTGGAGGGATTATATATCCTTTCTAACCTGGGAATATTTCAGGATCCCCCAAAATGAGTTAAAAAGTGTCATTGAGAAAAGGCATGTCTGTTTCCATTTTGATCTGCGGCCCTATCTCTGATAAGTGGAGTGCAATGGATAGATAGATGAAGATAAACCTGTATGCATTATGTCATAACAATAAACTAGAAAGTGGTTGAGACTCAGAAGCAGAAGGCAAAACTAATTGGAAACAGGAATGCAGTTTGTTAAAACTAAAAAGGCAACATAAAACATACCATAGAACAGAAAATGGAAATAGAGAACATACCTACAAATATCAAAATCAAAAAGTTCATAGGCCAACAAAAATATGTAAAACAGTAAAAATAATACAGCCAAGAGAATTCAACTGGAACCAAACACTTTCTATTTGTTTTGGTTCCAAACGTCCAACATGAGCTTGATTAGTGCTCATGTTGGACGTAGTTGATGGTGTAGATGAGAGTTAGTCTACAATCAAGGTGCAGTGTTTTATTTCAATTGCACTGGGCTACAGGAATATTTTCTTCTATCTCACATTGCACTTTTTGAAAGACCTGTGGATGGCACAGCAATTCGTTTAAATTGCTCCTTGGACAACAACATTGAACACAACACTTACAGGCAGGTGGATATTTTATGCAACAGATCTCATTAGGTAAGACAAAACCACACTGAAACTCAAAGCTGCTGTGACCTATTCTGTACATATTTGTTTTAGGACCTTGATGCACCTCACACAGCCAGCATTGTGGAGATGCAATCCATCACACAGTAACAAGCTCCACACTGAAGAAGGCTCATTACAAGCAGGGGCCACTTCGTCTAATGACTTGTGCGAAAGCAAATCCTTGTTTTGTTTGAGGAAACGGGACCTGTGAGCGCGGCGACTTTTACAGGGAGTGTCCACAGTCACATTACAGTGGGGAGAGGAAAGCTTTGCACAGTGGCTTTGCTCTGATCAAAGGAAAAGGACTTTGATAAATGCTGTTCATTAGGCACACCCGAGTGGGTTGAAGGAATAGGACTCAGACATCAAGGGAGGGAAACAAAGGAGGACCAGAAGACAGAGAAAAAGGGAGGAAGAGAGCGAATATAAGAAGTGGCACTGACAGCTAACTTCAGTTAAATTATGCAACAATATGGAAACAATATTCACATTCAAAATGTATTTTTGTCAAACGCGCGCTTTCAATTTCCAAAAGCGGCCACCGGGTGGAGACAACTGTCTTGTCAGTACAAAGCGCCTCTTGCTGAGTGCCTCATTGGCAGTCCACACATCACTCTGACCTGTAGCGTTTTCAGTATTAATCTAAAATAAATGGGGTAGTGTGTCAGTGGGAGAAATAATGTGTTAATGTGTGGAAATGAATAATGGGAAGCCATTTAAAATAAAAAAAAAAATAAAAAAACACACTGCCACTGTGTGGGTAGAACCCACTGCCCTACAAGTGTACCTGACTGATTGTTTTATGGATGGAAGGTGACACACACAAAATGGGGGATGACAGATGAAGTCATCCTCCACTCATTAATATCAACAACTGGGTGATGAGCTTAAACTCAACCTTCTCTGTCTGGGCTGAAGTTAAGCTGCGCCCGAGGTGCTCGTGTACAACATCATTACCGTACAGGAAATTTAAGCTGTTATGCTTTAATGTGCTTCACAGGCTGATTTTCTTTTACTGCCAGATGGGGAAAAAAAAAGCCAAATGGCAATCTGTTTCTTAGGCTTGCAGGAAAACAAACTGATTTGATATAGTGCCTTTCTACCTTTACGCAGGACAACATAGGGAAACCCGACTGTCAAACAAAGTCTTCCCAGATGCCATAGATTCAATTCTGCAGATATGAATACTATTTTCAAATCCAATTCTTAGAAATTAAATGAACCGACAGCCGCTTGGAGGAATCTCGGATTTAGACCCTTCTTTGAAAATACTGTTTGCAAACAGAAGCCTTCTTCATATATTCGATTCAGTTCCAAAGCAATTCAATTTCACATTATTTCACTAGGAAAAATCACTGAGCATCTGTACTGCTTCCCAGGAGGCCTTTGGGGGGATTCAGTGTATATGAAAAACAACATAAGACAAAGCAAAATCCATACAAAGGAAACTATTAGTACATATTACATCAGGCAACATTGTGTCTCTCAATAAAAAAAGTGTGGAAATAATTTGAAATGTCAGCATTTCAGCTGATTTTTTATGCATGTATTTCAGAAGATTATTGGAATTGCTTTTGTTAGATGAACAATGGCTTCAAAAACTGCTGCTACGATGAGCTAATTCTGCTGGCATGCTGCTTTGCACTTTATAGGTGTTTAAATAAGGTTGTTTGGCAGACGAGTGTCACAGCTGTTACCTTCAGTTTCTGCAAAGCCAAATCTTAGAACATGCTGTGCTCCTTTTGAGCTTCTCTGTTCACAGACTGCAAAATTGGAACTTTGATAAAAATCAAAGATAATATAAACATATGACAGATCACTCGTCTGTAACATTTTTGCATCAGTGTGGAATACTTCTCATAATCTATCTCTGCCTTTGTTGCTTCAGCCGGTAGCCTTATTAAACAAACAAAATATGCAATTAGATTCCTAGACTTCATAAAAGTTGCATTGTGATGTGATAATGAGGATTTAGTTGATGATGCAAGAGAACCGCAAGAGTGGAACTGGAGCAAGAGGAAGAGACAAATACGGAGAAGTCGGGCGCTGCAGAGTGAAACTAATGGAGCAAAGCTGGAAATTATCTTGCATTATAGTGCCTTCAAAACATTTTCTTTTAACATTTTGTTTTAATCAACTTAACATGTTTGTTTACTGTATTTACAGAGATATTACAGGATAGACTAACAGAAATTACTGCACAGTTGTTCACAAATGAAAATTTGAAAAATGTGGAGTGTATCCAACCCCCATAAGTGAGGAGCTTGTAGAACCCCCTCTCTGCACCGGTGAAGCTCTGCACCAGCCTCAAGTTTTCTGCTCTCCAACAGTTTTTCCACTAGGATTGTCCTGCATTCAGCTCCATCTGTCCCCATCAACTCTAATCAGTTTCCTAGTGTCAGTCAGACAATTCAATATTTACGACTCCCCACGCCAGAGTATTTTTCTTGAGAGTGCTACGCATCAATGTGACCCCCTCTGGAACCAGTCCAGACTAACTCCACCAGGGTCAGGGGCTTTTCTTAGAAAACCTTAATCCCACAATCAGATTAACCAGCAATTAATCATTAATTTTATTTAATTAAAAACACTGATAACACAATTAAGTTCCCGCTTCCATTTTCAAGCTACTGTTTTCAAATAAAACTATTTACAATCAAAATTGTTGACAGAAGAATACTCCACTTCTTTATAAGTAAAGCAGACCACACAGGTCTGTTTGGTTAAATGTAAATGTGAGTAAATTGTATACGAGCGTCTCTAATGCTACATTCACACTGCAGCCTGAAGTGACTCAAATTAGATTTTTTTTTTGCCCTTATATTTGTCTATGAGTCTGAACAACACTAATCGGATTTTTGCAAATGCAACCCAGGCCACCTGGATATGCTGTCCCTGATGAAATATGTATCTGATCTGTTCAAATGCGACTTATGTCTGTACGGCATACAACGTGTTCCTCACCCCTCTGCATCCTGATACGCAGAAGCAAGAATAAAAACAAGAATCACGGCAGATGGTAACGCAGATTGAGTTGTTAATGTGCTGGACAACAACTTGAAAATGGCAAGACATGCTCCTCCATTACCGTCCGTGTTCACTCCCGTCAACACTGAGCATGCTCGCTACGTATGACGTTACTGTGTCTGCCACTGCGCATGCGGGACACTTTTAGGTTGTTTGCCGTTCACACAAAAAGATCACATGCAAGTTATTTGGAAATGTGATCGACTGTGCAAAAACAATCGGATTTCACAAAAAAAAATAAAAAATTGGGTTTGAGCATCAAGGCCTGCAATGTGCAGAGTACAAACAGAGAGAGGTGAGTGTGTAGGGCAATCCAGCTGTCACAAAGATCGGGAGATGTAATTTAATTTACGTGTGCGTTTGCATGTATGGGTGTGTGTTTTGCTCTCAGGGGGAGGGTTGGGGCTGCGCCAACACAATACAATTCAAATCAGAGTAGAAGGGTGAGTACAAAAGCATACTATGCATGTTGCACATTTTTATTTGTAAAAACAGTGTGTGACTTTGTATCACTTCGCACTCTTTTGTGTTGGTCTTTCACATGAAATGGAAATAAATTTAGACAAAATGTGAAAACATTTAAGGAGTATGAATATGTTTGCAAAGCAACAAATGGGGCTTTGTATTCTTTGACCATAGAAATAAAAAGAGATCAAATCTGATTTAATTTGCCGAATATTCGGGAGGCAGATGTTCGTTCTCTCAGAATTATTAGATTTTAAGTTGCCCCACAAAATCCTTTATATTCGGCTTTAAACATGGATACTTCCAAGGAGGCTCCGAACCCTCCTGGACCAATAACTTGGCTCCTCCTCATTATTTTTTACACACACAATTAATGGATTGTTCCCCGCCGCACCTCCCCTCCATCTTCTTGAAAGGGAATATCATGAGTAATAAAGTCCAGATGCAAAATGGTTCTGAAATCCGCTGAAGTGGTTTAAAGGATGAAGGAGCATAAAGAGTGTGGTTCATAAACTGCAGAGAACTACATTTAGATTTAAGATTAAGAGCAGCGGGGGCTGAAAAATGAATACATGAAAGAAGAAAGACAGGAAAGCACTCCAACTATTTAACCACACGATTAACGATTTCTAGCAAGTCCTCTGTGATGTCTGACAGTTGACCCATATTCAAAATCTCTGTCCTTGACCCACTTTGCTCTCTCATTATTTCCTGGTCACAGAGTTACACACACATGACATTTCACCTTCAGATCTGTACCTACGTCCTGAATAATTGAACACCAAATCTCCAATCATTTGAAACATTCGCGCTTTTTGTGATAAAAATGAATGTTTGTCATACACATGCGGCATGTGAGGCAGGTAGCATTGTCACCTTTACCTTAAGGTTTATGTTCAGGCAGAAGGATGAGCAACGATTTTTACTGACATCATTTCTTTTCCCATTTTATCCCAAGTAGAGAGTGGCAGTCAGCAGTTCACTTAAAAGGAGCACCAACATTTTGTCAAGTGCACCAATTGAACGCAAAATGTGAGGGAATGATCAATATCCATTTCATCTCAGACAGCACAAAGAAAGTGGTGGAACGTGCTCAGCTTTCTCTGATAAACTGACAACCATAGATAATGTATAAGCCTGTCACTGTGCAGGTTTAAAGACTGTATATAGTTCCTTTATAAATAGTACCTTTTAAATTGATGAAAAATATACACTCAGGCTTCAAAAAAATGCTCTGATTTGAGCAAACAGGCTTCACAGTTAAGGCCAGAGAATGGAGAATGTATGTTTGGCAAAATACCTTTACTTTAAATGCCATGACCAAGAATGAAACCAAGATTAACAGAAATATAATAATGCCTCAAACTTTTTATATTTTTGTCACATTACAACCACAAACTTCACTGAATTTTTATGCAGAAAACAAAGTAAAAGACAATTCTGAGATGGATGCAGAATAATAAATTGACTGAATTTGCATAGAGCCTTTCAGACCAGAGATCCACATTCACTGAATTGAAGACACCAGAGTTTTCTCATTTAAATCACCTCACAATAACTTTGGCTTCACCGCAGCAGACAATCCAAGTTCCATATTGGTCACTATAATGTCAACCAACATTTCAAGCATCCACAAATAATTTTATTCACAGAGCAACACTGTAAAGACAAGATCCCTTCATCAGAATTGTAAATCCCAGAGATGTGACATCTCGTTAAGATGGTTTCTTGAAAGATGAAGACTCAGGCAAGTGTGAGTGGCAGTAAACAGGATCTGATCTACGCATCTGATACCAGACCAGCAGATACTGAATTTCAGCTCGATAGCTAAATCTCTATTGTATATTTCAAAGCTGAGCTGCCGGTATTGTGTCTGCACTCATTCATTGGAGCGTAATCCCATATTGAGGAGTAATCCACAGGCTGAGCAGTCAAAGAGAGCTCGCCCTCTTTACTCAGTCAAGCCTAACGGAGGTAGCTGAGGAGATTCTAAAGCCCTCACTGCCATGCCTGAAGGGTCAGTGTGAGGTGAAAATGAACTGGAGTCTTTATGTGCTCTAAAAAGATGATAACATTTGCACACATGTAAAACAAATTGCTAGATTTCAGAGGGGTTTGAGTAGGATGAGCTGTGAATTTCGATTGGTTAGCATTTGTTGTGTGCTCAGCATAAAAACTGTGATGCCACACTGCGCGACTGGTTGTGCAGTGCATCCAAACACACACACACACACACACACACACACATGCTTCTTTCAATGCATGCAGAGGAATGATTGACTTGTGCTGCATGAATCATTCATAATTCTGTCTAGGTGAAAGAAATTGGATTCTGTTGGGAGAAATTCCCCACATCAGCGCTCTCCTGTAATTTCTTGCAGGGCTTGGGACAAGGAAAGCTAAATTGCAGTGGGAAACATTACCTTCGAAAGGTACATTGCTAGCCCTGACAGAGCTATTAGCACGGGGAGAGAGCCCAATGATACGATGTCCCCCAGGGAGAAGGTGAGAAGACAGGCGGTAATGATGACGGTCACCACCACTCCCCATCTATCTGCCCCTCTTCTCAGCTGAGCTAGTGAAAGTAAAACACTAATCACACAACGCAAAAATTGAAACAATCACATGTTTTTTAACTGATCCATGCTGAGGTACAGTACCTTACAAATGTATTCATACTGCTTTGAAATTTCTCACACATTACAAACACAACCTGCAATATATGCAAGTTTTAGATTTTATGCTACAGACCAACAGGAAGTAGCACATAATTACTAAGTGAGCAGGAAACAATATATGGTTTTCAAATTGTTTAGCAAAAATCAGCATCGCCTGTGTAATTGCAGCAAAACGTGTTTCTCTTAAGAGTGGTGAAAACGAAAGTACTAGAGGGTTTTATTTGTCAAGAAAGAAAATAATAATTGCACATATAAATATATTAATTCCAGTATCTTTAATCCTATAAAATATGAAGACTTTTGCTAAATACTTTTACATAGCAAATGAACAGTAAAGCCTGAATTATAAATAGCACATTTTACATTAAATATACATGATGTGGTTCCTCCTTGTTTTTGGGCAGAATTTTTCTTTTTGCACCAGAGAACAAACAATTTACTAGGTTCAGTTTTGACTAGATAATCTCATAAAAATCACTAAAAACAAATGCTGAAAACAAATGCCAAGCCAATAGCAAAAAAAAACAAAAAAACAAAACAACTAATTAGTTTTTACAAATTGTCAACAGGACACGAGCTGCGTCACTTTTCTCATCCTTTGGCCCTGAAGTCGTCTTGACTCACCTGGTAGTGACTGGCACACATGCTACGTGCTCTGTCTGCCTTATCGCTATTACCCAGACACCAGCCGTAACAAACAACCTGTAATCCCCTTAGAGCTGTAAAAAACACTGGCTCCACAGACCCGTGGCACCATTAACAGAGTGAAACAAGAACTCTCACACAGCTGAATGCTTCACTTACTTCACTTGTGAACCACTTATCTTTTTAATTTGTTTATTTTTTTTTTTTTTTTACCCATTTTTCCATCTTATGGGATCTAGATCTACACATGAATCCCTGCACTTTGCACCGTGTTTTCACTTAAATCGCTGTGACATCAGGCATAATGACAGATTTCTCATAAGCAGTTTGTTTTAAACTTGGAGTGAATTTCATGCTTCTGAAACAGCATCTCTGCATAGCACCTTCAAATACTTCTGGGGCGGTGGCTCAGACGCAAAACGCAAGCAACGGCATTTGTTCTTGGGGGCATGAGTGTTCGAATAACGACCTTGAGCTTCTCCCACATGTCACCAGGCTGGCACAGGCTTTGATTAGGAGTAATTAATGCTCCCACATCTGGTGGGAACTCCCCTAGCCCTTCCTAAATGTGTCTCCAGGTTTTCCTTCATGTGCGCCTCATGTCTAAATTCCTCTGCTACAATCCAAAATCATTACAGAGCCTTGGCTGCATGTGTTTTGATTCTGAATTTTAAATATATTTTTCATACCTTCTTCTGAGGATCCTGAGTCAGATTTCTGAGTCAGCTGTGTTGTTCTGAGAGAGTTTCATTGTCACCTTACTGGATCCCGAGCTTTTGATCTGCTTTCCGTGGTGAGTTGTGCTGCTTCCCCCGTTCAGAAGATGAAACGCCCGTTTTCTGGCAACCTGAGCAAAGCAATTTCCCTGGCAGTGATCCTTAACCGCTCTGGCCTCTCCAAGGAGTTGCACATCACTTGTTCGCAGAAAGAAAAGAGGCTGATGGAAATAACAGTTGGCCACAGAATGTTTGCCTCCACTTAACAGCTGACATGGAGTGTGCCAAACGCCGGATGCAAAATGTGCAGCACAGCTTACGTCTATTTTTCTTAAATGTAAGAAAATGGACATGCGAGGGCCTTCTGCTGTTCTTCTGGGTTGTGTAATTAGCAGCAGATGTAAACATCATAAAATACTGAGCTTGTAATGTGATGGCTAAAATACTGCCTTTTTTATTTTTTACACTTTTTGTTTAAGGACAGATCTATCCTTGGTGATAATATCTGTAACAATATCATCTAGATCATTTATTTAAGAGTAAGGAGATGCAAACATAAATCGGAACCAAAATATATTGTAATAAATGCCATATGCATTAAATGTTTTCAATAGTTATTTCCATACTTTAATAAACTAGTTAAACTGTTTTTTTTTGTTTCTTTGTTTACAAAATATCAATATAAACATTAAATTGTGGCACAAATTAGTTTCATGTGGCAAAACCCCCATATTAGAGACCCATGGTATAACTGTCCTTCAAAAACACATAGGCAGCAAAATGGCTTCAAAAGTATTAATCTGTGTAAACAAACTCTAAAATTTCAGGTAGTTCAGCCAAAATGTATAAAAAAAACAGACAAAATAACAATAAAAAAAATGGTCAAAAAAATCATTCTGACTGAAGAATCTAACCACCATTCTTGCAGAAATACAAGTCCATTTTCAGTGTTTCAGCAAAACTCAATGTTTTCAGCAAAACAATGTCTTTGGAAACAATATTCTAACAATGAAAGTTTAAAATCAGGTAAAAAGAAAAAAAATGTCCCTCCTCCACCCACAAACAGACCTGCATTTTTAATTTAGGGTTCAGTTGGGTTCAGTACTTTGAGGAGGGCAATACTGACCTCTAAAAGTATGCTATTTTGGCCGTTATTTCAAAGCTGTGTTAATGGAACATGTCTGTCAACATTTCCTCTTCCCCGCACACACACACAGACTAATTTGAAGTCGGAGGAGTGGTTTCAGGACAATACAGTCGGCTCAGGTTACCCGAGGTAAACCACACATGATGATCGAGTGTTTTGTTCCCGAACAATGAGCGACTCAGCTGTCAACACCAGTCCATTGACCACTGTCCACACAGGGACACACCCTCTCCTTGGCCCCATCAGTGGCTTCTGTTTGGCTCAGGAGAGCAGCTGACTCCCAGAGACAGGACCATGTCCAGCCATTATCACTCCCAGCATGGGATCACAGGCAGGCTGGATTTTGGAAGGAACTTGATGTGTGTTGATCTGTTAAAAGCATCGACTTTTTTTTTCCCTCCCTCTCTGAAATGGATTATTTTTCTGATAATCCTTTCAGATCCTGCCACAAAAATGAAAGCTAAACTACACAAGGGCGTGTCTAATATTTTCAAATTAGAACCTTGAGAGTGTGTGGGTTCAGTAGTGTGGGGTTAATCATACACACAAAGTATTAGAAAAATGTGAAAATGCAAGGAAGACTGCATCTATGAATTCAGTCTAGTCTGGGTTTGACAATTTCTGTAGATCTGCAGATTGATTCTGGGCAGATAAATATTCAGGAGAGATGCACACAGGTAAAAGGTTGTCAATACATGACCGCATGAATAAACATTGTCTTCTGTCCCACTGCAATTACAGCCTTTAAGCAAGTAGTTGAAGTAATTGATGTCCCAAAATGCACTCAAAGCCATTGAACCAAACTGCAAATTGGGTTTTCACCTACATGATAAGCAAAGATGGCTCGACCACTGGGCATATTCTCCGTCCTCCCACTAATGGTCTGTTCTGTTTGGGCTCTCATCCATGATGGTTGGCTACATATGTGTGTGTGTGCAGTAACATTTATGCAAGCCCCAGGCACCCAGTCAAGTTTAAATGTGTGGTAAAGTACGTGTTTCTGTGGTATATTACTGGGAAAAAATTGGGGAAGTTTTAACTGTATTTTTAAAGTACCATTAACATAAAATTGGATACAGCAATGCCAAATGTTACTGTATATTTCAAGTTGTTTTTTTTTTGTTGTTTTTTTTTTTTTTTTTTTTCTGGGACAAATACCATTCGCAGTACTGTTTTTTTTTTTTTTGTTTTTTTTGTTTTTTTTTAAGATTTTTGATTAATTTTTTCCAAAACTATTCAGCCTCCTCTCATTAATCAGTGTCAAAGCCCTTATTTGCAATCACAGCAATCAATATCTTTGCTAACAAGGTTTTTGCACGTCTCCGGTGGGATTTTGAACATCCCATCAACAATCAGGATCTCTGAGGTTAGAAGACTTCCTCACCATCAGTCTGGACGTCCCTCAAATATGTAATACAGGCTGCCTATGCAGCTTGAGAAGCAGAAATAACTAGGTGCAATTTTAATGCTGGCTTCCCAACCTCGTATCAAAGCTTTCTTGGACAAATAATCTGAAATCTACACTCCCTATAATCTACCAGTTAGTGGTTAGTATAAGAGCTTGTAAAAGTGCTTTAAGACAGAAAAGCATCACAAATAAAGTCCAGACGGGAAAAGCTTGTTCAGAGTAAGCCATCAAACTGCCAAAGGGTTTCCAAAGTAAAGAGCTTGGAGGGGTAAAGGATCATTTTGGTTATTCAAAAATCTTTTTTTTTTCTTTGCTTCATGCAGCGTTTTTGGGATAAACTTCACCAAGCTCTAAAAAAAGGAAATCCTTGTTTGCTCTGGGTGTTGAACACTTGTACAGCAGACTCAGCGTGTGGGTGGCTCAGGGCCCTCAGATGCACTGTGGTCTATAAAGAAGGCTGCTGAGGCTGATAAGACGCAAATCTGTTGAGTCCCCTGGAGCCAGCGCTGCCCCTCTACAAGCTTGACCTACAGTCAAAACAAAGAAGTCTGTGGCTTGCCCAAAAGTGTTTAGCACAGCATTTCTGAAATTCACTAGAAAACTCTGACAATAAATCACAGCCATCAACCCCTTTGGATTGATTAGATTTAATGAAATGAGTTAGTTCAGAAGAGACGGGGATATTTGCTGTAGCAACAGCATTAATGTTTCAGAGAGAGAGGAGGTGACAATTCAATTTAGAAATCCAGTCTTTTCTCTATCACAGAATGAGAGCTAATACATCAATAGCACTGTGAATAATTAGAGGTTCTAGGCTATCTTTGGGAGGATCAAGACATTAGCAGCCCGAGGCGAAGGAAATGAGCTGAGTCAAAACCATTTATATTGTTCAAACAAATTGAAGGTGAAAGCATTCATCCACACTGTGGCTCTGCATTGTTCTGAAATTCACAGTCAAATGAACATGGTCCAGTGTTCCCATTCAGAGTATTACAAAATGACTGGGATTTCACTTCGTATTAAAATAGAATAAGTAAACCGGGGAAATTTAAAACCAATCAAGCCTGTTGAATTATGCAGTAAGGTGTTCTCTGTGCTCGATATTAGAAGCCATTCTAAATGGGATAAGGAAAGTCATAAAATGGAGAAAAAAGCCAAATCGGAGTCATCTGAAATGGTAATCTGAAAGGGACAGTTCAGGATTGCTGTACGCAAAAATCTGCCAGTTTAGATGAAGCTGGAGAACCAGTGTGCATCCTCAATGTTACTACCTCTATCTTGTAAAATTGCTAAAAAGGTAAATATTTCTTTTCATATGAAAGCCCTACAATACACATTTTCTAGTTGTCTTCCATTTACGTTTCTGTCAGTCTGCCCAGGTCAGCAGTGGCTTCCTACTATCAGCATGGGAATGTGTGTGTGGATGGGTGAATGACTGAAGGGAGTGTATGTAGCGTTCAATGTAGTCTTCTGAACCAGATAGAGCACAAGTGCAGGTCATTTGCCATTTTTACGAGATTCACTAAAAAAAATGGTTTTATCTTATTTTCTAACACTGATAGGAGAAACCAAGTTAAAGACCCAAATGAGAACAGTTTCACATAGTTTCACCTAATCTATCAGAGCGATGGCAACTTAGTGAGAGACAAATGAGGTACATAAATGCAGCAAGTCAAGACGCCATCATGCACACACACAAAGCTGAAGTGTAGATCATCCCACCAAGGAAGATCCAATTCCCAGATGCCACCCTGCTGGCTAAATACTGATTGAAGATTATTTAATCATCTCTACGAGAATGTCTCTGCATATCTTTGACTAGAAAGGACTAAAATAAAATTCTAGTCAGGGACTCTAATTATGGAAATCCCGTGAAGGAATATTGAACTAATCACTTGTCATTTAAATTTTCAAAAGAAATTACAAGCTGAAACTGCTTGATTCAACTAGCAGAGAACACACTAACCATCATGTGTCAAAGTATGTACATTCTACCAAACTGATGAGTATTTCATGAGACAAAAGGGGAAATAAATATGTAAGCTTTCCCAAAAATACAAATCCCCGTCACATCATTGTTAAAAGGGGTTGACACAATGAATCAGACAAAAATCCATTTCTTGTTTGTAAATCAGAAAATTGAATCAAACACGCCCTAAAATCAGAATCCAATAAACAAAGCACATCATTTATATACTGAGGGAGTAAAAGTCTTGATGCAATTACATAAAAGACAGCCTTTAAAAAATATTCAAGGGTAAGAAAGTACATGAAAAATATTTTGGATTTTCATTGGAGTCTGATGCTTTCCCTGATATTTTGTATTTTAAATGGTGTAAAGTTGATTTGCTTACTATTTTGCTGCATACTTTTTTATATAAAATTAGTTTTTATCCAGATAATATTGCAAGATTGCATTGTCTGCAATGACAGGTGAGCAACAACAAAAAAACAATCAATGAAGAACCTTTCAAGATCTCCAGTCTCACCTCAAAGGCAGCATTTTAGAAGACCCATAAAAAAGCAGGAGAACAAGATTCACTTTCTGTTTTCTTCACCGCAAGTCTGTGGTCATAAATAGCGAGCCGGTCCTCAGCGAGCCACCTGGGGAGTTAATATTGAGTTGTCTCTGGCGAATGTGCTCCATCTCTAAACCCAATCAATGTTTAATATTTGTGGCGGCTCAGGTGAGAAGAGGTGATGGGGGTCCACACGGATGGACAGAAAAAAAAAAAACACACACACACACGCACGGGCTATCACAACAAAGTTACTTAAACACACACACACCTACTGTAGGACGATCATTTACACCTGCTTCCAACCAACCACCATGAAGCAATGAAAGTCACACTCTAAAGGGAGAGAAAAGTAATAGGATTGCTCAATTAGGTGCCAAATGGCTTTCTGGGGGCCACTATTTCATCTCCACTGCCACTGCAAGCAAAGTGAAAAGAGAAGCATGGGCTTCTGAAAGTGAGTGCAGACATAAGCTCCATATTGGAGACTCTTTTATGGGCTTTATGGCTCAGATTTCATACTTTGTGCTGCGCTGAAGCTCTCAAGGCCTATCGTTAACATCACCTGGATTACATGCACATTTATGATGCCCTGAATCAACCAAAGCACTCACTGAAGGTATACAAGTAATATTATATATTCATGCAAGGCTGCACAATATGGCTTTATTTGTGTTAATGGAGGAAAAACAAGGGGAGCACTTATGGGAGGTGATTCAAAGAAAGCAACATCCAAACCAAGGACATGCGTTACTTCTTGATTTTGCATTAATTTGTTTGCTTTTAAAGAATAATACCCACTAGAAGCTAACGCAGACACTTAGTCCAGAGATTTGACCTTGCTTTTTGTAATTACCATTACTAAGACTAAATTATTAGCTTCAGGAGCTAATCAACGATGATTTACGGGTGATTGCTGGTTCAGGTGGGTGTTCATTTTTCTTCTAGATGAAATTACTCAACATTATGCCACACAGTTCAAAATCATCCAAATGCATCTCTACACATGCAGTTAAGATAGCAGTTTGTAGCTGCATTTCCTCTAACCACTGGGTAAAGTGTTACATTTCTACAAATGATTCAGGCTTGTAGAAGAGAAAGCAACAGTTTGTTGTTCTTAGGACAGAGCATGTCAGGCTTAGTGAAGCACAGAAACCGAAATCAGACACTGAAATGATCTGCCTACTTAACCCTGGTAAATTTCTACAAATAAAATGCATTTCACATCGTCAGCATAAGGTACAAAGGTGAAAGCAGTGATTTTTTTTCCATCCACATTTTTGTTACCTCAGCAACCAGAGATCAATAACATGCACACCATGTTTTTCCAGTGAATCTCTCAGCTTGAATTCTGTGACTCCAGGGTTTGGCATGTAGGGATTTTCACCCAACCAGTGTTTTATTTACCGAATTACTAATTCAGCACCGGCTTGTTATCCGGCCCCTCTATGTGGCCGGCTCCTCCTGGGAGGCACTGCTCTAATTGTGTTCGGCAGATCTGTGGTGTAGAATTGCTGAAATCCCTGACTCGGGCAAAATGAGAATATCAATAAAAACAGACCCTGGATGATCTTTGCTTGTGGCAAAACTGCACTGCACTGGATGCTGAGGTTTGTAATTACATTCCCCTGAATAATTGAAATCGCTGTCCTCGGGCTGTAAGTTCATCTAACTGAATGTTCAATATTGCAGCTTTTTATATATCACATATTTCACATTCTGTCTGTCTGGCAGTTCATACTGGAGACATCTCAAATGTCATATCTGCTAAGAGTGAAGCTCTTAAAAAACAGATGACAATGCCAACCGGGTTAAATATGTACTCTTTTCGACCCAAAAACCTCTGCAGTGTCGGCCACCACGTTTGCAACAGGTTGGACTGTCTGATGCTGAAAATTCAATGGTGATCTGTAAGGTTGTAGTCGTCATCTGTGGAAGGAGGCGGTGGTTTGGTCACTCCGCACTCGTAAATTGCTTAAGGGCTTTATAGGCATGCAGCAGCACAGGAGGTCATGTCAGTTCATTATCACCGAGCTCTCTGTTCCTCTTGATGTCTGCTCCCTCTGCAAGGATTTATCTTCATGTGTAAATGTATATGTCACCATGCTTTTCCAATCCACCAGAGCACGAAGGCACAGCAGTGTTTAAATCATTAGCTTGCACACAAAGTGAAGAAATTACTCACAGGACTAGGTTTTGCCCACAAACAGCAAAAGCTTCACTGTTGTATGAACTGGTGGCTAAATAAGTGCATCTGCGAAGTAATATAACTGTTTAATTTTCTTGACGTATTTACCTAATGGGGCTTTGCTGGTCTTCACTAAATTGTGTCTTTTTTTGTTGCAGTGTTTACATATGCATGTCAATGCTGCGTTGGGATTAGTGCCTTAATACGTTTCTTGGTACGCATGTCAGTCTTTTCTTTTACTTTAAGCATACATTACAATGAATTATAAAAGTATTCATACCCTTTGGACAGATACACCTACTGGCAGATTTTTCTCTGGTACGTAAATACAAATGATTTGCAAGAATCCACTCACTTTTAAATTTTTTGGGGAGCATATTTAAAATATTTTTTTAAAAACATGCAGCTTGGGAAGTTGATATACCTGGACACTATGCAACTATTGGCTGGTGTTTGCAAAACAGCCAATCCAGGAGAAGCATTTATTTTCCTTGGAACTGATTGGCTGTACCCCAAAGAGTGGAGATCGGTAAGACTGCAGACATTAGCTTCTGCTGTAGTGCTGATATGTTTTTAAGAGTATAATAATGCATTTTAAGTTATACTTGGTATGTACATAAATATATATATTAATAGAGCCAGTTAAGTGTTTTAAGAGAATATTTTCTGGAAAATTCCAGAAGTATGTAAAACCTTTGGAGCGCTGAATATTTTATCCTGCTTGGCTTTATTTTTTCTAACAGCATAAATTAGCGAACAAACACAAAGTAAGTATGTGAAGAGAATTTAGTCTATGCGACACATTAAATAATTTATTTTCTATACATTATATAGTAACTGTAGCCTTTTTATTGCATTTATAAACCCTGAAAAATCTCTCTCAAAATAATATTTCAATCCACACTCTGCAGACGTGTTATTACCCACAGAAATGTCTCCTTCCAGCGCCCTTCTTTGCCAGTTCATTCTAAACCAATTATGGCCACTGTATGAAGTGCTAATCTCCGAACCATATTATACAGAATAATGCTCTAATTCAATTGAAAGAAACAGTTCAGAGAAGACCTGAAGCTCACTTAATGACCTGACCGATGATTTAGAGTCTGAATGTGATTCTAAGCCAAAGATTTAATCGCACTCAGCAATTCTAAGAGAACATCCATTCTGCATGCAGACCGAATATGTGACCTTGGTTAATATGCTAGCTTCCTCACACATGAGGCCTTTCTTTTCAATAACCCGAGGGATTGATTCCGTTCTGTGACCCGGAGTTCAAAGGAAGGGATGATTGCTGTTTTAAATATGTCTCATTATGTTCAGAGCAAGGTAATGTTCTCCTACCACCATAACTCTTCCTTCGCCTTCAAAGTGATTCATTGTTTTGTGAGTCCATCAGTCATTTAGCTAAGGAGAGGTGAATATCATCTTTCCACATGGCTCTCACCATCTGGTGTGGCGAAAATAACAACTGACTGGTCGTCAGTTTACTTTAAGTGAAGTTAACATATAATGGCATGACAAAAGAAACCGCCTGATATAAATGAAAAATAATCTTATTGCTTCATACGGTATTAACACAAGAATTGATAAAAATAGATGATCTAATCTATTTTAGGATATCTGGTAACATAATGTAACATTGATATTATTGCCATTTATTATGAATTAATTGTGCAATGTTGACACATTGTTAATAAACAAATACATTTTGTATTGGTTTACAAAATAAACATTTCGCAGAATATACCTTTCACCATATTACTGTTCACAGAGGAGCACTACACTAGCTGAGGCTGTGGTCTGCTGACATGCCGCATATATCTCTTGCCAATCATAGTTTAAAGAGCGAGCTGGCAGCTCTTTAGTTCCGACAATATTACCAATTTTTTCTGGTAATATGGAATAAGTGCAGCAGGATTCCTTTTGAAAGTTTGACAGCAGTGTGCAAAAACAGATGGGGGAGAGGAAAGTCATCCTTTCACGATACTATAGAGCGAAAAAAATCCTTTCTACCATCTCCTTAAAATTATTTTAATGTGTCGGGACCACCTGCAATAAGCTTGGAAGTGTTTCTGAGGAGAGGGATGTCTTTACTTCTCCACTGGAGCCATTATCTCTTATCCAACTGGAAGGATGGACAAATACATGGATTTTATCTTCTAATTTTGGCTACGTTCCCACAGCAGGTCTTGATGCTCAATTCTAATTTTTTTTATGAAATCTGCTCCCCCCCCCCCCCCCCCGTTGTCGTTCATACTACTAATTGAACCCGACTGCAAGGAGACTTCCATGTGAATGGTTTACGTCCCAAGGTGACCTACATGCACAGAAGAACTTAATGTCACACAGTAGCAGAAGTATGGACTTCTGTAAACATATTTGCAGTTGTTCTTGCTGTCTGCAAAGTAAATTATCCATTGGAGACAACAAAGTTTATTTGATTTGATCTAAACAGTTTATGGATCAATTAACAGGGTTTTTTCAGTATTGCCACAAGACAATGCTGCCTTATGTTGTATAACAATATAAAGGAAGTTGATTAAAAAAAAGCCCAACCAATTGCCTGGAGGTTCTGTAGAGAAGTGAGTCTGGACATGTAATCAGAGGCAGAAGTGGTTGGGATTGTGATGAGATGCATTTCAGTGACAGACTTCTTTCATAATTTTATAGTCGTAACTTTCAGTCATTGTTTACATCCTGATTTACTGCATCTGGCTTCTTCAGGTGCAGAATTATGACATCTTACATCAATGACATAAAAGCTGGATAAAATGCGACATGGCCGTTCAGAATGCAGACATTTTGAAAAAAATCATTACCACAATTAGTGCCACATATGGAAGTGGCACAGATCATATTTTTGGGGGTGAAAAGATTGGAATAGGCCCTTTTCACACAGATATAGGTTGCGTATGGGCAAAAACAAAAAAAACAACAACAACAAAAAAAACATATTTGGGTTACATTTGCCTGCTGTGTGTACATAGCCTTTGCAGTTTCTCCAATGCCTTACAGTTAGGTAAATATTTTTTTCTTCAGTGCTGGACTTTGGTCAAATAGAAACAGAAACTATGAACAACTGCACAGAGTCCTGCAGTGAAGTAATTACAGACAGTGGCATAGAACAGCTTTAGAATCCCAGCAGGTGGTGCATCTCTGTAGAGCTTTCCAGCTGTGTTTTCTTTACATATTTACTATACCTATATACTAGCTCTGCAGAATAATATCTGACAGCAAGAGGGTAACACAAATATATATTATGATCCCATCTGTGTCCTCTCAAAAGCAGCAATGACGTGTGGATTCTCATTTGCTACTTGCTTACGGAAGTACTTCACAGTGTTGTGCACTCAACACACAATTTAGGTAAGTTTGGACAGAAAACCAAAACTTACATGTTCTATAGCACATCACGGGTTGTAAATAAGGTGCTTAAATTGCTGTTTGCCTAAGGTGATAAAAGAGTAACAGTCTCATGGATCAAGCTGTTCTGCTTTTCAGTTTGTGCACCAACTTTTGCTTCAGCGATCAGCGGTGGTCTGGTCGGGCGCCAGTGCTGGCCAGAAATCCCCCCAGATAAAAGAGAGCAAAAAAAAAAAAAAGACACAGACTTGAATAAGGATTACCTTCTTCAGGCGACCTTGCACAGAAAAGAGAGACAAAAACCAGAAGAAGGGAGGGAAAACAGACTCTGAACAGCTAAAACACATAATCCCACCCCCCTCTCTCTGGAGTATCAGCTCATGGATATGGATGCTGAGGCCATACACTGTATAGAAAGTCCTACCTGTTATCTCCACTCAAAGATATTGCAGGATTGGATTCTGCCAGATTCAATTAGAGGTGGATTTGAGTCCTTGCACTCCCAACATTCCAGCGAGAACGCTGCAGTCCTCTTGGTGTGGTTTTTATCAAGGAGGCCATTTTATGACACTAGCAAATGCAAGACGACACAATCGCACAGACAAATTATATACCATGCACATTCCTTACTAATACAAAGTACTTAAAATGGCTCTGCATAGTGTTATTTACAAATTTAGGGACTTAAATGAATAAAACATGCACAACAACGCCAGTAAGCTCACACAACCACAAAGACACTGAGGTGGTATCACCTCTGTTTTACAAGAGATGTGCATGTTTCAGACTGCAGGAGACCGAGTGTCAGCAGGCTGTTAAACCTCGCAGAAAGGGGTTTTAGAATCCACGCTGAGGCATTGTCTTCATTATCGGAGCCCAGCACTCCTGGTCGACAACTCTCAGCTCAATAAATATGGATATGAGAGGAGGTTTATCGACAAATGTTGCTGAATAAATCCAAGGCTGAAGGAAATTGACTGAAACATTGCTGGTCCAAGTAGATGTGAGGCCCTATTGTGAAATGCATGATGAAACTATTTGTTTTGTCGAAGCAGGACTGTAGCCCAATTATCCAGCTATTGCTGTGTTGATGACCTGGTTTTGACTTTGTCTTGCTCCCAAAAGAAAGGAACAAGCATCTCTCAGGGAAACAAAAGCCATCACTTACAATGTAGCGGTAAAAGCACAGTGTCAAAACAAATTTGGAAGACTCTGTGCTATAATTTACACTTGTTTACAAGTCCTGTTAATGAATAGGGACTGCTAACATGATTGTGGATACTATGAGTACTGCAGGTGGGTAAGTGGAAGTGAAAGAATCAGGATTTAATCTGGCAGAGTTTTATTCTGCAGAGCAAGTGTCCTCATTTCACCTAACAGGAAGGAATAGCTAAATAATGGACGTCTGAAGCTTTTAAAACGAGTGTTTAGGCTGTCTTGTTTTGAGAACTGAACTGATATTTTTGCATGGCTTAAATTTGTCCGTCCATTAGAGAGTCAGTCCCTACCAAAAGGTTTAATTCCACTTATGGAGGTGAGCTACAGTCAGAGAAATGCATCTAGGTCATACGTTGTACCTAAACCTAATAACTCCCACTTAGCAGTAACAGGTCCCATAAAGCATTTGTTACAAATTCTTCTCCTGATGTGAGAATGTCAATTTATTTTATCAGACACTTGAAATTTGACTTGGCGTGAAAGTCAGCTTCTCTTGAACTTGCCCTTAAAGACTTGAGACGTTATTACGATTCGCTCCTTAAACACTCGAGACCCAAGTAGGGGCCAAAGACTTCAAATTCAACTTAGATTTCCTCCTTTATGATTTAAGACTTGACTTGAACTTTACTTTAACCCGTCAGTCACTTGTGAACCGTTATAGTACATGCAGAAACTGCCCATTGATATCAGGCAGATTATGGTACTTTTGTGCACTATACCCAAGCGACATAAAACAGTAGCATTTTAAGATTAAAGTCCACTTCATCCTTTGTTATCTCACTTAAACAGATCAAACAGATTTAAAAAATGTCAATTTTATCTGGATATCAATCTACTTTACGTCTTTTGTACAACAAGCTATAACTTTGACCTGAAATCACACTCCACCATGGGCAGCAATCCCCATTCTACAGCTTAATCTCTGCTACAGCTCCAGCTTGACCACCACTTGTTGTCCACTGATCTCATAAAATCCCTCTGCTTCAATGGCAACTCATTCCTGGCAGCGTGTTATTCTTCCATCAATCCAGACAGTGAAACTGCTTGCCTCCTGTTTGCCTCAAGCTTCCAATTGGTCTTTCATTAAGGCTTCTGTCAGCTGTATGGCCCATCTTTTCTCTCAAGCCTTCTCAGGCTCTGAGGGCACCACCAAATTGTTTAAGGATGGATGATCTGTCAGGAAGGTCCAGAGGAAATGGAAACATCCCTATCCATCACCAGGAATCTTTGATACAAACAAAGGACCACAAATGGAGACATGCACCAGAAGACAACACAAGCATTTAGACATGCCTGCTGTGTAATGTTGGCATCTACTTGCCTGCTGAGTTTCTCAGACTACAACAGCTCTGCCAGGAGGTGCTGAATATTCAATGCACCAGCTAATAGAGGCACTGTTGGGCTTCCTAGGCATGTATTGAGTCAATACCCATTTCAGTACTGGTCTTGGACAAAAACTTCATGGCAATACTAAAACAGCCTGTTGAAGAAAATGCATTGAAGAAAAAGACATTTGAACTAAAAAGAGCTACAAAGACGCCATAGATGGCTGAAAAGACACTGTAAATCTCCCTGAACAAACTCTGGTTGTGATGTAAAAAAAGTGAAAAATGCAAAAAGGCATTCATAGTCTTAAGGAACTGTGTTTAATACTGGCACCAAAAGTTCTCCAAAAGTCTAAACTTGTTCCTTGTATCTTGTAGTGAAGAAGTCAGAACAACATACATCCTTTACTTTGTTCTCCATTTCCTTTTCAGAAGCAACACAACAAAAGCCCTCTATCGCAGCACGTCTTCAAACAATAATTGGTCTTGTTTAAACATCCTCCATGGAAAGCAATTTCCCACCAAACAACCTCCCTTCAGGTTTTAAAAGGAAATCAAGCTAATCTGTTACCTGTCAACAAAAAGACTTACTACCATTTTTGAAACATTTTCATTATTTGAGACGAAGAATGTCCAACCTCACATCCTCAGCTACAACATTATACCAGCGAGACTTAATTTTACATGTGATGAGTGGTTACAATCTTTAAGAGGTGAGAAATGACTGTCAGGGAGAATGGTACGCCTCTCCGTGCTCCCCAAATGGTGCTGTTATGTCTTGTGGCCCAATCCACTGTGACAGGTCAGGAGTGACCTTTTGGCCTCCAAGACATTACTGAAGCATCTGAGCATGTCAGCATAGAAAGATGGAAGGAAGGAGAGGAGAAGGAGGGTGATACGAGAAGACAGTCCTCGAGGTGGTCTGAAGCTGAACTGGGGGGGCTGAAGAGGGTGGTGTCCTTGGGGGAATTGCAGAGGTCAACCACTTCTGGCTATTAAAGAAGCTCCCCATAAAACCCTGTCCTGGTCCATGATTACATCTGTCATACTGCGAGAGAGGATGCATGAGGGACGAAATGAAGAGGAACATATTATTGATAAAAGCTCCAAAGGAAATATCTGACTATGTGGAAGTTGTGTTTTTAGACAAATTAAAAACAGCTTATCCAATAATTGGAGGCATCAAAGTGATGGAAAGGATAACTGCAGAAGCAATGTTGTACTTTTCCATTAAAATGTAAAAAGACATTTTCTTATTCATGTCAATAGATGAAAGTGTGACACACTCCCTTTCCAGCATTCTTGAAGGGCATTGATAGGCAACCAGGCCCGCAGGAAATGGACTGCTTTTTTTTTTTTTTTTTTTTTCCTGGCAAATAGAAATACATGCAATCTATTCTCCTGTCAAAGGCCTCTGATCCACAGAAGGGAGTTTGACATGGTCACTGAGAAAGGGCTTGAGGCAAGCAAACACACGGAGATGCCATATGCACACAGAGGAAAAAACAAAACAGCACCAGAAAAAGCTATTTGATAAAAAAAACAAACATGCATTTAAATATAATAAATTAAAAGGAAAAAGTTTTTTTTTTTTTAAATAAGCTTAGCTTTTAAATGAGCCAAATTAAACGTTGTTAGTGAATGCCACTTTCAGAAGATAGAAATATAACAGGTCTGGTTGTTTAGAAGAGAGGAGGGCAGTTTGAGGACAGCTAGTCCTCATTAGGTAAGAAAGAGCCCATAAAATACACAGAGTAAACAACAGCCATCACCAAATCTCCTGGGACTGTGACTCCACCTGCTTTGGAGCACCTACAGCAGAGACCGTGCCAAGGTACTGAGACCAGAATAGTTCTGCATTTAACTTGAATGACTTTGAATTCAACCTTGTGCCATGAAGTGTTGCAAAGTGGTGTGGTGCACCTGTATGACAGTGTGTTGCTCCACCTTTTGCTGCTAAAACGGTCCTGATCCACTGAGGCACTGAATCCACTCAACCCCTGAAGGTGTGCTGAAGTATCTGGCACCAAATAATAGGAGAAGGCTCTTCAAGTTTCATATATTGTGACGCTGGGCCTCCATGAATCTAACTTGGTTTACTTCCTGCTTCAAACTGAACAAACTAGGTAAGTAAAGTTACTTGCAAACTTTACTTACCTAGTCAATCACTTGACTTGTATCTTCTTTAAAAATTAATATAAAGAACTAAGGAAGAAAGTGCATAGGAATTATACATAGAATTTTCAAGATGTGAAAGAGTCAAACATCACACTCTAGTGCATGTAAACTAGTTTCTCCACACAAGATAGATCTTTGAGACAAAGTATGTTGAACATTTCTGTAAGTATATTTAATTCTAGTTTCCTGTTTGATTTAAAGTCCTATGCATAACTTTATTATTGGTTTGATTTGCTTGTATAAATTACTGGGGTTGCTGCCAGCATTCCGTGTGAATTTCATGTTGGATGCATAGAGTTTATACACCTTAACTTTTGTATTATACCTATGACTCTTTCCCAGCTAAAATGTTTTAGCTTTGGTAGGACCTGTTCAACAGCACAATGATAAACCTGAACATATTCAGGAGCATTTAAAATGAACGTATGCATGGTGCAGCTGCAGGAGAATAAGAGCATCAGCTTACACACAGAGTTTCAACACGCAGTGGCCCTACCACTCGTTGCATTTTAATAACTGTATATCCCGAACACCCTAGGGAGAGGTGCATGTAGGGCTGTGGATCAGTACGTAAAAGCTGTGAGGGGAAAGGTGCAGTCTGAGTCCAGAATTGACTTTTCACAGCACGTCCTCAGAGGTAATCAGTCATTCTGACTGGCAGTGTTTGTGCTAATGTCCACACCTGTTCGGTGGCCTCCTGCCTCATAGATGTTACACAAGTGTGTTCCTTCCTGCCTGGAAATTATGTTGTGATCTCTCACTCTACCAAATGCTATGGGGAACATCGAGAGATACATGGTTCCTGCTTGACTATGGCAGCAGGAGCAGAACTGGATCTAAATCTTTTGTTCCAGCACAGTAAAGCTGCTGCCTTTGTCCCTGAATATGCTGCTCTTTTTTTTGTATTAAAGATAAGAGAATAACAGAAAAGAAAGAATCTATCCTGGACTAAGTGTTTCAGCTCATGGCTTTTAGTTGACTGAAATAATAAAAATTGCCTCGCTTCGCTCCATAAACATGATTAAAGTAGAGAGACCATCTTTATGCAAGATGTTTTATCCCTCCCTAGATTTTTCGCTGGCAGGTCATTTTATCTGCAGCGTCTGTGCACTCTCGCTGACTCTTATCACTGCTCAGCCCTTTACAAACAGGATCCATCAACTAACAATCAGACCAGAAAGAGAAGAGGTCACCTACACACTGATGCCTCCTGAATGATAGGCTAAAGAGAAAGTCTGTAACAAGCAGAAGATAAATCAGACGTATTTCAGTTTTGGTGAGCTTTCAAGGCCATGTTGTTTAGGGCAAACGAAGACTGAAGATAGACCATGAAGACAGAAAATTGGATTATGACATTAAAACAAAGGACAAAGTAAATGGAGTCACTTCATTGTGACTGATTCACGGAGCATTTATTCATGGTGAACAGCAGTGTCACAGAGCAGGGTGACAGTTATAATCTCATTTGCACAACAACAAATTATAATAATTATTAGAGGTAAAAACATTTGGTAGTTAGAAGGTTGTGAGTTCGAATTCCTCCACAGTGTCCTTAGGCATGACATTCAACCCTTGTTGGCTACCAATCTGCTCATCAGTGTGTGAACGCATGTTTGGACAAGTGAATGTAGACATTTTGATGGCTCAGAACAACTAGAAAATGTTTGCAGTTAACAGATTGAACCTACTTTTGCTCGCAGAACGTTCTCATGTTGTAAATTCAATATGGTGTCAGAAATATTCCTCATACATTTCAGTCATTGTTGATATTGCATTTCAGATTTGTTGGCTGCACGTTCATGATGTGACTCTCCTGTTCCACAGCCTCCCATATGCGATCAATTAGATTAAGATTTTTTGAAGTCTTGAGAGTGAACTGAGCTCATTAAGTTCAAGAACCAGTTTGAAATGATTTAAGCTTTGTAAAAAAAAGCTGGGTACATTGCAGTAATAAAGTGAAGGACATAGTTAGCAATACTACTGTGACAGCGTGTAAAACCAAGATCACCACAAACCCCCCCAAGCTGTTATAGCACCACCATTAGTATGAACCTGTGAATTCATCCTTTCATACTATTTGGCTGAATTGTAACTTTATCATCTGACTGGTGTAGCTGAAAGAGACTAAAGTCAAGACTAATCAGACCAGAAAAACCTTTTTATGTCGGTGAAGTCTCAGTTTCAATTTGCTTGCTAATAGTAGTGACACTGAATATGTTCTGCTGCTGCTGTCGCTCATAACAGCCAACATATTCAAAGATTGCATCGAGCATAGGGTGAGTGAAAAAGGAACATTTGTGAAGGTAATGTTAAACATGTATAACACTGATATTAAACTGAAAATCAGTTACCAATGGGGAATCATGTGCCATTCCTTACGTAGTATTAAAAAAAAAACAACACAAAACAGAAGCCATCATTTAGAATCATATCCTTCCTCTTTTCTTTGCAACAAAGACTCCCTCTCTAATATTTCCAGCAGTGAGCCCTCATCTCCAGCAGATGTTCCCCTGCTGTGAAGTACAAGAGGAAAAAGGCAACTGTGGAGATGCTTCAGACCCAACTGTTAGCAGATTCTTTAGAAATTCTCTTGTGTCTTTACAGAAAAAATATATATATATTTTACAACTACAAAGCAATTTAAACATTGGGTTGTTTTTGTTGTGTTTTTTGTTTATGTTTTTGCAAAAAGTAGTGAATTCATCCTGTGCAACAAACAGATGTAAAATAACAGCCTTAACAGAATTCAGTGCATTTTAGGCTAAGGTAATTCAGTTTTTGGTAGAGAGGTTGAATTTAAATTTGGAAAGTCAGTTTGTACAATTCTGTGTAAATGTGAACCCAACTTAAAAGGGTGTTTTACATATATCAATATTTCTGAAAATAAATGCGTTTAGGGTTGGTTTACCCATAACACAGAGGGCTTTATGTGTAGATGTTCAGGGTCTCATTTGAAAAGTACATGGACATCCAATAAAAAAATATGTGACCCATTTGTCAGATGCTCCGTTAACATTTTTATTGCTTTTATGTACATGCAATCAATTTGAGTTGATGTCTTTTCTGCTGCTGAAAAAAGGACAAATATGTTGTAAGCTTTATGTCATGCCACACTTCTTTCACCTCATCCAAACAACACAGGTACTCTCCACATTTTTAATTGACTGAGTGGGGGGCAGTGAAGACGGGACTTCTCTATGGTGCCATTTATTCAAGAATGGCTGCCAACCTGATTTCTTTCTTTCTGGCACTTTTTCCTCATGGATCAAAACGGATTTGAATGTTTTAATCATGCAAATAACATATGAAAAACAAACATTTGACTTGTCCAACTAAAACACTTCCTTTTTCAACCATTTTATTTTTTCAGATTTTAATGGCTATTTGTTTTTTGTTTTTTTGTTTGTTTTTTTTCTTTTGCTTCAACATGTTTTTTTATTTTATTTTTTTATTTTGTTTCATTTTAATGGGCATCTGAAAAATGTGATCATCATTTCAGAAGTTTAAAACTTAAAAAAAAAATGAAACTCGCATACGGCAGTAGGTTTAAACAGATTGTTCTCTGTCTGCATGTATTGGATAATAGCATCGACTACACAGTCTCCTAATAATTTGATGGCAAGACATTCATCCTGTCCTCGCAATGACAGTCATTTAGAGACTAATCAGCAGCATGTTTTGTGTCAGAAAACCATTCTCTTTAGAGATTTGCCCAGTCTCTGTGCTCTGCTTGTTTGTATTTGATACATGCTTCAGTGTTTGCAGAGATGGCAGCTGTGGACCTCAGTAATTGTCCTTGACAGAGTGGAAGAGAGCTGTTTCAGCTGGTGGAGATCAACATTGCGCTGGTTGTGCCAATCATGTGGCTCAACTCAGCCAGGCTGAGATGGATCAGCCAGTCACACCGTTAGAATAAAGTGACTCTTCTGTAATGGCCTGTCGGGATTTCATTTTCTAGGTGACAGAACACATTTACAGGACTGGGAAAGGCTCAGTTGCTGATGGGAAGTTATTCTTGGAGGCAAGGCAGTGCAACAAAAAGGGGTATTTTGCTCTTTTTTTGACAAAATAAATATTTTTCTCATAAAAAAAAAGACTTTGGATTTCAAAGCACAAAGTAAAACAAGGTATCTTCTAAATTAAATTGAATGCCATCAAAAGGATAATTTATTCTTAACCAAACTTGATCATTAAGTATTTTCCAGACACAGTGCCATTTTACAGGACAGTCAAGTAACTATGTTACATTCAGTTGTTATGGAAATGCTGTATATATCAAAAATAAAATAAATTTGACTTCATAATATGACACCTTGAAATAGGGCCTCTTAAAAAGTTCCTACTTTGACAACAGTGCTCCTCCATTATCCAAGTTTCTCTTGAAACTTTGTGGGGATTTTGTTTTGGTAGTGATACGGGTCAACCGGTACACTGCTGCTGCAGGTCTAAGGGTTTACATAGAAACCTGGCCACATAAAAAAATACCTGCTGGATAACATAAAGTGCATTGTGGCGCATGAAACCAGTAATGATAGTCATAAATAATAATTACAAATGTGCAATCTTGTTAAGATGTCATTGTCTGTGCAGCTTCTAACCTCAGAGCCTGTTCCGTCATGTGTTGCCTCTCCCCTTCAGTGATGTTTGTCTTTGTTTCCTACGGAGGATCCTTTCACATCAACCTGGCACTTCCCTCACAATCTGCATTCAACCCAAACTGTGGAGCCCTGTAATCACAAATTCCCCATATTGTTTATAGCTCAGTGAGTCAGTAGCGTGAACTGGTTTACCTGTGGGCTACAGCGGGAATGTCTTCAGCATCCCCGACAAGAACAGACAAAAACTCTGGCCTCAGGAAGCTTCAGTGATTCTCGACTTTCGTTACCCGCTCCCCACTTCGCTCCGTCTTCTTCTCTGCTTCTTGCTGTTGCTGTTTACCATGTGAAGCCGAAACCAGACCAAAGATACATATCATTTGTTGCACACTTGGCAGCATCTGCCAGCAGTTTTCCTTTTTTTTTTTTTTTTTTGCACAACTTCTTCCAGCGCTCTCTCATTTGTCTTTTCATTCGGTGCCTTTTATTATAAGGATTTATGCCCTCACTTAACAGTTGCCAATCTGGCAGCGGCAGTTTTGGCATAAAACCTTTACTTGAGGCACAGTTAAAGCGCTGATGTTCTTATTTTAAACATTTGATAGATAAAATCTGCATGTGATCAACAAATGATTGCAGAGCAAGAGTTTAAAGACGAAGAGCTTTTTTAATTCAACTAACTCCGAAGGTTTGCCTCACAAATGTAACTTGTCAGCCAAAGCAGCTGATCCCCACAGTCTGCATGATAGTTCATCTGTATATCTAGCATGAGTTCAAACCAAGTCTTCAAAGGACTAGAAGATAGATTTTATTGCTAAATCTGACATTCAAGGGGTTAAGCATTGGCATTCATAAAATAATTGGAACAAATATGTTGATAAATAATATTTCATTGTAATTTTTAAAAGGGGTTTTGTGTGTTTCCAATGGACACAGGTAGAGCTCATAATAAAATGCCTTAAGTGGGTTAAAGCTTCCTGGAATGTATTAACAAAGCAAAATCAGACCATTACCATAAACAAGAATCTTGTCTGATGAGGAGATAGTCTTGGTGCTACAGATAAATAGATGTGTGCTCTACCTAATGTCATGTTGTTCTGGTATTGGAGTGTTTGGCATTCTCATCTTCTAGCCACCTGTTCTGTGAATAGCTAAGCTTCATTCATTCTGCCTGGGTGATATTCACACCAATCACAAGTGAGACTCTCTGCTCTGAGCCAGCTGACTGTAACAGAAAATGTTCTAATCGATGCTCATTCCACGTTTTATAAGGGAATGTGAGCACTTTCCCTTCTCTCCCCTCATCTTCACCCTCTCTTCTTTTTTGCCCTTCTCTCTCTCTCTCTCTCTTCATCTCTGCCCGAAGTCGCCATGGGTTGTATCCATTAGCCACTCTGTCTGCTTTCCCGTTTACAGAAGTCTCCCTTTAAATCCCAATCTGAAGTGACTATACCCCGGGGCCTTAAGGGACTTCATCATCGCCGTATCCATCTCGCACCTGGAAAACTGGAATCAAATGGCCCAGGAAGAAACTCATTACTGTGGTATTCCTCTGTGGTTATAAATTGCAATTTGAAGGATTGTGAATTTCTTATCCAGTTTTTGTTTTTTTCAAAACACTAAAGAGATGTGGAGAGATGCAGACTACATCGACTTGATTAATCTGGGCTCTGCTGGTCTCAGCAAGCAGCAGAAGCAGCGTTTCCAGACTCGGATGGAATTCACTGCACAGAGACGCCCATCGAGTTACAATATGGCAATGTTTACACTTGCTCCGAGCCATGTAATAGGGACACCGGCTTGCATAATAAGTACTATTCTGGAAGTTAAATTTTAATCCCCCAAAGAGTGCATCACCTGAGAAAATTAAGATCCAAACAAGCATGGAAAGTCATCTCTGTATTTTAATACCATCCTGAAATAACAACAGCTGCATGTAGAAAGAAGCTCGCGTGAGTTGAATTTGTTGACGGAATTCAAAATATTTCTGAGCATATGAATATGAAATACAAAAGCATTTTCAAATGAGCAGTGGTAAAAAAAAATGCATTACAAAACTATCCACACCACTTTAACCTTTTAACTTTTCTTTATTTTCTTTTGAGCATTTTTAAAGGTTCTATTCAACTTGGTTACATTAATTTAATCTTGGTTTGTCCCAACCACAAGGAAACTAATCATAAATAAGTCGAAAGAGATGCATGGTTTAAAATATGGATCATCATGCAGTGGGGATGTTTTGCTTAAACAGGGGCAGAGGAGATGGTCAGAGTTGACTGAAAGATAAATGGAGCTAAATGGACAGCGGTCCTCACATTACAGATGTTGAGAGCTGCAAAAGCCTTGAGGCTTGAAGCTTTATGTACAGACTTAACTATTGGATGGCTCAGATCAAAGCATCTTGATATGTTAGAAATAACCCAGTCAAAGTCCAGACCTAAATAGAATTGTGCATCTGGCATGGAAATTGATGTTCACAAACAAACAATCTATCAGGGCTGGACTGGAGCCAAAAAAATGGCCCAGACATTTTTGGCCATGGTGACCCACAATTATATATATATATGATACATGAAGGTACACAACATATCAGAGGATATAAGTGCATGTTGTTTTGCTCTAAAAGTTAAAACGAACCACAGAAGTCTACAAGGAAGAGTAGTAAAAGAGTAGAAGAGTAGTAAAAAAAAATTGCCATGCTCTTCCACTACTTGGAGATTTTCTTGGGAGAGATGGCTACAGTGTTACAATTTCCATCTTGGAGTGAAAGCGAATATCAAAGAAACACTTGTTAAAAAGAGGGCTCTTCATCAAAGTGCCACCTTTCAGAATAAAAACAGTGAGAGGTTTGCAAGTGTTATTTCTTAGGTTGCCTCCCAATGATAAATCATCTATTTCAGCAAAGCAATGTTTAACTAATATTATATCCTATAAGTTGTAAACCCTGAAAGCTACAACTCCATGGCATGCTAAAATAACACTAAATTGGACACCAAGTTTGAAAATCAATCAATGAGTGTCACGGTCAACAAAAGTCATTTATTATACACCTTTTTCGGTGACATTATGACAGCTTCAGGGTGGCCTGTAAATGGGGATCGGCCTACTGGGCATTGCCCGGCACGCCAAATGGCAAGTCCACCTGACCGCCATCCATTCTCACTGAGCTTGAATTCTTTTGCAGAGAAGAATGGATAAAATATAATGAAAATATTGTCTTTCTCAAAATATTTCACATTCATACTGCTTTACACAGTTTGTGCTTCAGGGCTCTGAACTGTTTCAAGGCATCATAAGTCAAAGTGCAGCTAAATAAAATACTCTGACAATACTGGCACCTCTTTAACATACGCAAATATTCAATCTATTCACCTTGGCTTCACAAGCAGCACAGGATCATAGACTTTCCAAGTAGTCAACTCAAAATCCAAATAAGTGTGTTTCAAACATTATATTTCATTTATAGTACCGAATATAACTGGTCCTGGCTCATTTCTTTCCCTGTCAGCTTCTCATACATGTGTTCAACTCGAAGCGATTTGGTCTCCAGCGCTTCTAATTTTCCTCTGGGAGCACGCTCGTCTTGAAGGGCAGCCAGTCCTCTCCGTTTCTCATTTACATGACATTATTCAGTAGGCTCCATTTCCTGTTCCCATGACCCCTTGATGTCTTCAACCCTGTGTCATCTGGCATTACCTCTGCAGAATTTAATTTCTGGTGAGCAGAGCATCCTGACAGGGCTGCCCATGGATCCTGTGAGGTCATATTGTTGGAATAATATAAAGTCGATGTGCACAGAGAAATGGTGTTGTATTGAGCCCTGCATTGCACTATTATGCATTTTTATATTATTTCGGAGATAAAAATGTCATATACCATTTTTTTTATACAAAATCAATTCATTTAATACATTAACTATATTAGAAATAATCATTAAAAAATATTTACAAATTTTAATACATTTAAACAATACCAAAAGGAAATAAAATTAATGTTGCAGCCTGTTTACATCTCAGGGGAAATCAGCTAAGAGGAAACCAGCTGAATAATCTGCCAATAATTGATGATAATTTACAACGAGGCCACAAATGTTTCCAAACAATAAAACTATTTGCGCCCATCCGTTACAAACTATTCTTTATGCGGAGGCTATCTGGTTAATTAGATCCAGCATCTAATCAATGTGATTTCTGAGCAATCGCTCGTAAGTCATTGTGCAACAACATTGCCAGCGATCACAGATTTACAGGACTGTCGATACACTTTTCTAAAATTATATTTACTCTTTTTCCATGAACATCAATTCCCACCCTGTTGATGCGGGTTATTGATTGGCTGAATCCCTGCTGAATATTAAAAACAACTCCTTCAGATATCAGGTGTTCCTTTTAGCCTCTGGCCTACACGCTGTGTGACATCTGCCCGGGAATACAGAGGGTCTGAGATTCAGGGAAGCGCTATTGCCTTCCCGGGTTTTCCTACGAGAACCTTCTGAACGCTCTCATTCACGATGCTCAGGTGTTGCTACACTATCATTAGTGGTCAGTGTTTCTGGGAAGAACAACCCAGAGTATGCGGGAATACTGAGATGTAGGAGGTGCTGAGGTGGAGAGACCTGTTGAATGTTCTCCACCGATTAGCTGTGGATCAAAATATAATCAGGACTCTCTGCTTTGAGCTGTAGCTTGAGGGTGGTGGAAAGTGTAAGTTGAGAACAGTTGAGTTTCCAAATTAAAAACCTGGATGATAATCAAGATGAAAGAAAAAAAAACGAAAAAAAAAAAACACTCTTTTGCATTTCAAAGTCTCCTGCAGTAAAAACGACAGAAAACATGCAGCAGACACAAATCTGAGTCACAAAGGAGTTGTTTATAGGTAGCTGTTCTGTAAACATCATTATACCGCAGGTCACCCAGGACACAAATGCGTTAGATCATCTTTTCTGTGCCAAAATGTGGTTACCCTCCTGAAGAACAAACACAGTTTCCTAAGTACAGACCTGTGAATCTAGTCAAAAACCGATGAGATTTCTCTGGCAAAAGTAACTTTCCCAGATCTTTGAAAAAGTTACCCGCTCAGAATAATTTATAAGCCGGTTTTAATGAAACTTTCCAGTTAGCACACATTCCTGTATGTTAATTTTTGTATTGGTCTGACATAATATTCTGAGAAATTAAATGTGATGTTTTTATAAGCTTCAAGTGGAAAATTATAACAGAGATAAAGGGTAGAATACTTTTTCTTTCTACTTTATCCTTATAATCTGTTTCACTTTATGAATTGAGTTATTGAAATAAATTAACTTTTAAGTACTAAATGTATTCAGATGCAACTGTATCATAGCGGATATTAAGCACTTTCAAAACGTTTCCATGTTTCCATGTTACTGGACTAAAGTCACATTGGCAGCAGTTAGGGAATTTAAGTTGTCTGTGAAATTTAATGACTTGTTTTAAAGTAATAGTTGAAACTTTTTTACAGCAACTTTTTTTTTCCTCAGTGGCCTAATTTAATCTCTGCTACAAATCCAAATTTATCAAAGCTCACAGTACAAAAGCTAACAAACAAATTTACAATTTCAGTGCCGTTCTTGAATCTTCCTATACATTCTTAAACAGTAATCAGAATTCTGGTATGTCTATCTCTACAAAAAAAAAATAAAAAAATACTGGGATCTTTAAGCAGAAGTGATGTTTTTTGTCTTGCATATGAAGGTTTTATAGCGCAAGAATTACAAAAAAGTAAGAATACAAACTCTGTAGTCAACTCATCATATTCAGTTCATTTAGGTCAAGTCTGTGCATTTATGGGAACTGGAAGATTTTAACAGCAGTCATTTGTTGCTCTTGACCTCTGGCTGGTGAATGTGCACAAAGAAGAAAGGACCTGATTACCCTCCAAATCGGAAAGTCGAGTTAGAATTTATGCAAAACTAGACGGCAGTGAAACAGGAGTCATAGGTTCATTTCAACAGTCCACAAAGCGGTTTGCATTAAATGCAGATTCTCTGGCAGTACTGCTTTGCCCTTTCCCTGAACTTTTGTACTTGTGGACCCTCTGTGGACTGTCCTCATTTCTGAATGTGCAGAAGTTTACTTTAAACCTCACAAGCTTTGGAGCGCAAACCGTGGTGTCTATATTTTCACACCGCGGCGGTGCTAAAACATGCATTATTCAGACTTAACTATACGACTGGAAAAAATAAAATATTAAACAATTGTAAACAGTGTTTGACAAATGAGGAAAGAGTGTCTCTGCTCAAAATAAGAATACTGAAATTATAATCAGCAAACTCCACACAGGATTGTGCTGTGGCACATGTTGCGAAAATGTCACAATCAAATAAAGGAGCTTCACCACTTCACTCCGAAGATACTGGAAAGCCTGTTCAAATATCTAAATGTCAACTGCGCATAAACACTTTCCAATTATGGTTTATGTGCATGCAGCAGCTGCAGGGCAGGAGTCCACACATCCCTTTGTCGAGCCTTCAATCCCATCTGTGTTTGAATCAACATGCACAGAATTTATAAAGACGGCACTAAGAGAAAAGATTTAATGACACAATCTGAAAAATAGATCTATACATCTTTCTTTAGGGGTTTAGGTTCTTCCGGATCATAAAAGCCCTATTTTTTTTTTTTTTTTTTTTGTCAGCAGCCACTAAAGTTCAACAACCATTTATTGCCACAATTGTCTCGTGTGTGATGGAGATGATGATGACTGCTGGCTGCCTGTCATCATAGCCCCACCAGCAGACATGCCATTATTGTTAAATGATAGGTCATTTGTGGCACACTGGTGCAACAGGCCTTGCTGGACCTTCTCTGACCCTTCTACTAATTACACCCTGAGGACAGAGAACGAGCCAATCGTAGGGGAGCAGTTTGGCTCACTGCTCTCCAACAGGGGATCTCCTGTCTTGTTGCCAGTCAGATATGTGGCTGTGCTTGTCCTTCGGAAGACGATCCCATCTCACGAAACAGATAAGAGGCCCTCCTATAGCTCACAGACATGCTTCAGGCCTTGAGTGAGCCTTTATCGCTCAGCCTACTGTGCATCCTTCAAGGTTTTCTGTATATTTTTGAGTCTTTGTCCACTGGGTTATTGCACACCAGGTCTTTTCAAATCTGTTTTGACGGGCTAATTGCCCAGGTTATTAGCATGCACAGCTAGCCCCATGCTCAGACTGGGAAGAAGAAATCCCTGCCCAATTATTACAGTCCCAGAAACGGTGGCAGAACGCTCTCCCTGCAGTCTGGTTCAGACTAGTTTTAGCTTTCGGTGGAGCAGCTGGTAACAGCTCACTGTCTGCATTCTAGACAGGCTTCTGAAACTGAAAAAAGATATCTATAATACAGTTGGTAAAAATGCAACATTGATGGTTTAGTAGGAGGATAGTAACATAAATTATATAAATAGCAAAACAGTGTTACAGAAAGGCATTTTTGATGTCCATTAAGCAATCTACATGACAAATAAAGGCAATTTTTTAAATGTATCTTGAAAATTTTCTTTTTAGGATCAATTTTTTGATTAACACTAATAATCAAAAAATTCCAAGATACTCACATGGATTGTATCAGACATTTCCCTTTTCTCTTCTGACAAATCAACATAAACCTTTTCCTGTTTTGTCAGTGAAGACTACCAAAAATAAGTTATGTATGTCAAATGACAGAACAATGAGAGTTGTGTAGAATGTTTTTTTGTTTTGTTTGTTTTTTTTTTTAACTCCTTAGATTCAGAAGTTTAAGTTCTTTCTTGGTAAAATTACTTTATAAAACTGTGAACTTAAACAAAGATTTTGGTTTACTTTAACAAGCTTTTCACAATAGTTTGGCCCATTCCTCCTGACAGAATTGGTGTAACTGAGTTAATATAGACCTGGTGTCACAAATGTTTAGTCCAGCTGAGATCAAAGCCCAACAATAAACAACATGTAAACTTTGACAGTCTAATAGGATTAGCAAGCCTCTTTGTCTCAAATGACAAAATAGAGTGAATTTTATGATTTAATCATCTACTGTACATGTGACATATAAACAAAAGATGCAGTTTTCACATAGGAAGATCAGCTATTTGAGAAAAACCTGATGTGCACACCAGAACCTTTACAGTTGACAGCAGATAATGTAATTTATGCTACGGGGGTGTGGTGGGGTCTATGATGATGTAAATGCTATATTTATTAGGAGTGTGCACAGCTTTCTGCAGACAACCATATAACACTTTATTGCAACCGCTTGGGCTGGCTCCATTTGCTGTGAATGGAAACAACGTAACCCTAAAGTCGCGGTCACCTACATCCATGACGGATAGACTTTAAAATAAATCAGTCTCAGGTTGAAAATAATGTCAGAACGTTGTTTAGGATTTGTTTGTAATTTTCTTCTTGTGCTTTAGCTTCTTAAACTCCACTTTTGGAGTTACTCTTTTATGTTTTTAATCTAGTTGTCTTAATCATAATTCATTACTCCTTCTGCAATTTTTTTTTTTTTCAGTTTTAAGCTATTGTTTTCTTTACATATTTTATACATAGGAAGTATGGCATAAACACATGTCATGGGACAGGCATATTGTACCGGCTGGTGTGCTAAGAAACAGAGCCTCCTAAAAGCACATCACTGACTCTAATGACACAGAAGTACTCCGCATTACTTCATCAGGAAGTCTCTTTTTTTATTTGCAGTCATTACACGACTAAGTGTAAAAGCCTGCTCCAGCACCATGTTGTTCAGGTTTTAAAGCCTCTGCAGGGGGAGATATCTCTGTGCTGTGATCCATAGAATAAACACTTTATTTGCTTCAAGCTCCACATGTTCAGATGGCTGCGCAGAGGGAGAGGAGACACATGGGACATCACAAGATTACACACTCATTGTATTCACTGCAAGGTTAAATCAAGGTAAATTCCATGCATTTTGTTTGAAATCCTTCAGCTAAGATTAAGCAGGATTGTTTTGTTTTTTTTAGGGCAACACAGCACCTGCATTTTTATGATAAATAAACAAAACTGGACATTCAAATCAAGAAACGATTGTCCCAGAAGAAACCATTTTCACCTTTTAACCTCTTCTTTCTCCACACTGTGTCTACTGTTTTCCTGAATCGGTGAAAGACATTTGGCCAGTGCCAGATCAGATATGTGGGAGCGTTTCTTATGTTTCTCCTGAGGACACGCTCAACATACAAATTATTCAGCATCCTTGTCCTGATACCAACCCATCTCCAAGTCCTTTGTCAAAAGGTTCATTGGGCTGAAGGGCACGGGCAGTAACAATAAGTCTGAGTATGTTTATCTTACAAAACATGGGCCAGGAACAACACGACAGGCTAGCCCATGAAGGCTTTTCCTGCATGACTGCCACTGTGTAAATTATAGCTCTATTAAAAGCTTTTCTGCAATGAGAACAGTTTGACATCTTAATCCATATTATGACAGGAAATAAACCAGTTCTTATATGCAGTTTCTGACAAAATGAGTTACATCTCTTAAACATTTTCACATTCTGCCACATTTGGAAAAGATCGACACTAAGTTGTACAAAATTGTGAAGTATAACAAGAATAAAACATTTAAAAAAAAAAAAAAAACCTGAAGTGTGCTACGAAGGTGTACTGAGCCACTATGAGTCATGCACATTTGCAGAATCACGAGTTAATAGCTGTGATTTCATTACAAATGTCCTCAAATCTTTGTCGTCATTCTGCTAATGTTGGAAAATACAATTTTGCAATTGTAGTATTTCCATAATAGAGAAAATGAAATTAAAATTACAAGTGAATAAGCTTGTTCACACAATAATTTAATAAAAATCATGGCAATGAAATATATAAACAGATAGATGAGACAAGATCGCAATCCAGCCTTGGCGCTAGCGCTTATCTATCAGCTATCAGAGACAGCCCCTTATAGCTGGAAGTGGCTACATATGAAACATTTTGGTGAAATTGCAATTTTACAGAAGAACTATGGATTCAACATATTTGAATGACATGTTCTCTACACGCTACCTAGTATTGTAGTAGGTATGTGATGTGAATCAGGAAGCAGTTTATGTTACATTGCAGCACATTCAACAGACTTTAAAGTCCTGCTTTATCATTTGACAATGGCATCCTTGCAGTACAGCAGATAAGATCGCCATGCATAGCATACAGTTAAGCATCATCATCAGTCAAAGGACAATACATCTCCAACTGGAATATTGCATGTCTGTGCCTGGCAGATCCACAGCCAACAAAGCCCGCTATCCTTCAGCTCTTTCTTTCGTGTATCTCTTTCAATATCCTGTATCCTGATGAGTCGGAGAATGGGGTGTTGACCTGAGGTTTAAATCTCAGGCAAGTCCATTATAGTAAGACAGAGCAAAGTGCTGATAGAGGAGACAGATACAGCCTTAAGGACAAAGAACATACATCCCCACCTGTCTTTATAGACCTGTACGGCCATCTTTGCTCCTGTTTGTACTTTCTACAGCTTTTTTTCATATTTATAGTTCAGTGTCTTCTATCTGCACCACAGGCTCCACCACAAAATACTGAACAGAGAGTTATAGTCATTCTTCACTGGGATGCGTTTTCCCAATACAGCTAAATCTTTCCCAGTGGATCAAACCCTGTCAGATAAGCGCAGACAGCTATCAGTCCATTTCATCCACACAGACATGCCAGCTCAGTGGTGGGGGTGATTATCTCAGCAGAGGGGTGGACATCCCCCATAAGCTTTGGGGATCATTGTAGCAGAGGTTTCATTATTTATCAGATCTGCTCAAACGTCTCTTTATCCAAAGCAATCTTTATCAGGAATGAAAATCAGTTCCTTGCAGGTGCATCTCAATATCACTGAAGTTGATCCATTTCAGTGGCACAACTCAAAATGTTAAACTTATTTTATAAACAATAAACAAGTGTTTATATCTGTTAATTCTGATGATTGTGACTTACATTTAGCACAAAAACTTAGTTGACCAGAAAATTTGAATATTGCATTAGACAAATAAAAATGAATTTTAGAAATGGAAATGATAACCCATTGAAAATTATGTCTATGTACTGTCAGAATATGCACTTAATACTTAGTTGGGGCTCCTCTTGCACAAATTACTGCATCACTGCATTATGGCATAGAGGTGATCAGTCTTTGGCTATGTTGAGGTGTTAAGAAAGCCCAAGTAATAATGTTTTGTGAACAAGTGTCTTTGACAGTTACCCTCTGGAAAGTACCCGCCTTGTGGTGTATCTGCTGGATGTCTGTCTGATCAGAATTGTATGTAGACCATTTTGTTATGTTTTGTTGATTCTAACAACCCAAAGGCAAAATCACGACTTAGAAGATATTGTGAAAGGGAAATAAAACGTACAGCAATGGGGCAACTATTGAGCAATACATCAAAAAGACACGAGTTCTAGCTGCAAAGAAATACTCTGCAGGCAACTGGCTAAATAAAGGAGCATTAAAACTGCAGTGAGGTGATTACTTTGAAAAGGATCTTGTGAATTTAAACATCTAAATGCACGGCAAAGTGAAGTAAAGAATGCAAAAAGGCCTATAGGAGACCTGAGGGAAATTTTAAAACATAAGAACTCAGACAAGACTAAATGTCAAACTCCAAGGATCATAACCATGACATTGGTTCTGTATTGTAAATCTGTTTAATTGGTTTTATGCTACATTCCAATTTTCTGAGGTTAGTATTAGCTGCAAGCCATAGTCATAAAAATTAACATGCCTGAAATTTGTCACTGCAATAAATGTATATGATTCACACTTCAAAAAGTGTCCCTTTTTGAATTTAATAACTGAAATACAATATTTAAAAAGCCTCTAATATATTGACATGTGCCTGTGTGTGATATACATCATTGTAACAACAAACCAGTTCTGAATGAAGACAAAGCTGCTTATTCAAATTTACAATAAAATGCATTTTTATCCTGCATAGATAAAAAGGATCCCTACTCAGGGCATTTTTTATGTATTAGTGTAACATCAATCATCTGCACAACGAGCCAATCTCAGCACACAGAAAGAAAACAACTGAAGTTAAAACAAATAGATTTGCAAGTAGCGCAACCAATTTGAAACAAAAAAGTAAGATTTACTTTAAATTCAAAAGACGGGAGCTATTTTTTGTGCACCATGGTTCATAACATGGTTATCTAAGAGCTGAGCAGAGCAGTTTAAAAGTGAAATGAAGTCTTGTATTCGCCCTCATTAACTCCAGAGCTGCTGGATCTCATAAACGGACATATAGTGCAGACGCTTTCTACTCTACTCCACCTATTCATTAGTCTCAATTTTCCACAATACATCTGACCTTGCAGCCACTGACCTATGGGCTTGTAAACATAAAGCAATTTCAAACGTCCTTTTAAAACGAAAAGCAAATTAGTAGTAAAAAGCATATGAGCTCATGAGGAAAGGACACTGAATATTTAGCTTTTAGCAGAACTATTACAACACACTGTTAAAAGGGCCTTAACTTTGCTTTGTAGAAGACCAGACTTTAACAGGAAAACCACTAAAAGCTACCTCAGATAAAAGCTGAATTGAAATACTGGTAAAAAACCATAAACATCTCCTTATGTTTTGCAGAGCATGTCTCAAAGGCTATTAATTTTAGTGCTGTGAACAAACACAACACTCACCTTTAAAATTTAGGAATTTATTAACTGCATCTGAGGCTTGTATCTTAAGGCCTTAACCCCAAATCACAGCCTGAGAAAATTTCCAGTTAAAGACCTCATTATATCGTAATTCAGACAGGCAACGACGACTCTGGCTGTCAACAGATGCCAGCTTTTTCCTATTATCACATGTATGTGGAGGATTGGGTGGACTGGCATATAGACAACAAATTAAGTCTACTGCTCTGGACACATTTGTTCGTGTTGAGACTCATAAGCATCTTATGACTGTAACATCTTACAGCAAATGGACACTTTTGCAGCCTCGCGTATTTCCCCCTTCCATTGTTTTCCAGCTGCTTATTGCAGATAGTTCAAAGTTGAGTTGGTGAGATTTTTCCTCTTGAGTTTCCGTCTTCCACAAAATGGCAGTTCAAGGCAGAGGTTTTAGTTGTTCGTATTCATGCGTTATATTTTGAATAAAAAGTCACAGCACAGGTGTGCAAGATTAAATTATTTTTCTCCAGACATTAGTACAGATATATGTTGTGATTTCTTAAAATGTATATTTACACTACATATAAAGTTTTTGCAGTCACAGTCAATTTAATTATGACCAAAGCTTCTTTTCTTTAGACAATTCATATGTTTAGATCTCAGCAAAATGCATAAATCTTATAAGACACATCTGAATTAAAACATGCTTTCTGCTGAAACATCAGGCCATGATTTTACTCTAAATATATTTATTTATAAGATGCCTTCTGATTGTTTCATGGACATCTTCCTTTTGGTGGCAGATATACCAGGGCAGACCCAGAACTCAGAACTACACCATGGTTTCCCTCGCAGCAGAACTGTACCTTCACAAACCTGAGATTAAACCACTTAAAATAAAACTGCAGTCAGATAAATTATTGGAGGAAATGCACAGCTTTTCTGCCAGTAATTATCATGGTAATCATTGTATATTTTCCATTTTACAGAGATAATATCTCAGAACCTTCTAAAAAAAAGCCAACCCTTAAAAACCTGAATGGGCCTTTAGTGCTGACATCTCTGCATCACACAGGTATAATTGTGAGCTCCAGTTCAACATTAAACCACTCAAAGGGTATACTGTAATTTGTCTCTTTTCTTTGAGATCCATTAAAAAAGATGCCATAAAAGCACTCTCCTCTGCTGAATGCTGCTTTTACAATGCACAAAAGTAATATGGGCTCAAAAGAGATTGAGCAAAACATCACTAACTGGGATCATTTGCAGACAGAAAAATGGAATCTTATTTAAGGCTACAAAAAAAAATAAAAAAAATAAAAAATCAAAGGTATGAAAGTCAAAAACATTAAATGGTGCCTTCTGATTGTACGCTGCTCTCACTTAGATATAATTACATCAGTTCTTTCCACTACCATCCTGTGCTGAACCACAGGCCTGTGAGGCACCGTAAAGACGAATATGATTCATAGGTTAAAACTGACTTCTTGCTGAAGTAAGTGGGGAAAAAAAAGACTCTTTTGTTACTTTTCAACTTTAATTTTTTATCTAAGGGAGCCTAGAGGACTGATCCTTTCAGCTACTGGGGAACTCTTCCCCCAGAGCAGATCTTTTATCACAGCAGAGCCAGAGGGATGTGGGGAGGCTGATCTCTGGAGAGCACTGTGAGAGACAGCAGGGAAACTGGAGTACAGCAGTGATCAGCATTCCTGTCTTCACTGGGCTTCATGCAATGTTAAAACGTGACTTTTACCATTGGCATACAGCACTCTTAAAACAATTGCTTACCTCACACCGTTGGCTGCTTTACTCTATTACCATAATAGAACAAACAGAGATATATTCTTGATCTTTTCTCCCTAAATAATACACCATCACTGTCTGTCAGTGTCTGTTTAATAGGGGTGCCATTAATTGTGGGTGATTTAAAAAAAAAAAAAAAAAAACCTCACCAAAACAATAATTTATTAACCTTACTGACAGAAACAAAGCAAAAAGATGATTTGCTGGAAAAAAAAGATTTAAAATCAGAACAATAAACGTCTTCAAGTTATGATGCAGTGAGACTTGTGATTAAAACCGGCAGCTGCATGAATTCATTACTCATTCATTTTGTTTTAACAGCATGGATACAGTCAGCAAAGACGAGTGTGACCTGCGGACAAACCTATTTATCTGTGACGTTGCTTAGATGTTTTTGCAGAGTTTTTATCTAAATTACTTACAACTTATATAATAAAATATTTTTCATGTCTCAGACATTTGTGAGATGTTATGAAGCCGACATGGTTTATTGAAACAGTGTCTTCTGGTCCAGAGGTTGCCTTTAAAGCCTTACCCTGACTTCTTCAGGGCCAAATGATCACCTCCAGTAAAGGTCATGGAAGACCATGATGGATGGGCACTGCTGTGATTTAATTTAAAATAAAGAGCAATAAACACCAGGCGCATGCTACTGGCACAGGGGGATGATGAAGGACCCATTAGTTAAGCAAAGGTCGTAGACTCCTCCCCTGACAGGCGTTGTCACTAAGCCATCACAAACAGCGGAGAGGGACGTGGGGGCCAAAGAGGGTCAGAAACCCACAACAGCCCCACAGAGGATCTGTGTACGATGTGTGTGCTCATCAGCCCTGTCAGAGATCGACTGAGAATGAAGGAGGATTCTCAGAAGGGTTTAAAAATGTACTATCCTGGCATGCAGTTAGGTACTGAGTTCACTCTGTTTAGAGTAGAATCGTCAATCAATCATCATCTAGATTTCAAAGTAAAAATTACAGGACAGTATATGTGCACATGTACATGTTTAAACATGTGCCTAACAAATGTATGAAGCTTTCTCATTTTAAACCCACAAACTTCACTACATTCTGCTAAGATACAACACTACACTATGACTGAAAGTAGCATCACTGTGAAGTGAAAGAAAAACGATACCCGGTCTTCAAAATACTTTTTGGATTAAAATCTGACCGTGAAGCATCTTACAACTCAAGGAAAAACTCTCCAGAGCAGGTGAAGCCACCCGCTGCCTCGAAAAGGTTTTCTTCCAAGATATCCCTGTGTTAGCTCCTTTCATTTCCCCATCAACAAGCTTGACTGCCCTGCTGACAAAAAGCATCCTCACAGCACAATGCTGCCACAACCATGTTTCATCATACGGATGGTGCGTTAAGGGCGTTAACTTTCCTTTACACACACAGAAGTGAACGTTATCCTTTCAGCGGATTTCCCTACCTGAGCCGTGGATCTCTGCAGTCACTATGTTACCCTGAAGCAGTAACAGAAGATATTCAAAGCGTATGAAGACTCACTAAAAATACTGTGAATATTACCTTGTTTTATGTGGAGGGCATTTATTTCAAATCGAGGATCTTTTCGTTTCTATTTGGTTTAATAATATTTACCAAAAACCACAGCTTTTTAAAAGAAATAAGTAACAGTGTAAATTGTAAATATATTTTCTTTCACTAAGCTTTTAAATGTTGCATATTTGACCCATGTTGCTCATGGGTGCACAGTTTTAACATAAACTGTGAATTAAGACAACCCATTCACATCTGCAGCTACTTTAAAAAGCTTCATAAAGTGAACATGAATAATTCTGCTCAACGAAGGTCAAAAATCAAAGAGAATAAAATGATTATATTATTCAAACTAGATGCTAGATGTTCTGTACTGCAAACATATGACATAGTATAAAACGGTAAATACCCACATCTGATATACAGACTTCAAAATCTCTGTCAAAACAAACAAATTTAAAACACTAATGTAGAAATGTGCACAGCACAAGGGTAATTTGCTGCCTTCAATTGCTCCCACTAATGGCATCTAATAGGTTCTGTGGGCCAAAATAGTGACAGCATGATGTATTTGGCCTGAGAGCAAAGCTAATGACTGCCATCAAATGCGATTTCAGTTTTCAGTCATGGTTATCTCAGTGGAGTCCAATTTATTTAGTGCTACCTTTTAAACTGCAGCGTTTGGCAAAGACACATGGCCAACAAAAACATGACCGAAACCTATCGCCTATTAGAGCTGCTGATTGGGTTGTTAAAGACACGTCTCAGGTTTGTTTTCAGCCTGCAATAATGATCACCCTAATTGTGCCATTTAGTAAAGGTGGAGGTGACAGATAGAGGAAGTGAGGAAACTTTGACATAATGTCTGAAACCATAAAAAAGTAGGAACTTGGCTGAGAAAAGTTCAGATAGAGGAAAAGATCAGAGTTCCTAGCACAATGATACAGAATGTCACTTCTCGCATTTAAATATGAATCTATGAAATTGTAATTTTACTTGAGTCATACAAAAATGTTCTCTTCTTTTTTGTCATTTGTCACATTTCATTAGATTTTTAGTCTGTCACATTAAAGCTTCAAAGTTATGCTATGAAATGTGTCACGTTTACAAACACACCAGAACATGGTTGTGACTGAATGGCTGTAAGGGATGTTATGTGATTCCAGATGGATGTTGGACAGCAGATCCCTCATCAAAGCACAGCTTGGAGCACAACACCACTAATTTCTTCCACTTTTTTTCATCTCACACATAACAGGATGACTTTTTTTTTTTTTTTTTTTACAGCTGCGGCTCTTTTCTTGATGACTCTTTACCAACATCCTTGAATCCAGTTAACATTTTACCATGTAGACAAGGAAGCAGTGGGTCTGTGAGTTATTCTGATGTTGTGGCAAATGTCTTAATGCCATAATGAAAGGGGCAGACATCAACAAATCCCAAAAGCCAGATTTGGTTACCAAGGAGACTGAATGCAAACTGATGGGTGAACATTACTGACTAAGGATTAGACTGTGACTTCTTAACCAAACCCCTCTGCTGCTTGTTGTATGATCTTCTACATCTGGTAGGATATTAATTTACTTAAACTTTGCATAAGAAAAGCACAGTTATGTTTCTGTGTCAATTTTAGTACATGTGAAATTATAATAATGCTCGTGTTGCATGGCATAATAATAATAATAATAATAATAATAATAATAATAATAATAATAATAATAATAATAATAATAATAATAATAACAAACACTTTTCTCACATTGATTCTTTTCTGAACCATAGCACATTTGGTTTGCTTTTCTCTATATCTGACTTTTTCTTATCAAACAGCTTTTAAAAATAAATCCTTTATTGAACCAACAAAGACCTTTATCAGCTTACTATTCATTTACATGTATAATTATTACAGCCGCTTTAGGAGCAGTTTGCCTAAAGAGCTTTATGCAAATTGTAATTAACAGTAATTAAAAGGAAGGCTTCCATGAATTGAAGAAGGATTACCATTGCATCATTTACAAAAACCAAATTAAATCTAATGGCTTCACTGTGAAATCAGCAGGAGATGATGCTAAGCATGTCCTGTCTGACATGAAGACCAAAGAAGTCAGCAGAGGGGCTGCATTGTTAGAAAACCATGGGAAAACTGATGATGTTAATCTTTAAATAGCATATTCACTCAAATAATTAAAGATCTTTATATTTAAAATGCGCAAAATTGAAACTCGGTGCACTGCAGACACAATAGGGTATCTGCTAAAACATTCAATTGGCTGGGGAACTCGGTTGTCTGAAGAGACCTTTGTGCACATCTTCATGTTTGGCAGAATTGTGTGGAGTTGTATTTCGCCAGAACTCAGCCATTCAAGTTTGTTGCATTCTTACAATCACAGTCTTCATAGGTTTCTACTGCATTTCATTTGGATCTTTGAAGTGAAAGGAAAATCTGAAAAGTGTTGTGTTGATTTATATGAACTCACTATGAGTCAGTATGACACACTGTTTTTTTGCCATTACAGCTGCAAATTTTCTGGTCTATCACTTTACCAGAATGTACACCTAGACGTTCATTTGTTGCAAAATACCTCAAGCTCAGCTAACTTTATAAAGCATACGGGAACCTAAGCTTTAAAGTCGCATTACAGATTTTCAATATGACGTACGAATGGACTTTAACTAGGCTTTTCTGCATTGTATCTCTAGCTGTATGTTTAGGACTGTCGTCCTGCTGGTTGGTCAAGCTCTGCCCTAATTCTCCCTTCATCCATCTTCCCTTAAACTGTGACCAGTTTCTCTGGTCCTGCTAAAAAAAGCATCTTGATAGTTGTTTTGTTTTAAGGTACGCTGAGGATGATATAAATTATCAGTTTTCATATATATATATATGTGTGATATTGATTTGTATCTTTATCCAGCTTCAAACTTCTCAATATCTGTCTTCATTGATTTTCCTAGTGCTGTTTGTTCATGGATGTTCTCTAACAAACCTATAGGTTTACAGAATATGTGTATTTGTACTGTTAATGACTTATGCATACGTGGATTTAATTTCATGGCATTTTCACTACATTTTTTCATGGTTGCCAGAGTAAAGGACGCCGAAGTCTCAATTGGGGAGATGTGTTTTATATTTTAAACAGTGGAATGTTGCAGTGAAGAAAAATACCAACATTTTTCAATTGCTGTACAAGTTGTGTGGTTTGTTTTTGGAACACATTTATTCCAATTATTCCGTTTTAAAGGAAATAAATTGAGCCCTTCATTAAAAGAAATGTATTTTTTAATCAGCAATATGGACTTCCAGCAATAATCAAGGAATAAAATAGTAGCTGTTTATGTATGATGCAGGTGTATTCTCTCAATGAGAAGTAAGAAGCACTCTCCAGCAGGAAAAAGCTGTCCGCAAAGTTCAACAGATTCTTAAGCAAGACTACATGGAAACATTTTGACACACAGCAAAAAGCGTGGATGTATGACGTAAACAGTTGGGTTTCAAGTCTAAATGTCTGCCTGGAATAATCACATCACAGCTTCGTTTGTGTTCAGTAGGTCATTAACCCCATATATCCTGCTGATCTGCACATGCAGCATAACTGAAGTTAGATCCAGGTGTTGGCCTCATGGTGTTAGTATTCATTATTTGGACTAAAGAAAGTTTCTGTGGGAGAATATTATCTAAATTCCTCAAAACATTGATGTTTCATCAAACTTTTTACATTCATGGTCAGTTTCTATTTGGTATTTGTGGGAATAGTCAAGACTAAATTACCTTGCAAAGAAATATTATACTATTCCTCGCCTTTTCTGAGTTACACTGGCACAAAAAGCATTTTATAGAACTGGGTTGACATTTAAGGAAACCTGCGGCAGCATCTTTTAAAATTCTATATTGTAAACATTACTTATGTTTGTTTTGCAGATATAAAGTTGTACAGCTTGATATAAATTAGATAATCTAAGATTTAGTAAGACATTCTGATCTGGTGCTTCCTTAGCTTAGGGATGAACCATGAAAATGAAAATCAGACAGAGATTGAATGCAAGAACCATGAATTAAAAATATATATATCACTGGTAAAGATTATGTTTCTTCTCTTAAAATGTTGTGGATCCTGATAGAGCATTGCTCCAAGTTTCTTGTCCATTGTGTTTGTTCTTTGTTAAAGTTTCACAGCCAGCGCACACAATAAATTGACAAGTCACACATTTCAGACACACTATCCCCAGTTCTGTTTCTCTTTTTCTTGTGCTTATCCGTTAGTCAGCTCGCTATAGATTTCAGACCTCTCTCAGACTCTATACCCATTAAACTGTCAGAGTGGATTAACTCCAGATGAGTGCAGATAAAATCCAAGAAATTATCTACTGCAGGATGTAGAAAGTGACGAAAACTGAAGAAAAGGATTGAAAATATCAATGGAAGGTAAATGACGATGCTTTGAGAGATTTATTTAATATACATTTTGTTATTAAGCATCAACAGTCAAAGAGCATGTCCAACTGACTAACCTGTTGACTTAATCATGTGCTTATTAATGGAGCTTTATGAAACAGGGAGGTCCAAATGCATGCTTAACCACTTTCATCAGAAATATTCAGACTTCACAAGGTTTCACTCTGTCAAACAATTCATCAGCTACCCTCACATGAACCACAAAGACCAGAGAAAGGTGAGAAAACTGAATGAGGCCAAGGCTGTGGATAATGATGTCTCAATCAGGATACTACTTATAAGGCATCATCCGCTCACTTATGTATGTAGTCCTGACAGCCAGAATAATAATGGCTGTCACACACCAGTGAAGAAACTGCTAGACCTTCACAGCCCAGAATGCATTATACTTGTTTAGCTTGCGAATTTCCTCAAAGATGATGGGTCAGCAAAGCTTGAGGGACACTTATTAAACGTAAACTTGCTTGGAAGGGGCTCATATTAGGATGGATGCTAATGCTGCTGAATTTGCACACATTAATTTTGATTTTGTGATGAAAGCTTCCCTAACTTTAAACATGCCAGAACATCTTCATGTTGCAAGGGCACCTTAGTTACAGAAGATAAATTTCAAGTAAAATACGGCTAAGCATGAATAAATTGTTTGATTGGAATGTATCCGACACACATGTAGAATATCAGTGGGTATGTAAATTGCTTAATTTACATTGAGCTGGCACATCTTCAGCAGGCACTGGAGGACATAAGTAGTGCACATCTCGGTCAAGACATGAGTGAAGGTCATCAGAGAGAGCCAAATGAAAATGGTCATTAAAAATCCTACTTTCCGTTTGCAGTAAAGATGCCAGTTGTCAAGACATGGAACAGGTTGGCACGGTGTGTCAAAATTATTCCAATTAGAGGTGGAAATTGGCCAGTGTGTGATAGAATGGTTTAAAATGATTTTAAAGAGTTATGGTTTTGAAACTGCTAGACTTCTGCAAAAGAAAGAAAGAAAAGAAAGAAGGAAGGAAGCAGCCCACTTTTATCACAAAAGAAAGATGGAGATTTGTGTAAATAGAATGACAAAATTACATTATTACTTAACGTTATCACACTGTGAAATTCACAGTAGTTGTCCAATAACTTTTTCATTCCTCTCCTGAATTCACCAATGACCACTAAACTAATCTGACTCTCTATAATAAAAATGCTACGGCACATTATCATGTCGTTTAAGGATAAGCATATGTCGATGAACCAATTTCTTCTTAACTTTAAACCCAGTAACACAAGCCCTGAGCAGTTTTAAAGAGCTGATGTGAAGGCTGCAAGAGCTCCTGAAATATGTGGCCATACTGCTGGATGATGGACCCAGTTAAAAAAAAAAAAATGCCTCAGGAGTGAGAGCTCTGAAGTCTTAGTAAAGGGATTTATCCTTTAAGAAAATAGCCTCTTGCACTTCCGCTACCGCTCAGTCATCTAAACCAAAGTAAGTGTAAGTGTTTTCTTGTTCTGTTTTTCTTATTTATTTCAATAATATTTCACCATGTATTGCTTCTAACAATATTATACAATAAAAGTGGACAAAAATGTTCCACTGTGTTTACCGTCATGAGCAGGTTAAGCTCCAGGTGGTTCTCACTGCAGTGAATCAGCTGATTTATCTCCTGTCTATATGGAGACTCGTCATTGTCCTGAATCAGACAAATAACAGTAGTGTTATCTGCAAACTTCAGGAGTTTCACAGACATGTCCACTGAGACGCTGACATTTTGGTGCAGGACGAAGGGGAGTGGGGAGAGAACACACAGTGCTAATGGTTGTTGTGCAGGATTATGTTCATATTAAAATTATTTCCTCAAAATGGTATGGCACATATCACAAGCATTTTACACAAAACTTCAGTGATTTACTTTTCTGCAGCATATTCCAAATATTGACTGGAAAAACATGAATATTTAGGTGTCTGAAAGGGCTTGTTCACTCTCTGAAATGCACTTTAGTATACTGTTTTGTGTGTTTTGTCTTTTTTTTCTGTTTGTTAAGGTAAGTTGTCTTTTTGCTTCAGAAAGATGTTTTTATTTCTCATTAAAAATACTTCTTTAGCATTGGTAGATGAAAAAGAAAGTCTAATTCCCTCTATCTAAGCACTTTGGATTGTCATGCCTTCAATATAATAGAATCAACACCAACACAAAACACTTTACCTTTTGCAAAAATACTCAGCAGCAGTCAGAATTTTCATTGAAAATAACTAGCTTTGTGGGTTTAAATTTTAATTTCTGCCTTTTGGAGATTTTAGTCAACTCCCTGTTCACCAAGGCATAAAACAAGTTTTACAGATGCAAACCACTTGTACAAAGCTTGAAATAGACACTCTTTTTTTTTTTGTGATTTTTAGTTTCCTGATGTATTATGTGTTGTGGTGCGTTGTCAGCTAATCTTACGGATGGCAAGAATGGGTAGGCAGATTTAAAAAGATCAATCACTGAGACACTACACCACCGCATGGAAAGAATTATGAAAATCTGTAATTGTTATTCATGAAAAATACAATCTAACAAAGTAGAAATTTCCCCTTTCACAATATGCTTGCCAGGGAGTAGAGTGAAAGAACATGCTCTGTTTTATTGACAGCCCAAGGGAACATGATTCCCTTCAATGAATATCATTTGGCATATCCTCAGCCCACGCCTTCAGTAATTTACAGTATTGATTTGAAACAAAGTCATACACTGTGAAGTGGAGAGGAGAGTACCGTGCTTTCATTTAATGCTTTAGTAATCCAGCTCCTGGTTTGGTACACAACAACCAACGACGATAAAACATAACGTCTGAATCTGGCCTGTTGGGAGCCGTGACAAAGGAATTTGTCAAGGTGAAACAGCGGCGGATCACATTCAAGACTCATGCTTCGAACGTGACATGCTGATATCTCCGACCAGCTTAAAGAGCGGCATTATACACCAAATAAACACAATATGAAACAGAATCACTTAATTCATCTCTTTTTGTAAAATACGTCTAGTTATTAATGACACGTCCCCCCCTCCTTGACGCTTCTAATCAATTACAGATTGTATCCAGGTGATTTAATTCGATTTTATGTTGTGTGGAGCGATTTGAGGATACGCAGCATTCATCAAAATATTATGCAGGGTAAAAACACAGGGGGACACAGAGTAGTCGCAGGTACAGCCAAATCAATCAGATCCTGCTGATCCCCCTCTGAGCAAAACAAGATACTCTGATTCTACTGGTATTTCTGTATCTCTTTGTGTGATCCACAACAAAAACAGGCATACATAATTTAACTAAATCCAGCACTTTTATATGAAACAAATAAGAATATTACGTTAAATCTGACATTTATCATATATATTTTTATGAATACTGCATCATTAAGTCAGTAGAGCAATATTAGGCTAAATTAAATTGTATTATTGTTCATCAACCAATCTCTTTATTAATTTATCTTTCCAGAAAGTAATCTCTATTGCATGTTCAGAAGGAGGAAACAGAAGATTTCTGTATCTTATAAAAATCTTAAGAAATTTTATTTCCCGAGATTTTCTAATTTATTTAGAATCAACACCAAGATTAACACTTCAACTTCAGATTGGAAGAATAATTAAGAGCTCATCAGTAAAATCTTCAAAATTGATTAATCAGGCAGTATTTTTTCCCTCTACTATTCACTAACAAAACAAATATCATAATCATCTAGTCCAAGAAATGTTAACACTCTGTATTTGATATATTAATAAAAAAAATTGTGGATTATTTTAAAATGTTCTGTATTTCTAATCCAAACATAACCAGATTATTAACCCACATGCAATCTTTGATTTGTCTCATTCATCTCAGTCCATGCACAAATAAATAAAGAAACCAACAGGACTAGATGAACTACATGTGCCTTCTTATCCCACTGTCATAAAAGTAGCAGCTGTAATCCAGATGGGTCTTTTTAATGTCTGTATGTAATCATGTGGCTGAGGCCTGCAAAAAGCATATGCATTGCGTGGGTGTGTCAGTGTGTGAGAGGGTAGAGATCCTTCCCTTGTTTGCAGGGTCCAACATCTGTAAACAAGGAAAAGATCATAACGGCTTCTTGAGGAACAACAGGCCTGACACTTCACACAAACCACAAGACCGACAAGGGCCGAGATCCAACAGGCCATCTGATGTTGATGAGTTCGCTTTCCCTCGAAAGCGAACTCATCAACACGATGCTAGACCCCTCAGCCGACTGCAGCAGACACCCAGAAACAACCACCGCCGAGAGATCTCCCACATGACCGAAGGAGCACAACCCATCCAGAAAACTGTAACCCACACGGCCCAACAATACGGCCACAGGCCCCACAAGCCTCTGTGGGGTATGGAGCAGCCTACCCACTGTTCCAAACAACACAAACCTGCCTCTGGGTGAGGATGGAACCCCCCAGCAAAACCCCAACAAACAAATTTAAATGAAACCAGGCTTGGTTCTTTGTGAAGCTACATCAGGTGAGATTGGGTTTTAAAATATCTCAAGTTTGAAGCCATCTAAATCAATCCTATAAAATATAATACTTGTAGGTGGAATGTCAAATCCAAGGTGTTTGTGGGGACACTACTAAGGTGCAGGAGACCTTTATCATGTTTTAGATCATAAATTTTCTCTTTCTTGTCTTAATAGTAAAATGCTTAAGGTATTTTTTATACATATTAGAAGGAATATCAGCATGACCAACCACTGAATTAAATTCATCCATCTAATCTTGATAGGTCCATCCTTCTTTTTCCAGAAAGATTAATACTTCTGCCTGACAGATGAAATTCATATTCTGCCACCCACTTTGTATGTTTATACATTTCACTGTGTGTGGCTCCCAAGCAAGCAGTGAGCTGAAATCTGTTTATCTGGAATATAAAAGGGTTATTTCCCAAGTTCGACCTCCATGACGTCCACGTTCATCGAGTGTGTATGTAGTTAAAACCAAGCATGCTCATAATTTACTGCTCTGGAGCTTTTCCAAGATGCTTATCTCACTGCAGAGCAACTAGCGGTTCCGCTCCCAGACTGCACGGCTTATCTGATCCCACTGCTAAGCTAAACCTACAAATTTAAATAAAAGCAAAACAAAAGGTCACCAATGGGCAATTTCTTGCAGCTGCCGCACTTGATTATCCAATATAAGAGGGCTCAGACCTTCACTCGACTACAAAACAGCAGAGTGCTTCAGTTGGAGCAGAAGATTTCTCTAAGCCGTCTAGATTTGCATCGCGGCAAATCACGTGGAAAGTCTTTTCTTTTCCTCTCCCTCTCTGGACTACCAGCAGAAATCCAATTGCCCCTTATGCAACCACCATCCACTCCAGCCCTCCTGAGATCCGACTCTATTCACACCCCTGAATGACACACACTTCACCCAATCACACAACCATGAGGATGGGGAATATAAATCATTAAAGCCAGATCCTGTCTATATTTCCCACTTCATGAACTGCTACACTTGTTTCATGGAAACCCAACTGATGATAAGGCGCATTTAAAGTCTTTGCATAATTATTGTACCAGGAGTGATGAATTGATGACAACAATAAGCTAATAACCCAAAGTGAGCCTTTTCTAATTGAACTAATCACATGGAGTCCCTCTTATCTCATATGTCATGTGTTCTATGAGATGCTTCTCCTACAACAGGCTCCCAGCAGGGGGGCGGAGGATTAGAAAAGGATTCCTCTGACAGCTCTGGAAAACACACAACTGAGTTTGCTTCCTGCAGTCAGCTAGAAGAGTCTGCTGCCCATTCACACACACAGCAGGCTTCAGACTCAGGCACACACCAGCCACTGAGCCAGCTGCCCACTAATCAGCTCATTAAAATGGAGATCCAGGTACAAGTAGAACGGCAGTATGAAGATCAGCCACCTTCATATCTTAAGCCCTGGGCAATGTCAAGATGGATTTGTCTCCTTTTTTTGAGACTGGAGTCTGACTGTCTGATTACTGTTCAGCTATTAAATTACTTCAACACAGTCTGAAGCAACTCTGTTTTGGCAGGGAGAAACTTCTTCTGCTACGACAATGATATCGCTGAAAAATGCACCGACGTGCCGAAACATTAAAGGGATAAATCAGATTATGCAAAGCGATGGTCTATGGAGCTGTTAACAGCAGTCGGTTACTTACAGAAGCTGTTTACCGAGCCTCGCGGTAGTTTTCATGCTACTTTAACTTGTACTCACATTATAGCCACAAACTTTGATGTGTTGGAATGTAATAGAATGACACAAAGCGGAGAATTGTTTAAGGGCAAAGAAAATTCTGCATTGTTTTCGAAATGTGTTATGAATAGAAATCTGTATGAGCGCAGCTTGCATTTCTGTTTATTCCCTTGAATCAATATTTTAAAGAATCATTTTTGCTGCATGCATTTTAATCTCTGTCTTCTTTGGACTTTCTTTAGACAAAAGAACCCTTTGTCTTGTTGCTCTCCCACATAAGTCACACAACTAAAGTTTCTCATGTCAGCAGATTATCCTGACAATGCTGTGAATCTCCACAGCTCTATTAAAGTTACCATAGACCACTTGACTGCTTCTCTGACTGATACTTTCTTCAAAATTTAGGTACACATTCATGTCTTGGTAAGTTTTCATTCGTACGATTTGAATGTACAATTTCAGATGATGGATAGAACAGTGCCCTGTGAGGCGTTAAAAGCTTGGAATATTGTTTTGTGTAGTCTAAAACTACTTTGGACTTTCCCACACTATATCTGTTATGTCATTATGATGCTACGTGTTCGCTAATAACCTCTAACAAACCTCTGAGGCCTTCACAGAACGACTGGATTTATATCGAGTTTAAAGTACGAACAGGTTGACTTTATTCACCAACTGTGTGTCATCTGAAAGAAGCTAGTCACATAGATGTAAAAGTGTAAGTGTTGCTGGATGGCTGGAAAATTTGTGTGGGATCGTCTGGTTCCTGTGGGGTGTGGCATATCACTGAGTCAATCAGGCTTGATCTGGTGCATCTCATTGATACATTGATCGGAGCTCAGGCTGGATTGGAAGCGAAGTCAATTGCTTGTCAAAACCACTGACTGATCTAATTAATCACCTTCAGCATCAGAGGCTGGAGACACGAATAACAAATGGATCAAAAAGAGGAACTGATACTTGTAATTTCTTTCACTTTACTTTTTAAATATAAATGCAACATGACCACCAGAGTTTGATCAACCCCCAGCATGACATCTGTAACTTCAGCAGGAGAGGCCGTTGCTCTCCTTGAGAAATTGCAGCCCATCCGCACATCAGTCACAGACGAGACATCAGTTTCTAGTCTAACAACGTTGAATCAGTGGCTGCATCAACCGCCTGGAATGACTAAATTAAACGCCTAAATTTCCCTAACAGTGTGTGATGAGTGATGAATCTCTCAGCCTCGCGGCCATTCTCATCATTTACCGGGGCAGCGCTGATTTTCTTTAGATAGTCCTGTCTGACAAAGAGACCGATGGAAAATACTGTATACGTGGTGGAGACAGAATGATAAGGTGGGGAATTGAACTGAAACTGAACTATGGCATCATTATGAATGTCCCTTTGTCTCGAAGGGTTTCTAACGGCATGTGAAGGCAGTTAGAGAGAGAGACTGTGGTAGGAATAAACTAAATCATTGCTACTGCTGCATGTTCACATTCTTGTGGACCAAGTCAGGTAGTTCTCATTAATAAAGATTGCATCAGACTCTGAATTGGAAAGTGCAAATAAACCTAATGGATGCATAAATTAATGATTTGAGCAGACATGCTTGATGAAAAAAAGAGCAGCTTCAGTGTATTTCTCAGGTCTCCTGTAAGGCAGAAAAATTAACGCAGCTCATCTTAATGAGCATCATAAAAAGTCCGAGGTGATAGATATGGAACTAAATGATTAGAATGAAAATTACTCAGGTTAATTTTCTTTGGCCTTAATTTCCTCATGCTTCAACTGGCAGTTGAGTGAGGAGCTCAAAGTAAAGCACTAATGGTGAACATTTAACACATGACCTGTGCAGACATGCCAGCTATTCTGACAAAAGAACAGTGGATGAAAAATTTACATCCCAGATCACCTCAATCAATACTCCCATTAAGCCCTAATCAATTGACCATTAACAAGCTGTTTCGCATCGAGCCAAAGGATTGTATCCAGTTATGCAGAGCAAATAACAAGCAATGTAAAACCATATATTCAAACTGTATGAATTCCAAAGCTAGGTTTCATCTGTTTAAAGTTAACTGGACTGTACTGTAGCTTGGGTGTGACCTTTAATTATTTGCATCAGCAGAAGTTTACAAACAGTTGCCATGGTAATGAATTTTATTAATTTCAGACTTTTAGTGATACTTTTGAGTCGTTTCTTTTAGAATAAAGTGATTATATAGATACTGTACTTCAACAGTTTTAAAAACTGGAATTCAAATGAGTATAATCCACACGAGATCAAAACAATCTACGCACATGCATGAATATATACATACATCCTCATAAAATGTGGAGAAAACGTCTGTTAGCAAACTGAGGAGACTCTGGTACAATTCTAGCTGGATGTTCAACGTCTCTTCCCATCATAAATTATAGAGCTCATTTAATTAGACTTGGTTCCTGGCATGAACCGGATGTGTAAGCGTCCATTAATCTTCAAAGGACTTGTAACCAGCGAAATTTGAAAAAGCTAAATGTTGGCCTGCTTGATTTATTACAAAAGCAACATTTTCATGTGCTTAGTATCTTAAACTATTAGTACACCCTGCAGAATCTCAACCATTTAGCTCAGAGGTCTCAGACAACTCTATTCCACCTCACTGTTAGATATGTTTAATAAAACCACCTGAAAAAAACTCACCTGACTAAAATAATAGGTAACTCTGTAAATTTAATTGGATGCTCAGGAGGTAATACAGCTTTTTGAGTCATGTGGGATGGATTGGGGACATTGTTCCCTAAGGACTGCAGTTTGAGACAACTGATCTAGCTGTTGATTAGAGGTGAGGTTGAAGAATTAGGAGGTAGTTCTCCTGCTTTATTAAATCACGAGTATATCTGCGGGCGAAACAGCTTCATAACATGATGGTGGCAAAAGACGTGGCATACTATGACTATGGTATTTCTTCACTTCCACGTATTATCATTAAAATCCCATATGTTGGGTCAATGTTTGGGAAGGTTCACTTATGAGTCCGTGAGAGAGAAAATATTTCCCTTTGCAGCAGGCTTTTATTAAATTCACAGCACACACATTGTCAGTTTATGCTTCCTGTTATGTATGGCAGAAAAATACATCTGCCACCAACCAACCAACTCCAATATTTTGTATACTTAAAAAACATGCAGAGAAATTGTTTGATCCACAGATTCTTAACTGTCTGGGCACAAAAGGTGTGGCTCCAGAGATAAATGAGGTGAAAGAGGGATTAAAATGTCCCCAACGTTCAGGGTGTTTAATTGAAACCTCCCCTGGGACACCGTAAAGGGGATGAGAGGGCGGGAAGGTTGTCCAGCGAGCCACCACCAGGGACCTTCGTATGCGAATCCACTCCCTCTCCTTCTCTCAATAGGCGATGATGAATAGTGCAACATCAGTATCCTGAAGGGGACAGAGGCGTGCTCTGTCGCTCGAAGACCAAACCTTGTGGCCTTTGTGGCAGAGATGGAGTACAGGAGGTGTGGCTCAAGTGTAATCAATAATTAATCAAAATATTGAAAATATTTTCACTCTGTTCTTATTATACATGCGGTGCCTTTTACACACATCTGGTAAATGTGCTTAAAAAGCCTACTAAAAACAATCTAATCTTTCATTGCAGCAACATAATCTCACTCTGAAAATGTACGACCGATTCATTATAAATGTTCTCTAATCGGATAAGACAGTTTTCAAAAAAAGAACATTTTGATTGTCCACATGTAAATGCATGTGTGGCATTATTCACTGAGTAACTCTCAGTATTGCAGACTTAAGTTACTTTACCGTTTTTTTAATATTTAACAATTATTCACTCATTTTCTCAATCTTAGCAATTTTTTCTAATGTTATATAAGACTTTAAGATTCTGACTTAAACCAATGCATCACTCTTACTCTTTTCAAATCAGCAATGGGCTGGACTCCTAACTCATCCTTCAAAGTCGTGTAGTAGTTCCTCCCAGGTGCAGTTAGAGCAGGAGATGTTCACTTCTCTGTGTCCAAATAGCAAATGAATCGTGTTATGAACTGTCTTCTTTAGGTTTATTTGGAATGGTGTTATACTCTATACCAGGCAAATGATGAGACAACTCCTCAGGGTCACTTTTGCCAACTCCAAATAGAAAAAGGGGAAGACAGGAACTGTAGAATTAGAGAAAAAAAATCACCAATCCACATTATGTCTAGTTGTAAGCATATTTAGGTTGCTTTGTATTTACTTATTGTTTTTGCAACAGCATCATTAGTTCCCCATTACAATTACATGCACACGGTTGATTATGCAAATGACATGAGGTCATATAGTAACTTCTAGCAACTTTTATTACATCCAATTGCCTCTCCCATTACTGAGCAATTGGCAACTCTGTCCTTTTATGGAAAAACATTATTTCAGATGTTTTTATGGAATGAAAAGCCAATGCAATTAAACAGCATTACTACGAGGAGAGCACCTCTGACAGCTGGTAATTCATTGTTTGTCTCAGGTTTGTGGGTAGCTTATTAACTACTACAAATGACTAATTTGTTAAAAATTTAGCCACTGAGACTATGATATATTTTGTGCCTCCCCACCCTTCCTTCAGTAGGAGGATGTGGCTGACAATTCTGAGTGATGGCTTTTGTCAAATCAATGAGATGTGAACAAGTGCTGTGATAATGTTGTTAGCCAGCATCATTTTCTCTTGTTCTTGGTTCAGCTGGTGATTGATAGAGGTGCGGGCCATTTTGTCCAAGGTCAATAGAAGCAGCAGTATTAGGCGTAAACTGGCTGTGCAGCATGTGTCCTTGAAACCACACCACAGGACACTAAAGTTAGGATGTACAGCCTGCTGGTTTGATAATAGACCCTTATAGCGAGACATAATGGTATTTTTCGCCATCTTTTTATGCAACGGCAACATACCTTTGTGAGATCGCAAGACTTGACAACAGTGCACTTGAAATTGAATGAAATTTGAAAAGGAGAAGATTAATGGAGAAAATCCTGAAAACTAATTAATCTGCACATCAGCTTTCATAAAATGTAGTGAATATTGTACAAGGAATGGATCAGTCATTTCTATAACACATATTTATAATTCATGGTTTTAAAACTGCTTTTTTTTGCCTCATATTATTCTTATAATTTAACATCTATCTAATGAAATGCAGGTGAAGGTAAAGGAGCATAGAGAAACCCAACACTTACACATGATGTGTGAGTTATTGGCTGAAATTAGACTCATATATTTTTTATACTTAGTTACACGGCAAAAAAAATGACAGTCAGTCATAGTGTGGAAACTAGAGGTCAAAACTAGAGTAAGCAAACTATGTACATCTGTTGTTTTGACTATATTTCAGTCTGTAGACAGCAGTATGCAAAGAGCATAACATTATTTAAGTCTCTCCTGTGGTGGTGTCTAATTTCAGGTAATATTCCCCTGGAATTAAAGAATGATTAAAAACAAGCTTTAAATTAAACTTGTTGTATAGTGCTTCTTAGCTCATGGTTGATTATGTGGTTGCTGCCCTCCTGTTAGTTTTACCTCCCGCTGAAACCTCCAGTGTACGCAATAACTTAGATTTTCAATTAGCCAAACTGAGAATATTAAGCAGCTGAGAAAATTCCATTTCTTTTTGTTAAACAGATTAGAAATGCTTACTTGATTCGCAATTAGCTGCTTAAATAAAGCTGTTCGCATTTGTTTGTGTGACATCCAGTTTAATACCCACTATGCAAATTTTGTTGAATGCAGCGCTGCAGTTTAACTCAGCCAGAGCAACAGAAAACAAACCAATCAGTCTGAGTTTGGCTTCTCCCTCGGCTAGGAGTGATGAAAAACATGGCTGGTTATTTTCAGACATAAAGACAAACATATCCCCTACTGTAATCTTTTGCAGTGTGAGTAAGCTACATAAAACTCTATTAATGCTCATAAACCAATCAATATCACACTAAAGGAAAATCTAAATGATAAATTATATAGCATTTAGTGACTAATCTCTGTTACACAGCTAAACAATCAGGATATTTCACAACTGGCAGCTACCATGACGCAATTAATTAATAATTAAATGTACTAATGATTGAAAAAATACTTTGCTCTTCTTTTCAGTAAAACTTTATAACATTATAAGCTGCATATCTGATTTTTTATTTTATTTTTTGCTTTGTAAAAGTAGGATGGCTTTATTATTAAAAAAAGTGTGTAAAAATCAGACTCACTTCTGCTCTTAGCCATCTGGTGGCACTCTTCCAGCTTTTTCATGACATGCACAGCTGCATAGTGGGCTCAAAGCCGCAGTACCTGCTGAACAAAGGCTTTTGTGATCATTTCTTCCATACAGCGGCAGACTCGCATAAAACATCTACAGGTTGTCTTTGTACTGCTTCTGCTTCACTTTCATTTTACATAAAACAAATAGATTTTTTTTTCTATAATACTAAAGAGAAAGGTCTAATCAAATCCAAAAATGTGCACAGTTTTTAATGAATTTACATGCGTTTATGCCAGAAATTAATTTATGCTGCACTGCACTTAAACATGTCTGGATAGTAGCTACATAATCATTTTATTGTCTTCCGTTGAGCTAGTTGATCATCATACAAATTCAACTGATTAAACAAGTTTTTTCTTTTTTTTTGTTTTTTTTTTTTATGAAAATCTAAAATTTTACAGGGCTGGCATAAACAATGACTGTGGAAAATGTGTGCAAAATCAATACTACATATGTCCAAGCAATAAATCTACTGCAGAGAGTTAATGCAGCCCTTATGGCAGCTGTCTTTTCTGTTTGATGATTACTTATGGTCACTCCAAGAGCTAATGTCCTCCACAGAACCAAAACGGCCCTTGTTGAGGGAGGAATTTATCCAATCTTCTCTTCTATTTGAGAGGCAGCGGCCCCTCCCTCCCCTCTCTCGCTCCCACCACGCCCGGTTTGACTGTCAGCAGCCCCCGCCTCACCTCCCCTTCCCAGACCCTAATGAGCCATCTCCTGGGGCAGGGCTTTACCCCCGCCAGGGGTAAAGAGGCCATCATGTTGCTCATCTAAAGACGACACATAGCCATGACTTCCCCCTAATTGTGTGCCTGTGTTGGCTCATTTGTTTTCGTCGTTAAAAATTCAGCCCCAAATTTTCTCCTCCCCACTGATAAAACAGGCTGTAAGCAATTTGTGAGAAGGGGGGCGTGGGGGGGGCAGAAAATCTTCTCTGGTGGCTTTGGGAAGACGCAGAGGGCCTCGCTTTCTCTGATGTATGAAAACATCTAAAGTCACACAAACAAAACCCGCCTTACAAAGTACAATAAAAGCACTAAGCACATAAACACTCATTTTCTCTTTCATTCATTATGCAGGCAAGCACACAGAAATACACACACACTTCAGAGAACCTCTTCCCCTGGGACTTTGTGCATCTGTGGCGAATTTCAATGTAGCAAACATGAAGCCCAGACCGACTGCGACCTGTAGGAGAGCAGACCTTTAGCAGAGACATTAAATATTGATGGGGTAAAGTTATGCAGATTGTTTATTGACCAACATCACCGAGGAAAATAAGAGAAAATCCCATCTGTCCAGCAAACTCCATTTCTAGTGTAATTGGACTGATTTCTGTGTACTGTTTCAATGCATTTGCTATTAAGAGGATAATTCTAAAGTATGCTTCCTTGCTGAGATGCTTCTCCAGAGAAATGCCTCAGTTTGTGCACGATGGATCAAATTAAAGTTTCCACAATTAGCCTGTAACAACTCAATCACACACAATTAGGACTAAGTTGATGGAAGCACAGCCCTCCTCTCTGTCGCTTGACTTGACTGTGACATTTGCCAGGTGGTGTTTGCCTCGACCATGCTTCAGTTATTATTAGGCTAATGGCCTGGAAGCATTCTGTTGATCTGATGGAAGGAAATTAAGATACAAGTGTGCTGCACATTGCGGCAAAACTCACTGTTTACTAAAATCCTGGTTTTATATGTTTTATACTTGAATGAAATCTACTGGGTGTGAAAAAATGTTTCCTTAAAAATGGTTCCTTCACAAAAATGCACCACTTTAAAAAAGAGCATGTTTTCCCCACATTTTGTCATGTTGCATCACAAACTTCATTATATTTTTAAATGTGTTCCAAAACACATTTATTCAAAGTTTTTGCACAAAATCATTTTCAGATAATGAGATTTCAATTGCTGAGTTGTGCCTATTTTGAACTTCTCAGGGCTCTGTCACTTTTATTCACATAAGCTCCTTCTGACCACGTCCCTCAACTCAATGATCACACTCTGACTTTATACATGTGTAAAAGTCTGCAAACAGATTTGCAATTGTACAACTGTACATGTTTGACCCTGAGTCACACCCAGAAGCAGAAGAAGTGGAACCTCCTGCACAACAAGGACCACGCAGCGGTTTCTAAATAGTAAGCCAACAACAAAACACCTCTGTTTGGAGGGTTTCCGCTTGTGTTGCTAGGTGAGGAGCAGTACCTGCAGATTGTAAGTCTGGAGTTTTTTTGTTTTTTTTTGAAACAGTTAATTTTCCAGACACAAAAAAACATTATTATTCTCAGGAAACAGGTGGGGTATGTTTAGCGCTTGGACTGAGAAGCAGAGACTCAAATGGAAGTACAAAAACATGCAAAATGTGAGATTTGCACAATAGGTCCCCCTTAAGATTTTGAATAACAGACCAAAACAAAGAAGTGGATATTTGAGCATTAACATGAAATAAAAAAATTAAAAAAAACTTTTATCAACCAAAATCTTAATCAGTTCTTTGATGGTCCATCTCTGATTAAAACTCATGACCTTGCTGCTGGTATCATTTATATAGCAACAACCACTTCATCATATCAATATGCCATAAAACCTGCTGCATTTCAGAGACGTTCTGCACCTCTTATACTTTTACAGCTGTCAATTCTTCCTACTTCTGAGATATTCAGCTCAACCGGTGCCAACTAATCTAGTCCAATCCCTCTGAGAAGTAGAACTGCGGCAATAAAATCAGCAGCTGTGTTTAGATACACCAGTTTTACTCAGATTGATTTCTCAGTAAGAGTCGAAACACCTTGTTAAGATCAACATGAGCCAATCCTGGTGAATCTAGAAAACTATTAGGCGAATTAGAAAAGGGTAGCTTAAACCTTTTAAAATCAGTTTATAATTAAAGTTTTGTTGACCTGAGCTGTTTGTTCTCATCTAAAAGCAACATACAGTTATGAAAATAATTTATTTCAATATCTAAGTTCAATAAATTATATAGACTTGGTTACTGATGTCCAGGTAACTATTATGGTGAAATATTTAAAATTAGAATAGTACTTCAGACCAAGAAAAATACTTTTCTAAGCTTGTTGAATACCTCCTTTAAGGTTTTTTATTTTCAAAAGATACTTTAAATCTGGCAAATAACTCTCATCAAAACGCACAATTTATTGAATAAAACTGTATACAGCAGGTCCTCATGCCTCTGCCATTTGTGGGAGAGGTGAAGTGAGAGATTTGTGAGTGTACAAAAAGAAACAATAGAAGCAGCAAAGCAAAATTTATCTGTGACAGACTTTAGAAGATGCAAGAAGTGTTGAAAATCTGGAGAAAATGTTTTGACAGCTCTCCATTTCTGATATGTAAATTCAGAGTACAACTCTCTCCCACCAATCCTTTCTCCAGACTTTCATCTGCACTCCCAGCGAGGCACAAGAGAACTGAGCGCTAAATCTTCGCTTTTACCATCGTCAGCAGAAGTCACCCTATGTGACGGGACGTTTGTTTTTACAAAAGATGGAGCTGCAGAGACGTCAAGCTAGATTCCAGTGTTCCAGTCCAGTCTTATTTTTGTTAATCAAGTAAACATCTTTCCAATTTCCAGACAATAGTTCAATTTTAGCAAAACAATTTGGGTCATGCACACACATTTTCTGTTACATATCTTTTTGTTGAAGTTAAAAGGGACGTTTCATCATAGTTTAGAGCAAGATAAGATTGAAACAAAAGCAAATTACAACCGACCTATTTTTTCCCAAAGCAGATAAGAAATAAGTAATTTACTTAGTTTTAAATTTTAAAAAATGTTGGCACTCACTCATCACTGGGGTGAGTTACAGGTTTGCTGGCATTGCAGCAGAGAACTTCCATCTCTGTGTAGGGTGCCAATCTGTCCACCCAATTCTCCAATTAACATTCCGATAAAAACTTTTCTCCTACTTTACTTCTCTTTTCAAAACCAACAGCCATAAATATTGCGTAGGAGACTCTTCTTTGTACATTTTTGATTGAAATATCGACCATACTTTAAGTTGATCTATTAATTTATGTTCTATGTAATGGAAGCAAAAGTAGATTTGCTTTTTTTTTTTTTTTTTAAATCACACCAATTCCAATTAATACAGAAACACATGTGACACGATGTGCTTCCCATTTTGATTTCACAAGAAAGAGACTTCTTTTGAAAGAAGCATCCTGCTAAGATGTAAACTCATCTCACAAGGACTCCTTTGTCTCAATCTACCAGCATGAGAGATCAACAATACGGGAAAGGGTAGGAGGCTTATAAAGATAAAATGGCAAGCAGAAGCATTGCATTATGACTAATGTGACTCATAATCTAAGCAGAGTGAGACTATGACGCATACCTGTCACAACTTTTGCTTAGGAACAATCCATCCTTAATGTTAATGCTACATTCCTCACTGCGAAATGTCATATCGGCTTCAGTGCATGCTAGATTATATTACAGATGCAATCCAACAGGCAGTAAAACTGTGGAGGCATATTGTGTAACACCTTCTGCATTTAGAAAAAAGCACTTAACCCCCTGTAAATGAGCCGCATAAGTAAGATATTGGACGGATGCTAGTGTGATATATTTTTGTGTTCGTGACTCTGCCTGTATGCTGGGGCTTGACCTTCTGTTTGGGCCAGCCAGCCCAGCAAGGATGCATAACTGGGAATGAGTCCAAACCAGGTGGCAGCTTGTGGTTAATCCCTTTGATGAAACTGTGCAGCCAAACATACCTGCAAGGCTGCCAGCAAGAGGATGCATGAGCGAGAGAAAGCCCAAGTACCAAATTGTCGATAAGGTCTCACTTTTATCTCTTAGACAATAGACAAATAAAGGGAGATAAAGAAGACAGACATGCAGTATTTTGCCCGAAGTAAGACACCTGTTACTGTCATGACATGACAGAGAAACCAGATCTGACAAGATACCCCGGAGAACGGGCTTCTGCTTTTTGTTGCGCATAACTGAGCTCCTCCTGCTGACAGAGATGCTTGCAATCGTCTTCTTGAGACCGTCGTTTCACATGCACAAAGTGTTTCTGAAATGCATACACATTTCTCCGGCAAGTAGTTTTTTATAAACAGTAAAAGAGAAGATTATGCTTTGAAGCCAATGCTCCTGAGATGTGAATTTTAACCCAGTTGAACTACCTTTACTGCAGGTCAATCTGAATGATTTTGTCGAATTCAGTCAGATTTTATGAGATTTTATGAGTTTTTAACTGCAGCAGTGGAAGGTTCAACAACGTCAGCTTCTCAAGTGGTTTATCTGATAAGAGTGAATGTCAAATGTTATTTTTTAGAGCAAAGGACGGAGGTTTCATTGTTTGCTGTCGATATGGAGTAAACACAATTCATCCTTGGCTGTTCATGTAAATCAGCTTTAAATGTATTCCCAAACTCTCATTGTTGATTAACCATCATAGTTCTAAAACTATGGTAAGTGTTCCACCTCTCCACATCAAATTTTGTTTTAAATTCGTGTAAAGTTTTTATTTTTATTTTATTTTTTATTTTTATTTACTTTGTAAGTCGCCTTTTCTCAATACAGAAACATACATGGCAACAGTTTTACACCAGGTTACACTCACATTATTTTTTTATTGAAGTAACCTTTTTCAAGATTTGTAAATACTTTAAGAGAAATATACAGCAATCTGCTTCTTCTTTCATTTTACTGACAAAGATAGCCCAGCAAAACAAAATATTCATCCTTCAGATTGATTATCAAAAAATTGGATATACAACATTATGATAAGTCATCTAAACTGATCAACTTTGGAGCGATCACTAAACATGGGTAAACATGTTTTTTTTTTTGTTTTTTTTTTTATTCAAGTCTCTTCTTGTGTAAGTTGACAGTTTTAAAAACTTAACACAGGACAGCTCTTATTCCTACTTGTTTCCAGTCCAGTGATTTCTGCAGTTGTCAGCTACTGTAAGTAACAGGAAAACATAATCCTGCAAAACACACGGAGAAGGTGACTCACTGCTGGCAGCCATGCCCGAGTGAGCAGACGTTAAACAGAGTCAGTGTCAGTTTATTTCCATGTTTAGGTAAAATGATCTGTCTGACAAAACACACTCATGCTTCCCACACCTAGTGCAAAGTACACACAAGAAAAAAATAATAATTACTATCTATTCCAGAGATCTGTCAGTGTGTGCTTAGCTGATGTGATGGGCAGACATGTCCATACCTACAGGGGAAATGCTGTGAAAGAATCCGCTGAAAGGAAGACAGAGACAGAGTAAGCATTTGTAGGTGATGCAGGTGGAGGGGGTGGAGGTCTGACAGACTGATTGGCATGCAGGTGGAGTACTGCTTTCTCTGAATGCAGCAATATTTTTCCAGCGAGCAGGTGCCACTCGGCTCTATTCAAACCCTAACCTCAAAGCACAGATGGTGCAGAATATTCTGCTGCTGTTATCCCTTTTGAATCCAATACAGAAATGCACTGCTAATAAAAAAAATAAAAAATGATATTGAGAAAAAAAAAAGACTGGTTTGTTAAAGCAGCAAATTATTTTCCTGGAATACAACATAATGGGCAAGAGAGAAAAATAGTTGTCCAGATTTTGTTTTTTCCTCCCTTAAATGTAGCCTTCATATAAAATCATATGTTTGCAGTCAAGTATAGATTTCCACAGTTATACTTTAGAACAGCATTAAAAATGTATAAAAGCATTGGGAAACATTAAGACTGATTCCCTGTTATAAGCCTTAATGGAAGTCAGCAGAAACATGCAGGTGTGGAATCATGTTTTTAGGACCGTAGGTTTCCTCCCTGTTAAATACAGTATTACAACAACATAGTAAAACAAATAGAAGACACTGACCATGACATGTCCAGTAGGGGATAAGCTTTGCCTAAAGTGATATTGATTTACTTTACAGAAAGGTCTGTGTGGTAGCTTTAAAAACTAGCAGAAAATGGACCTATCGGCACTTGCTAACATGACAGCTCACACTGCAACACGCCGAGCGCAGACAGCTGATCTCCATCCTGCAGTTGCCTTCAGGGGAGCCTTTTGTGAGGTACAGTAGCTTTCACTCCTGCCTGCTCTCAGACTCAATAACGGGGACACAGAACACGTCAATGTCAAGCTCCGCTATCAAGCACTCCGTAATTGTGTTCGCATGGCATTCAAACTTGACTGCTGCTATGAGCTTCCTACAGCCCTGTCAAAAATCGAAATGATAGGAAAGCAGAGATAGGAGGTGAAGATGAAGTTTGGTGCTTTGAGTGAAATGAGACATGCTATTTTTTTTTTTTTTTATGGTTTCTTGTTTTAAAAGATATTTGAGTTATTGTATTTAACAAAGGATGTGGTGGGAAAACAAAACAACTCTGCTATGAAAATGGAGTGCAGCTGCATAAATACTTTTAAAAATTGCAAAGACTCCATTCAGTAGAACAGAGCAGTCCACTCGGCAAAGACACACGTTGAGGTTTTTTTTTTATAATTTTATAAATACAGATCTCAATCCATCTTATCAACACTTCATTTAACATGAAAGAAAGATAAGAGACTTTCAGACTTTCAAAAGTGCAGCATGAACTCTCGTTTAGCCAACCTGAATATGATGTAATTGAAGCCTATCTTTGCTTCAACTACAGCTTCAGTGGCAAGCTTGTTCACATCTAGAGAAAGAAATATTTAACTATCCTTCCTAAAGTAGCTCAAGTTCAGATAAGAACAAGTCTGCGGGTTAATGTGTCAAATTAGGATTTGAGAATTATTCAGGTTAAACAATTTGCATAATAAATATAACTAGAAAAGTGCCCATTGTAGGATCCTTAGTAAAAGTAGATTTCAGCAAACAGGGCATTTCTTGAGTCTCACTATTAAAACTGAATAATAGAAAATCTCTCCTACTACTGAAAACAAAGCGCTCGGTAACAAAATTAAATGAGTAAGTATCAATGGTAAAAGCATTGTAGCAAAAAATAATTGTAATAAATCATATTGCGAACCAAAGCATGAAGAGGAGTATTTGCTCTATTTGGTTTGCACATTTCCAGTACAGCTCTAAACGCTTAAGGTTTGGCTGCATTTATTCTGTTCTGATCAATAGTTTTTGGGGGTTTTTTTGTTTTGTTTTTTAGATCATCATGTTTTATGTTGCTGAACTGCCAGAAGCATCTTTAAATAATAATAAAAAACATCTTAATAGAATATCTTGTGTGTTTTCCAGCTTGTAGCCTTGTTTTCTTGGATTTGGTTTTCTATTATCTACACTATTTCAGAGGGAAGTCTTTCTTGATGGGAAAGGATTCAGGGCTTCTTCTTCTGTTGAGTAACTGCTATAGTTTATAGCTTTTCCAGTATTTTGGATCCTGAGGGGCTCACAATAACATGCTGACACCATTTTATCCATTTAGCTGAAAATGAAGGGAGAGTACTTTGCAGTTTTATGATCTTATCCCACTTGGCAAGATTTCTGTCGCTCCTGGTATGTCGTAGGCCCAGGGCGTAGAAAATAGAAAATAATATGCTCTCCGTGCTTCTGTGTGTGTGTTGCAGTTGCGAAACGCCTACACTCAAACATTCCTTTGCACACTAAAAATGTTGTACATGTGTGGGTGTTGTAACCCATGAGTGCTCCATCTCTGAAATAAAATAAAATATCAGAATGGCTGTAGCTGTCATATCAAAGCCTCTCTGCGGGTCTGTTTACCAGCCTCTGGAATCTATTCCTCCCAGTCTGAATGGCCCAATGTGTGCAGAGAGAATCAGCAGATCAGAGGTGAAGGGAGAGTTCAGATTGAATGTCGACTGTGCCCACAGTCAGAGCCAAAGCAGACCTACATCAGGTGGAACATGTAGGGATATGACAACCAGACAAATATCGGGTTTCTAATACGTTTTGGTTAACAATCTTTCTGCTCATGTACAACCATGACTACACTTGTTCTAAATATAGAATCACACAACGGTCAAAGAAATCACCCAAAACAGTCTCCTCTGAAAACAGCTTTGCCAACCTTGACATACATTTTTTGTACAGCATTTTATGTCAAGGACATTTGGAAATGATAATGTCAGTCAAAGAGTCAACCACATGCAGCAAGAAATCAATACTCTCTTGGTCCAGCTGAACCTCTTCAAATTATTTGGTGTATTAAAGTGAAATCTGCTTTTTGTGGAGCATTTGCAACATCAGTGAAAATGCAAAGATTACAAGAAAAAGATAACATGCACCTCGATCCAAGCAAACTCAACTCTGGATTAGGAGTTTCACTGCCTCCTACACACCTGGCATGTGCACGACATCAATTCCAGGGAAAGCTAAATGTAGTTGATGCAACGGAAAACTTTGGGGGAAACATTGTAAAAAAAATAGGCTGTGAACCAGTCAGGTCTGCTTGGTATAAACCTAGAAAAATATCAGGTTTAAAAATCAAGACTACATATAGACTTAACATTGACTTATACCAGTGCGATGACATGCAAGACAAACATTAGAAGTGACATGTTGATCATAATGTCACTTTGTTTTGAGACACACTTTCAGTTTACAAGTAACGTTATAATCTGCTAGAAAGTTTGAAATGTCCTAAATCACACAGTGATTATACAAAATCGCAGGCCTGCAAATGGATGCAGAGACAGAAGGCAATACATTATCCCCTGGTATTTTTTTTTTATTTTTTTATAAGCGCTTAAGTATATAAAAAATAGATACACATCCAATCCTAGAGCACAGAAGACAGCGAGTTTCCTGCCAGACTGTAAATCAATGCCTCAGCTCCCCTGGGGTCCCTCGGTAGCTGACAGCGCCAGACCTTGTTTCCACTTCTCTTCCACTTCCATCATTTCCTCCATACTCACACAAGTGGACAAAACATCAACGCTCATGCATAATGAATGCAGTGGCAAGGTGACGGCTTCAAAAGTCTCATATTTGTGCCGGAGCCTGATCAGAACTCCCTGCATATAATCAGAGAGAAGGGCATTAGAGGTGAATCCTTTGCTAAATAATCATAAAGAGCTTCAGTGAAACAGCTGGTGTCAATTTGGGCTGTTAACCTAAAACACTGTAGAAGTGTACAAGGTTTCATTAATTTGGACCGATAATTTTTCAATTAGGCGTCAGCTATTGAAACGACGTAAAGATTTGCCATTTTTGGTGTAAAACAGATGCAGAGGGCAGCAGAGACTAGACCACACATTCAGAGTTGCTACGCCCCCACAAACATAGTAATCATTAAGTGACAAGTGAAATGCAGGCCTTGTAACAAAAATGATTCTGTTTATTCTCCATCTGGGGTGACATCTGTTTCATGCTGTTCTCACTCTCTGTTTGCCAGCATTTTGGCGTCACTACATTCAAATGCTATTTTTATCTGAATATACAAGAGTGAGGGAGGCAGCGCATCTCTTTGTGTTTGATTTACTTGGTGAGATGTCCCTCTTTTTAGATGCCAGGATCTAATTACATTTATTTGAATAGCTGTTAAGTGAATGGCATTTGTGTGTCAGCTCCAAGAAAAAATGACCACCCTCTTGGTGACACGCTAAAAAATGAACACTTTTAATTTGTCAGTGTCAAGCAACTGCATATGAAATGTACTTTTCTTAAAAGCAAAGATCATTTTTGAACCTTCTGGCTTCAATATTAATTTATTTAGAAGGACAGGGTCCCAACAAGGGTTAAGCTTGAGTCATGATGCATGTTGCTTTGGATATTTCACCATCTGGAATAAAGCTATAAGGGTCATGGATGTGACACAAAACAGTAATTTACTAGTTTTAGAATTACACATGCTTGTGTTGGATTGCATTGCGGTAGGTCGCTCAGTCGTAAATTTTAAACCGAGACATAAAACTGTCTTATCCAGCTTATGTAACAACTGCAGAAATATGTCTGCGCTCCCTCAACAAACGATCTACATCAGCAGATCTGTAGTTTGGTGTAAGTTAATCTTTTACTTTGCAATTTTGATTCCGTCTTCTTTGTCAGCTAGTACATGTTAGTCAATGTGCTCAAACATAATCTGAAAAAAGAAAAATAATAGAGTATGGCAGTCCTGTATGCTCACTCCTGCTTTCGGCAAGGCTCAGATTTAAAAGTAATGGAGTCTGTGAAATTAAAATGAGGCTTTTTGAATACTAAAAGAATATGAAGTTGGATTTACCACACACAACTTCACACTTGCAGGTCTCAGTCAGAAAATGAATGAGTGACTCTGAGATGCTGTTCAATAACTTTATGCATTTCGGCACAACAAGCCATTACCCAGTAAAGAAGAGGGATGGTGCACTGTATGTTCCAAATATGAACCAATGGCCAGACTTCCCTTCAAAAAAATCCCAATTCTTTTCTACACATGCTGCTGTATGTAAGACTACAAATTTCCTCCAAACCACGAATTTAAAAAAAATAAAAAATTCTGTACGTCTCCAGATGGTTCTTGTTGAAACAGTAGGCCAAACACAAAACCAAAAAGTTGTAGATTTAATTTTTGGAAAACTTGATGTCATGCTTTCTGGTGATGAAAAAAGAAATGTTTTCTTTTGCCCCACAGCAGGTTGCTCTGTGATTCTGACCTGAAGCATCCAGACAGTTCTGGGTGCACGCTCTTTGCATGTTCACATGGATTCACACGTAACCCTCCCAAAAAAAATGTCTGGCTTCCTCCAATGGCATCAAACATCCACCTTCACTGCTGGGATGACCTGAAGAGCACCATCATTCCTCCTGAAAAGTTTACAGTGAATCCCACGGTATTGGCAGGGGTTAGGGACCACAACCACTTGTGAAAAGCTAAAATCTGCCAATACTCTAGTCTAGATTCCCTCACAAAACACTTACAGCTGCATATTTTACTAGTCTAAATACCAAATATGCCTTAATATGACTTAATATGTTCAGCAGAAGACATTTGGGCTCTACCACAGAAGCTAATATCTGCAGTCTTCCTTATTTCTGCTCTTAGGGGTATAGCCAATCATCAACATGTAAAAAGAACAGTGCTCCTGTACTGACTTCTTTGGAAACACCAAACAATGCTATATCAAACACCATTGTGCCTAGCTATTTCAGTTTCCTGAGCTGCATTTTCTTTTTAATATTTTAGATATGCTCCATTGCTTGAAATTATTTTTTTTAATAGATGGAAATGAGACCATCTTATATCTAAGATGGAGCATCTTTCAGATCAATCGAAATGAAGATGATGGAGGTATTGAAGTTCAGTTCAGTTATACTTACAACAAGGTATTGTAAACTGCTGCCTGGGTAGTAAAATCAACAGATTGCACTGCATTATCAATTCAACTTTTTCACACTTCCTAGGCATGCATGAGTCAGTATGCAACTGCCAAGATTTGCACAACAGTTTCTCCTCCAAGTTGAAGCACTAAACATTTTTGTTAATGTAATTTTATTGTCTTCTTGTAAGAGAAAAGATCTTTGAAGCCATAAGACCATTTTTCTTCTTTGCTACCAACAATTGCCAAATTTACTACTAACAGAAGTCTCATCAAATAGTTTCATTCAGAAATATCAGATTTGTCTGCAGCATTTCATTTTTAATCCTCAGGGTTGCATTAGAAATCCCCAGAAGCCTTTGACAATCAGGGTCCAACATAATCTGTGAGTCTAGGGAAAGGATTACAGTTGTTAAAGTTTGTGCTGTAGGTCAAACAAAGGCTATGTCAGTGCAAATTCAACCATGCACACTCTGATTCAAGGACTCACAGCACCAATTAAGTACAAAGTGTTCCCATAAAATGGAGGAAGTGACAGAAACGTTGGCTTAGTCATATTGGCCAGGACCCCTCTGATCTAGTCTCTGATCAACTTAGAGTTGTAGCACTTTAGGTCAGCGCTGCTGAGACAAAGTAGAGACAAGAAGTTGACAGTTTAACTACCCCAAGCTGTAAACCCATTTTATGGCCACTTTCATAAGGCTCTGGCTACCCTGTCACTCCTTATCCTTTTAGCAGTCAACAAGCCACAGCTTGACCATGACCTCTGATCTTGCCCACATGCAGTACTTAGACTTTCTGGTCCAGCTGGAGTCCAGGAAGTTGAAAACTGGGTCTTTGAAGCTTGCTGTAATTAACACTTAATTTCACATTTCTTCTTCTTTTTTTGCCAGCAAATCACACACGTAATTAGTTCTTCGGCAGCACTAAACAAATGCAGCATGACCTTACTTTGGCAAAAGAATCTGGTTTCATGTGACAACTTTTGTGACAAAAGCCCTATATTTACGTGAGCATGCAACTGTGAATTTACGGACCTAGCTGCAATGGTGTTATTGCTCACAGGGGTGACTAATGAGCACAAGGTGAGAAGTGAAACTTGTCATTAGAGTGAATAATAAGAGGAACAAGCTGAGAGGGTCAAGTCTGGTGTGAAAGAAAACGGGGATGGTGATTGAAACTGCCATGGAAAACTTGAGATATGGGGCTGTGATTAGACTGAAAGGAGAGACATTTAGGCCCACCTATCATCTAACACCTTGATTGCATGTCTGTCACCTCCCTGTCAGACTGACTGCTTCATCAACCGTCTTTGTCTGCTGTGATTCTCCATTTGGTCCAGGGTTGTTCTCTGGGGACCAAAGAAGACAGGACGACAGCAGTTGGTTAAAAAAAAATGTGCCGAACCACTATGAGGTTTTACTAACTGCATCTGCTTAACAAGTCTCAAAATTCTGAATTAAAGGTTTTTATTTTGACAAGTGTTTGATCAAATGAAACTAATACTGATTTAAGAGCGTTTCATTTCAAAAGGATAAAAAAGATGATGCTATAGTTGAAAAATTCTTCTAATTGAGCTTTTAGCTCATGCATAACGGATGTATTGTTGTAATTTTACAGAACTGAAACTGAAATATTGGAGAAATTACCCAATAAGAAGTTTGGCTCGATTCTACGTTGCTCTCAATTTGTGCAATATGCATGGTTTCAATCTGGGCATTCTGCTAAGTTTAATCAGACAGAGTGGGGAAAGAATTTGTTTCTTTGGCAGCTAAAGGTGCCTTAAGAATGGTGTGGTATGGATCGTTTGTAGAGGCCACTTTTACACTTGTAACACACAAAATAGAGTGCTGAACCAGAAATATGTGTGAGGCAAGAATTCAAACCCAAGACCTTCTTGCTGCAAGGCTATCAACTGCACCACTGAGCAGCTGCAGCAAATGTCAAAAATCCAATATATTCTATTGAATTTCTTATTCAACTAACCCATACCAGCTCATTTGAAATAAATACATTTAAAAACTAGACAGTCTTTTGAATATCTCTGTGAAATTGACAGATCTATGAGATCTGGCTCCTTCCACCATAAATTCCCATTTGAACAGAAGTTGCTCAGAAGGAACTCGCTGCAGACATTTCTCTAAGCACTCAAATAATAAGTAGTAGTAGTTTTAAATTTACTAAAACAGCTGTCAAAGAGCAGGCTTACCGACACATCGCAAAATAGAAATCGAAAAACATTTTGGAGTGAATTATGCCTTTAAAATGAAGATTAAAACCCCATTCTGAACAGTGTCAAAAAGCAAATTATTTCCAAATCGCTTCTTCTTTTAATGTCTTCAATAAAAGGCCTCACAAATGGTTAAAGGGTTATAGGGTCCCTCATCAAAATGACAGAATAATTACAGTCAAGGCTACTTGGCAGAAATAAAAAGAGTAAGAGGGAACAAGGAGGCAACAGAGGGGACACTGAAGTGTCTAAAAATGACAAAAATGCACTTTTTAAACATTTAAAGAATACATTTTAAATGATTTTTAAATGCTGTGAGCTTCTGCCATTTGATTCCCTTTTTAAGCTGGGTGTTTTGTAGGACTGAAACACCCCACGCTATTCCCCAGCCAGGAGGTACGGCTCTCCCGGTGACCTCGGTGTGCTCAGTCGGACAAAACAATGATGCTGGGTCACCTCCTCGTGGCCCAAGACAGATGGCTGGCCCATCTCTGCAGTCCCGACCATGGCCAAGGTCATCTCCCTGGCGCATAGAGCGCCTGCACCCCAACACCTCCCTGAACACCTTCATCTTTATTCCTGCAACATCTAGCATGCACGCACACACACACACACACACACACACACACACACACACACACACACACACACACACACACACACACACAACCCCCAATGTTTAAGAGGAAAAAATAAACAATTGAGATTCTGCTCATGTGTCCCACAGCTGAAAAACAGCACAGATGCAAACCCCATCAGTTTAGAGGAAGATTACCTAGAAGACATTTTTCATTTTATGCCCCTCTGACTTTCGCACCATTTTGCATGTTTTCCAACAATAATAAAAACTGTTGAACAAAGACTTAAATTGCAATGGATGCCTCCCCAGCAATACTGCAAATCAATTGGCACCTGTGTCGCTGCAGGAAATGCTTCACAGCACACTACTGAAGAGGAGGAACTGTATTGACGAGAAGCCGTGATCCATGAGACAGACTAGCTGTCACCATCACAGGAGTACCTCCCTTACCCATTCAATACAGCAAACCATCAGATCAATGTCCACAGCCACAGAACCCCCCCCAGCAAAACTAATTATCTGAGCAGTTTTTACTGCCAAGTCCCCTCCACGCTTTGTTTATGCAGGCTGCAATTAGGGAGGCAGTCAATAAGCGGAGGCACTGGTGAACAATGGCAGAAGGTTGAGTCTTAAGAAAGCTGCCACGCCATACATGCTGGGAGCATATATGAATTGTGCGACCACACACAATTTTTCATAACACCAGAATAAGAGATGAACTATTCCTGAGAGTTTTTCACAAATCACTTTTGAGCAAAGTTCTCAGATCCGTGGCATCAGCTTCTCTGGAAGGGCAATACCAATGGGTCTTTATACCACTTCAGCACGCACAATTAAGCTGCTGTGAATATTTATGACAGGTTTAAAAGATGTCTTTCTCAGTCCCCCAGGTGTCACAAAGTGGCTGTAATCAGGATTCAGAAGAGGCTCTGGCTTTCGATCGATAGCCGGTGAGTCACCTGAGAGCTGTAAAATCCAGAGTTCCTCTCTGCCTCCAAAACCTGGATTAGGCTGCAGAAACATGTTACTGCAGCAGATCTTAGCATTAATTCTACCATTAACTCGGAAAGCACACTGATCAGGCATAACATTATGGCCACCTTTATAATAGTGTGTCAGTTCCTCTGACCCTTCGAAGGCATAGACTCCTTCGGACTTCTGAAGGTAGGACTACGTGCAGGCAGGGCCTCTGTGGATCAGACTTGCTTTGATTATGATTTGGGCAATTTGAAGCTCAAGTTAAAATTATCTCTGGGCTCCATTTCTTTAAAAAAATTTTTAAGCTACAGCCATCTGAGAATGATCTAGATCACACTGTATATGTAGGTAAATAACATCCACGTGGACGCCTGGACGATAGGGTTCCCAGCCGAACACGGCCAAAAGTATCGCACACCATCATAACATAAATTTTACAAACATTAACAAGTGCAAAATTCCATATCATTCTAAAAAATTAAAGATTTAATCTGAGCTGCAAGTTAAAAACTGAGTGTATGAAACTAATTGATTCAGTATATCATCAATAACTCAGAGCTAAATTGATCAATTGAAACCCGGTAGTGATTCCAGCAAATGTTCAAGTACTGGAGAGTAGAAGAAAAAATATTGACTTAATCAAAGCTGTATGGAAACACAAAAGGAATGAGTTTTTGACTGGTTAGCTAAATAAACGTGATCAAGTATTTCAAGCAATGCTGGAATTTAATTTTTTTTTTTTTTTTTTTTTTTTAACACAACAACCCAACCTTTATTATCATAGAAAGCACAGATTTTAACTTCCAGCCTTCAGAAAAACGGCAATGAAGGCTTGCTCACCATTTCATTATTCACCACCAGAATTGCAGACTACATATTTTCAGAGGTTGGGTAACATTTAAAAAAGATTGCGTCATGGTCCTGTTAACGCCGAGTGTCCTCACTCAAGGTAAAAGACCTTCATGTTAGAAGTGGAGCAATCAGCTTTTAATTGTCCTCTAGAGACGTACTGAGCCTGATCCAGTTTGCAAAGAGCTTCAGACCTTTACCATGCAAACGATGTGTGGTAATATCCTTAATTAAATTAAAACCTTAATTTTCCTCAGCTGACAGTTGATTTCCTGGTGGTGTAATTAAACAGGTTTAGAGAGAGTACTGGTGTGGTCATTGGGACATTAGAGCACTGATCCTTGAACATCACTGAGCATTTAGTATATCAATTTAAATCTACTGTTGCCTCCAAGAGATTTAAAGTCACAGAGGAGCTCAGTGGCCACGTCATTAGATTTGCCTTCCTAGTACTGATTTGGACTTCAGAACTTTATTCTTCATGGCAAACATTCAACAAGGTTTCTGAAACATCCCTCATTTTGGTCCATGTTTATAACGACAGAGTCACTTCAGATTAGTTTGCTGCACATCTATGGTGCAAATCTTCTCTTGTACCACATCTGAAAGGTTTGGTATATCATTCAGATGTGATACCAAATTTATGCTTTCACGTGGCATTTTCATCCACAAAACTGCCTCTCACTGGGCACTGTCATTTTCTTGCCCTTTTCTGTAAACCAACGAGTGATTTCTGAGATATTCTGATCAACCCGCCTTACTCCAACAACCCCGACAATGACCAGTCATTTAAATTCTCTTTCTCTCCCATTTTTATGCACAGTTTGAACTTCTACAAGTCGTCTTTACCACATGGAAAGGCTCAGGGACGATGTAATGTGACTGGCTAACTCATTACATGTGTGCTAATTGATATGGTTGGCGAGTGTGTGTGTATATATATTGAAAACACTTCATGTCCTATTATCGATAAAACAGCATATTTTCTGGAAGATAATCTATGATAATTATAGATGACTTATGGACATTTATGTAGTGACCTTTTGCTGCCAGTTCATACTTAAATATGTTAGGTCATTTTGGAGTGCTGCGGCATTGGGCTGCATCATTAATGAGGAAGATTGATAGGCTGTGTCTGTGACGGCATTTGTGGATGCCCATTGGTGCAAGGTGCTGACAGGTTAACTGATTTTACATTACTCATGCAAATGTGCTTTGAATATGGGCAAATACAGAAAAAAATCTACCATAATACATAATCCAAAATCTAAAGTCTAGAGAGCAAAGTGGCCTCAGACTAGTTCCACTTACATCTCTGCCTACAAAGGTTATTGAAAACCTTATAGACAACATGGTAGTTACCCAGGGGTGGAAGTAGGGGGGTATGGTCGGGTACTGCGTATTCCTAAAAGATTTAGCGGGGGTACGCAGTACCTGCAAGAGAGGGGAGCGGCTGTAAAAAAAAATCAATGAGTTCACTGTGCAGCCGTGAGTGCACCCACTAATCAGCTGTGACTGATTAGTTTTTCAAGAATCCAAAACACGACTTTATCATTTCATATAGTTTCTGAACTGTTCGTGCTTTGTTAGAGCAGGGGTGCAACACGTCGGTCGCGGAAGATTTTGAGTCGATCTCGGCATTAGGTGACAAACTGAACGCCGCCAGGACGCTGAGACCAGCACGTCCTCCTCTAAACGTTCATAACTTTATTAAAGAACAACAACAAAAAATCAATAAAACGTTTTCAAATTTCAATTGATCATGAAATACTCATGAAATAGTTCATCGGGCAGTTGTATCTGCCTGAACCAAACCGATACTTGAACTTTTTTTTTTTTTTTTTACCTTGTGCGGCGCTAATACGAGGATTTTTTTTTTTTGCGTGGTTTCACTTCCCTAAAACACACAGATCTTGTGTCTACCGCGCTTCTGAGCGCCGCTCTCCTTCTGGGCGTCTTCAGCTTCATTTGTTAAAACCGCAGGGTGAGTTTCTTTGCAGCGGCAGAGCCGCGTCCACATTGGTTGTGCAGCCGCAGCGCACTGCGCATGTCACGATCTAATTATCTTGTGCACCTTTATTTATTTCGTCAAGATAAACTGCCGGCTCCTCTTTTTAGACTATAAACATTGCATTCTATTTAGTTTTCTCTGTGTGAGATCGCCTTGGTAGCTTTAGCAATGGGTAGATTTAACGGGTAGATTTACGTGACATGCTCAATGCAAAACGACCAGGGCCATAGCACCAATGGGACCGGGTCGAACCGAGCCGGGCCAGGCCAGACCCTGCAGTGCGAAAAGGGCTTTAGTTTCTTTACCAACAACCCAAGTATTTTTTTATTTTATTTTATTCTTTTTTTTTTTTTTGTCATTGTACCCCCAAGAATTTAAAACTACTTTCACCCCTATAGATGCCAAACTAAGGCATCTATAGGGGCATCTTGCTTACCAATCTGGTCAAGATGTCAAAGATGTAAAGCTTTTCAATTTGGATTCCAAAATGCCTTGGAGAAACCAAAGTTGCATGCAAAGATTTTATTTGCCACATTTTCTGCATTTTAATCGATGACCTTTTATTTCATTTTGAATTAACAGACCAGCTTTCACTGTTGGATCTTCTTTCTAACAGGGTCCAGTGGGGGGGCAGAAGGGGTTTGCACATGTACATATTCAAGTTCAGGCTCACCACAAGGCTGTGTCCTGCTCACATTCTTTTTTAAAATGTACACAGATAGCTGCAGAATGTCTCAAAGGTAGCTTTTACTTTGCACCATGTCCTGATGACACAGTCCTCCTGTCCCCTGTGAAGCATTCAGAATCAAGTCACAGTGACCTGTCTTTGCTAAGTGCTGTAATCTTAAAGTGACTAAAACGAAAGGGGCTTATCATTGATTTTTGAGTCAGACTTTTGGAAGCAAGCAGCATTCACAATGAGAAGGCTGACATTGTGGGCTCCTATTTGAGTCTTGGCGCTGTATTCGATTGTCAAGTTAAATTTTGATGTAAAAACGTAAGGGCTGAACTCTTTTTATGTGTCTATCTTTAATTGAATGTATTTTAACCTTTTCCTTTATCTATTGGTTTAATGGGATGTCAGTGAATAACAAAATCAACCTAAATATTATGAGTGTTTGCTCCAACATTGTGGGATTTCACCAAAGAGGCTTCAGCATGCTTTGAAAGAAACTGGTGTCTGAAAAAGCAGAGAATGATTTTAGTCAGTTAATGCAAGTCAGAGGTAAATGTATGGACAGGTGGACTAAGAGTGAATGGTACATTGATAATAAAATCTCTGGCTCTGAAGAGCTCCTTTACATTTAGGTAAGCATAACACAGTTTTCTCAAAAATAGTGTGCTTTCATTTCAAGAGCTCCCACTGCTGTTGGTGACATTGAATGAGAGGGAAAAGTTAGTTCATAGCAGCATGACTTCTGCATCATGTATTATTCTCTGCAACAACCTGCCTCGTGTCGAAGAGAAAGCTGTCACCTTCCCCTTTCATTGCCTCCACATTGTTTTTCAAACACCGATAACACTCAAAACATTTCAGACACAAAGCTTTAAGTGGGAGCAGTAGGCTGCATGACAGTCAAAGCTAAAATTAATTCCCCCCAGCCCCCCTTTACTTTCTATAATTGTTTCCTTTCATGCGCAGTAAGTAAACAGTGCTAGCTAACCAAATTCCACTGCCCTACAGGTATGCAAACAATTACAAAAGCCTGTGTTTGGTATTATTCCCTGCAGCTGCCCTGATGAAGGCAGCAGAGTGGTGGTGCCTTTTAATCAGCTCCAATGTAGGGAGCTTCCATGTGTGACCAAAACCCCGCCAGACAATCTAAAATGCGTCAAGGCAAATAAGTGTTAGCTCCTTAATTTTAACAAACATTTTTGCTCTGCTTCTTTCCCTCTCCCAGTGTGTTGCATTGGACTCAAATATGTCATTTCAAAGCACCTTGAAAGATTCTTGTTTTTAAGGGTAAAATCGCTCCCCCTTCATTTATTAGTACATTTGAGACCAGAAAAGTAATGGCAGCTTTGTTTTTGAATTCTCTACCACTAGAATATATGTATGTATTGATTGCTTAAAAGAACAATTGTTTTTGCCGTTGGTATGAATAAATGCACTTAAGAATGGGTGTGTCAAAAAAAAAACTAACTTCTGTGTGCTTCTAGGAGATGAGTCAGTGATGAAGAGTAGATGATGGTGATTGGCAAACAGATGGCCAAGGTGGACTGACTAGTCGACCAAATGAACCAAGACATCATGGTCTGACTAACCACGCCTTAACCATCTCGTTAAATATTTCATTGAAAAGTTTATGGTAGCTGGGATAATCTCTCATTTCAACCGGATATTTAATGTCTTACAATTTGCTTTTGAGTTTCAGAGAAACAGCTGACCATGTTTATGCATTCTTAATTAACAATTACATTGGTCTGAGATCTAATATATAATCACAAAATAATCCTCAATCCATTAATGCAATGTAGACCTGTGACAGGATTTACTTTTCAGACAGAATGATAAAAGTAATAGGTTTCCTTTAAAAAGACTAATTAGATTTTTAAACATTAAGATGTCTCCCATACAATTATGATATCTCATTCACTGCAATATTTCAATCTTTTTTTTGTTTTTCATATGTTTTTCAAAAGGTTTTGGTATAATTTGTCTGAGGAGCAAAACAAAGACTTCTAGCTTAAGGAGGAAGCGTCATCCTCCCTTGTCTCAAAGGAAGACAGGCTTTGTTCTGAACACTGTTGTGAGGATCTTTGACAACATCAAAGAACAGCACTGCATTTCTTCAACTGGTGTGCTAATGAGAAACGACCGTCCTGCACAAGTATGATTATAGCAGCTTCATTAAGGGGCGAAGTAATATTTTGCATCTAGCTCCGTGTCTGCCGCCGATGGGAGCTCCTCTGCACAGACCTCACATTCACTGAGGATCAGTCAGGATGAGTGACTCTTAAAACACTTGTGATCCATTTTGATCTTTTAGAGGTACAATTAGAGGTGCTTTCGGTAATAAAAAGACCTGTCAAGCAGGTTAAAAGCGGTTGACATGCCCTGTGAAAATCTGTATTGCACTAAAACTGACAAAGTTTTCAAGCTCTGGAGAAATACTCAGTTGTGTGCGCAGCTGAGCTGTTTATTATTGCTTTGAGAGCTTGAGAGCAATTCACTCGAAACAGAGAGGGAGCAGGAGAAGCTGAAATGAGTGGGGTTAACACTACATGTCACACAACATAAACCCGAGAAATCACCAGAAGCCAAAAGAGAGCAAGAACAATGCAGAGAAATGAGATCTTGACCCTGGGTTTAATTCCATTTCTAAGACACCAGAAAGAGTTTTTTTTTTTTTTCCATCAGCCATGCATCACTGCAGCTAGCCTCTGTATTTACAGCCTAGTCACCTCACACTGATATTAAAATGGATTATTCTGTAAAATTGCTCCTTGTAATTTACTAGGTTTACGGTTATATTAACTGTGTTGCCTTTTAGTGAAAGTGTCGGATTATGTCAAGACAACTAAAACCAGAATTCATGAAGCAGTGGGACCAGCTCCATTTTTCTCGCACCATTTGCTTTATTTCTGCAGCAAAATCACAAAGCAATTTACTTAAAATACCCACATGAGGAATCCCGCCCATAAAGTCTCACAGGTTAGAGTAACTGAGAGCCAGTTTTTGCATCCGGTCACAGTTGTTCTCATTTTACCCACAAACAGCAAGCGCAGAAGTTAGGGAAGAATCTTTTACCGTTTGATTAATATTTGATTAAACTTGCTTGGGAAGGTTATTTTTGGTGCAAATTTTCTGAAATGGGAGCACCTGGAACCTCAGGTGTGCAAACATTTACTAGTTTCAAATAGCATTATGCATCTGCCCTACAAGTGTGCTCTACTTAAATATGGATGAAAATAACTGACATGTAATGTTAAGGCTAATGAAGAGCGGGTTGAACAGAACAACAAGAATATCTGGAGTTGCTAACAAAGTTATATGTGGGTTACCAAATATAACAAGCAGACAGTAACAGTGCAATTTTTTTATTTTCTCCATATTTATGGGTCCATTTAAGGATTAGAAGCTTAAATTAATCAAGGAGTAGATCATGTCAATGGTTTAACTTACTGTGACATTTCAAAACATTTGCAGTAGCTTGGCTGGTGATCAAATTATTTATGTTAGTGTGAAATATGCAGAACGGCGATGCTGGAGTGTTTTTACCTAACGAAGCCAATTTTATCCTGCCAGTGAAACACAATACAGACAGACAATAGTAAGATGGGAGTATAAAGATGACTCATCTAACAATAATTTCAGAATGAATGGGAATCAAATAATCACATCAGAACCCATTCTACCCGCTTACTTAGGCTCCAGCTGTCTGCAGAAAATCACCTGAAGATGGTTTCATTATTCAAGCCTCCTTTAACGCCATCGTCTTCACCCTCATACGCTCTCCTATAATTATTTCAGATGCACTGGTCACCCCCCCCCCCTTAACAATTAGCTATATTTATGGAAATTTCTCTTGAAAAGGGCAGGAAACCCCTCTTGCTTAGGGAGATAATGGTCTTGATTATTCTTATTCTTATTACTCTTAAAGATGCAAAGGCCACAGCCTCCAGTTTGCTTGAGGCCAGTCTCACCTACAAGTGGAAATAATTTCCACTCTAAATTCTTAATTATCCTTATTTTATACACAACAGAATATAATGACGAGAGATAATTAACAAGTATGCTAATTATATCTTACTTGATAGAGCAATTATTTATAATTTCAATGCAAAACCAAAACGATCGTTATTTGGATTGCATTTCACCATTAAAGTAAGTTGATACATTTCGAAAGGAGACATATTTTTGTCTTCCTTATATGAAGAAACGCTGCATATTATACAAAAAGCAGGATAAAAACACACAGGCGGGTGTAAGAGATGTGCAACAGCAGCAAAAAGAGCTCCTAGTCTGACACCAAAGCCAACTGGTCTAATATGATCTGCTATTCTCTCAATACCACATGTAGGCACAAGGGCGCTGGCCTCAGAGGGCATCTATAATTCATCAGAGGTTTTCATGAATTAACAATGACATAATACACCCATATACAGTATGTATTACATGGAAAAAAATAACAGGATATACACAATTATCGCTAATGTTCTCATTCCTTTTGATTAGAATCAAAATGGGAGAATGTGCCCTGAGCAACAAAGGCTTCTAAAATTAGCATTTAATTTGTTCAAAAATGATTTGAAACAGAAAACATGTCATGTTTCCTTAGGAAGCAATTGTCATATTTCTCATTTTATTTCCTAAAACCACAAAACAGTTCCAGTCCGTGAAGATGATTATCCTTAAGACTTAAATTATGTTCCCCTCATTGTTTTTGATAGAACTAATCTCCTGAAAAAATTAAACCAAAATATAATGACAGCCCATTCTCATGATAGACTGCAATATATCTACAAGGCCAAAAGTCATTTCATTTGTGAAAATGAATGTCAATTTTAGATTTGCTGGTGAGATGCAGCATCCTGGTCTTGCATGTCTATGTTTATGTTTTGGTCACGTCATTTATAGGCCTACTGTGTCCTGGAAAACTATTGTGCACCCCTTCAACATTTTGTCATGATACAACCACAAATTTAAATGTATTTTGGGGGATTTTGTCTTTTGTGAAAGATAATATAAATAGGTGCATAATTGTCAAGTGGAGGGAAAAGTATAAAAATCTGAAGTGTGACAACAATTTGCACTCGGCGCCCTTCACAACGACACTCCAGCACAACTTACTGAGTTTAAGCTCATCACTTATTTTACAACCTTCCTTCCTGCCAATTAAGGTGTCCAGATCTCAAAGTTTTTATAAATGTGTACCCATTCAGGAATGTGGATGGATGCATCAGTGTAAATTTGCTCTGGATGGTCAGCATGATGAGAAAAGAAGTCTATTAATTTATCTTTCATCTAAATGTCTTATGTGTAATGGAAAAGTCAAACGACACAGAGGCGTGAAATCTCCATTTGTAGGTGGCAGTATCATGGTTTGGGAATGGTAGGATACTGGAAAGAAACTTGTTAACAATTCAAACAGGTTTACAAAAGCTCAAAGACCAGAAATAAATAAAATTAGGAATTTAATTAGATTCCTAATTAAAGTCTAATTAGATTCTACGAATGATAAAATAATTTACTTTCCTTCCACTTCACAGTAATAAACTCTCTGTACCAAGGTCTTTGTTGCTTTTCACTTATGCACAAAGTTACAAAACGGAACACGCCCATCTTTTTTTTCATATTCATATTCACTTGTGCTTCCAGGTTCTAAAAATAATCTGATCTTAACATTCATTAACATAAAAAGGACCCCACAAAGGTGTCCATCTGTCTCTGTACTTGTGAGGGCAGATGCCCCTCACCCTATGGTCCAGCTCTCACCCTCTGAGCCTCCCTCCTCTGAAGAAGGTCCTTTAATTAAAACATTTCAGCATCCTTCAAATTTCTCGTACAAACTCTCTCTTCCTGTGAAATGAGCCAGTCGAGTTGAAGGTAGTGCAGAAAACCTGCTGGGACTAAGACGGGATAAGAGTTGACATTATACAAGCACTTCACAGCAGGATGGAGTGAGAGATCTGAGATAAGACTTAAAGTCCAGCTGGCCCTCACCTTAATGCCAAGGAAAACAGTTCAGCACTCCCAAACAGGAAGTTTTTCATAAAGAATTAATCAGGAATAACATTTTTTATTTTTTTAGCAAATCTATTCAAAAATAAATATGCAATATTCATCTGTGGTCAAATTGGATTCTTGTTACCAATTTTGGAAATAAAGATGGTGATAAAAGCACTCTCCTTTCTCTGTTCATTGTTGCACCAAATCTTCTGTTGTCTTTTTGCATTTCTTAAATTCTGTCATGGTGAATAGATAGCCCCCACGGTAAAAGTTAAAATAAAATTCTGGGTTCATAAAATGGTGTTTTCATCAGCTTTTATGATGTTTTTGAGATAACACATCAGACGTGGCTATTGTCTCTCTCAGACTAGCAATTAGATCCCTCCTTCTGAACGAGGATGTTGCAAGAATTAAAAAAAAACGGAAAATTTAGACATAATTGTGAGCCTTGAGGTCAAGCAGACATTGGCGTAATCTGTGGGGAAAATTGTGTGACGAAATCCAAACGTGAGTGCATGTTACCCACAGTGATATCCTCCTGTGGAATCAATTAGCATGTTACTGAGGCTCACCAGTTAAAAAGCAGAAAGCGACAGCAAGTCAGGAGAAATATCAAAGATGTTGGTTCCTGACACACCAATGCAGATTGTTCATGCCAAAACACACACAGCTGCAAATCAGCATTCATCGTTTCCATTTCTAATACAGATACACATCATATTACCGAATGCGAAACAAAAAAAAAATTCTGGGTAGAGTTGGTTTTGGATATTGCATTTTAAGACGAATGAGATGTACTTGGACTATAAATAGTCATTGCTTTGTAAACATGACAGAAACTAAATGCATATAAACAGTCTCAGTTAGGATTGTGCTAATTGACTTTTAATGACTATGTAGCAAATTAATTACAATCACTACACAAACAGAAAGACACAAACACTAAATTAAAATGTTCAATCAATCTTAAAACACTATGTTTCCAAAGAGATACAACATTTATATGCTCATTCCGGGTCTTTCATGCCATTTTGGCTCCAGATGAAGCACCAATGAGTAAAGCAATGTCATCACACCAGCCTGTCTACCATGTTTAACTCTCTTCCTGGCTCAAATTAGCATTTACTAAGCATACCCACAGCCTCTGAGCAAATGATATTTAGGAAACACTTCATTATGTTCCACAAAATGAAACCAAATTCAGTGGGCTAAAGCGCTAAACAGATATTTGAGTGAATTAAGCAGGTAGGTGTTACTCTTTAGGCGCATATGGAGGCAAATTTTCACACAGGGTTTTGTTTTCTGGCTAATGTAATTATGTAGCGATTTACACCCTCATCGTGGTTCTGCGCTATATTTATCTTCAGTAAAGTGCACACGGTTGAAATGTGGCGTGATGCCGGAGTCTGTTTTTGAACGCGATGAAAACACTGCTGAATTGTCTGCCATATGCTCCACCGTGCTCAGGTTTACCATCGAAACGGCTTTAAATTAGAGATAATTCATCCCTTGTGTTCCTGTTTGATTTGAGCTTTCACTCTAAGCCTACTTAGTCTCAACATATGACTGCTAATTAGTGTTTTTTTCATTTTGAGAAACAGGACATCACATTTCTTGGTGCTTGAATGTTGACAAGATGTGATTCTTGTCAACTGCATGCTCTAAACTATGCTCTCCATGCTGCAGCCTATGGAGTTTCCCCCTCTAATGTTTCTTTGGATGAGTGACTGAAGAGCAGTGGTAAATCACCTGAAGTGGAAATATGTCTACAAACACCATTTAACAATGCCTGATGAATATTCAATGCTCTCCAGCCCAGGCAGGAAATCCCCATCAGCCATTTCACAAGCTATAGCGGATAATTATGCCACCTCTAAACCAAGGATCCAACACTCAGAGTTGTCTGATGCCCCCAGCTTTTAATTAGCAAAATTACCGCATACTTCGCCCTCCATTGATTACTGCTGTGGGGATTGATTATTTCCATAAGACACACATGGACACACAAAAAGTACCGCCACGGGTGGGAATAACGATGCTTCTTTAAACACGATTCTAGAGCTTAAGGTAGCTGTGAAACTTTAAAATGAAATCTTTACTTAGACAAAATGGAAATAAAATATAGATATTGTGTTGCCTTTGGGTTTCATTGCAGTATTTCCGAATGAAACCTTTCTTGTAATTTACCCAAACGTACAACCCACCAAGATCCAGAAAAAATGGTATTAAACAGAAATGCTGTAAATGATTTACACCGCTCAGATTACACTCAGTGTTCCCAGGACTAGAACTAATCACATAGGTACAACATTCAATCACTTTGCTCTTCAGCTATGGATCAAGCTCCCTGAAAACATGACATGTGCAGTGATTCCCTTAAACAAGGCATTTTTTGTTTAGTCACTTTTTAATCCAATAATCTAACTAGGGAAATGTTTGAAGCATTTATGCCTTTGTGTCTTCAGTTTAGCTGTTATAACATTCTGAAGTGACTAATTAGGATTCTCAGTAATATTTGTTGCTGAGATTATTATTTTGCTAATCTACTCCATACCATTGAGTATAACAAAAGAGCTGGTCTATTAGTCAGGCTGTCTGCTGTGGTAGAGAATACCTACTGATGCTTGTCATTTGTAGCTTAACATCTGTAGATTTTAAAACAGTTTTACCTTGATAAAACTGTGTTGTGCTAATTTGGCTTCCACTATATAATCCAAGTTTTTTTATTAGCAGAAATATTTTTGAAACATGGCATATTTCCACATATTGTACTTATAGCCAGCAGCAGCTCCTCTTTGTTTTCCAAGTCACAATAAAGACATCACCAAACAAAATGAGGTAAAGATAAGTCCAGATGTCACTTCAAAACTTTTTGACTCATTTCAGTACTAGCTGGTGTGGATGCATAACATGTTTCAAACCAAATGCCAGACTGCCATGCACTATGAACTTTTGACTTGTCCCTAACATGAGAGGACAGATTGGCAGCCGTCACATTTGGCCAGTGGCTTACTGGCCATTGTTTTCAACGGAAAGAGCAAATGTTGCAGCTATACAGTTATGGCACCTTTTTGCGACATTTAAACGAAAAGGGTATTTGCAGTCTCTCCAAACATCCTGACATTCAACAACCCTGGATCCATGTTATGTTAGGACCCCAGCCCCCTTTCATGTCTCGTTCTTGATTCAGGTTGCAGCTGCCACAGCCCTGCTGTCAGACTGCAACCGCAGCATCTCCCTCTCTCTCTCTCTCTGTCTCTCTCTCTCCCTCTGAGCCCATGGGGTACAGCTGACAACACCGAGCCAGACAGTCAGCTTGAGCACAGCAAGAGAGCCCTCAGCTAAAGCTGACATATTCCAGGCTCTATTTCAACAGATGGAGTTTTTACAGGTACCGTTTGGGGTAAAATACCTCGCTGGAGGCTACAGCATCTGGTCCATCACAAATTGGATGGCACACCCCGCCTTCTTCTCCTCACACTTTACAACCAAACCCTATCACCTCACCCTTTTTTTGTTTTCCCCTCTATTATGTAGGAGAAAAGCAGTGCCCAGCAAAACACAAACACACATTCCCAGAAACGGAGACTTTCAAGTAGTAAAAAAATGAATAAATAAAAATCTCAGTCTCTTGCCAAAATCCCTTAAACATTCTCACATTTTGTCATGTTATAGCTACAAACGTCAATGCGTTTTATTTAAGAGACCAACACAAAGTAGTGCCTAATTGTGAGGTGGGAGAAAAAAGATTATACATGGTTTAAATATTTTTTACAAATGAAAAATCTGAAACGTGTTGCGCTTCTATGTATTCAGTGCGCTTCACTTTAAAACCCTAAAATCAAATCTTGTGCAATATAATCTTTGTAACCATGAAATGTTCAATCCAACTTGAAATGTAAAAAGTAACAAGAATGTTACACATTTAAACACATTTCAAAACACATTCGCTTATGCACTACTTTAAGCTTTTTCTCACATAAAATCCAGGTGGAAACACGCTGAAGCTTGTGGTGGAAATGGAAAAAAAGAAAGATGTGAAAAAGTTTATGCGATGTGAAAACTTTCACAGACGCCTGTAAGATTCTCAAAATCTTTCAAACATTGAATTTGCGGACACAATTCAGTTCTATTCAAACGGTTCTCATTCTGCTCCTCGGGTACGGCCGATGAGATGACACGCTGTTGAATCTCATTTGTGGGGAAACTCGGGCTGGTGCGTCCCCCCGTCATCATCTCTATCACTCACGCGACGACGCTCAATAACCTTGGAGTCATATTTCTCTGGCAGTGATTTAACGACTTGCAAAATTACACCGCGCTGGGACGAGCCTGCGTAGATGTTGGCATCTCTACTCTTTACTGTCCCGTGCGTCGTCAGCCCAGCTCGTGTTATTTATCACAACTTACGCCGTGACACACGAGCAGCGCCCAAACGACCATTCATCTCCACGTTAAATAACACGTGCCAGGCCAGGCAAAGACGAGAGGGCCAAGGTGAGCTACGAGGTTTTGAAAACCGCGGCAGGTGAATTACAGCCGTCAAGGAGTTCCTCTGAAGTTGTGCTGCTGTGTATTTTCCTGAGGCCTGACAGGCTGTAAAAGGAAATTTACACTTGTGAGGCATTTACTCTGATTAGATGAGAGAGCAACCTTATACTGCTGAGTGCAGTTTAAGCGTTTTTATATTGCAGGAAACCACACGTTTACCATTGGCTTATGTGGGAACTGATGCAAATTCTGTGGAAAAACACAGAATAGACACTGAACAGGCTTACAGCTTTACTCCGTGCTTTCACTTTTTGCACTGTAGCCAGGAGGTTTGTTGTTTTGCATAAAAACACCAGAAAAAAAAAATCTATATTTGAAGCATCCCAGGCTGTGAATATCAAGTATTATATTGTGTATTGGTAGGTTTTCTTAGTGTTGATATATTCGTAAGGCAGAATCCCCTGTTTGTAATGCTGTGTTTTCTAAATCTTGAGCAAACTTAGAAGCTGAACTCAGCTGATATTTTTATATAGGGTGAATTATACCAGCACTAGAGTTTACTGTAAATATCAGTTATTACATGAAAATACCTTACAATTCAGATCTCTAGTGAGTATTTATTCACACCCAGCAATTATAATTCAGTGCACAGCACCTCTTCACGGCAATTACTGCATACTGCACATTCCAAGTAATCATTCACTGAAAATGTGGTGCAGCAGCTTGAGCACATAAAAATACTGTATACATTACATAAATAGTTTATTCATGGAGTGATACATATTTATACTGCAGATATTTGTGCATGTTATTCTGGTCCACCCCACCTTGCTGCAGCTTCCTATAATATACCCCAATTTAAAGGACCTGCATGATTACATTTTAGAGCCAGAAAAAAAATATTGCAAGTACATAACATAAATGACATCTGCCATTTGTGTTTTTTTGTCTCAAGTTATTTTTCAAATTACACTTTTCTGACATGTAAAGAGCCTTTGGAGTCAACAGGAAGGAACTATCATAATTATGATGATGTGGGGTATTGCACCAGCTGAAAGATGGCCCCTTTCTACGGTTACAAATAAAGTTTTTTTGTCAAAAGAAAACTATTTAGTGGCAAAATATAAGTAGATGTTTAGACACTTATTGGAAACACTGAAAGATGATATGGAGAACTCTTGCTACAAGTATCAGACCAAGAACTGGTTGAGATGACCAGTTCTTGGTCATGCCTGGTAGTACACCTTGGGATTCTCCAGAGAGATGAAGAGTGTTGCTGGGTTCTTCCCTGGTCCTGCATCACTCCTAAGCAGCTGACTGCAAGCTCACAACTCAAGCAGACTAATCAACCAGCTAGTGTCAGAATGCTACTATTGAACTTAGAAGGTGTTTATCATATCGTTTGGTTTGAGTTTATGTTTTAAAATAAAGATATGATTGATAAAAACTGCTTGTGGCATTTTTGAGATTCTCATGTTGACCATAATCTAATCTATTTTGCCATAGAAGTTAAAGCCCCTTTACCAACAGTATCAAATGGGTTTCCTAAAACACTATAAAAAATATATAATTTGCTCTTTTATTTCTTTGTTGCATCCTATGACGATGTGATGGACAGCGCCCACAACAAGATTAACACGGGTATGACAGCAAGACAATCATGGCAGAGAAGTGGCCTGTAATTCAATCACTGGTGCAGGACATGTCATGTCAGTTAAGTCTATTGACTCTGACAGGCTGCTCGAGGTGGTGGCAGGCTCTTATTGACATGGGGAGGCGCGCAAAGTGCTGAAGCATCATTGTGTAAATGAGGAGGGGTCTTTTCTCCTTCACCTTTGACCAGCAGCTTAGAAGAGACTGGCCTAAAAATCTGAAAAAGAGGACTATCTCTACATATGAATCTATGAGGTTTCGATGTTCTATTTGGGTTGCAGAGAACAAAACAGGCTGTCCTCCATGCTCTATTGGAAAAATACACATTTTTAACAAATGCAATAAACAACAAACATCTCAGATGGTGCGTGCACAGCCACAAATGGCTCTGTGTGTGCCTCAGCTCAGCGGCATGCACAGCCACACAAAGTCCAGATGCCATTCATTAAATAATTAACGTCAGACTGAGATGAACTTTGATTTAATGGATCTAGCCAAGCCTGGTGGAGAAAAATTGATGGGCCACATTGTTTGGATTTCCTCCCAAACTGTGAGAAATCACTTTGGAGGTTTTATCGAGCAAACAGCAGCAGGAAGCAGAACCATGGCTTCTTGATGGCAAGACTAAAATTACTAAAAAATGAACAACATACTTTTGTTCTGGTAGACTCACAATGATGGGCTACTTATTAGCACCTAAGATGAACAATTTTAGTGTGGATAAAACATATCCCTTTACTTATATATTGCTGAAAAAGCTTTGGTGAAAATAAACACTTTGTCTTTTGTGGCTTTACAGTAAAGACAACATACACAAAAGTACAGGTGTTTGGATGGTTTAGAATAAAGTCACAAGAATCGTTTTAGATAGATGTGAACTCAAAAACTATGGCTGCTTAATATCAGAAAAATATAAAATATGCAGTATTGTTGCAATGATGAGATGACTTGCAAAAATTGTACACATAAGTACACAGAGGTATATTCTTTCTGCTTCAACAAAAATATTGACCAGATCGCCTCAATAATTCTTCACCTTACTTATCCTTATTTGGCATCATGATTGGTAAAGATAGATTGTTTTAGTTTAAAACAATGTTGATAAAAAAAAATACACAAAACTCTGTTCTGTTCTGCATGGACTCCAGAGTGACTGACAAGAATTTTGCCAACATACTATTGCAATCACACTATAGTGCTTCGCAAGACAATCTTCACTTTGACAAGAAATTTGTGTACCGGTAGTTTGAATTTCACGAGCTCTCCTTATACCCCTCCTGAAGCCTTTACGCTCACTCATCGCACCTTCTGCAGCTGGACTCTCCTCCACCTCACTGTACATGATAGGCTTCCTCTATAATGCATGCAGAAAGAAATACTGCACACACAGATGTGGGAAAACAAGTCTACACATAAAGAGCTGGAATGGGGGGAGTACACAGGCATGACGGAGTAGACGGCACCGTGCACGAGAAGCTGCTGCTGCATGTGTAAATTGACTGATGCTGCCCACCCCCCTCAGTCAGATTAACTCCACAGGGCAAGGAAGATGAGAAGGGAGGGAAGAAGTGTGATTGGGGGCGGGGGGGGCTGGGTCCTGCCCCTCATCAAAGAGCTTTTCTTTTCCAATCTTTGCATTCATTTTGTGGGTGGGAGTGCCATCCACATAGTGGGCACTCTGTAGCTTCTACTTTTATACCAACAGATTACTAAAGTCTTCAAAACGTTAAACATGGAATGGAGCATCACAGAGCTATTTAAATCTGCTTCAGTAAATGAATGGAAGCTGATCCTGCGGTTGTGCTTAGCAGAGCACTAGAATACCAATGAGTAATATGCATCTTCCTTGTGACCTATTATTTGAATGTCAACTTCTCTGCCATGTTTTGATTTGCCAGATCCAGGCCCCCAGGCCAGGATGTTTTAATCTACTGCTTGGGTCCCAAGGCCATGAGGGGGACCCGCACCCTGAGAGGCAGGTCTGCTGACAGTCCTCTGCTGTCTATTGTGAGGCTGTCACATCCCACCCTCAAATCCCCAGCCCATCTCTGTCTCCTTCGCTCCCTTGAGTGGGTGTAATTACATTTAGGAAGTCAATCCATGCCCAGCCTTCCTTTACCTACATCTTCACCCAAATGTATATCTTGTTAGGTCTCCCATAATCCTCACCCAGGGCAATAATAATGACCCCTATCCAGGAGTAAAACCACCTAACAATGAAAACATGACTTGTTCACCTTCTCTATTGAAGCAGTAATGGTTGGAGAAGAGAATATACCAAATTATTATTAATTATTTCTCTTTTGGGAACAATTTTCCCTAAATACGTCTCCGCTATGACATAGTCAAACATCTGATTGTTCAGCTGTAGTGATAAATCATGCATGTTAAGATTTGAAAGCAGATAATTTAATGGACTCAAGTCATGACAAAGTTAGATTTAAGAGAAGCCAGTGAGAGATCATTGGAAACCAATATCGCTGTGAGAGACAAGTCAAGGATAAATCGAGGAGTAGCCATGGCCTGCAAAGATAAATCTTGTTTTAGACAAAGCAGAGGGGTTGAAGTTCACCATCCTAATTTGATCAGGGAATATTCACTCAGCTTGATAATAGCTTTAACAGCCAACCTGTAGTTGTAATTACATCATCTGCTTAATAACCGAATATGGCTTCAGCTAATGTAATTTGCAATAAAGTGGGCAAGGATTCCTCTAAAGTTGTCTTAATTGAGTTAGGAGGTATCATTTTCGGCAAATTTGCTGGTTTCTATCGTTTTAAACGGAGGATTTGCTCGTAAACAGAGTCTCCGAGGAATTCACTGCCTGATCAAACATGAAGAAAGAAGCAGCACACCCAATAATAAAACACTCATTACCATGGTTGCACAGCAGCCAGCTGCACAATAACACGCACACACATTAAACAATTAGCCAAATGTTGGTTGTGATTAAAACTATTTTTGCAGTATTAATTTAAAGATGTGTAAAATACAAATTAAAAACATACAGTGCCTTGGAGAAGCAACCAGATCTATTCAACTGCATGATGGGAAGTTCTTTTGAAGATTTTTTTTTAACAATTAAAAATCTGAAAGGGTGTTCTGGTACACAGAAATAAACTCAAATGTAAGCTGAAAGGTTTATTTGGAAAACAAACAGCGTGTGGAATAAAGTTGAGCAGTAGTTTAAACAGTGATTCAATTATTCAATAACATCCCCGGAATGAATTGCACAATCTACAATTTTAGCCTTTAATGAAGTAAAATATAAACAAGCAATCAGTTTGGCACAAGCCTTGTAGCCGACATGGCAAAGACCTGAAAAAAAAATAGAAATAAAAAAACTGCCCCAGTCAGACAAGATTAGAATTTGCCTTAATTAAATAAATGGCAAGACTTGAAATACTGACCTTCACAGATGCTTTCCAGCCAATCTGACTGAATTTGAGGAAATGCGTAAATGTCAGTCTCTAGACAAAGAACCTGCACCACAACACCACAAGTGAAAAGAGCTTCTCAAAAAAGTAGTAGCTCAGACAGATTGAATAGAAATACATGCCACAGACATGCAATGCTCTGTTATGTAAAAATCAATAATAATAATAATAATAATAATAATAATAATAATAATAATAATAATAATAATAATAATAATACACATATGTATATATTTATTTCCTTTTTACAATTTGGTACCACTTTGTGATGGTCTTTGATATGAAATTGTGAAAATATTGATTGTTGTTCTTGGCTGTTGTATAAAAAAAAAAAAAAGAGTTCAGGAGATTTAAATCATTTTGCAATCACTGTAATGGAATATTTTGCAAATAATTTAGAGCAAGCACAACCAGATGCAATGCAGCTTTTCACAGTTCCTAGCTCCTGAAAAAAATAGCAACACACAATGGGAAACATGCATTTGTCTCAACTTTTCAATGTCTATTGCAACCCTGAAATATAAAAAAAAATAATTTTAACTCTTTTAAATAAAACAACCAGCTTCTATAATTGATTATGAAATATATTATCTGAGAATTTGAATCATGGATACTAGCTTTTATTGGAAAATATGGTAGATAGAAGAAAAACATCCCAGCACAAAGCCCTGGCACCATCTCTCTCTTCACCTTAGAGATGAGCTTCAGAAATCTTGATCCATCTTTTGCAGGGTGAAAACAATGAATTTTACATGGCTTCTTTCAAAGGGAAAACTGAAGAGAGATGGCACTATGGCAGCCCCCCCCCCTTTATCCCCCAGAACTCACTGCAGACCCCCTGCAAGGAACTTTGACTGAAGTTACTGAGAAGAGAGGAGGTGCTTGAAGCACTTCATATTTATGGCTGAGTTTGAGTGGAGAGGACTCATCCATCAAACACAGCATTTCCTTTCATCGAGCCTATGTGGTGTTTTGAAGAGGTGATATAACCTAGTAGTAAAACTTACCATACAGTAGACACTGAATATGGGTGAGGGTTATAGCATTTCTTCCAAATAAACTTCCTCCTGTTTACACTGAATTCAAAAGAACGTAGAAGAGTGGCCTTAGTTTGTAGGGAAAACATACATCGCAGATTTCCCTTGCCTCAGTGACACCTTCATTCTGGCTAAGAAACTAAGGAGTTTCTTAGCCAGAAGGGAGACACAGTCGCTCTGGCATGTTCTGATTCTGCCTTAGGATCTCCTTGCCTGGAGACCCTCCAAAAGGGAATTCCCCAGTGGGCATCTTCTTCAGATTCCCACACCATCTCCCCACTCTTTTCGACGTGGAAGAGAAGCGGATCTACTCTGAGTAACCTGCTCGTTTTGATGCGGTCATCACTGTGAACCAGACACAAAGTTACTGACCGTCGTGGAAGAAGCGATCCACTTTTAGCGTCTTCAGTCCACCTGCTTTTCAGGTGATGCTAAAATGAAATGTGGCTGAATGATGTGCATGATGCATGCTGTTAAAGTAATGAAATGTAAAGTCAAATAAAATAATGGGAAGAGAAATAAAAAATAATAAAAGAACAAAATAGAAACAAAGACTGGAGTCACTTCAGGTTGGAAAATATCTGCTTTGAAATGGGTCCTGGTTTTGCACGCTTGACTCCCCTGTCAGAACTCGTCTTTGTTTCGACAAACTGACACGACAAGCACCATTTACCGCCTGCAAACTTTTTTTCCACGCCATTGAATACATCCTGTCAATTACTAGCATTTCAAAATACCCTTACACACTTAGGACTTATTCCGGTTACCTGCACTTATAGTTTACACTATTTTATGTACCATAACATAAAGTGATTATACGATTTGTAAGGAAACGCCATTGTAATAGTTTACCACATTGAAGACAGTATAATGTTTTATGTCTTTCATTAAACTAAAGATTGGATCTTTTTCCCAATGCTGTGTGGATTTTGTGTCATCTGTGCACAAGTGCTTATCAGCATCTCAGTAAAGACGCGCGGGTGTGACTGCGGCCGACCTTGTAACACGAGCCATCTAAGGCTTTTAAAACCATTACACAACTGCAAAGTCATTTAGGGACTAATCAAACCGTGGAACAAGACGCTAACCAACACCCCACTCGGTTTTTATCTTCATAAATTATTTGTCGTGTTAACTCCAGCTAGTTGTTACCTTCCCTATCAGAGCATTTGGAGATTTTATGGTGATGTGATTTATATGGGCTTGTGGCACATTAATGATGCCAGGGAGCCTTTGCTTGCCATCCATATTCATGAACAACTGTGTTTGGGGAGCAGTAGAGATGGAGGGAAGGGGAGAGACCGCTGCACATCCGCCAAGTCTCCCAGGCACAAGGTCTGGATCGCAGAGCTGCTTCAGGTTCACATGCCTGTGGCTACAGACCCACCTGTCCACCTAGATTCATTGCATTCCCTAAGACGCGATGCAACTGAACAAAGGAGCCACAGTAGTAAGTATCTGAATATTTGGTGCACTGTTTCTTTCTTCAGGTTTGATTAGGCAGTGATATAAAATTATTCATTTTTTCAAGGTTTTTAAAATGGCACAATATAATTCTCTAAGAGATATAAACTAATACACAGCAATCATCCTCCTAATCCCTTTGCGATATTAAAACGCCACAACGGCTAAGACTCTGAAAGATTTTGTTTGCTTGTGGATTAACAGGCTTTTGTAAATAAATCAATAAACAATTTTGCACATTAATCTGTTTAAGACACTAGGCAATGAGCAAGAGTTATGCATCGTTAGAATATTTTGTTTGCCAGCTGTACTGCTCTAATGCCAATTTGTTTTAGTAGATTTTCATTGCTATTTTGCTGATATAATGAACAAAACACAATGCCGAGTGCAATTCCGCCATGTAACATTTTGCTTCTTGATTTTGACATAATTTACAGTACCTTGCAAAAGTATTCCTAACCCTTCTGAAAATGGAAAGAGTACTACTCTATTGTAATTTACTCTGGAAAACTATATTATTGGACTGGAATGAAATGGATTGATCTAAACTGATTTTGGACCTGTGTAGTCACTTTATTAGATTGGACCGCCGAGTTTTGTAAAGTGTCTGGAGATGACATTTATTGTTCGACACTACACGCATAAATCTGCTTTGAACTGACATGCGGTACGTCTCATTCAGGTTCTTTTAAAAACTCTGAAGTAAATTTAGCCCAAGATCAGTGGTCATATTTCTGGCAAAATCCGGCAAAAAAAAGAAATTCAAGCAAACTGAAAAGATCTCCTGCTGTTCTCCAATAATGTTATTCTCCAACATGGTTTATTTTGCCCATTTGAGTAGAAAAACGCAAGCAGTCTCTGCTGGTGATATAAAACCTGGATTTATTGTTACCTATATAAATGCAAGACAGCGAGATTTCACGTCCTGTTAGCGATCATGATCTAATCAATGAGGAAAACCTTAAAACTGCTGACAGGTAATTATGAGGGCAGCTCACTCTGCGACATGCCATTCACCTGTGGTAATTACAGAGGAGAAGAAATATCTGCTGAAGGTTGCTCACGGTGCAACAAAAGCCGCCAAGAGTGAATTGCATGTCTGCTCCTGGGTGAGGCCTAATTTGCTTCTGAGGAAAATCAATAAAAGCTTTTCATGTTGGTTGCTATGGAACAACATATACTAAAACACAATGAACATTACCTTGGGGAAATTGGCACCAAACATAATCTCTCCATTGCCCTCCTGAACAATGCTCTTTTCTTCTTTTGGGAAAGAAACAGACGTTTCAGTGATATAATGCTGATTTTGTTGTTTACTGTAAGAATTATTCTTACCATGGCAAGCACCCAAGCATCACTGATGTAAATTCTGTAGCATCAAACATAAAATGCATAATAAAATAATAAAAAAAAAATTCCTGCAACTCAGATCTTAATGCATCAGGGAATATGCAAACTTTACCATCTTCCATATGGGCCTCCACAGAGGCAAATAATCATAAAGGAAAATAATAGCGTGTTCCTCCAGTAGAATAAATGTCATCCCCGGAGTCTATGATATTCCTAAATCATAAAGTTATTGTTTCACATTAACAGTACGTCATTCACAAATTTACAGATACAATTCAAAAATGTATGCCTTCCCTGCTGTATTCCAGTCTGTCACGGTCATATCTGCCTGTTTAAGCAGTTCTGCTCGTTGCGGCCGTAATCACAGGTTGCGCACCTGATGTGAGAAAATGTATCTGTGAATCTGATGCAGGGAAAAAGGTCACACTACTCTAAAGCAAACTACTTAAAAGCAGTTCAGAGAGCAGCATGATGGATGTTATTAACAAGCTTTGACTGCAGGTCACCATAATATTTAAACTACATGAATACTTTGGTTAAAAATGATCATTTAAGGTCTAAAATAAAAGATCATCAAAGTTTGTCTTGTCCTGGCAACAACAAAAAAAAGAAAGACTGACACCTTTTTAAGTTTTGTTGATTACATCATGTAAACTTCATAAATTATGACATTTACTAGGTGACCGCATTTATGCTGAATCAATTTCTTGATGCCTTTCCTTTTATATTAATTCAGCTCACGGTTAAAATATGCCACTGAGAACCGCGAGTCTCCTCCAAGAAGCAAACATAGTTCGTATGTGCCTTAACGTTCTACAGACTGTTATTAATCCTGCAGCTGTCTTCATTATTTCTAAAGCTTGCTTAAGGAAAACCGAAGCCAAATGTGTCCACGAAAAAATAAAGTTACTATAGTGTATTTAAGTGTTTTGATAAAGTATTGGTCAAATACTAACAAAATGTCAAGATAGCTGAATCTCCCAGGAGCGTACTCTAAGATGTTTGTTACTCATTAGAACATTTTATAGATTGTTTTATTTACATTTTATCCAAAAAACTCTCAAATCACTAAAAATAATCTTTAAAAGTGTCACATAAATCAAGCACTTCCTATAGTTGCTGATCAGCATTTTGCTTAATTTTGAAAACCGACCAATGGTATTTTAGGGATTTAAGTTTTCATAACTTCCACAGTGCACAAACTAAACGAAAACATTTCCCAACCAAATGTTGACAATCTCATTGGACTTTTGGCAACTCAGTAAGGCAAAGGGTCTTCCTGCTTTTGGTTCCATTTATATTCCATATCCCCCATTATTCTTTCAGGTTTGCGGTGCCATACGCCCTTCTTCACCTGCAAAGGGAGAAGAGGAGGAGGAGTACTCCTCAGGCAGGTTGTCAAGCCATCTCTGGCTTAATCAAATCAGTAATAAAAAGTTTCTCACAATCATAAACAATCGTCAGCCCAGTTTATACTGCGTTTTCCCATCTAATTACTTGGATTAAATATTAACCTACTTCTGTGTTAGTGTTTGAACAGCAGACAAACGGCTTCCATTTTTACGACTCCAAGCTTTAATGAAGCACAAACACAAGCAAGGCCGATGCAGTCTGTTGGTAATTCAAAGAACACATTTATTATCCTCTGGCTATGAATGAACAGCAGTAAAAGAGAAAGGGGGGACTGCACCACCAGCCTGCCAACCAACTCAAAGAGACAAACAGCAGGACGTGCACATCCTGCCAGCCAAGCCGCCATCACAGCAACTGTCGCCACGCAGCAGAGCTGCCATCACACGTTTGATTTGTACATGTCTTGGACGTGATTGGCTGCGACGGGAATTGTGAGGCAAGAAGGGGTCTTTTTTTTTTTTTTTTTTTTTTTTTGGAGTAATTAACCCTTTCAGTTGCATGTATTCCACTTGAGAAATTACAAGTCCTGACAGGCTCCTGTCAACAACCAGCACCAATCCCACTCTTAATAATGTGTGAGACAGAGAGTGAACACAAAGACAGTGTTTGGGCTGTCACCAGTGGGGTGCTTCGGAAACTGTCTGCAGACAATACACTGCGTCTCAGCAAACCAAATGAAGGGGACACTCGCTGCTCTAACGGAAGTGCCTAAAGAGAAAGGGCCTGACAACTTGCACAAAGTGACAGACAAAAACGACGCACAATTCTGACTTATTGTAATATTTGAAGATGCACAGTAGCTTTATATGTTGCAGCCTTATTCCAAATTAGATTAGATTAATATCTTTCCTCAAAATTCATAAATACCCCTCTGAAAAGAAAAAACCAAAAAAACAAAAACAAAAATAACATTTACGCAAGAATTCACAACTTTTGTCATGAAGGTAACAATTGAGCTGTTCTCACTGATCACCCTTGAGTTGTTTCTACAACTTGAATGGAATCTATCTGTAAGTATATTCAGTTGACTGGAGTTTATTCAAAGCCACACACCTGCATATAAGCACAAAGACCAGGCGTGAAATCAAAGGGATTCTCTGTTGACCTCTGAAGCAGGATTGTATTGAGGTACAAATCTGTTGAAGGATACAGAAAATGTTCTGCTGCTACTACTACTCTTCCAGGGAACTGTTAAAGTATAAATAATTGCTAAAAATAATGTGCGTCTTTGGAGAATTATAACAAAACTTCATGCAATATGGAAAGAATGATTGCAAAGCCATTTTTTTTTTCTTTTAAAAGTTGAATTGTTATTGAACAAATAGTTCCACATCTGCCCTACAGAAATAATGACTATCTTGTTTGAATTTTGTTATCTGGCAATTTCTCACAGGCATCAGCTGCTGTTTTTAAACCCTGGACAGAGCATTACAATTTGGCTTTCATTTTCAAAGTGAGAAAACAAATGAGAGGGAAAATTTATCACATTTAAAGGTCGTCAACATGTATGAAGCCATTCATCTTGGCAGACAGCTTTATTCAATGCATAAAGGTTCCTCACAGAGCAATCAAAGCTCTGGGGAAAAAATAAAAATCCGATGTTTCATGAACAATGTTACAGATATGCATTCCAATTATTTTATAGTACCAAAACATAGGCCTAAATTAAAGTCTTATTTCATCAAGAGCGTCCTGGAGTGAAAGCATGAGGATCAAAAAAGCAAATAGATGTTGAAAAACTGAAATCATTCAAGCCAAAACTGAATGTTTAATAATAATCATATAAATGTGTCCAAAAATCTTTCAAAGCCTTCACAGGTGGCTTCCTCCATAAGCAATCTGCATTAGGTAAATTGTTTCACAAATAAAGAGTCACTGACAGACTTCAGATTACATCCCGATGAGGCTTTTCGTTTAAAATGTACTATATGTGGACAATAAGGCAGTTTACATGTATTAAGTATTTTATGGCCGGTGTGTGAACAGATTGCAATGCATCCTTAATGAGATCCTGTGACTTTCCTGTGCATTACACAGTCAGCAAGAAAGTGCTTCTCTTTTGATAATCCCTAAATATAACTTCAGTTTTAATTATAATTTAGCTTTAACTTGGAAAGACCTCTTTCAGACCAAAACACAAAAGCAATAAAAAAGACTCACAATCACATCTTAAACAGAATCTTGAATTATCAAATCTTTCAAATGTCACTTAGAGGAAGAATCACTTTTAAAGGAAATACGTTAAACATTGTTTTTGTTTGACAACCTGAAGTGAGGTAAGATGATACTCTTTGTCTCTACTATTTTTCAGATTTTGGGAGCTACACTGTTTTTCTTGGCATTCTACTGTAATTTTTCATTACAACCACCTGCTTCCCTTTTAGACTCTTTTTTTGGAGCTGAATTCATGTGCCAATGGTTTCACTGGGACAATTAAACCCATAACTTTTTTTATATATTTTGGCTATTTAAAAGAGATAAAGAATGCCAGAAGAAGAGTTTCAAATAAATAAAACTATCAAAATGCAGAACACAAGACAAATAGATAGACTATGCTGTGCATAAAAAAAATATATACAATCAGAAAATGATGGGGTTCTCTCAGAGTGTAAAGTAAATACCTTTTATGATCAGCCTCTTGCTTGTGTCTTTGGGTGGCGTCCTCCGGGGTGTGGGTAGCCCCCTGAAGCTGAGGTTCTGTTGTCCACCAGATGGTGCCTACTGGTGAAAGAGAGCCAAGTTTCTTCCTGGTGATCATTAAATTTAAGATCAGAGGTGCCTGCTGGTTATTAAGTAACTGATCAATTAAAAAAGTTGTTTTTCCCTCCCTTTATGTCTGCACATCTGTTGAGCATCCACAACCTCATAGGATGACTGACTGTACAGTTTTTGACATCAGTGTTTCTAGCAAATATTTTTTTCTTCTCCTTGATTTTTAATGGCAATTGGCAAAACAAAAAAATCAAAACATTAAGTATCATTACCGCCACCTACTGGTATGGAGTGTTGTTTAAATATTTTACCTCTATATTTTATGACTATATGCAGTGGTGTCCAAGTTCATTCCCTGAGGGCTGGTATCCTGCAGATTTTAGACCTCCGCCTAGTTCAACACACCTGAATCAAAATGATACTTATTAATGAGGCCCCTGCAGACCTTAATGACATACTGAGGAAGTAATTTAGCGTTGTGAATCAGTTTTGTTGCAGCAGAGACAACGCTAAAACAGGCAGGAGACCAGACCTTATTTAAAGAAAATAAAACAAAACAGGTCATCAAATGAGCACTAAATGCCTCCTGGACGAACTAACGCACACAAAACCAGCTGTTTCAGAGACTTTCAGGTTCAAATTAAGAAAAAGACAGATCTTCTGGCTCTCGCCATAGCCTGCTGAACTGGATGTGTCAAACATGAATGAAACTGGTCAGATGATCCTTAAAATATGTTAGTCTGCTCTGTATTAAAAAAAAAAAGTTAACAGAGACAAAGGAAATAATGAGGTGTCAAACTCTAGTTCTAAAGGGCTGGTGTTGTACAACTTTTAGATGAACACACCTGAATCACATAATTAGGCTATTAACAAGACTCTGTAGAGCTTGACTGTATGAGTAGATAATTCAGTCTGTCGAGTGAGGCATGTTGGATTTGGGACACTTAAAAAGTTGCACTAGCATAAGACCCTGAACCTCCAAGGCTGAAGTTTGGCACCCCTGACAAAGGGTACTAAGTGAGAAACAGAAAAAAATGAAATGTGTCCTGACCTGAGCTCACAGCTTGAGGTCGTGTTCAACGTCTGGATTATCAAAAGCTTTACCATTAGATCACAGAAGAGAGAAACCCAGCAAGGAAGCGAAGTAAATCTCTTGGATTGAAAATCAGCCCCAATGGTAGTGAGGCAGCGTGAGTTCTAACTAGGATTTATTTTCACCTCATAATTCCAGCATCTGTGACTCTCCTCGAAAACATGCTCTGTTGAGTAGACTTTTTATGATGCATACAAAATCCAAAATCCATCTTTTTGGTTTATGATAGTCATGTTATAATACAAAAAAATACAATACACACCTCAATCTTTAAAATTTAGATTTTTTTTGACAATTATTTCTTATGTTGTGCTTTACAGCACAGTTTAAGCACTTATTTGTTCATCTTAATTAAGCTTTTTTCACTGCAACCCATTTAGCAGGTGCTTTACGTTGTAATGTATTTATATCAAGTCTTTATAATAAAAATCATTTTTATAATTTTTTTGTCAGTATTGTCAGATGTTTTGGATTGTATTTTTGTTTTTACCTGGCTCATTTTATTGTGATGACTTACTTTTCAGTCCAACTTAAGTGCTTTTGTCTACATTTGACTTTTAAAAGTAAAATGTAAAAAAAGTAGGATTGAGTTAAAAGAATACTTTTTCAGTAGATTTTGTGTACAAGCATAGACAGCACATACAACAACAACATATGAATGTTCAAAATAAAACCAATAAATCATCATATCACTGGCAGAAAGAGAAACTTTATGTTCTGTGTGACATTCCCAAATGGCCTGAATCCTAGAGAGAGGGAGTTAATGGATATATTACTCGGGTCATAAAATAAAAGTCAAACCAAAACCAAATTTTTTCAAGGCCGTGTACAAAGCAGCTAACATCCAAGCAGTCAGTTTATTTTTACGGGCAGTTTATTCGGAACTTAATCTGCAAACCTTTTAAAAAGTAAAGTAGAACATCAATCAGTTCACCTGTAGACAATGTTCTGAAACACAGTAAACCGCTGGCAAACCAACAGACTTTATTTTTTGTGTTCATTGCTACCAACCTATACTACAATGAATATTCATTGCACATAAAGTCCAACATCAGCATTCTGAAAGCAGTTTAAAGCAATGTTTTCAAAACAAAGCCTTTATGTAAATCAGTGGTTATCTACAAGCGATCTGGACCAGGGGGCCGCGGAGCACAGATTAAAAAACAAGGTTAGTGCTTTCTTCGACAAGGTCAGCGCATGATGTACTATAACGCAATGAAAAAGAAGTTTGCGGCAGACGTTTTAATTAACGTACGCTTGTCTCCGCTTAAGAAATGTTTAAAAATATCCCATGCAAACCCACTTGCGTCTGATTTATCTCCGTGTAGTTTTAAGGAGACGTTATCAAGAGAACAGCGCTGCCTGTTCGCAGTCAGACAGCATCAGTGGCGGTCTGTGTGGGTGTCACTGAGTGAGCGTCTTTATTACCTAAACACTCATTAACTTGGCAGCTTACAGGCCATTTGAACTCATGACCCACATCCTGCTTCTCATTATTGTGCAAACCAGATAGGCCGGATGACGACTCAGGAAGTCAACAAACGGGGGAAACAAGGGAGCTAATTCACATAATTTATATTAATATGTCAAATTATGAGCTGGGCATTATCTACAGTGTAACAGCTTCTGACTGCAATGTCCTCCTCCCTTATCTAGATGTTTTGTTGAATTAAACACACCAAACATGTTTAGGCGATTTTTAAAAAGTCCGATCAATTAAATCCTCAATGAATAGATTGTTTTAATTTACTCTATGTGACAGCATGTTAATAGATTTGAATGATCACTCATCCTAAAAGAATTTACAACAGAGACGGAGGAAAGCTTCCAGGCGAGGTTTCTGCGAAACCCCTTACACATGCAGTCTGCTTTGTGGATGGAAATGTCAATAGTTACGACCCCCCCGAAGCGCAACTAAAGACTGTGTGTGAGGTTAACGTTTTGGCCAGCCTCTGATCAGTTAAGGACTCCCTTCCACACCAGCTTGTTGTAATTATGTGGAAAAAGTGGCAGCATGTGGTCAGGTTTATGACTCTTCTTCAAAGAGCGAGCCTGGTTTGCTCAGACCAATCTGGGTGACGGCAAAGCTATAAATCCCAATCTGAGCCAGCTACTGCCACTAAAAGTGAGTGTGGTGAAGTGAGAGTTCAAAAAGCCCGCTTTCCTCGTAAAAATGCATCTGAGGCCCATGATGCAGATTTGTCTCCAAACATGAGGTAATTTAATGTATAATTAGGGAATGTATGTAAAAAAAAAATACGCAAAACAGAGACTGAAAGTTATTTTCTTTGAAGCGTCAATTAAGCAAAACGAACTCATTTCGAAAATATCTGACTGAAGACATGAAAAAAGAGAGTAAAGCAGCCTTAAAACTGTAATGAGACTTTAATGGAATAAGGAAATCACAGTCTCCAAATAAGGGTGTTACAAAGACCTGAGTTTTGAATGAATTACAGAAAAACTTAACTTAAGAAAATATAGTCGGATAATTTAGAGCATCACAACCCTTGCTTAGTGCTACGTTGGTGTAGGGGGGGAGGTCTTGACTTTTCAGTGAACTCATTTTTATTCTCACAAACACCCCGGCTCCCCCGCTAATGATAAGAGCCCTGAGGCAAGTCAGGTCATATGGGGCTGGCTGTGCTCAGACAGAGACCGTCAAGACATCTGCAACAGCCTCAGCCAACTGTTTCAACTCTGGCACACACACTGTCTTGTAAAGGTTTTTGCAACCCTTGACCTTTACGCATCCTGTCACGTTACATTCTCAAATTTCATTGTATTTTCTCTCAATTTTTCAGCAAATTTGTAAGTATTAAGTAAAAGAAAGTAATAAGTGATCACAGTTTAAAAAAAAAAAAACAACTAAAAAGTGTGGCATATGTGTTCATCTTTGACTGGACCATTCTAACTCTGTTCACTAGTTTAGTCTCGATATCCTGCTGCAGGGTGAACTTCTGGCTCAGTTTCAAATCTTTTGAAGCTTTGAACAGGATTGCCATGCTCCCATCAAATATCAGCTTCTGTGTCCTTCTAAATTTAAGAATCCCCACAGCACAATGCTGCCCCCGTCATATTTCATTGTGGAGCTTGTCTCTTCAGAATGTTAGGTTTTATATGTTGACCACAACTGGCACGTTTACGTGGACATTCAGAATGGACGGGCTATGGGAATAAAAATATGTCATGTGCCCCAATGGGAATATTCTGAAATTGTAGTCCGAATGAGAGGGGTGGTTTATGCCGATTAAGCCTCCAAACAGCGTAAACACTTGTTCTGATTGCGGCACACTAACCTAGTTGAACGTTACAGAGGGAAGTGCAGTAGTTGGAGTCATCACAGAACTTTGAAGGATGTTTATTTCCTTCAGATCTCTTGTTCCATAATACAAGAAGACCAACAGCATGTGTTGCTTAGTTTGTACTTCAATTAGAGAGCGGAGTAACATCTCAACCATAATTAGAACCTGGCACAGAACAAACACACTACTGCTTTGGGTTATTCTGGGGTGGGGGTTCAACACAGACGGAAGAACAACTTCTTTTTCCGTGTTTTTTAGGGAAATTTTTACTATTTTAGAAAATAGAAGCACATGTCAGTGATTCTATTCTGAATAAATTTTGTGCCCATACAAACGATATGATTATCTAATCCAAACACGTTTAAAGCCATTCAAAGGACCATTGTCTACATGTTTGCTGTGTTTAGGACAAACTTAGGAACTTAATGGGTATGTTTAAAAAAAAAGAAAAAAATCTAACCATTTTTATTGTTAGATTTCTTTTTGCTGACCTCTCAGTCCTGTTCCTTCTTCCTCATGATGCTGTTTATTCTCAACAAAGTTCTGAGTTCCCAGAACAACTGTGTTTATACAAGCATAAAATCACAAAGCCTAAATATTCATTAGGCCCACCAAAAGCAAATGCACCTGATTTTAGTCAGTGATATAATAAAGGGAGCAAAATACAAATGTATGCCACAATTATCTACAACTTTGTATTGATCTTATCCACAATAAATCCCAAATAAAATACATTTATGGCTGTAAAATATGAAAAGTTTTAAAGAGGGAGCATTTTTGCAAGGCACTTTGTGATTTAAGTTCAACAAGATAATGAAACAAACTACAAGGGGGACAAAAACTAATTAATTGGAAATAAATGTATATCTAGTGCAAATTATGTGTTTCGCTGCACACAGTTTGATACGATTTGTCAACACAATGAGCCAATCTTCACAATGATGGGAAAAGTGCCAAACTCACCAAACCAGAAAGAAAATGCCACCCCCAGCATCTAAAACATGGTGACCAGCTGCTCTCTCCAGTCAACCAAATTAACCTCTCAGGGTTTTGATCAAAATGGAATTAAAACGGGGGAAGCAAGATGTTATTGCACAGCAGGATTAAGCTTCAAGCTGAATTTATCCACAGAGATACAGTATATTAATGAACAGGACTTCGTGTATCATATTGAGCAGCAGGTCGTTCTGAAAGAGAGTTATTAATCTCCCCAGACCTGCACCTTCTCTTCTAATCTCATTTCCCATTTGTCAAATTCAACCTTTTTGTAAGTTCAGTATTTGACCTCTTCTGACTCAGGTTAACAGAAAAAAAAGTACAGAAAATGCCACCAATTCCACCTCCTGTAGCACATTGAACCCTGGAAATGAGAAAATGTTAAAGGAACAACTTATCCAGATTTGTTTGAGAACGTAAGATATTTATAAGGGAATGGCTAAAAAATGCATTATCGTAGAATTAGTTTATACTTCTATAGAAAGGTTTCTGTGGTCTTCCTAACGTCTCTGTTTCTATAAAATTAATACTTCTTTCTATGCTTATCACTAAACAAACTGGAGAAGATTTCTGGAGCAAATTTAAGAAGTGGTCATAAAAACAACTGCTCGTTTCTTTGCCAATACATTTAATATAATATAAAGAGCAGATAACTCTTTTGGCATCTTTGTTTAGTCTAAATCCAGATTAACTGGTCTTGCAGGTTGATGCTACAGCTAGCCCAAGACCAAGCCAAAGCAGTCTTCCATCCTTCTACAAGTTCACTCTCAAAAACATTTATGTGGCCAGTATTTTATCAACTAACTCCAGCAATCTTTACAATGGGTGACTATTTAAGAGGAAGCTGGTGATTATTTACACAGGAAATGGAGGTATGAGGTGTTGCACCACTAATGATGTCTGAATCATATACTGAGAATGGAAAAGATATGCTAAAGGTTTTCTGGATATGACCTTTTCTCAAACAGCGACACTATTTTAGTTAGTTCAAATACTGATACTTTAGGTCTCTCGAATTAACTGCACACTATTGTACTTAACCGATTAAAATTTCTTGGTCTGGAGGAATTTTGAATTTAAATATTATTCCTTGAACTGTTAATCATCTTGCCTTATTTTATTCCTGGGAATTATTTTTTTTACGTTCAGCTATTTTTTTAATGTAGAGACTTTGTGCATTGTGAGTAGCAAACATCAGTTCTAAATAAACATTTAAAAAAGTCATATCACTATTTTGCACATATGTGCTTAAAGAAACTATAGATCAAATTGGTTTAAGAATAAGTCTGTAAAATAAAATGTTTAAAAAGTGAAAATGTTCAAATACTTTCTGGTGTTAGACGCTACAAGAATTCGCATGATTGGCCCCGGTCAATCATTGTAGAAGGTTTGTAAGCAAGAAGTACACACCCCTTATCTTTAGGAACTGAGCTTCAGTGGTTCATCATTGCTAACGGGCTGCAACCCTGACAGCCGATAGCGCGTAGAGAGCGGAATACCATTTATTACATTTCTAAAACCCAAACGAGTCTGGAATAAAATGCTTGAAATGGATCAAGGCCTGCAGTCGACCACATGTCCAGTCGGTTGAATGAAACTGTGATCAAAAGCAACTATCACATGTTTCTCTGCAAGAAGGTAACTGACACTAAACATCCCATTTTTGTCACTTGATAGTCAAGTCAGACATCAGTTAGTAAAGGTAATTATTTTATGTGTACTGGAACTTCAGTATTTACATTTAAGCACCTTTTTATGCTACTGTTTCTTTTTAAGCAGCTTTTCACAAGTTATTACTCACCCGCTTTGTACGTGCAAAATGCGTCCGCCACAGCTTTCGCACTCACGACAAATGAGACTTTGTGTCCCTTATTCTTCGTCTGGCTGCGAACATTTGGGCTTTAACTTTGAATTCTCTGTTGTTTCCCGGAAATAACCTTACTGAACCGATGTAGGATTCGTTCAAGAATTTCCTTGCCTGCCGACTCTTCTTCTGGCTCTTGTATTTTATTGGCGGATGGCAAACCAACTAAAGGTTCATATCTTCCTATCCCAAAATTAGAACTATTAGGGCTTGTAAGGCCAATCTTAAGAAATTATATTATTACTTCTTCCAGCGTCATGTCAGTTTTCCTGTGACAAATTATTATAACCTCACTTTTAAAAAATTTTTACTAATTATTTCATAAGATTTGAGGAGATTCTGTGAAAGAAGACAAATTCTTGTAATTCAGTAAACCAAGTTTCCCCTTGTCTGGATTTGTATTTTCTTGGCAAAAGCCCTTCAATTTTGGATGATGAAATGACCAAACTTGTTCACATATGTAAGAAGAAACGTTTTATTCACAGATACTGGGAAAAAAAACACAAGCTGCCATATCATACAACTATACACAAGGTTTGAAAATCCTATAGAAAAACAAAGATCTTAGAAAATATGGGTTTTGATATGAAACAAGACCTTACATATTATCACATCTATGAAAAGAAGGTCTGTTTGTTTTTTGTTTTTTGTTTTTTTTATTCATGAGCCCATCCTCTTCCTTAGTGAAAACTGAAATTATTGTAAAAAATTAGAATGGTAAAAATGGAGAGTAGAAATCATCTGTAAAAATGGTTAAAAAATCTCATGCAGCATCTTCTGTGAGGGCCTGAGAGAGCACATCTTTGTAAAAGGAAACAAAACAAGCACACCTAGATAAATCATAGCCAGTCTGGTTTTTCATGTTTTTGGAACAATCATTCTCTCAGATCTCTCTTCTTCTCTGTGTGTCAGCCATTTGATTCATAAACGCGTTTGGGTGGCTTCAAAGAGCCGATATGATTGATTTTTGCTGGACACCGCTACAATCACCGTCCATTTCTGCATCCTTTCACGAGAGGAAGCAGATTTAGTCATTGTGGGAGGTGCTTATTAAATGTTGCCATGTTTTTTTCTAAACAGTCTTGTTTCAGATAAAGATTAACGTTGCTGCTTAAAGTAGTTACAGTGTAAATGTGCTGGAATGCATAGAACTGAGGCTTGGTAGCACTTGGGAAATGCACTGTTTAGGAAAAATACTGTACAGGAAGAGGCTGGCACATTGGTGCTGTCTCATTTGTGTCTTACATTACATAGTCCAAACCATCTGCAAAGGAATTAAGCTCAAAGATGAGCATCCATAGACCTACTGTCACAACTGAGGGTGGAAAAATCTCTCAATGTCCATCACAGTGCCTTTCTGATTGTTTTGGCTTCATTTTCTGATTTGCAGAGAGATAAACATCAGTTAGCACACTTCGAATAAACTTTGCTTGCCATCAAACACACCAGCTGATCCACAGAGACCCATTATGATAAAGGCAACTGTAGGGAAAACAAATCATTTCCACCCTGTGAGTTTTTACAGGCCAGCTGACAGGAGGAAAGGCGGTCTGTGATGAAATAATACAGTCCAGTTTGAAAGTCTAGAAAACTACAGAAATACAAATCGAACTTAAGGCGCAAGAGGCTGAATGACCAATGGGGAAAATGCTGACTTGAGGTTAGAAACAAGAGAAAAGGCAAAGTCTGGGACCGCAATAACATTAGCTTATTGCTTCTTATTTTTTCTTTATTTTTCCCACTTAAAAAAAGGTTAATTGTACACACCACACATTCATTTAAATACACTATACAATGCGGTATAAAATATTTTTTTTCTTAAAAGCAACGTGTTCAGGGTTATGTTCAGGTATGCTTAAAACACCTGCGTTGTATGAAAAATAATGACTCAAAAAGAACATTAAAAAAAGGCACTTCAGGGTGTTTGTCGACTTTTCAGTAAGTGATAGCCACTGCTTTGCCATGAAGACAACAGCGTTTGTGCTCACGCTTCGTTCCTCTGCTCTGTCCTAGACAACGAGGCACTGTAGCTCAGATGGTCGAGATCTCCTATGTTTTTCAGGAAAGCTCCGCTCTTGTCCCCCGTCCGTCTCTTTTGTACTTCATTCCAGTGATATCTATAGACTGACTGCTACATCTCTTCTACCTTTTTCTTCTCACTTCCACTTTCTTTTTGATTCCTACTTGCTTTTGTCCTCAGACTTCAACTTCCCGCAGTCCCTCTTGAGTGCCGGGTGTCGACGGCATGCTGATGTCGAAACAAGTCACCATCATGACGTGGGACTTGCAAAGATTGACGCAAAACTCCAACTCCTCTGTGGCCTGCGCCAAGGCCTCCAGGTAATCTGGAGACTCTTTATCCATACTTTGGTCCACGTCAACTGTTGAGACAAGAGACCTTGTCTTAGGGCTTCAAACAAATGTATTTTTTAGGCTATGGACTGAAATATCAGTACACCAAAAGTAACAGTGACTTACATTCTCCAACCCACTTGCTCGGATCCATCATTAGTCGAACCTTTGTGTCCTCTAGCTCCTCCAACAACACTTGATGCTTTGCTCTTAATTCCCTCACCTGCTGTTGCCTTCTCTCTAGCAACCTCCACTTGCTGTTAAAATACACCAGACCCTAAAACAGGATAAAAAGGGGATTATTCATTGCAGCAACCAGAGGATTCTGTAGAATCCATTAAGAGAGAGTAAACAAGCAGTTTCTAATTGTGAAGAGTAAATCAGTAAAGTAAGCACTTTGAATCAAGTCTGTATATTTCCTTTTTCTGTCTACCTAGACCACAAACTGCATATTGAAAGTGTTACATTTTAAATGAAGTATCAATTTAGATTTGCTTAATACAGAACCTCAGCCAATATGAAAAATAAGCGTACCTTTTCAACTTCTTGGTAGGGTTGCTGCAAGAAATTGAGACAAAAAGTTGGATCAGTAAATGATAACCATGTATACTAATACTGCAGTAGAAACACATTGCTACATCATGATGATTCCACCACCTTGTTTCGCTTTAGGAATGGATGAAGTGCAGGGTCAGTCTTTCTACTGTATTTTGGTGATTTCTGGATTTTATTGAAGTATATCAAAATAAAAGATTCTAAATTTAAATAGAGATTTTAATCTAATCTCAGAAAAATACCCTGAAGATCGTAGTTGTAGTATGACAAAATGTTGAGTGTATTAAGTTTTGTGTAAGACAGTGTAATGGTTTTTCTAATTGGTTGTTAATATTTTTTGATCAAGGTTTTTTTTTTTTTAAGAAATATATTTATTGTTTTCAACAAATTACTAAAAGATTACCTAACTGGAGAATTCATTTGGAAGTGGTTTTAGCAAAGTGAGGATGTATTTGCATATGCCCACGTGGTCACTCTATTAATATCCGTCTTTTGCTTTGATTTTTACACAACTCCCTGGTGTTCTCACATTCAAATCAGGAAACCCTTATCAGTGCACTAGACTTCTGACATTCATGGGGAATGCTACCAAAATACCACGCACAAAGTCTGGACACAGACATTTTAACGCCAGGATTTGCTGCTGAGCTGACTGAAGGTCAAACGTCTGGGGCATATTATTCTTGTCCTACTTGTTAAAAGGAAATTAGATGGAAAAGATTCAAGTTATTTCCACAAAGTCCTATAAATCTTTGTGGCACATCTTGAGAATGTGTGGCAATAATGCTGCACTTACAAAACAGGCTTAGCAACCAGAAGTCACAAGCCCTTCACCCAGACATGACGAAAGTTTAGCAACATGAGCTGCAAGCAGACTGGATTGACCCTCCGCTCACCTCTGCGGTTTCCTCCTGACGCCGTCTTTGGAGCCGTTCCACATCATCAATCTCATATACTTTGATCTCAAAAGGCTCTTTCAACTGTCCAGACATAGGAGGCAAGTCCACCCACTGGCCTGCTGGGGCCACCTTTTTCCCCAAGGACGATGTGTCTGGCAGGGGTGCAGGAATAAGCCGCCTTCTCTGGAAGCCTTAAAATATGCATACCATACAGTTAGATAAGCATTTTCTATGTTTGGTTAAGGACAAGGCAAGCTTACACAATGCTATCCAAAGTGACTCACAGGTAAAGAAAGTACGTTACAAGAATAACATTTAAGCATCATTGAAGAAGAATTGTTTGAAATGAAAACAAATTAATAGCCAAGACAAAAATGAACTAATCAAGCTGTATTTACAGGAAAGCAGTAGTAAACAGTAATGTTGCACTGGTTTGAATGAGTGAACAGTTTTTACACATCCCAGCTAAAGGATGAGCTGCCATGCTCAATACCACGTTTGGAGTCAATATACAAGGTTTAAAAATCTATACTTTAAAAAGATTGAGCCAGGGCAGTGATTAAAGACTAATAAGATATGATTAATTTTTGAGGTGCAGGTCAGAACTCCGGCATTAGAAATATGGAAAGAGCTGCAGCTGCCCTGTTGTCTTTTTTACAGACATCACTGCATTATTCAATCCCACAAAAAAATTAAACTCAGCACAAGTTTTTATGTATCTTATTTTGACCTGAATCACTACTATATTCTGTCAATGTTTTTAGGATGGCCAAAGGCTATTTTAGCAGTAAACTTGACATGTCCATAACAATATTACAGTTTCCCGCATGCTTTGTGGTCTTCAACCAATGGCCTTTCATTGTGTGGACTAAAACCAATGACTTATGTTTTTTCTCTGTTATTCTCTGTGCGTCCATTACATTTGTGATTTTTCTTACCGTTAGCTCTTTTCTTGGGATACTTGGAGCTCCTTGCTCTGCCTGACGATGACATCCCACTTTCACTCATGGAGTCAAGGGCAGACGAAGCACTGCCTGTGGCTTCACTGTCCCTGATCATGCTCTCATATCCGCTGCTGCCTCCGCTGTGGTAGAACAGAGCTGTGCGGCCCATGGCTGGAGGCAGCTCACCACTCAGCACGCTGCTGTTGTCACTGCCATGACCACTGCTATAGCGCTGAGGCCGTCTGGGAGCAGTGATTTTACTGTACGGAGAAGGCAGCATGGCTGTGGGAGACTTGTCATCAGCCACATTTACTCCACTGTCATTCCCACTGTCTGAATCTCCTGAACCCCTGCCATGCTTTCCTGATATGTTCCCCGTTGCAAGTTCACTCACACGACTGTTTGCGGCCCTAATGGCCTGCTTTGTGCCCATGATAGTCCCTCTCCCAGGTTTATTTGGGACTGGAGCAGTAGTCCGAGAGCCTGATGGTCGTCCTGATGGCGGGAGGTTGGCATTAGTATTCCTGGTCACAGGAGAGGCCAAAGATTTAGTAGAGGAGCTGAGGCCCTTGGAGTTATTGGCTGATAGTGAGCGTGCTTTATTTCCATTAACTGCTCCCAATGCTCTCGTATTTACAGAAGCTTTAGCCTGACTTGGCTTTGTGTTGTTTCCGCCACTTTGAGTAGATTGGAAGGTAGCTATCGGAGAACTAGATGAATTAGGAATACCAAATCTTGGAATTGACTTGTTAGATTTGCTACCCAGACTTGCTCCACTGTTTTCCCTGCTAAGCGTAACTCTGGAGCCAGAGAGAGAAAGGCTTTCACACCTTTCAAGTGACATTTGGCTGCCGTAATGCAGACCAGCCTCTCCTTTAGAACCTTTGGCCTTCAGGCTAGAGGTAACTTTGGCTGTGTTGAGGCTGGAGGTTTTGAAATTGGTAGAGTCTGCTTTTCGATGTACCTCAAGTTCATCCTCTGATACAGCTGCCCTTCCCCCATAGGTCCTTGCTGCCTCTCCATATGCTGACTTTAAGGCACTTTGGGGAAGCAAAATCTTAGTCTTGTGATCAAGGCTTGATTTCCTAACTGGAGGAGGAGGTGGTGAGGTGCAGCCAGGCTTGGGGAGATTACTTGCTTTCTGTGAGTTAGCCTTGTTGTTCTTCCCTAGCGAAGAGAATTTAAGGCTTCCAGAAGATGAAACAATATCTTGGCTTCCCTTGTGATCAGAGGAGGAATGAATGACGGGCACCGTCCCCAGGGTGGTGGCTCCTCGCCTCAGCTGAGGCATTCTGCTGGGTGGATTTCTGGTAGCTGACTTTTCACAACCATCAACCACTCTCTGGGATGAGGTAGACCCCTGCACCTTGGGAGGGTGAGGTACACTGTTGCTGTTGTTGGATGTTTTGCTGGAAAAGACACCACAGGGGGGATTTCTAAGAAATCTGCTGGTGCTGCTGGGGTCAGAAGTCTGAGGTTCTGCGTGGTTGTTGACGCGCTGCCAGGGATCCTCCTGTTTAGCTTCTTGCCTCGGTGGATCTCTAATGCTGCTGCTGCTACTGCTACTGCTATGAGAGATGGATGAGGTAGGTTTAATCTTCCTGGGAAGACTAGAGTGGACAATTGAGGAGCCCTGTGGAAGTGGAGGGGAGCTCACTGAGTGAGCTTTGGATAATTTAGATGTAAATCGAAGGGACCCTTTGGTTGATTCTGGGGATTGGGGGCATCTCGTCAATGACAGTTTACTTGATGTGGCACTGTCACTGTCTTGTTCAGAAAAACTGAATCCACTGTCATTTAAGGAGCTCTTAGCATCTCTTGTGGATGACATACAATGAAACATTTCAAGGGAATCGAAGTAAAAGGTGGACTCTGGCACTATTTGTTGGGCCTGTGGAAGGAAAACATCTGTTGAATGGGCCCCTTCACTTTCCAAGGTGCAGACACTGACCTCACTCAACCAAGAACTGATAGACGACCCCCTGCTGTCTATACACTCCATTGTGCTCTCCTGGGTGGGTGTCACCATGGCAATGTTGACCTCAGATCCTCCCACAGTTGATGTGTAGGCATCAAATTCATCGTTGATGCTGCTGATGATGCTGACAGGCCTAGAACCAGAAGCCAGGGCCTGAAGTGAGCAGTCACTGTTAAAGCTAATAATGCTTGATGGCCGACCCTTATCTACAATACTGCCAATAGAGAGCTCTTCCACAACGGTAAACACTAACTCATCCTCCCCATTCAGCTCCACTGGCTGCTGTAGGGTGACAGTAGCTCTAAGGATATCTCGATCCAAGCACCTTTCCCTTAAAGTTGAGCGCACTTGACACACCTCTACAGGTGCTCTGAGCAAAGGCGATGTGCAAGGGTCCCTTCTTTTAACAGCTTGGTGGCTCATTCCCACCGGTGGCATCCTGGTGCCTGATCGTTCACCTTTTTCAGGATTTTCCATTTTTTGTGAAGGAGGTGGAGCTGGCTTCGGCAAGGCTTTCGTGTTGGGATAAACTTTCTCCCTTACTACAGGCTCCAAGCTTATGGCTATGGGAGGTGTTGATCTGTTTGTGGTGACCTGGCATTTAGACATCAATACCTTCTCACCATCTGCACTGGTTCTGCATACATTTTGGACAGTCTCTGCTGGCACCCTTTCTGAAGGCATGCATTGCCTCTTGTTGGCATCAAGTTTGGGTATAACATTGGCACTGCAGGATATTTGAATAGGGATAGATTGTTTACTTGAGTTTCCCTCTTGGTTGTTGTAAAGATTTACTCCAGTCTTTGGTGAATTACAGACTTGGTTTTCCTTGGATTTTTCTGTTTTAGGGCTAGCCTGGTTTCTTTTGCCTTCTCCAACAAAGGCAGTGGGCTCTTCACTACCATCTATACACTCCAGTCTCTCCTGCAGCTCAGCAAATGTGTTGCATTTAAAGAACTGGTCTCTATCCTGAGGGCCCTCTTTTGCAGATCTCTTCTTGTTAAGTGAGGGGATAATGGGAACAAAGGCAGGCGGGCCTTCATTGTCACTAAGCTCTCTATCTGAAATTGCAGTTCCCCCAGGTCCGACATAAATGACGGTATCACAAGATTGTTCACTACTTGAAGAGTATTCCGGGTCGCTGAGCAGAGCTGGCAGGTCTGGATCCAGAGCTACTGTCCGAGGGTGGAACGGTCTTAAGTGTGGTGGTCGTCGAACTCTGCCTTCCTCACAGGAACTTTCCCCTCCAGATGAACTGGATGCATACTTCAAAGAAGAGCAAAATCAAAACATATAAGATTGCTATTATAAAGAACATTAGCTGCTTCAAAGGAAAGCTGTAAAATGCTTCTTTTAGCAATAGCTGACCTTGGATTCTTACTAATAAGATGAGCTCTGTCAAAGAGTCAGTTTCAAGTCCTACATTTAAGTAACTTAGTGTTGTACATGGTTTGTGTACAGGGTTGAAGATTTTTTTTGAACAGTCTGATGTTCATCCTTCACTCTTATAGAGGAACTAGTATCCTGTGATTACTGCTTGTAGGGACAAAGGCTGATGCAGTCCCTCAATGAACATTTTGTGTTATAATTAGAGCAGGTGACATTTTATTGGTCTAAAACATTAATGTGATGACCATTCTATTTTCCAAAACCTTTTTAACTGTTATGATGGATTGCAGATGGGTTTTTAATATTTCAACATATTTTAGATTGCATGTCAATATTTATCTAAAGGTTAAAAGTACACATCAATAGACACATGGAAATTAATGTCAGTAAAACAAATTGCTGTATCTGAACAGCATAATGATCATCACTGGGACCACAACCAAATAAATACAGACTGCTATTGGGCCTCATTAACTTTCCCTCATCACATTTACTTGGGCAGTGCTATCGATTACATGCAGAGGAGCTGAGAAAAACTTAATCTGCGATATGGAGTATGATATGGGTGCATGTGTAAGAATCTCATGTTGATGCAGATTTTATCTTGATTAAAAATAAATTTACACCTCAAGAAGACAACAAAACTGACCATGACATGTTCTTATATCGGTGACAAACTGTACCTTTTCATATGTACAAAAAAGTCACATCAGTTGCTTTAAAGGCAAATACCATAGCAACAAAAAGGTAAAAAGGAATGCAATCTTACATATATAGAACATATCTTCAGCATACCTTTGATTTCTTCTTCCTCATACGGTGAATACGAGAAGCCAGCTGGATTGTGTTGAGTGAATCAGCATAGTGGGCTGGGGAATCTGAGATATGGGCAATCATGGTGGTTCTGCAGTTGATGTTGCCGAGAGACTCCCTCAGCAACATTGTTAGTTTGCTGTCCCTAGAGAATGAATTAAAGTTGCTATTAGCAAGCGGCCCTGTCATGTTTTAAAGCAATAACAAAAGTAACGGATGTGTTGTCTGGGGAAGCGTCCTTAATACGTGAAGTGAAAAAAAGCTCCCAGGTGACAAACTGTTAATCTTTCAATACTTAAAATACTATTACAATCTTGTGTTACACAAGGAAAAGATACTGTCTAAAGGCAAATAAATTGTCAACCCATGCAACTGAAACAAACCCATAATCAATTATGGTTTTCTTACCTGTAAGGTACATGTTTTGCTCCATTTGTCAAAGCCATTATGACGTTTCCCAGAGCGTTGAGGGAAAGACACATGCCTCCACCTCCATCTCTGCTTTTGTTCAGGACCTTCTCACAGCTTCCCAAATCAATAAGGTGCAGTCTGCTCCGTCCACCCGACACTGTGCCAATGGAAGAAGGGGAACCAGGTAAGCAGAACAAAGACATTCCCCTTTTGAAGTTACAGTGACAGGAGCGACACGGCACTGTGTCAACTGTCCGGTTTGTTTCGGAGAAAGACTCCCACTGAGGTGACTCAGTTAGGGAACGACCAGCATTGTGAAGACAAAGGAATACAGTTGATGGATCAGTAAGTTTGTGGAGAAGTTTAAAACAATATCCAAAGCTACTAAATCCTATCAAATCACACCTAACAACACCTCTCTTAATCCAACCAGCTGGATTCCCAAAAAATGTATAACTCTGGCTTTGTTGTTTATGTTACGTAAAACATAGTAATAAATCCACCAAAATCAGGATTAAATATCTATTCTAATGAATGAATAAATTAAATAAATGATTCCATATTTAGATATTAAATGAGGCATTCATTCTTAAATCAAGCACATCATATGAACAGTTATCAAATAATTATTTATTTTCAAGACAAATACACTCTTTTAATCTGTCGCGGTGCAGGAAAATTCACATTTTTACTGCAATGTGAATGCCTCAAATGTCAGCTTGGAGGCTTGAAGATTTTACAGAAATACTAACTTCCTCCTTTGCCGCTTTTCTCCATGCGATACTGGTAAATATGTAGTGTGAACAGCATGTGCGAGTTGCGCCTTTCATCTTCATCTGCATCTGGCCTCCTGGTGCTGCGTGCGGCTAGGGCTGCGTCCAGGAAGAAGGCGGCTTTCTCAGCAGTTGGGGCTCGAAGCTCGCTCTGGTTCTGGAGCTACAGGGTTGAAGAGCAGTGGCGAGGTGAGCAAAAGAAGGTGCAAAAATGGAGGCGCAGTAAAAGGATGGGAGCCTGTTAATTGGACCCCAGCATATATTAGAGTGTGTCTCCGGGGCAATTAAAACAGCAGATATGCACACAGAAGGAGGAGGATTAGGAGAGGTAAGGTAGGAGATGGTAGTGTACAAATATAAAAGAAAAGGGGGGGTGGACAAGAATGAAGGTAGAAGAGATCATACAGAAGCCCACGCGTGGCTGCCGAGAGGAAGACGAGCTTCACAGGACTGCATTTCCTTTGAAGTCAAAGTCCACAGTTGCCCCCAAAAACAACATCTGTCAGCAACACCTGTGAACACCTTCAAACATCCACTTCTTACCATCCCCCAGTATTATTTCTATTGTGTTACAGAGGCCTGATTCTAATTCATCCATAATAGATGCTGACAGGAGAGTCCGCATGAGAGAGAAGAAAGCTATCAATAACATAGATGAGTTTGGCTTATACATTAAACATGGACAGAAGAAGTATGATCGAGACAGATAACTGGGAAGTCCTGGGAGAGGTGGAATAAAGGAGAAACTCGCACAGATGCACTAACAAGAAAGTTTAAATCTCTTTGGAGGAAAAAAGGAGAGGTGGATCATAGGAGAAAAAGATCAATACTCGGATAATGCTGGGCCCCACGGAGAGAATGAAAGGATCAGTGAACAAAGGAAGAGTGAAGAGCTGTAGCGATACTCACCTGAGTGCCACAGATGGGATCCTCTCTCAGATGGATTCCCGGGGACTGGCCCTCCTGCAGACTGCCTGTTGACACCTCAGACAACAGGTCCTTCAGCTCTTCGTCTTTCCCAAAGATCTCCACAGCAGACACGCGGACTGAGAAGCGAGTGCCCGTCTTCTCCTTGCGCTCGTTGATGAGCTTGAAGAGCCAGGAAATGGCACAGGGCACAATGCCCAAGCTCTGAGTGGAGCTGTCTTTGCCAATCATGGTGTATGTTTTGCCTGTTGAGTTAAAGAGAAGGGGACAAAAATGGAAATGTAACGAGAAACATTTATTCTCACACATAAAATGTCTTGTATTTCTGAACCTTGATTTTGTCACATTACAATGGCAAATATAATCATTTTTATTGGTATTTTATGCAACATACCAACACAAATTCGTGCCTAATGGTGAAATTAAATCTTGTTTTAATAATCTAAGAAGTATGGCACCACCTTTGCAGCTAATATAAGTCAATTTCAACCAGCTTTGCACAAATAATTTTTCCTAATCATCTTTTCAAACTGGCTTAGGCCCCAATTTTCATGGAAGATATATGTGGGCATGATTACCAAGTCCTACCAGATATGTTCAAACAGATCTTGGGCCGGACTTTGACTGGACCATTCTTGCACTTGAATATACTTGAATCACAGCCATTCCATAGTAGCTCTGGACATATTTTTAGGGTTGTTGTCTTGCTGGAATGTAATCCTCCTCCTCAGTTAAGTGTTTTTCAACCCCTAACAGGTTTTCTCCCAAGATTTTATCTCAGATGTAAAGTCAGCTGCTTGGGTTGGAATTAAATTTTGGATAATTAGAAGAAAAAAAAAAGTCCAAATGCACACTTTGCAGATTCTTGAATCCCATGTTAATTTCCTTCTAATTAGCAATTATGTGTGACTTTGTGTTTGTCCCATTCAATCGCAATACAACCCATTAAGGTTTGGGGTTCTGACCTAACAGGATGCAGAGGCCTTGCGAGGTGCAGGTAGTGTTTTGAGGCTTGTAATTTGAAACTGCAAATATTACGCCGGCTGTCTTTAATTGGCGAGCGTTTTAAACCACATTGGAAATCATGCGAAGGTTACAAGGTTTAACAATTAGTGAAGGAAAAGAAAATGACTGGTGCGGGGCATCGGAGATAACATAAAGTTAAAATAAAATCAAATGCTAATCCAAGGACTTATTCCAGAAGCAGTCATTCTGTGGAGAATTATAGCTAACAGCACCAAGAGAGAAGCACGCTCTTCATCCTAGGAGGACTGGCTGGACCAATTACTAAGATTTTAATTAGAGACTGAGCCCTGAAGCTTGTACGCGGCACTTTAGCCCTCAACCCCCCTCACCTCAAACCAATTCTTTCTTCCCTCCAATCTCCTATTCCTTGACTCACCCCAGTGCACTGCTAAGCCAATTGTGGACATCAAGCGTAGCTAACAAAGAGCAATGAGAGTTTTTTTTTTTTTTTTTTTTTTTCCCCGAGACCAACAAAGGCTGTTGTCTAATCTGTTGCCGCTGGAGGAGCTTACCGAGCTTGACTTGGCCGAAGCAGAAGATGCAGCCGTCTGCACCGTTCACCACAGACTGGATGACCTCAGCTACTGTCCCTGAGCACACCTCAGCCTGTGAGAGAGTGAAACATATGCCCATCACTGTCAAAGTCTAGCTGAACGACACGTCTGAAACAATAAAATAAAACAGGCCGAACACCATGTCTTGGAGCCAAGAAGCATGTTGATTTTGGAAGTATAAAGAATAAATGAAGCACAATCAACCAGTTTTAAAAATGTCTTTTTCACAACAGAAAAGCCGTTGTGGCCACGCCTACTTTTAAAACACAAAGTGAGTACCATACATGGATGATGTCCCACCATAATCTGTCTTGTCTGATGCAATGCTGTAGTACACAAATGTATTTCCAGTTTTAAAAGCAAACCTTCAGAAAGGAACATCGTTTTTGCTGTAATATTATCTTTGCAGAAAATGCGAGCAAACAGGTGACGAGGGTGGAGTTCTCATCCCCTGCAAGATCTCTCTTCAAAACACTTTTTTTTTAACAGCTGGAATATTTCATATAAGGAAAGCATCAACTCCAGGCCAGGAGAAGAAGACACAAAGCTGTTCATGACACAGTTCAATTTTTTTCTACACGTTTTTTTTTTTTTTTTACCAAGCAGATAAAAGCCTGATCAGGACTGAAATGGAAAAGTTGTAAAAATGACGATAGATACCATTTGAAGAATTCCTATTACTCAGGTGTGTGTTTGCGAAGGTTGCACTGTGTATTTTTGTTTCAGCGTCGGCCCTCTGGGAGCGGTGGGCCCTTACCATACATCACACAGCAAACAAGACCTGTAACAGCTGAACAGCTTGCTGTAGCTGTTAGCCACCAGCAGAGCCGTCCCAGAGGCACAATCCAGCAACTTGGCTTCAGCTCTGCAGCAGAAACATTTAGACTTCAGCTATCAGCACCATACTTAGGAAAATAATTGTTCCATGTAGGAGGTATGATGGAAGATCTGGGGCTCTCTCTGCTAAGGATATGCTCCTCTACACCAGTAATCACAACCTCCTTTACTTGAGTTTATTGTGCCATTTGGAAAACGAATAAAAGAATAAACGGTGATCTAAATCTTAATGTTAAATTGCAAATCTGTGCCAAGTAGAACGCTTGTCTAATCCTCTTCTGCAACACAGTAAATATAATGCTGACCTTTTTCTGTGTCGCAGCGGGAGTTGTGTGGTTAGATATAGAGTTTGGATATAAACGGAGTGGAGTCAAATCATTCCTCAGACAGCTTAAAAGCCCCAGCTGTTGGGCTCACACTGGTAAGAATGCCCCCTGAACCAAGACAGGCATTTTTCTCTAAGCCCCTGGTCACACCCGGCAAACATAAAGATTGTCCCTTCGTCCTTGAGAGGCTAAATTGCCACCCAACACCTTAAAAAAAAACACACCCACGTGAACATACATAGAGGCTCTTACTTGTGAGGCATCGTGGGTAAAAACAGCATCGAAGGCAAATATCTTTGGGACGGCCACAGTGGCGGACCTCCTGTGCCCTGAGCTGGAGTGCGGGCTGGATGCGGGGTCGTAGAGGGTCAGCTGCTTTTTCCTGCTGTCAACTTTTAAGAAAGACTGAGACTCTGAGGAGTCTGCGGCCTCCAGAGACGGACAGATTCGCATCATCACTTTCACCTAGAAAGATAAGCAAAAACCAGGAGGGGAAAAGGCTGGATTAGAAAGTGGGAAAGTGCAAAATGTATGAAACAGAGAAGAGGAAATGGAGTCAGCAGAGATTTATCTCTTGTTCAATGTAAAGGTGGAGAAAAAAACTTAGTCTAAGAACCTTTATTCATCTAAAAAAAGAGGAAAAAACATAGTGAGCATTCTGAATGCGTTGTGGGATGTGACTATTTTTAATTAATTCATTAATTCATTTTTTATAAATTGGGTATTCAGAAAAACATGTTTTTGTTTTCTTTTACACAATAAACCTTTTCCTTTTTTTGCATGTTGCAAACAATATAAACAAGATGCCACCCTTTACAAAAGTGTATGCACAGCGTATGTCTGTATAACAAAAACAAAAAAGTCATATATACACTCTTAATTTATTGACAAATAAAAAAATAAATAAAATGAAAATAAAAAAAATATAGGCTCTCAGTTTTGTCAGCCACTGGCAGTACACACAGACACAAATACCAGACTTTTCTCTTCAGCTGTAAGAAAAAATTTGCATTTTTGTTGATTCAAAATGTTACCGTCGATGGAAAGCTATAGTCACAGCAGTCTAAGTGTATTTTGCATCAGGAGTCCTTCGACGCCATGTAGACTATTTCAGAGCTGAACCATATCTCAGGTTACCATGGAAACTTTCAGTCTTGCATTGACTGGGAAACTCAATGGGTCAACACATTGCTTAATGGTGTTAGTAAAAGGCACCAAGGTGAGTATTGAAAGTCATAGCTGAAAACGGTGGAAATTGATGTGTGTGAAAGGCCCTGCTGTGGGATTATCCCAATCCAGGTTGTTTTTCTAGACCGCAGGCAACTCAACAGCATGGGAGCGCACCAGCATCTGCCCCCCACCCTCCACCACCTCCTCCATTATTCCACCTACTCACTCTCCTCCTTCTGTTGTCCTTGCCCTCAGTTGCACAGAAAAAGCCAGTTCACCGCTAAAAAGCCTGAAAGCCACCCAGCTGCATATTGCGGCTTCACATTCATCAAGTGGGCTTCACGGTTTTAACAAATTCCACAGGTCAGCGTACGGTTCATCGTGCCAGCATGGAAAACTGAAAACGATGACAGCCCTTGCATTAAAGCGTTGACTGAGGGTGGCTTTGACGAGACAGCTCGTGTCACAGGAGTGGAGCCAATCTGCTGGTGGTGCGCAGTTCAACCTCCTCCAGACAAGAGCAGATGGACTTTACAATTTCCTGCTGCAGAGAAACATCGTGTGTGGTTTGTTTGGCTGTGTTTGAACCTGTCTGGATATGAAACACTACAATTTACAAAACCCCTTCTTTAGAAATCCGGACAGCTCCATATTGCTTTACAATCTGATGGTCAGATATTTCTCACTTGCATTTCTCCAAAGGCAATGTGGAAACATATCTGTGACTGATGGGTGACGGAAACAACTCTTGGGAATGTTTTTAACAGTCCATTCATCTCCTAGAGCATTTAGTGTTACATTATCTGAATAGTCTCTATACACCGCAGTTTATTTAAGATGCAAATCAGTCCTGACTCATTTAAAGTAAGTGTGTTTTCTCTTTGGCACTGAAGCAAAACCTTTAAAATAACTTTTTTTTCTGGCTGAAGGCTGTTTTGTTCAGCCTAGGGATTCCACAGGATTTCTACATAAATGTTCTTTCAAATGTTGGATGTGGTTACAGTACTTTATTGAAGTATCCAAACTCTGAAAACATTCGTTACACTACAACCACAAACCTCATTGCGTTTCATAGAAAAGCAACATGTGAAGTGATTTTTCACAACAGAATATTTCAAGTGTCAGATTTTATTTTATTTATTTATTTTGTTAAGATGTCTAAAATTATGCATCATCATCAGTTAACTTGTACAAATGTTCAACAGGTATCTTTTGGAAGCCACTTTCGTCTCAATTTTCTTTTGCCAAGATCAAACTTTCTTTGTTATTCAGATCTTATTGTTTTGTTACAGAAACATTCAAATAAAGACCAAATTACATTTGTTATGACTTTTAAACTGATTTTCTACATATGACTGCTGAGGTCGTTAGAAAAATAAAAGCTAATGCCTCAGCTTTTTTTATGTTGGCAGTAATATTAAAGATATTAAAGGCCACAGTATTTTTACACACTGCTAATGGTTTTGGTTTCCCTGCCCCTTGATCCCTTTCTGAAATCCATTTGTGTTGCTTGGCACGACTCCATATATAAATGTCTGCAGGTAAGAAGCAGAGAAGTGGAAGTGACCTATATATGGCTGATGGAAACCAGCCATTCAACTCAAGTGTCGCAGCGCTGCTGATATAAACCAGATGCAGGCAAAGTCGAGCTGGAGAGGGCGAGGGAAACAGTTATTTCTGGATGGCAACAAAGAAATGAGACAGTGTATTGGTGTATTTGCTCACTAACAAGATAAAGCTGTAACTCTGATAGGCCTGGATCATAAAATCTCATAAAACGTCAACTGTCCTGTTAGCAGAGCAGATGTAAACCACTGATCTTGTTTGGACTTGAAGAGGATTGTTAATAACAGTCTTTTTTTGTTTGTTTTTTTTATGATGTCTGCATGTTGAAAGGCGATTTACAACATGAGGCAAAATTTCAACCGTCTGGATACCTGGCAGCAGAAGGGAGGGTTTCCTATCCAGGTGGGATCTAATCTTGTTCGGGGGACTTCTGCTTTATAAATACAGGACGTCGGCTCAGACAAACAATACCCAATAAACCTCAAAGGAAGAGCGACTTGTTTGCACAGCTTTGTTTAATGACTGTCCTATAGCTGCCAGGCCGACTTTCATCACCGTGCACCACATGTAGAATGGATTCAGGAATCCCGCTGTTGTGGTGACCACAGATATGTGAATTACAGCTTTTACTGGCTTTCGGTGTTGAGAGAGGAATGCTGGTCCCACAAACTGAGTGAATTCATGGCATTCCAGCAGGCTTATCTGACTGAATCTGCATGAACTGGACCGGATGGCATGCTGCCTGTAGACCAGTCTGTCTCCACTCTGCATTTCACCCCTTCAAACAGGGGTCTCTCTGCGTGTGTGTGATGTTGATATGAGGACAAGGATACATCAGTGTGCATGATGGGTAGAAAAATGTGTTTCTGTGCACATGCTCTCACCTTTCCCATCCCTGGGTTCTCTTTCACTTTGGACACGGCTCGGAGGAGACATGGCGGAGTCGGGGGTGGTGAGACCTGCAGGATGCCACTGAAATTAGTTGGGTAGATGGAGGGCTCCTGTGGGTGGAGCAGGGAGGGTTGGTGTTTCTTCCGTTTGGAGGAGAGGTTAAGCTTCTGAGCTGCCCTAAAAGAGGGAAAAATAGGAAATGAAGGTATGGTTAGATCCAGCGAGCCAGAAAGGTTATGCTTAAGGAAATCTTTGTTTCAGTGAGGTGTCATGCCAAGTGCTCACACTATGCCACCTCCATAACGGTGAACACTTTCCCTTTTAGTTTGCCAACATACACAAAACCGCTAAAATTGCTCCTCTAAGAAACCACTCCCTTCCTTTCATAATTAAAACACACTTATTTTCCAATCTCCCAGCTTATATTCTTTCACCACATGGAATTAGCAATCAGCGACAGCTGAAAATCATTGTTTAAACTGCACCAGTATAATATAAATCATCACCAGTCAACTTTCTCAGTCCACTGGGGACTAAATGTAGGCTGTCATAGCTGGAAGACAAAGTAAATCTAATCACTTATCTTGATCAGACACAGCCGGGCTGCCATGGACATGCCAGGTGAGCACTACTGAAGGACAACCAGATGGGAAACGCATGTCGCCTTAGTAACTGTAGGATGGCTAAGCACTTGTGACAGAGCATGTTCATTCATCATTCAAGTCACAGCAGAAGAATGAGTTTTCCTTTGGAGTGTTTAATTATGCAGCCAAAGCTGGTCTTTACATGAAGTCATACAATACTATTAGATATATATATATATATATATTAGAGTTTTACCTGGCAATAGGTTTGGTATACTCATCTGAAAACTCTCCATTTTTCAGTGCAAATACTAAAAGTTTGCCTTTTTCAGTATGAGTTTAAAGCTTAAAGATGAAGTCAGACATGGGACAAAAGGAGCCTGTCTATTTCTTTCTTCTTTTCTTTTTTTTTTGCAGAGTTGGGTCCATTGTTCATTCAGGCTATCACAATAGAGTTGAACATCAGTAGACAAGAACAGCTCAAGGTATTACAGCCAAGTTGAAGTAACAGGTACATCCAGTTTAGCTGCAGAGCTCTTTCACACACACAGTGTAATATCTCCTCCCGTCCTAAAATGTTATTACAATACTTACAAAAATAGTCTTTTTGGAGGTAAATATGTGATACAGTATTTTTGTTTTACTACATTTAACTGCATTTGTAGATTTTTATTGACAAAGAGAGAGAAAGCTATCAAACTTTGATTTGTTTTTAAGAAAATAGAGAAGTTAATGTTGTAAAATCCTTAAATCGATATCAGAACCAAGTAAAATTGGTAACAGGAGGTCAGAGCTTTACAAAATTGCTGTTCAGAAATTTGCCACATTCCTGATGTTTGAGCATCTGATAGGTGAACAAGTTTATGGACACCTGGCGATTCTGCTATGTTGACTCCAACCGTGAGAAAAAGGTATCGAACTCATTTCTGCTTTGCAGCTCATGGATAAGAACCAGCATATTTTCCTGAAGGGATTTAATGCATTGCCCCTATCAGCTAAAGCTCATCTGCCAACAATTCAATGTTGGGATATAAAGCACGCCTCCCAGGAAGATCCGATGAACTCAAGTGGTCTTAAGCAGTCAGATTTCAGAGAATGTCTGGGAGGACAAAGAAGTGATTGTTTAACATGAAGGAACAAGCAGCTCAATTTAGTATATAGGATTGAAAAAAAGGAACAATAAACTAGCTTGAGCTAGTTAACGATGTTCAGGTATACCGAGGTTTAAAAAAGTTACATTTTCAAAACCACTATTAATTCCATCACACTGTTCTTACGCCAAAGCTGATTTATCTGAGATAAAACAGCAAATCGTTAGCCTAATAGCATAATTGCCTAAGTCGTTAGTGTGATAGATAACATTTCGCAAGATATTATATGGAGGACAGTGTGATGTAGACTTTCCCCTCCCTCACCTATTGCTGTATATTGTCCATCAGAAAGAAGAATATTCCACTTTTATCTCACTTACAAGAAAGATAAAATTTTCTGTTCTGAAACATTTCTGGTCACAAGAAACAGACAACCATGAAGAAATGAGCACCAGGCATCACTTTCATCCAAAACTAGACTGATTAACGAGCTAATATAATTGAACTAATGCAGATAATAGCATCTTCTTAAAAACAGATGCCATTATAAACTTAAAAATTAATTTTAGATTATTTCGGCATTGTGCAATTCTTTCATTTTGTGTTGGATTCAAAACCTTAAGGACATTTTTTTTTTGTTTTATGAATTACAGCATGTCAGGCCATAAAGACAGCCAGACATTGATCTAGGCCAAGAAACGCCTGACCGGTGCACTCCTAGATTTTAGAGGCGGTACTCTTAAAAAAAGGGAAAGGCAGTGATCAAAATGAAATAAAACTACACGTCTCCAAGTCAGCAGGAGTTCCTCAGCATCCAGTCTCAGCCCATTACTCCTCTTCTGGGCTCCTCTGGACAGAACTGGGTGGTCTGCTGCCAAAAACCTCACCATGTTCCCATTCCTGTCTGCCTGTAGTGACAATCTAACCCCCCCGATCTCAACTACTCCCCTCTTCACTGTAACACCCCCTACAGCGACAGCCGAAGAGCACAATCATGGAACACGCTGCTGGCTGATGGAATAATTATTGCATCCAAGAAGGCTGCAGGAGAAGCGTCTCCCTGGGGAGCTGCCTATGTGCGATAGCATGCGAGACGGATCATGTGACTGAAAAAAAAAGAAAAAATGAATAAAGACTAGATGGAAGAGATGGATGTGAGCCAGAAAAAAAGGGAAGGCGAAACTACGCCGGAGTCCACGTGGCTGCATGCTGCAGCATGCATGGGTATACATGTGGGAGGTTTCTGCGACACATTCATTCAAGAGAAACCCATCCGTCTGTCTCTCTCGCCCCATTCTGTCGTTTCTCTTCCAGCAGCAGAATAAATCAAATGTGAGCCTAAGACACTGCACAGGAAAAAGGGCACCAAAATGATTTGTAACTGTCCTGACCACAGAGGGGCGGTTACATCCCAAAGCCGAGAGGGTAACCTTGAAGTTTAATTGATGCTGCACAATGACAGTCGGTGCGCAGGTGTGCTCATGAATGAAAGCAGAGACAGATTCACATCCACATTTTGAGATTAATTAACCGCTTCTTTGCCTCTCTGCCTCTCCCGTCTTCCTATCTTTGCCTCTCTTCGCCTCACCCAACTATGCCAACTATGAACAGGAAAAAGGTGGCGAGAAGCGGCTCAGATGTCATCTGCCCACAACAGCTTATCCACCTGTTCACTCTCAATCTCCATGCAAGTAAAGCTGTTTCCACACACAACTTGCTCCAACTTCTCAAAGCAGAATGTCACCCTGAATAAACCAATACCTGAGATCTCTCAATTTTCTTTTCAAAGTATATTTATTTACATTTGCTTAACATGCACCAGTGAGAATGTGCTGCAGCCATGTACTTACAGCTCTTTCCAATCCATCATCTAGTTTATGCTCATAGTCAAAAAACAGACAACTGATTCAGATCAACTTTGAGGTCCGTGTCTGTGCCGTCACTGTTCTCCATTATTTGCACATTTGCTACGCCAGCGCAGTCGCCAAGAACACGGCGAGGAGGAGGGGGTTGCTCACTAGTCAGGGCACGGGGCTCCTTCCTACTCCGATCGCAATCATTGAGGTTCCGCTTGATTTCACAGAGGTTTGTAAGGCGCCAGAGGGGTGGAGGGAGGACGATCGGGATGAGGCGTGGGCGTCATAGTAACTAAATGGAACAAGCGGCAGGTGGGGCAGAGATGAGGTGGGCAGGAGGGATGACCGCTCTGCAAGAAAAAGTAGGATAGGTGCAACGGTGAGAGAGGTGCGTGAAATCCAGAGAGTTTCCAAAGAGGAAGCAAGAGAGGTGGAGCACCCGTTTAAAAAAACATCCCCAACTCTCTTCCACATGAAAAAGTTCTGCACCACTTCACGGTCTTAAAAAAACAGCTTGAAGCAGTTCAGTTCCCCTCTCCGTTTCTTCATCCAAGTCTTCTCTCGTGCCACAAGCTGCACTGTTTCCTGTCATGGAGTTAATCCCACACGCTCTGTCTGCTGAGTGCGGCTGAACGTCCCGACGGTCTTCCCCACAGCCAGAAGGACTGGAAGGGATTCTCTACTCCTGGCTCGGCTTTGAGAGAAGAATGAGAATTCCTGCTCTTGTTCCACCTCTTGGTCCTTCTCCTGCTATCGGAGAAATTCTGGCAGCTGTCCTGCCGTGTCCTTCTTTCCCTCCCTCTCTCTGTCTCACATACACACATGCAATCCCTCCTCCTTCCTCTCCCTCTCCCCTTTTTCCCTCAGCCCAGCCCCTTCTCCCTCCGACTGCCAGACGAGGTGTCAGCGCTCGATTGCTGGGTGCTTGCGGCGCAATTTGCCAGCACTCTTTTTCTCCCTATACCCGCACGCATACACACACATGTATGCACCTCAAAACACGTCACATGAATACTTAATGCATACAGGAGCCCTCTCTTCTTTTAGGGTCCCACACTTCAAACAGATTTGGTTAGTATGCCTACAGTGCATGCATGCATGAACCCCAGTGTGCACACATGCTTCTTTTTTTTTCCAGCACTTTTGTGATTCGCTGTCATTGTTGAAGGATGTAATTAGCCAGAAGAGTGAGGGTCTTATTAATCAAAAGTAAGAGACACGCAGATAAGCGAGGATATACTTAAGAGAGATGGATTGCTCGAATGAGTGATGCTGGGACTCAATTGGCAAGCTCTGGGAAGGTAAAAATACCAGAGCAGAGGAAACAGAAGAAGACAAGAGACAATGAGCAGTTGACACACTAGGAAAGCGGATTTATGCTGGCCAGTAAGAGGGAGTGCAGACAGTCAATGGTCAAGGGTAAAAAGGGGAATGAAAGCATGTGAGTGGGTGAGCGCCGGGGTGAGAGTACCCTGTATTCCCTGGGCTGCCAATTTACCAGTAAGCCCTCTCAGCCCCCCCTCCCCGAATACAGCCAGTGTTGTTTGAAAGGCTGCCGCGTTGGCTGCAGAGAGCCCACTACAACACATCGGCAAACAGAGTGGGTGTGAGACTAGCCAGATGAAAGTACATTCAGCACAAAGCTCTCTCTGACTCTCCTTCTGACACACTGCCCCACATATGAACTCAGCTGGATTAAACTTTAAAAGAATAAGAAGGGGAAAATAAAACCAGAACTCCGTACAAATCTGAGGATCCCTGTTAAATAATGAAGCTGTTTGATATATCACATAACCTTTACAGTCGTCTCTGCAACAACACGCTTAGCTCTGCTGTTCCAAATTACATCAGCTGAAATTGTATTGTTTGAGAAGTGAAAGGTCTGGTGCATTCTTCACAGAAAATGCTGGTTTTGATATTAGAGCTGCTCAATTATGGAAATAAATTACAGTTAACTGTCATGGCTACTCACTGAGTTTGAAAAAATAACATTTACTGCACATCATGAACACTTTTACCTATTTTCATTCATGTTTTTTCCATGAATTCCATGTTTTGCCATTTTTTTTCTGCCTAAAGCAAATCTAATCACAGGGCTAATATAGTCACTTCAGCTCCTGTTGCTTGCTAACACAAACAGCAGTCATGTGGCAACTCAATGCATCTTGGGTTAAGGTAAATTACTAAAATTCAAACTGAGGAAGAGAATGAAAATTAAAGGATGACTGAGGAAGATGAGCAGTAGCTCAACAAACCAGTGCGACCAACAAACCCTATTTGTTAGGTCACATCCAAACAAAAGGCATTGTCACACTGCTTCCCAGCATGCCATCTGTGCCTGTAGTTCTAAACCACATTGGTTTGCATGTGTTCCCAGTTTGAGTACAGTGAGCATAATGGGATGAAGGGTGTGGCGTTCAGTGTTCAGGTGCATTGACGTTTTGCCATGCTGTAATCATCTCATTTTTTTCCCCCCATAATTGATGCTCTGATAATTAAATGCCAATGTTTTATGAGTGTTCCCAAATGTTGAGATAATTATTGTGACCTACTTTGAAAAGTTTCAGCTTCAGCAGTCCTAAGGTGAATAAATAGAGCACACACATAGAGTTGCCGAAGATTAGGTTATTCTGTTGTTCAAGTTGAAGTTTATTTTTAAAAATGGGACAGTCTGAACATTTACATTAACATTCATGAGATTATAGCCATGTGGATAATTTCCATCTCTAGTCCCATGTGTTGCCTGTTCATCCCTACAATATTCAAGCAGCAGTTGGGTAAATGCTGAATCAGGTAACACACAGGAACATTTTGGCAGCTTAGCTCAGCTGTGGAATGTGCAGGAAGGGTTTTCTGAAGTACGTTTTCCCTGAGGCCGTGTATCATCCTACGCCATTGAAATGCAAGGCAGATATACATTAATGTGATACAGCATTGTTCGTTTCACAAGGTACTCCTCAGTCAGAAGTCAGGCAAAGCGTGGCCATCAAATTTAATTAACAACATTGTTTTGTCAGTCACTTTGTTTTAATGGTTGTTTGGAGATTTGATTAACGGCTCAGCCTATGTTGGCATTGGTCACTCTGACAGAGGTGCCTCATTAGTCCCATTCCCCACCGCCATCCCCCTTAGTGTCCTCTCACATGTTATACATCACAAGGGCTTTAAAAGAAGGAACAGTCACAGTCAGAACTGTCCTGATCGCCGTTCAGCTCAATCACTGTCTCCTTTATGAACAGACCTCAGGGACAGATAATGACTGCAATATATATAAATGAGCCAGAGCAAGACAGATGTAAAATTAAGCACCTTTTTAAAAGAATAGGTCTACTGGTGGCTTTTTTTTTTTCGTTCCGAGGAAGAAAAGCCAGATTTTGTCCTCACCTATAGAGCGAGAGGAGGAGGAGCAGGAGGTCAATGACTGCAGAGAAAAAAGCATAGAGGGGCTGTGTTTGCCTCCAGCTTTCAAAGCTTCACGTTGGCTTGCTGTCAATAATCACCCCAGCCTTTTTCTTCAAGCTTTGTCAAACTGGCTGGAGAAATTTCCCCACCCCACAGAATAATTTGCCGGCACACCCATCATCTTCATTGTGCAAATTTATCTCCGTTCCCCTGACCATCTATACAGCTTCTCGGGTAGGTTCGTTCTGCAGCTAATTAACATGTTGCAGGCATTTCCTATTCTTGACATTTTGTTTCTGTGATTCCCAGCTTTAATTCTCCCTCCATGCACAAGATAAGCCTGCTGTGGCTATTCATGCGGGGATCAGATCACTGGATATGATATCATACTGCTTCATCCTCGACTGCCCCTCCCGCTCCACAGTCTGCAAGTCTCCCACTGTTGCTGATTAGCAGCCCGGCACTGCTGTTCATGAATGGAGATACATGAATGATAATGACCACGGCACAAAGAGCCAGGCACATTCACTCTCAGAAACACTGAGCATTTATCCTGGACTCAGTAGTGCTGGCATTTGTGAGATGTCTTTTTGTTCAAAAAGCGGCGCATCTTGAAAGCGTTGCTCCACGCCAAACCCAAAATGCCATATCAGCAGTTGGTCACGACTGAGTGAGCTGGACTTGTGTTGCTTTATCAGGTGGGGTGCTATGTTGTTGCATGGAAAGATAATCATTACCAAACCTCCCTAGAGCTAAAATTGACTGTCTTGTTGATGGGCTGCCCTCGACACGATCAAACAGCTCTCTGCCCCTGAGGTGTGGGCGAACAGCATAAATCACCAAACTGTGAGAGAAACACAGACTTCAGATAAAGCGAGCACACCACGCTAATCTTCAGATAGGCACCGCTGCACGGGTTTATGCTTTACCAAATTTGGGGAGGATTAAGGCAAATCTGGATCTCTGCATCGCCCTCGTTGGTTGTGATCCCCATCGCCCCACCACCCCCACCACTACAGCCTGATCCAGCTATCACAGAGCCTTAGGGGTAATTAAGCGGCCATGACATCAGCCTGTGAGCACACAAATTCAGACAAGAGGAGATGATGTCATACACTTAACAGCTACTCCTGGCAGAATAAATAGCCCATCTAGAGAGGATTTACTTGTAAGTCCGGGATGCCAATTGCTCTACTTGAGATAAACAGTTTTTCATCTATAATAGTTGCTTTTTACTTTGAGAGAAAACTCTGCTAGTTTGATGGCAATTTGTATATAAATATGGTGCTGGAAAGGAGCTTTCTGACTTTCAAGATTTGCATCAGTGTAATAAGTGAATTTGTTCTATTCTTTTCTGATTATAGAACATAAACTACTTGTGAAATAAGGAAATAGTCAGAATTTCATGGCAAATTTCTCAAATTTATTCACATCTAGAAATAGTCTCATGATTTGTGTGTAAGAAGTTTGGCCAAAATGTAAGTCAAAAATCAGAGGAATATGAGGAAATAAGTTTTAATGAAGAACTCAAAACAACTTAAAAAAAAACAAAACAGGGAGGAACAAACAAGGAGCCAAGGATTAAAAAGAGCTTAATAAACATGAGGTAAACAGAAAGAGCCAGCGAGGATTGAGCGAAGGAGAGGTGGTTAAAAACTAAAGTTTGGTTGCTGGAATGATGTAACAGGGTGCACTATAATTACATGTTATACATGTTAGTGTCAGTTTTAAACTCTCATCGTTGTGGATAGCGTTCCTCCATCTTCCATCTTATAAAAAACTTATTTTTTCATGGTTCAGGATTTTTCTTAAATATCCAAATGAATTTTCTATCAGAGGTTGATTGTTTGGTCAAATTAGGTTTACATTCATCCTACACAAGCATCAGATTTGGTTATCTTATGCGTAAAGAAGGCTAACATTAAACTTATGGAGTCCCACTGACTTCCACCTTGTTGAAACAGGATGATTTATGCTTAAAAACAAGATAATTTCCTAGAAACCAACGAATATGATGCCAGAAGCTTGTTGATTGCCACATATATGCAATGTTTCATCAAATATCCGTAAATGTTTGAGTCTGAATTTGAACCCTGCTCATCAAATGATTATTTTTAAGATTCATTTATATTTTCTTTGTTGCATCATATCATCCCGAAACAGGATTAGTGCGAGTGCATCATTAGAAATTAAAAGACATTAAAATAACAGTCATGAAGGAGTCTTACTGGAACTGCATTTGAATTATAGTGGCTCTAAAAGCTCGGACAGGTCTCATAATTTTCTCTAACTTCTTTTGGTACCTGTCTCAGAGCGCAGCTTAGGTCTTTATTCATTAAAGGACTAATTAAATATGCACATCTATGTTACACATTAGCTATAAAAGGGGTCATGCACTAGACAGGCTGTCTAGTGCATGACAAACCTAATCTTGTCCTCTTGTGTGGCTCAGACATTTAGTCAGGTAATGAGCCCATCTCTTTTCTAAAATCTCCCTGCAATCAAGGGGCTCTTGGTGTAAACATTCATTTAGTTTTTTTCTCACGTCCTCTTTCCTATCCTAAGATGCTTGAAACTACTGCCTGGCGCTTCAGCCCTGTGAAAACCCTTGGAATGTGGCTAAAAAAAGGATAATTGAAGAAAAAAAAAGTGCAATCCCCTTCTTAAAAACAGAAAAAAACCAACAAAGGCTACTACCGGGAGATGCTGGAACAGATTCTCGCTCCGTTCACTGGAGTTTTCTTATCATTCAGATACAGATTAGCTTTGGCCAAATCGGAGATCTTTCCAGACATTTTGAAAAAAAAAAAAATCTGTTTCCTTTTTTTTTTTTTTTTTGGCAAGCTTCTCTGGCTGTCTGTTGAGTCTTATCAGTCCAAAAGATCTGTAGCTTTCAAATGACTGGAAGCTCGCTTTCTGCTGTTTGGCAGCTGTAACGGCCGTCTGAAGGTTCTTCTCTTCTGTGTCAGGAGCCCTTTACAGGAAATACACAGACAGCTACAGGCTAAGATTAATGGTCTTTCTATAAATCCTTAGAAATAGATAAACGCATCCCAACAAAACTAGACACCGATAAATGGGATGTCCATTTTGCTGAGCAATATCCGGCCTGGTGTGCTCTAAGCACGTTGGACCAAGCCTTCTGGAAAGGCTCTTTGTTTCAACAAGGTGTTCAGCAAGCCTTTTGTCCCTGCACAGTGTCTGACCTTGCGCACGGAGAATCAAATGGTACATTATTTGTGTGCCGACTGCTGTCAGCCCAAGGCTGCTCACACATCTTTGCTGCACCAGTCTCTAGCCAATTAGGTAAGGCCAAATGCATTCATGTAACATCTGTGAACACAATGTGTTGTCGCGTCAGAAAAGATTCCCAACAAAGCCTGGCATTGCCTTCTGCAACTGACTTGTCGTATCTGAATCACTTTGCGTCGTCAAGGAGCGCTGCTATCAGAATAAAGCAGCAAAAACCCTGCAAATAAAATTCCTATTTTTGCCAGCGGGTTGTAAACCTGTTCTGTCACAGTCTGCTTTTCAAAGGAGACTGTGGACTGAGGTGGAAAACGGGACATTAGAGCATCCTCTGGAGGATAGCTAGAATAGCAGGGGGTCATTAGAAACAAATGGGAAGGAAGGGGCTGTCACTGATAAACGTTGAAGTAGGCAGTGCAAAGGTACGGCTGGGATTAAAAAATGAATTAGGGGGAACGGACATTAAGAGAAAGATGCAGAGGAAACAGAATAAGACAGCATGAAAGGAAGCAGCAGGGTGTAAAGCCAAGTCAGTGAGCCTGGCTCCGTGCCAATGAAGCGCTGTCCACGAGGAGGTAAATCATTTTCTGCCTGAGAAAAAAACTGGGGAGAGGAAAAAAAAAAAAGATGATTGCTGGGACTATGCCACAGCCAGCTTGGAATTGCTTTATTCCCAGAGATGGGAATCCCCAGTCGGCCAAGAATAAATGGAACAGTTGGTGACAAAAAGTGAAAAAACTCATCAATATTCAAGAAAGTCTGGTTTGGTGCTACAGTATATCAGTGTAAACAGAAATGCAAGCATTGGCAAGTAGCAACAGCTTAGTGTATTTTGTACATATTTGGATGTAAAGTACCCTGGCAACATGATGCGTACAGCAACAGTATTCACACCACTTTACTTCTACCATGTTAAATTCCCAGGCTTGGATATATTTCTGAGGCATTTTATGTCATAGACCAAAACAAAGTAGCACATATGTGTGCACATTTGCATATAATGCTGTGAACTCTGATTCCCTTAAATACAGTGTAACGTAGCAGTCACCAGCAGAACTAGACTTAATTAGTAAATCTAGTTCACTTGTGCGTTATTTATTCTTGGGATGAATCTGAGTGTTCTGTGAAGGTCTCAGCAAAGTGCTGTGTGTAAGGAGTAAACACCGTACTGCACCCTGCACACCAGGTCCAGGTGAAACATGGAGGTGGCAGCATCATGCTGTGGGAAGATGGTAATTATGAGGTATGAGGTGGGAAAACCATGTACACAAATTTGCACTGTGTTGGCCTGTCACATAAAATCTCTGGAAAATACATTGAGCATTGTGGAGAAATAAGAGCTCTGAATGTAGCTCTTGGACTGCAAACATATGTTTGCTTTTAAAATCAGAGCTATGTGTCTGTGCTAGACAGGTTGACTCATTTGTGATGGATAAGAAAATATTATGGTCCCTAATCGCCTAGAAATGAGGTAATTTTTTAAAACTTCTTTCCTGAAACTGACTGCATCACTACACACCCTGCACCCATTGACTGAGTCACACACCCACTTATCTGTCACATTCCCACACTGAAAAGCCATTAAGACGTCTCGCCAAAAGGGGGCTTATGGATGGCTTAAGACAAGCACAGGAAGGAAATATGTGGGTATAATTCCATTCACCGTTCACTTTATTGTTCTTTCCAGCATTCAGGATCTCATCTTCCTAATGTGGCTTTAACTGGCCACGAAGGACTGAACAAAGCACTGCGCTTTGACTTGGCAGGACCTTTTGTATGTCGATGAGATAAGCTTACAAATTTAGCATCTATAGAGGAAAAGAGCCAATGGGTATTTGCAACAGGAGACAGAAGTGTGAATGAAGATTAGCAGCGACAGACTACCTGCAGCACTAAAATACTCAGCTGTTGCCTCAATTTTTTTTTTTTTTTCCGGCAGTTGAAAGTGAAAATTTTGGAGGTAAATATGGTTTTCAGCTGATAGGTGACACATGATGATGAAGATATGCTCCTGCCATCTTCACAGACGGCAGTCCTCCCCACCTCTGGCATGCTGACGAAGATTAACAGCTGCTTTCATCTCTCCGTTTTTTTTTTTTTTTTGCATTTTCTCCGTGCTCCTGAGACATTGCTCCTGGTATTCTGCTGAACACTCCTCTCCACGGCTGCGGGGAGGTTGGAACAGCTTCACATCCTTCACACACATGTTGAACTCCAGTTTACCCATCATCCCACCCACATCTTCCCTCAGAAACCTCCCTAGAACCTCAGGCGGTTTTACTCAGGGCACACAAAAAAATGTCTTGGCACTCACCTCAAGTCATCACAGGCTGAATGATGTTTCCTGTCTTGAAACAACATCAACTGGAAGCAGGATATTGCAGACAAAAGACTAGAGAGGGTGATTCACATGAGACAATTCTTCAATCAAATATATTGTCCTTTAATTTAATTCATAACACAACTTAAGACCTTGATGAGCACAGGATTGACAGGCAAAGGGGTAAAAGTCAGCTTACTTCTGCTCCACTTCCCCGCTTCATTAATCACTTTCTGCCAGCGGAAGACACCTAGCGATTATTTATTTGCACTTCTCCGCACAGAGGCTATCACAACAAACAGGCCCACAGGCAGCTAAGAACATTTGGGGGTGATTAATCAGCGCACTGACGGGACAGACAGAACGCGTTGGGGGAGGGGATTTTCAACACGTGCTCTTAATCTTTTATCTATATTCCAGCCAACAGGCAACCCAATGAAAACTAGACAGAGGTTCGACCGAAACGAACTGTACAGTCGCGCTGATAGCCACGATAGTAGGTGCAGGTGTGCTGCATGAAAAAAGATGGGTCTAGATAAAAGATGGGGTCAGGGTTCAATATACGCAAGGTGGAATCAATGGAGTGGAGTGTTACCAGATTCTCATGGTGTGATAACCTCGATGCCAACAGTAAAAAATATATAAAGATTTCAAGCATGTATTTGTGCAAATTTTGAAGATTGTGATTGGAAGCTCTTAAAATTAGAATATAATGTAATCTCAGCCTACTTGCCACAAGAAAGAAGGCCACATGCTACTATACAAGGATGCTTAAAACACCGAGTATGTTAATAGAAAAATAAGTGGAAGGAAAAAGTGGAGAGGAAAAATCTGCACAAAACACAAATAACTGCAAAAAACTCTACGTACTTCAAGAGCCACCATACACATGAGCTACAAACTGTCTGCTCCTTATGTTCGGTTACTCCTGAACTAAGACAGCATCTTACCAGAGCTAAATTTAGAAAAAAAACAAAAAAACTATTGCCACTATTGCACAATGATCCAAATTCAACAAGTATTATGTTAATGTACAGGTAAAATTTGACTTTATCTTTGAATTAAAGTCTGGAGGAAAAGTTCAGAGGCACAACTTCTACGCTGTTTGAGGTCCAGTGTGAAGTTTCTCCAGTCACTGATGATTTGAGGACCACTGTGCGGGTCCACTGTGGTTTATCAAGTCCAAAGTCGATGCAGCCCAACAGGACTTGTTACATACCCACCCTATAAGAAGTACCAATATATGCTTTAATCATCATGGTATCACTGTGATTGAATGGGCAGTAAACTGGCCTGGCCTAAACCTCATTGAGAATACCTGGAGTATATTCAGCAGGACTCTGAGAGGCGCCGTAGCCAATAATACAGAAGTTAAAGGGCACTAATGAAGAAACCTGGGCTTTCTTAACACCTGAAGCAGTAACTGTTTAAAACCTCTGTCTATCTTGGTACGGGTTAGTGGCCCAGGCCTAATGTAATCCTGATCTTGAAGAAATGTGTTTGCAGATGTCTCATTCAAATCAAGCATTTCATCCTCCATCACATATCCGTAAAGCCAACAAGCACACACAGGGAGCCACAACTGGTGTGTGTGCAGAAAGAGATTTTAAAAAACCCTGCAGCTGGTTCTCACATACAAGGTCATGAACTGATTGAAGGTAATAATCCTTTCTGTTCAAGACAATGAATATGGTGACACAAACAGCAGGGATAAACTCCCTTTGTAGCTTTTAATATTATGGCGAGACATCGAAACATTGGGAGACACAAAAACACGTTTTTGCATTTCCCTTCAAAGATGTGCAAAGTGGTGGATATACGGAATAAAATCTGCATTAGTCACTATGTTTCCTCTGTGTCTGTACCTCAATTTGTATTAATTACATTAATTTAGAGAGAGGTCAAAGGTTAATTTGTACATTCCCAGGTAATAATATATGTCAACACACCAATGTGTGTTGCAGCAGCCACATTAGTCCCATCATTTCTTAGTTTGAGTCCCCCACATTTGCCTGTTTCAACCCTTCTGCAGCAACACCAGCAATAAATGGAGATTAAAAAAAGCAGCAATCACAATTAAACGGTCTGGCTTTGGAGGATGGTGAGACAAAAGCTAAATCGCCTGTCCTAACAATCGCCAACCCTCAGTGGTAATCACATCGCCTGACTATCAAAAGACCAGCACAACCAGTTAACATTCAGCAGAATAAGGTCCTGCAAACGTCCGTCTCTCAAAAAATAAAGCGCATGTGTTTGGGGAAATCAACTTGCAACTGGTGATTAGGCAGATATTAGTAGTTCCTTTTGAAAGGAAGGGCATGGCACAGCTGAGCACTGAGGAGCAGCGGTGCCTGAGATGCCCCAGCAGGAGACACCTTTGTTTATCCAGATTGGAGTACATAAAGGCAGCTCACAGGAGATCATGAGCCTCTTTTCCACAACTGCCCACAATAAGGTCATAAACTTCCACACCACACTTTATCTACCAGTCTTTCTTTTTTCACTCTTACGCTGTCTGAGCCACAACATGAAAGCAACTACTCCTAATGACGAAGATAATAGACTCCATTTGCATGACACCTTTCACTGAGGGGCACTAAAGAGGTTTCGATGGCATCCTTGAGCCCCCACAGTCATGACACATAATATCCATTCCACTGGCTGGGAGTAAGAGAAATACTCATGATAGCTAAACGCTAATGTACTGATCATGGAGCCCCGTGGGTAGCCATCAGGGCTGTTATCCAGTTAGACAGGGAATGTTCGACGTGGGCAGGCAAACTGAGCCGGAAAGGGATTGATGTTCAGGGCATGGCCTCTCCTGCCCACATGCAGCTAATCGCACACAATTTAGCCTTTTTTACTGATGTCACCACAGTCCTGAGTGACAAAGGCAGCTCTGTGTCAAGTGACATACCTACAATAGATTGAGTTATGTTGGTGCCTGGAGTCAGATAAAAACTCAATTGAAGATCGGTTTACCATCAGTTGATGTACTGTACCTAAATCCTGCCACATTATGCTGACAACCATATTATTTTGTCTGGAGACTGGTGTTTGTGAAGATTTTTAGCTATTTTTAGTGTTAGTGATGCACTTAAAAAATGAACAAAGAGGAGAATGTAAAAGTTCAGGTTGCGTATGAGAGCAAGCCTTTCAGCAGACAACAGGAAGGCTGAATGGAGTGCAGTAAAGTTGTTTTGTTTCATCCTGTTTAGGTTTCAGTCTTATAGAAACATGGTGTTTGTGGAAATATTGTCATATTTTAGAATATCTTAAGAGTTCAGATAAGGACACACAAAGACAGCTGGTTTATTCATGCTAGCTACCCTAACCTTGCTACTTGCGATTAAGATGCTAAGCTCAAAATCATCATCATCTTTTAGCCGATCACGGCAGGAAGGTAAAAATCAATTGCTTGATCCTTTTTTCTTTTAATTTGCTTAAAGAGAAATCAGAATCGTAAAAGTCGGTTGCAGCCTAATGAAGCTGGTGACTGTATATGGCCACAAAACTCTGATCAGTGCATCTCTAATCGCAACAGAAAATAAATCTCTGCCACTAATTTCTGTTTGTGTAATGAAACTGTCAGGTTTAGACAGCAGTGCTGTCCCTGCTCCCCACAGGTCTCCACACATGTGGACCCAGGGTGAGAGCAAAGGCTTGTGTCAGCACTTCAGCTCTTTGTTTGTCATCCCCACATTCACTGACTGCTTCAGGCCATGTGAGTGGGCCAGACACACTTCCTGACTCAGGGGATTTACTTAGTGGAACAAGGGAATTGGGACAAAATATCCCTCTGTTATCAGCGTGATAAAACTTCTGCTATTCTTCCTTTCCAATTTCTGTAGATTTTCATAATGCCAGGGACAAGTGATTCTGATCCGGCAGTCATAACAGAGCCCAACCCCCGAGGCTGCGAGTGCCGCATCACCAGGACACACACTTTTGAAAGAAGCCTTTTAAATCAAACACGCTCAATAGAAATTTCCAACTAAATCACATTTCTAAAACAAACTGTCCACAGCCTGCTGCCAATCAAAACAAATCCTGAGAGTTTCAGCTGCCTTTCCTGTAAACCGAACACAGAATTCACATCAAAATCTCTCATGAATTATTCAACATGCACTTCTCTGCTGCGTACAATTTATACAGGTGTGCCCCAAGACTAACGTAATCTTTTCCATCCAAAGGCTCAATACTGTAAATGGGGTTCTGCAGATTTCTGATAACATTCAATATTTTTCCAGACTCAGATTTTCAAAGCAAAACACAAATAGAGATGGATGGATGGTAAATGTTTAGACTTTAAGTAAAAAAAAAAAATCTGGAAATGCAAATATTTCTGCTCACTCTTCAAAAACCTAGCTGAAATACCGTGACTAAATTTGAGTCGTTTCTGTGTTCTTGAGTCTGTGCAAAGACTTAATCTGTAAACGGATACAGATATTTACAGTACAGTATGATTTTGAATCAGCGATGCAACTTTTCGCTGCATGCAGGTGAATGAAAAAGTGCAGATCCCTTAGGCTGCAGGGCCGAGCTCAACCTTCATCAACACCTCAGCCTTGACGAAACCCGACAGGTCTTGGATGAATTCACACCTGGCATTTTCTGCGGGTTCCAGCCTTTTCGCTGCCTCAGCTGGTGCAGCCAATGTTAGCTGCTGCACAGAAGGAGCCATTAGTCCCATCAGCCCGATTATGACAGGGAAAAAAGCCAGCTGGTGTTTTATCCACCAGCAAACAAAGACAAATACCAGCTCAGCCATCCTTGCTCCCACTCAGTACTTGTGATGAGCCACTTGCCGCCGTGGGCATGTGTTGCTCAGATTCAGCAGATTGATATGAGTCAATTCTCATTTGTCAGTCTCCAGAGGTACGCAGAGTATTAACATCTTCTGCCCCGTTGTGGCCGTTTCCTCAGAAAAATAGAGCCTGGATTTCTGCTGTATGCGATACAGCTACATACCATACAGTGTGCTTTACACTCCCTCTCTCTTGGTGGAGGAATCCATCTCGCCGCGGCTTGACAACAAAACTATTAGCCCCTCACCTCAAGGGAGCACACAGTCCAACTCCAGCAGCACAAAACTGCACATTCCATGGAGCAAAAAGAAAGAAAAAAAAAAGAGTGTGACACACAAAGAAAGATAGATCGGGAGAGAGAGGAAAGAGAGAGAAAAACAGCTCGCAGGGCAGATTCAAGCCAACAAACACACACAGGAAGGCTCTGACACGTCCAGGTGAGCTCAGTTTTCACTGTGTGCAACATAACTTACTTGACTCCCATAGCAGTGAATCCAATATTCTTCTCCACAGACGCAGACCTCCCTCTCCTGACGCTTTCAGAGAGGAGCATCAGTCTAAGCTCAACTTCTGAATGACAGCATTTATAAGCACATTCATCCCAGGCAGCGACTGGCCTGCTCTGAGTCTGTATCCCCCGGCTATGTGGGCCAGACCAACTGCGCTCAGCAGACCCCTGTGCTCCCTGTAATCTATTCTGTCTGTTTGTCACCGCCTAAGATCCCTGCTGTCAATCACGGCGCAGCAATCCAAACACAGTCGTGCCCTGCTTTGTCTGTCCCTAGAGTTGCTGCACGGATCCCCCCCCCATCCCCCTGTTGTTAGAGAATAAAACCAGTGCATTTCCTGAAGCTCCAGATGTTTGTCTGTTCCCAGGCTTACACTATGTCTGACCTCAGAGTGTCTGTCTGCCTGCAAGGTGGTCGGCCTAAGTGGAGGGCATTTCCTGTTCCAGTAGGAGCCACAGCTCAACCACCATGCACAACCATGGCTGCGTTTCCATTGATCATAAAATTGCTCAAATTGAAATTACAAAAATAAACACAATTAATGGAAACACGCCAGTACGAAAAACCCGTGTTCTTTTGACAAAATGCTTTTGCATTAGGATGAAGTGATTTTTCAGTCGTATCAAAATTGGTGTATTTCACAAAACCGCTATTTCACATTACGCCCGTTTCCTGTGCTCATTTGCAGGAACTGGCCTCGTTGGTTAATGCGCAGCTGGCTGCACAAGAGATCTCACAGCGTCACTCAGTTCACCAAAAATTTAATTTATCATTCAAAAGTGTTGAATCCATTGCCCTTATAAAATTACCGACTACAATTTCTCCGAAATGCCACATATTTAAGTAGCCACTGCCTCGTTATGAGAAGCTTGTCGCTCCAACGCCGGCATCAGGATGCCGACATCTCCTCTGTTTGTTGCAGTCTGACCTTTCTCTGCCATTATAAGGTGGGCATTCTGCTCCCTGCAGGTTGGGTCCTACATATTCCTTATGGCCCGACATCGTCTCGGAGAGTGTCACTGGGGTGCCGTTACTGCCACGATCCAACCTCAGATAAGCGGAAGACAATGGGTGGATAGATGGATTGATGCACATTGTGTTTGCATCATTGCCCCCTTTAAAAACAAACAGGATGAACTCTGTTGACTTCATTTCCAACTCCTAAGCTCACATGAATAGACAATAGACTTTAGTAAGTAATCCAACACGTGTTTTTCAGGCACTTGTGACCCTGCAGTGCCTCCACTTTCCAACGTGTGGGACTCATTGAAAAGATGCGCGCCCCCCAACCCCCCTCCCCAACAAAATTACAGTTCACTGGACGTGAGTGGGCTATTGCAACTTCCTAATTCCCCACTCCACTTTTGAAAGAAAAATTAGTCACATTTTACTCCCACGAGCTAATCACGTTTCTATGGTTACTCCAAGCAGCCTGGGGGATGAAGGGCAGAGTGTGTCGCTGACACAAAGGCAGTGTCTTGTGTGTGCAAGGCTAAATGGACCTGCTGCCACAATTACAGGAGGATTCCTGCGCAATCACAGTCATTACTACACAAACACTCACCTGGGCAGCAGCTGCAAAACAGCGATGGGTGTCCATAAAACCACTTCCTCCTGACGCTACACCCCCCGGCCCCCCCAGGGTCGCATTCCAGCAAACAGCTGTTCGCCCTGCGTCTGCAGCAGCCCACCTGCCTTTAGTGTGCCACCTTAATCTCAGTGGCCCTCTGAGTCATTTTATTCTTTACCTCTTTATGTCATCAGAGTAAGTAAATCAGCCATCCCTAGGGTTGGACCATGGCAAGGAAACAAAGTGATAAATGGACTCACCACGTCCTCCAAAAACCCATAAACAAGGGAGTATCAATAAACCACGAAAACGGTCTAATCCTGCTGTGTAGATGTGAGCCTGCTGATCTAACAGGGCTGCAAATTGAGCAGAGGAACCCCCAGAGGCGCCGTGCACCCAAAAATCCCACGAGCCCAGCTTTTGTAGCAAACACAGCATCACAATCAGCAGGTGTTGATGGGACAGCGATGTGGGTGGAGGAACCTGCGAAGCAGCAGTTAGCTCCACCATCTCGCCCCTGCTGAGAGCCCCCCCTGTTTTCATTACACAACACTGTGTCAATACACTAATCATATGCTCCGTCACAAGGCAATCAGAGGCTAACGTGCAACTCAGCCGAACGCCGGCTCTAAATTCATTACCCCCTCCCCACCTCTGTAACACACACAATGAGATGCGGACACACGCTCCACCCAGTCAGAGCTCGACCCCGGACTCATCCCATCTCCCTGCGACTTTATAGTTAGAATAATTGCCAACTGGCCATTATTGACCCAGAGGTAATCCTCGCTTCTGAGTATATTTTCTGCATTTATGAATAAAAGGAAGACAAAGGAGAGGAGTGGCAATTATTACAAAAAAAAAGTAAAATATGCACTTAATGCATGAAGCATGAAGACAGAGGAGCACAGCAGACAGGTCAGGGTTTGCTTGTTAGCTTATACCTTTTGCTATGATCAGCACTTTACTGGAGAATTGCAAGAAAATCAGAGCTACATATTTCAATAACAGATATTAGGACTTTGAATGTCTGCTGTCTTGCTAAACCGAAGCACAGAACTTCGATTTTAAAAATAGATAAACATCAGAAAAGCCGACTAATTTGGCCTAATTAATGAAATAAAAAAAATTGTCATGCTGCAATTGTTTATATTTTTCTGATCTTTATCAGAAAGACTCCTGTTGAAACACGAGTCGGATATTCTTTTCGAATCAGAATTGAGTTTAACATTTTAGTATTGTGACATTTCTACTAAGTGGTGGCAACATCATGCTGTGGAGTTGCCTTTACTCCAAAAGAGCTGTGATTGCAGAAATATATTTCCTCACAGGGACTGAATGCAAATTCATGCCACACTTTCAAATTGTTTTTTTTTTTTTTTTGTAAAATACTTTGTAAACCATCAATTTCCCTCTACTTCACATTTTTTCTCTTAGTATTTATCTGTCACATAAAATATCAATAAAATACACTGAAGGTTGTGGTTGCAATGGAACAAAATGTGGAAAATGTGGAAAGGCACCATATTTACAACTTTACCCAAACATTAAATTAATAAGTCCGGAAAACATCACCATTGATTAAAGAATCAATTTTAAAATAATTAAGTAATTTGTCTAATCAAGTCACCCAGAAGCAGAAATGATCAACTGGAGGTAAACAATCACGCTTCCCAACATGAATCTGATCTCTTGCTGTTTTTGCACATTTTGTTTCTCAAAATGTTTTTCTACTCAGAGGAAATCTTAAATGAAACAAATTAGGTGCAATTAAAATGAGGTCATTTTGAAAGAAAACTCATTGAAATGTTGAACCTTACGTTGACAAGGCTCATATTTCTGTCTCTCAGCAGAGGTTAAGCCGGAGCAGGTAGGCTCAGACTAATTGAGATCTAATTGAAATTACATTTCTGAGAAGAGACGTTGTTGCTAAATGTCAGACAAGAGTCTAAAGAGGCGTCTGTACTCCGCTGGGGTACAAACTGCTCTTTGCTTATTCTCCTCCTATATGCTGGGCTTTCAGCATTTGCACACGCATGCCACTAATTGAATCTTCGGAGAGCAAAAGACGAATACTAATCGCATATAAATTTTCAATCAGCCCGAAAATATGATGGACAATTATTTTATTCAATTTTGCTCCTTCAAAATGGGGTACAGACGAAGAAAAACACTGTTGATTGATGCGTTTGTTTTTCGCTTTTTGGGCCTTAAGTTTCAATCAGCAATTACAGAGAGAGAACAGCTGCAGAGGGTCAGGAAGCGAGAGTGCTTCAAATCAAGCGAAAAACATCTCTTCTACCTTTTTCTTTATCTGCAGACTGTGATGTTGTTTAAGTCTGACCCCGATGATTGTATTTTTGCGGGCCAAGTCAAACACGGAGCTGCTGGCAGCAGATTTTCTTTGGGACGAGATGAAAGGTGGACGCCTCCGTCCGATCAGCACCAGTTACGAGGGAAAAAAAACACGCTTTCGGACTAGGCGGCGAGCTGTGAGCTCACGTCCAAAGAAAACAAGAGATTTAATAAATCAAGATCAGAAATTAACCCTGCAGCTCCTGATTACATCCACTGCAAGTAGGAGGATGCATGTTGAGTTATGGATCTGGGTTGTCCCCCTCAGTGAAAGAAAAGCGCTTACTGATATACTCTGGCGCTGTGAAACCTGGGAAGATAAAGCCCATTTGGACACCTCAGAGAAACGCTTTGCTCCAAACTGATCCCCTGTGGGCTTCCTGTCACACACCACAGGTCCCCTCGCTGCTTCCTGACGCCCCCTGTGGAGCAGGGTTTCAATACACAATGCTCTCAAGCCAGCTTCATCAATATTCATCACACTATAGCTCTCTTTAGAGAGAAGAGGCAGGCGATGTATACACTGAGTGGACTGCCAAAACTAGGGGAGGGCAATATGGACTTAAAGTTTTATCATACTTTGTGGTATTGTGAAACTATTTATAACTTCTATTTTAGGTACCTGTGACTGAACGGCTCAGCAGTCATAGCCACACAAATGCTGCCCATTTGTGATATGCTTCTTCAGCGTGATTTGTATCGCTACCTGCACAAAATGACAGCATTTAATATGTCTTTATGTGGTTGAACAAACAAAGAAAATAATAAAATGAACAATCCAGATAGACAAAAAAAAAGACAGTTTCATTCACTGATAGGAATTTATAATGAAATTGATGGATCAAAATTCTTATCATGACCAGAAATGTAACACAATAAACGATAAGATAAATGCCCACCACATGAAAACTATTAACGATAGTCCACCACAAAGAGGACGGATGGATGGAAGGAAAGTGCTCCGTATTCTTTTTCCATTTTCCAGAGAAAAACAGGACAGAAACTATTTCCGAGCTCCAAAACACAAATGGTTAAGCTGAACTAAGTGCCTGAACTGGTGGTTCTGATCCTTAGCTGTCTGCGTAAACAACAAAAAAAAAAAGACTAAACGTAATAAAATACCTCAGAACAATATTAAGCTTTACTCTAAGCTCCCTTCGTGACACACTCGCTCTTTCTATAAACTTATGTAACTCTGTTATCTATTCGAATTCACTGGTGCCTGTCACTAAAGGTTCATTTAGCTGCATGATGCGCATCCCACAGAATAATACAAGTGAAGCATGGTAGGAACAACATTTCTACTGAATAGGTGCCCTACACTAAGGCTAGCAACCTGAACCGTCATCTTCAGTAGGCAGAAAAAGGCAAGTCTGTGCAAACCTTCTCGGTTTTCCGTTTGGAGCACAAACTGAAGCCTGAACGCGTCTGCAAACACATTTTGTGCCAACAAAACTGTTGTATGGCGAAACAACACAATCACATCGGTCCAAAGTTTCACAGCGGTTTTGCCGAGGCGCTCACCTGATGAAGAAGGAGGTTGCTGCCGATGAGGAAGAAGAGGCGGATGCACTGGTTATGGGAACTGGGATTCCTGGGTGGTTGGGGCCTTTCAGTCTGCAGGTCGTCAGCGAGGTGGTGGTGCTGCTGCAGCTGCTGGTGGTGTTTGTCATGGTGGTGACGGGCGCCTCGGAGGCTGGGACACCACTTTCTGCATCCCCCATCAAACTATGGGCCTGTTAACACACGGATACAGAGATAAGACCACAACCCAAGCTCATGCCGGTCCTGTTCACCTCCATTCCACTCCATTTGCTGCCCCCTCTGCCCTCCTTTGCCACAGATGGATGGGCAGCTGCTGCAAACTGTACGGGTTAGTGGCAGTCAGCAGTATCCGCAGCAGAGAGCTCCCTACAGAACAACAGGGATGCTGCACCATTCATTGATTCTGGCACCGCTCACAAGGTTGCTCTGGATGTAACATACTGTAATTAAGCAATAACCCGCATTTAATTAGCAATTAAATCACTAGTGATTTAGCTCACTCTGCACCCCCGATTATATCTATACGTCCATGGCTAATTTGGCACTCAAGCAGGTTGAGTCAAAATGTCTGAGAGCGAGTTTTAAAGAGGGTAAAGAAATTGCCTGTGGTTTGTGGATAGCTTAAACAACTAGGAGGTGTGTCAGCTGTGCATACTGTACAAGTCGCGCCCTGTTGAGGAAGCAGGCCACAGAACAGGAATAAACCGAGGTGTGCCGCACCTGATTCAGCCCTTGAGCAGTGTCAGTTCTTGCTGAAACTATATTTCACTCGCTGTTATGAAACACAGCCGTGTATGCAGCAGCTACGCATCTGACTCAAAAATCCTGAAGCAAGAAACATTTACAGCACGCGATGTAGGTTCAGGGCGATCAAACAAGCTTAACAAATATTTTTTTTTAAAGTTGAAATTTAATATTTAGTCAATTTTGGGCTGGCAAGAATATGACCTGATGTTGACTGCAGCAGAAAAAAAGATGCAAACTTGTTTTGCTGTATTTCATCGGGTCAATTCCACCTTTCATTGATTCATACTCCATTTTAATATCAACCTTCTTCCATACTTTTGTAGCTGTAAACAAACTATGTCACACCCATGTACTTAGTGTCAGTATTTTGGTGAGTTACTGAGATAAATAGCCCGGACCCCTGATTAAAGCAAGATTAGGTCAGAGTTTTAAAAAGATCAGTTGCAGCATATTCATAGATTGAAAAGAAAGACATGGCTTTTCAACGGTCAATTGACTACTTAGTAGTAAACAGACCTATTTTATGTCTAGCAGTCAGTTTTTTGGTCCATCTCATGAACCATGAACCAGTTGTACTCCTCAGCTGGAGCCAACATAACTACAAGTTAATTCCCACCAGAGATCATATTTTATTCAGCAATGCTACTAACAAAACACTACAATTATTGATATTTTTGTTGCTCCTTTAATTATTTGTAACACTTGAACACCAGGTGCTCAGCAACAAGCTTCGAATTAACCAATGATGTACTCAGATTGACCACGTCGCAGTTTGGACCGGATTCCTCCTTGGCACCAAAAATAACTTCCTCCAAAACACTTATTATAAAGTTATTTATCATTACTGACTGACAGCTGCACCAGTTGAATGCCAAAACTGCTTATGTCAGACTTACGTTCTAATGTCTAAATGAGAAACTTGACTCTTGCTGCTTGCAGTGTTGTGTTATCCTGGAGCAGTTGTCAAATGGTGATCTTTTGAGCTTGGTAAAGTTCTGAATAGCACCCTTATTTAATAAAAATAATCAAGTTTTGCTGCCTTGAGACATAATGATGGAGGATAAGTTGGATAAAGGCTCAATGTGTGACATTATAACTTCAGGCATTATGCAGAAACACTAAATATCTTGCAGATCCCTGAACTGCTGCTGAAGCAGAAAGTCCTCACACCAAAGCTGGAGTTGGTGACAAGTTAGGAATTCAGCGCATACCAGCGAAGTGGACCCATTACACTCTGGAATGAAAGACTAGAGCACTTCACACGCAGCCGTACAGGAAGCTGGTGTGCAGCTCATCACATCTGCTGCTGATTGAGTCGTTGGAGGGTCTGTTTTTAAATCAAGTGGCAGCAAATTTGAGGAGGACACACAGACAGCCGGGCACAGGTGGAGCTGTGGTGCAGGCTCAAAATGGACAAAATGCAGACTCAACACACACACACACACACACACACACACGCACACACACACCCCCACACACACACACACAGAGACACATTTGAGCTTGGGCCCAGCGCCTATAGCAGAAATGTCCCTTTGGTATAAATGCAGGAGACTTAAGCTGCACACCCAAGCCGCTCCCTGCAGCCTTGGACCGGGCATGGCCCTGATTATGGCTGAGGAGAAGAATCTATCCCCCGGTCAGGTAATTAGGCTGTGTCAGTGGAGCCATGTGCGCTCGGCTGTCTGCACCAAAAGTCACTAATGAGCTGGCCTCCCACCCTCTCACCCCCAGTCCTTTATCCTCGGTTCTTTCAACGGGATAAAACAGACAAAAAAGAGAAAGGAGAAAAGAGAAAGCAATGAAATTTTAAACATAATAGGAAAAGTGAAGAAATGACAAAAATTTATAAGGGTTGGTTGAGCGGGTGCTCTGGAGTCCAGAAGTGAGCATTGCAGGTCAGCATTCAATCAACGGACCATCTTCCCTTCCGTCCACCAGGAGTCCACTGCGACCTTTGACCCCCTGCAGTCAACAGACGATTACAGCTGGGGTGAAATAGGCTTTGTGTTGATCTTGCTGTTGTTCCCTGTTGGCCTCCATAACCAACAAAGTCCAGCTGAGTTGAGAATTGACTGCTAAATGATACGGGTTTCCTTCTGGGTGAGGAAATAACACTGTTCAGGCCATCTTGACAGAAAATACCAAATACAAATATTAAACCACATCCCAAGCAGCAAAGAAAGAAAAGTGGAATTTTCAACCTTCTTCCTTCCTTCTCTTGTCACCACTGCCGTCTGTGGCTCTTTGCCATTCGAGCACAGCTGCAGCAAGGCAGCAGCAGCCAAGATCGTCTGCTGGCTAGAAAATTGGTGGCAGTGGAGCTGGCTGCGGAGGCAGCCAGCCACTGTGGTGAAGAGCGGAAATCCTCAAAAAGTTGAGTGCAAGTAGATTAGTCTGCATGCGGTTTTGGAAATTATAAAGCAAAGGATGAAAAATGTTGATTTGATTCAGTCTGAACAGCGCTGCTCATATTGTGATCCACTCAAAGCTCTTGTCATACCGAAGCTAGAGCAAGATAACTTTTTGAAATGTCAAATTGTTCTGGCTTGGCAAAGAGAGCCCCGAGAATAAAAATCACACCTAGTTCTACATGCACAGCTCAGGAAATTGAAACAGCATGGAGGATGTATTTATTTCACTGTTTCCAACAGTGATAGAAGTGATTTAGATCCCTTACAAACACAATCATACATTTCAAACATGTATGTCTGTTAGCTTTGATGGTCATAGCTTACATTCAGTGTAACATAACAGGTGAATTTTAAATGAGATCAGTAAAAAAGAATAACAATGAAATGCCAGCCTGCTGTAAAGTATGTTCACGTACGGTACAGTATATTCGCTCAACACCAAGCCCAGGCTTCGTCCTGCACCAATTATTGCACTAATCTGTGCGAGTAAAGAGGTTTCAGGAAAACACGAGTTGATTAAATGTCTCCTTTCAACTTGTCAGTACTATTGGGTTCAGCATTTCATCTCCCTTTTGACAATGTCCTTTTTTCTCTAAACTCAGCTTTTCATTGCTGTTTGGTTATGGCATTTTCACAACAGCCAGCTTTATTGAAAGGACATTTTCTGACTTACCCTCCTTGGTAAGAGAGTCTGTCACAAGTCCCATAACATGGCTATAACATAATTAATAAATAATGTATATATTCTTTTATAATGTGTCTATGAGGTATGTGAAACAAATATATTTTATTACTGTTTGTAGTTAATTTAATTACAGTGGACCCCACCTATCTGCTGACTCGTCTGTGGAGCGCAACTCCAAATCATTTGGGGAAAATGCTTTTATCTGTGGATTTTTTTCACAGAGCATATCTAAAAAATGCTTAGGAAACTGGACGAAATGTTACTTCTGCTATTGGCTGTCATTTGAAAAAGCAGCCAATCAAGGAGTGCCCTTCTTTTTTCTTGGTTCTGATTGACTGAACTCCAAATTGTTGAGATAAAGAAGAATGTGGATGTTAATGCTAGGATGGTTTCCGTTGTGCGTATCAATGCATCCTAAGGCATATTTGCTGTTTGAAACTATTAAAATAAGCTGTTACAATATTTTTTAGAGAGTTTCTTAAGTATTCGCAGATGTTAGCTTTTCCAGGCAGTTGTGATCCCTAAACTCTGTGAATACAAGGGATCCACTGTAATGACTTAACCTTTTAAACTGAATTACTAAAATAACTTAATTTTTCCATTCATTGACATGGACAGGTAAAAAACTGAACAAACTTTAACCAAAACCAGTAGTTAGGGGAGTAAACTTCGTGTCCTTCCATGGAGGCTGCATACATCCTCTGTCCTTCTCAGGGTTGTGAGGGCTGAAGCTCATCTTAGACAATGAAAGGTGAGATGTGTGGTTCACTCAGGACAGGCAGTCACTCAACACAAAGGGTCAACACAAAAAGACAGACAACTAAGAACATGAAAAGTTGGGCAAATCAACTTTAGACAACCAAGGGAAAGTTTATGCAGCCTGGAAGAGAAGATCCAAACTCCAGCTGAGATTTAAGACAGGAAATTCTTTAAGTCTGATGACTAAACCACCCATTATTAAAGATCCCCTTCTGTTTTATTCCAATAGACGCAGCAAACATGCTAAACAAAACCCACATGAGAGATTCTGGGTGCTGTGTAGTGAACTCCAGAAACCGCGTTTGACATTCCCTGAAGAATATCTGCATAAAACACACACAGTATATGTTTGCTCCTCCTGCCAGAACGGCGCAGCAAACTCTCTGTACTGGGAACACGAGTGGGAATCTTGTGCCTTTCAGCACTGTGTAACTTCCAGTTCTCAAGAGAGTGTGTGGGCTTTTGTCATCCTGAAGGATCTGGTTTTAATGAAAGAAACCGCTGCGTTTGTAGCTTGATGTCCTGAGGGGACATTTCTCCCAGAGCGAGGACGGCCTCAGCCTCGGCTGCGGGCTTTGAACAACTCACCCAGGCTTCGAGAGCCGCTAATTGCTTTTAGACACAAAGATGGAGAACACGAGTCAGTCTCTCCTGTCTTTGCCAGGGCATTTGGTTTAAGCCAGGCTGCATACGAGCAGCTAAAAGCTTTTGATGGTCCCCCATAAACCATCTCTACAGGCACTTGTTGACATTACTGGTGGGAAAAGAAAATCTGTCTTTGGCTTTTCAAGCATGAGGAAGAAACGAATACCCAGAGACTTCATTTATTTATACTAAAAAAATTTAAAAAAACAAAGCCGGGGAGATTTACAAGTTACAGTGTCTCACAAAAGTATTCACACCCACTGAAATTCTTTGTGCTTTTTGTCACTGTACAATCACAAACTTCATTTTATTTATTTAGTATCTTATGTAACAGGATGGAGGTGGAAGGAACATTAAACATGGCTTTCTGATTCCTTTTTATATATATACAAACAAATACCTGGACGTTGAGTCAACACGTTTTTGAACCCTCTTCACGCTTTACCTGCAATTAGAGCTGCAAGGTGTTTGAGGTGTGTAAATACGTCCAGCTCACTCAGATTGAATAGAAGACATATCCGAACATCTTTTTTTTTTCCAAGTCATGAATTAATGAATAATGTCTTTTTCTTGTCACTTTCCAACAAAGGTCAGAGTTCTTGGGTGCACAACTAACGTTTGCTCTGCTAACAAATTCTCCTGCCTGAGTTGTTGATCTCTCTCATGGGCCTCTGAGCTGTTTCTCTGATCAATGCTCCCCTTGCCCCGCATGTTGCCATTCTTCTTCTTTTTTCGTATAAAGGACTAAACAGTACCGGGTGAAATGTTCCAACCTTCCTTGGACTTTATTTTGCAGCTCAACTCTGCTAGTAAATTCACTCTACGGCTGTATCCCTGACCTGTCTGCGCTTTCTTGGTCTTTATGACGCCTGTTTGTCGAATAATGTTCTCCAAGAAACCTCTGAGGCCTTCGCAGAACAGCTATATTTATACTGAGATTAAATTAAACACAGCCAGGGTGTAATAGCTATCTGACCTCCAAAGGCAACTGCTTTTATAGTGATTTTTTAAGGGTGTGAGAGTAAAAAGGTTCGAAAATGAAAGCATGCAATAGTTCAGGTTTATATTTGTAAAAAGAAAAAAAAAAGGAAAAAAGAAGCTCTTTTTCTTCAATATGCTCTACTTTGTGTTGGTCTATTAGCACAGAAATTCAGATAAAATTCACTGTTTGTGCTTGTATTGTGACAAACGCTCAAATTTGCAAGTCACTGTTTGCTAATTTCTTAGGTGCTACAGCATGAGACATCATTAACATATGTTGTTTAATCTGAGTAGAGCCTGGCAGCTGTAGAATGTCACATTTGTCTCTCAGTTAGGTCTGACAACAGATGTCACCGTCTTTGCAGGAAGTAACTCTGCAGTAAAGCAAAGCGCCTTCCCATCAGTAGGCAGAGATAAGCTCTGAGATGCTGGAGATCACATCCTCTAATGAAACACTTTAAATCATTGAAAAGCGTCAGCCTTTAATCACGACAGCAAGTCAAAAAAAGAAAAGAATCCACGCCAGTCACACATCTAATAAACCAAAGGACACATAAAGAGTTATGGCCTGGGTTATTTAAATATACCCTTGAGGATGAGGTCAGCAGAATACTGCTGGGATGACCTCTGACCTTAGATCAGTCAGAACACCAGGCAATAAGAGGTCAGCACTCCTGTAGAGCTTTGAGTCAACAGCTCTCTTCAAGGCTTCATCTCCTCACATTTGTGACGGTTGATGTGATGAGAGCTGCAGGGTGATGTTTATAATCTGTAAGCGGACACGGTAATGGTGGCGTTTTTGTGGTTCACATTACAGAATATGTACATCACTTAGTTTTTCTTGCAGGTGATATTGTTCAAATATTAGATGTTTAAGCTAAACTACCTTAGAAAAGCAGTTTAACGTTCAAAAGTACACTTCTTAAACGTGTATAAATATGTTTGTTTTTTTTATTTTGTTAGGTGACAAACACAAAATTCAGTGTACTTTATTGGAATTTGCTGTAATGCAAAGTAATGAATACTGAAGTGGAAGCATAATGATACATGGTTTTGACTTTTTACCACAAATGAAAATTTGAAAGTGTGGTGAAATTGCGTTCAGCACCCTTTACTCTAATGCCAGTAAATACATTTAGTGCATCAAACTACAAAACACTACTGGCACATCCACACAAGGAATCACGGTGTTGGCTGCATCATGCTGAGGATGTCGTTCATTTATAGGGAAAAGGAATCAATTACAGAAAACGGTTGAAACCACTTATCATTTGCCTTCCACTTCACAATATTATTACATAATTGATACATTTTGTTTGGGTCCAAATGTTCAAAACAACAAAGTACATAAACACTATTTCAAGGTATTAAATCAGCTTTTCCCACTTCAAATTCATTATGCTTTTGCCATAAGTAACGTAACACTGATTTACAGTTGGCTTGAAAACTAGAATGTTAAGAAGTGTAAAAATGTGTGCAAATGTATGCAAATAATTAAAAGGGGGGAACATTACAGAGATGTTTCTTTTATCAGACATCAGCATCTGTAGATGAATTGTGCAAGTAGATTATGCAATTTCCATATTGTACAGACATACCTGCTTAGGCTGAGGCAGAAAGTTATTGACTCTAGAGATGCTCCACATCCCATCGAGGTACTGCTGTGCCTGGATGGTGACGGTGCTCAGAGATCCAGTAAGCTGCCCTCCTGCCACCGTCACCTGCACACTGGTCTTAGACCCCGAAGAGGCAGAAGGGCTCTGGGCCCAGCCTGGAACTTTGTGCCGCTCCCCCAAAGGCAGGATAGAGCGGTTCGTAGACTGGCCTTTCACTAACTGCTTGGCATGGACACTTGCGGACGAACCAGCGATTCTGGAAGGCTGTTGCTGAGCGGACGTGGTGGGCAACGCTGCCATGTCTGAGCCGAAGGCAAGAACAGGAGAGTGGAGTGCCTGCAAGGCCTCCTTCCTCAGCTGGTGAAGAGGCGTGGAGCACACCTGGCAGCAGTCAGGTTCATGGCTCCCAGGTGTTTGGAGCTGATCGAACAGGAAGGTTGCATATCCAGGGTCCTGCAGGGAAAGAAATTACACAAGTTAAGTCAGGAGATGAAGGAGGTCTGCATCTGCTCATGCATTTCATTTAATAGTGTCTGTTGCATTTCAGAGATGCAGAATATCAGTAAGAGTAGAAAAAAAATTATTTTGCTGCTCCATCCTGTATCTTTTTATGTATTATAACTTTCAAAGAGAAATATAAATGAGCTAAAATTGGTGTTGGCAGGTTAATGGCCTGCCACAAACCTATGATTGGATCATGTAAGTTTAAGATTTAAAAGAAATTCTGAAGGAAAGTTTTGGGGAAGGCTAATTCATCATGACTACATTAAAATATTCCTTCAAATACTTTGTAGTGCTGAAAACTTTGAGTTTCAGAGACGGCCTTGTTGTCTTTCCACTTTGTTTCTAAGAAGGCTCCCCGAGCTTTCCATCTCTGCTTAGAGGGAGTGATAAAACAAAGTGGCAGCGCTCAAAGCAAAAATTATTTACATATGATAAGTCTCCCAGCGTGAAAACATATGATAAACCACAAAAAAAAAAAAAAAACTCAAAATAACTAACTCCACAAGTAAGCAGGAGTCGTGCAGAGCGGTGATTGAATTATTCAAAACATAAGTAAGGATGAAATATAACTTTATGTCTACATACACACCATCAGACACGTTTGGTCTCTTAAGAGGCATAAAGTGGCACTACAGGCTGCTGCCCTGTGGACTCATGGCCTAAGACAGGAGCTCACAGCCTGCACATAAATGTTTATGAGACCTTTGCACCGCAGAAGCTCTGTGGTGATCAGGAGGAGAGAAACAGTGGGGGAAAACAACAATCTACTGCTCTAATGCAGTGCCACTTAATACAGCTAACCCGACAGGCGCAGAGAGCAAAGAGGCCGGCCGAGGGACTCTAAATCAGCTCCTGGTTGAAGGCAGCTCAATACGCAGACAACCCCGCAAACACCAGCCTTATGAGGCATAATGGACACATATCAGCAATGCTTTTCACTGACTGTCAAACTGCTGCCTAATTGAGCTTTACAGGATAGCCGCAATAAGGTTTACATAAAGGATAGTAGTGCGTGAAGTCATAGGAAGCCAGAGTCTAATGTTAACTAAGTGGCTCAAGTTAATTATTTGCAAGCTGCCTATTTTACATGTAAACACGGACGGGGTGGAAAAGAAATGTCTCATTTAGTCTCACTGTAAACGGCTCAGCAACTGTCTTATGGATTAGCAAGTGCAGCACAGTCGCAGGCGGACATTATTGCTTCAGCCTTGTAGTCTTGTTGAGGGATTTAAATGTAAGAAGCTTACAGTTAAATGTGAAACGGTTGTGGGAGCTAAATAAGTCGGCCCTGAATCCACAGCATTGTTCAGAAGTGTAAATGCATTATGTCTGTGAATATTAAATTAATACGTGGCTTTCTTAACCTTGTAATTCATTTGGGATTTTCTTTAGCCCACTCAATATGAAAATAAACCTACCGATGAATATGTACATAAAACCAAACCGATATTTTGGAGAAAATTACCCGTAATAAACGGCAAAGACGTAACACTTTTGGCAGCCATCAGAAAGCTTTTTCCAGCAATGCTGGCCAGATTTTTGACCATTTGAATTATTTAGTTTCCAGCCACTGGCCAAGCTTTTAAGAAAAGCCCATATTTTTTTAATAGGATAGCTGTGAAACCAGGCTGCTCGGCTCAGCTTGGTTGTATGTTTGGAATCACTATGCAGTCAGATCATCAAATCACATCTAAGTATCTCTCAATCCAGGAAGAACCAAGGTTCAAGTCCACCAATACAAACAGGACAAAATCACTCTGGGGAAGGATTTGCTGTTAGAGGAGACAAAGGGTTGAGATGTTTGGTCTTAATGATACATTTTTTAAAAAAAATTCTAAATAATGATTACTTTGTACCTAATCAAGACATTGTTTCGCAGAGATGTCTTTGAGGCCTTCTTAACCAGTCAATCCAGAACATTTTATCTATTTCTGTCGTTTCATTTTTGTTTGCTGTCATCCTTGTACCATTGCCTCACTGTTTTTAACTAATAGCAATTAAACTCCATTCCTCAACAGGTTCTCAGCGCCGAGTCATCTTTGTGTGTCATCCAAGGTGTGATAACAAACTTAGCTTCAGAGATTCAACTGTGCAGCCGCTGTATAACAATGTAGTAACTCTACTTGGAAATTACAAGACAGACAAGCTAACATTTAGACTACAGCTCAGGTGTTGAGGAGAAACTGCCTTGTTGCAGAGCTCACATCTTCAGTGCTTTAGATTTGTTGCTTTTTATGAGCACAATATGTAAATATGCTACCATTACCACTATTTTCTTGATTCTTAGCACTAAATGTTATATATAAAATCCTATATTTTCACACATTAATTTTATTACTGTGATATTATAACAACCAATCAGTTAGGTGTTGGTTTGTGCTGCATAACCTCTATGCATTATTTCGAGAATGTGTTTGTCTTCTTCATACATTTTTAAATGATTGCAGCAACTTAAGGATCGAATTGCTTGGTCTAATGTGTAAACACAGACAAAATATCTAGATGTAAATCTAGATTATATATAGATTTAACACTGACTCATGTCTTAAGCAAAGAGAGCAGTTAGAACTATCGAGCATGGTAGTGGCACCATCATGCTGAGGATGTGTTTTGTTGTACTCATTGCTTTTTAACCACATCTCAAATCAACAGCTGGATTCTTAAAAGTTGGTCAAATTTAATCCCAAACACACATCAGAATATCAGCTCAACATTAAGAAATCACCTAAATGAATTAACTATGCTTAAAGTCGTAGACAGTTTCAACAACTCTGATAAGAGGAGAAGTCAGATTTACAGCTCAATTTATGCCAGAAGCTTGTCGATGCTTGAATGGTCCAAATGCATCACTGGGAGCCCAAAATCACATGACCTATCCAGAGTGCACATAAACTGCTCACCAGAACTGTATTTTCACCCAGGCAGCGTATCTAAACACAAACAGGACAGATCCACTGACAGAAGATGAAACGGTTTATTACAAAGCAGAGTGCAATGTGATACCGAGCCATAGAAAACGCCGCTGGCAGCTATTTTTACAATTTGGCCTCGCTTCATGTCCACGTTTCCGTATGCAGGAAATTGAAGGAAAGTCGTAATAAATAAGCCCCTCCCCTTCACCCTTTACCCTCCGACCACTCCTTTACCCACTCGGGGGGACTGGTAGATGAAATCAATGCCCGTCTTCCTCTTCATGCTTTGTTAGGCATTGATTTAGGGGCGCAGTAAAAGCGAAACACAAAGCTGAGCCCATCTGTTATTCAGTTTGGCTTCTGGAGGTTAGAGAGTGGGCCTTCTCCTGTAAAGCTGTCCATAAGCTTTATGCCCAGCGGTGTGAAGAAAGGGTCACGGCCGCAAGGCAGGATAGGTGGCACAGATTATGAGGATGATGATGATGATGTTGAGGCGAATGATGTGATTAAACTGAAGGCCACAGAGGAGAAGAGGTGAAGAGAAGCGATATAGGACATCAAGAGTGGCACATATTTCACGGAGGTCTGGTTATAGAAAAATTTCAAGAGCTATAGTGGAATAAAAAAAAAAGATTTTCTCCCTTCTGAAAACACCTTTTTGTTCGTCACACTCAAATGTTTCAGATTGAACCAATTTTAATATCAGACAAAGATAACCTGATTTTATTTATTAAGGGAAAAAAAGGTATAAAACAAACTTGAAGTCATTTCGAAAAATATTCACTCCCTAAACCTAATACCCAGTCGTGCACAGAGTGCACTTTACCTCACGATCCCAAACTAATGTTCCTGCAGGAATTTCTGAGAGCCGAGTTTATGACTCCAGCACTTCTAACAAGCCAGGAAGCAACAAAACGTCACCAGACCATCTCTTTTCTACCACCATGCCTAACCACAGATATGATGTCTGGGTTGCTGAGCTTCCAAATTGTCCCAGTTTTATCTTGTCAATCCACTGAACATTGTCTTGTTGATCATCAAGAATTTGGCAAAAGTGAAAAGGGTCTTTTGGTCAACATTACGTTGTGCTCTGCAGTGCTGTAGATGTTGGTTTGGGTTCTTTTGTGACTTCCTGAACGAATAATCATCAATGTGCTTTTGAAATAACGTTGTTCCCTATTTTCCCCAATTGTCGATAATGATTCTTAGTGTGGTTCACCAAAGCCTGAGAAATGACTTTGTGAACTATTTCCGCTTGTTTCTCAGCTGTTCTTGACTTTCTTTAGCTCTGCACATGATATGCTGCCTATTCCAGGTTGTCAGACAGGCTCTACTTAAATGCTTTCTTGATTTTAAAGGCCTGCTAGAAGAAAGCAGGCCAGGGTGTGGCGTCTGAAACTTAACTATCCAAAATACGTGGTCAGTCACAGTGTTTATGATTTGAACCCGCAAATTAGTTTGGGTATCCTTTTAACTTCAATGAAATCACCATTTGAAAACAGAAATGTTGGGTTTACTCAAGTTATTTTTGCCCGATAATAAAATACTTCAACTAGAGGCAGCAGCTCAAACACTTACGCTGTTTTTATCCTGCTCCAGCTAAACGCTTGAGGGCTTATCCATAGGCGTAAAGTAGAAGCATGGAGCATACGATGCATGAGTGCGCAAGCCCCAAAGCCATACTGTTTCTTTTATTATCCGTTTGATATATTACTGACAGGTGCAAGTGGGTGTGAAGGGTAGCATCGCTTCAGAGAAGTATGTAATGCAAGGCTGCGGCGCAGTCCGAATGCTCAAAGCATTCCCCGCACGAGGCGTGGAACCTCTCCAGGTCTTTGCGGCCATTGTTAATACGAGAGCTGGTTTTGGTTTCCAACTTGCGGCTTCTCACCGTGAAGAGTGCTAAAATGCTGCATAAGAGGTTCAGGGAGAGGCGGGAGGAGGCAGGCAGGGGTTGTGGACCTTGCCTGGAGGCGTGTGGATGGTTGTGTTGGTTTACTGCCTGTCAGTGGTGATCTTTATTAAACTCTGGGGACAAATCTAGTCAGATACTGTGGCCTTATTATGGAAACGAGCTGCACTGAGCGCCGTGGAGAGAGAAAGCCCAGCCGGTGGAGTGAACCCTTCACGGTCCTTGGAGACTGGAGTTTGTCTTCGTCCCTCACACTAACTGTGATGAAAACCAGGGCGGCGGCAGCAGCAAGAGAAACGAGCCAGCGAGCCAACTGTCTCTGTGGGTTGATGGAGAGTGTCATCACAGACAGGCCATGCCCGGAGGCTGATGGAAACAAGTTCAGCCGCAACCACTTATGGTAGAAAGCACCGGCGAGAAAGATGGACGGGATTTCTCTCCCGTGTGTCCTTAGTGTGCAAACAGAACTGAAATCACACCTCATTTACCTCGTCTTACCGCTGCACCCTTTCTCTGACCAGGCAAAGCAGAGAACTGCCGTCTAACTGTTTCTACATTCAGTGTTTGATGTAGCACTGATGTGGAGCACCGGGCCAGATCCAACCAGTTGACCTAAATCAAGGGAAGGTCACAGTGATTTGAAATGCATGAGGCCCCTCGCTTGCCGAGACACTTTTAGGCACGCTCGATTGAAAGTAAAATACTCCGGGACACCATATTTTCTATTCCAGTTGAGCCCGACAGATATTTTCCAAGCATGAAAGCTCACTATGACCCTCTGCAGGAATGGAAGAAAGAGAGTGAAGTGAAATTGTTTCAATCTGCAGACAGGATAGGAAGGAGTTTTAGGAAAAAGATTGAGATGTTCGTAAAAACGTCACCTAAAAGAGTCCGAGTTTATTTAGGCGACAGGTTTCTGTGATTCATAGTGTCCTGCGAAAGTATTCAACTTTGTCACATTTCGTCTCATTGTAGCCACAGACCTCAACGTATTTATTGTAATTTTGTGTGTTAGAGCCACATAAAATGATTAATTATGCCTGAAAAGTGTTTCGCGTATTTATATTCAATCTCCCTGAGTCAGTAATTTGTGGAACCACATTTTTCAGGCAGTTTTAGGTCCAAGTCTTTTGAGGTATTTCTAAACGAGCTTTACACATCTAGAGGTGGAAATTTCTGCTCATTCTGGAGAAAAGCCTCTGAAGCTCAGTGGGTGCGGATGGAGAGCATCTGTGAACATTATATATTCTCAAGTCTAGACTTTTACTTGGCCGTTCCAGTAGTCACTGGGTGAGAGGTAAATCCCAATAAAATTACAAAATGTAAAACAGTTTAAAGGGACAGAATACATTATCTATTATATGAGTTGACATAAAGGAATTCACAGCTGTTTGGTCCATTCTCTGTCTCTCTCATTAAACTGAAAAATAAGCCTTTTTAGCTCCTGATTAAGATCTAATTGCTCAATCACTCCTCACCCCCTTCCTTAGCCTCCCATTTATTGTTCTACTGGTACGGAAACATTCCTGAAAAGTAGTAAGTACAACACCACACTGCTTTATGTCTTATTCTCACACCAGTGCCAGTCCTGTTTACACATCACAGCTCTTAAGTACTTCCTACCGACTGCATTTCTTGTAAAATCAAGACCACACAGAAACTGCCGAACCTTTTCCGCTTCTAACTTTCCCTGAATGGAAGAAAATCATCTGTTTACTCGACCTGAGACGCATTGACCTAAAACGCGCACAACCCCGATAGATTGGTCCCCCAATAAACCGCAGGAGCCCCCCGTCCGGGACCCAGGGTGATCGCAGGAGCATGAGGCTGACTCGTTTTCCCACAGGTTAGCTCGGCTCACTCTGACAGCCAAGTTGGAGAAAAACGAGCACAGCTGCTGGCCTTGCCCCGGGTGAACACAGAGCATTAAGGCAGATTACGTTCCCAAGATAAAAGCAACACATCCAGAGGTGCAATCCCTCTCAGACCCCTGCTCCATCTCAGCTCCGGAAACCCACCAACTCTGCACGGATTCCCCGAGTTCGCCTGTGGCTCTGATTAGAAATCAGGTAAAGCTTTTAGAGCCACAGCAGACTGGGGATGCAGACCATTAAATTTAACCACTGCCTGCTCGGAGGCAGAGACAGACAATGACTCAGGATGTCACACTCGCATGCTACTTAACTGTGGGAACGCCTTTGGTGGAACACAAAAAGGGACGGTACAACAAATCACATCAAACAGATGTTTGCCCACGGTCTGCTGACTTGACAACATTAAGCAAACCTGTAATAAGACTTTCCCCAAACAAAGCGTCTCAGGAAACACAGGAAGACTGTCATTACCTACCTGACGACAGCCTCGGAGAAAACAAGCGGACAACCGCAGCTACAAATTCAATCATTTGCAGTGGATGTGAGCAGGAACGCCACCTGCGTGATTCATCCTGAGGATTTTACTGTAGAAGTCCTGAAGCTGTCACCACGAAAACACAAAATCTTATCAGGTAGTTTTGGACTGCTCTTTAAGAACGCTTGGAATAAGACAAAACTAACTTACAAGTAACTTTTCAGCAAGATGTAGGACCTAGTTTTAAGTCAGTAACCTCTTAATATTGATGAAAAAGTGTTAGATCCGTTGGCAAATTATTTCACTTATACCATGAGAAAAATATCTTAATATAAGTGAAATAATCTGCCAGTGGAACTAGCATATTTTCCATCAAAAATAAGTAATTATTTATTTAAAACAGGCTCCAGTTTCTTCCTGAAAAGTTACTCAAAAGTTAACGTGTCTTACTTAAAGTTTTCTAAGGTATTTGTACAAAAAACTAAAGAAAAATACTTAAGATTGTGTTTTTGTAGTGTAAGGGTGGAAGCTACAGCTACTTTAAAGTAAGGTTTTCAAATAAGCAATTTTCCTTTTAAAAATGACCATTTCAAACTATCTTCAGAACAAAGCAGCAGGTCATAATCCCCTCTCCAACCTATTTACCTTGTTGGGATTTGAGAATCAGTCTTCCTTTAAATGAGCATATAAATCATCGTGTCTGAAGAATCAAGAAGAGCTCAGTGACTGATGACAGCCCTCTGTCTTCTCGTCGTTTCTTCCTTTTTAAGCTGGCACTGAACTGCTGACAGAATGCAAATAGGCTTTCCCCTCTGTGACACTTTTAACACACGATCGCACCACCTGCCCGTAACATCACACTGTGACACAGGGGGGAGCAAACCAGCCACTCGATGAAGCACACAAAGATTTAACAGAAAAGAAAAGCTGTGACCTTCTTGTCCTTTTTGAGTTCGGTCCTGGCTGACATGCTCTATTTTTGGGAATTTCATGCACTGCGATACATCTCAGAGTAACCTACATTGCAGTCCGCAGCTCCCCACGACGCGCATTACCAGAGACGTCGCTGTCCGTCAAATCTGAAAAGGCTGCGAGTTTTGTTGACCTTCAGCTTCATATGTGATCACTCGTGTGTTTTTGCTAAACCGTACCGAAACCACCACAGACTCAAAGTGTAGATGTGTCATCTCTCCATAAGGTCGACCCATTTAACAGTTACTGCTCCTCCTTTCAGAGGCCACTGTAAGCCATTTGAACTCTTGCTGCCTTGGCTTCGTTTCCCTTGAACTTTTTCACATCTGTAATGTATTTTGTTTTGGTTTAAGTGAAAGAGAAACACAAAATAGTGTCAAATTGCGTTCAAAACCGATAAAAATAAAGTTTCTTTCTTATGAACTGCAACCAGCTTCCACATCTCTGCTGGAGAAAAGCAACCCCAACGTCATGATGCTGCCACTACCATAGGTTTTCCACCACACCTGTTGTTTTGCATGCACTATAGGTGACTTTGTAAGCAGTTAGCTGCTTTGTATTTGATTTAAGGGAATGGGAATAAAAAGGCACTAAATACAAATTATTGCTGCACTTTTAGATGCTTTCCACCAAATATGTTAACATTTTCTCCCGCATTGATTCTGCGTATCCAACTTTGCTTGTGGAAAAACTTGGTGATTTAAGTCTTTCAAAAAATGATTTCTTCTCGTCTTTCACAACAGGAAGGAAGTTGGATCCCCTGAATTTCACTTTGTATATAAGAGTCAATGGAGAAGAACAAAAATGCACATCAGATTATGAAAATATAGTAAATAAATATGAAAACCATGCATCATTTCCCTTCCATATTACAGTTGTGCACATAAAATCCAAATAAAATAGATTATGATTGCGCCACGATAATAAAGGGAGTGAATATTTCTGGAAGGCAAGGGAGAAAATGCAAAAAATATGTTCGTGTTTATACGTGTGTGTTTGTGAAGCCGTCTCTCACACCCATCCATCACTGTAGCCTCTCACCACTTGGCCATTTAATTACCTTTTCCTGTTCTCTTGTGCACTTAAAGAAAACAAGCCTTTTCAGACTGTTTGGACAGACTTCATTCTTCCTCTCCCCCACCTTTTCAATATCTTTCTCTGTTTCTCTCTCTCTTTCTTTCTCTCTGGAAAGGCGAGGAGGCCTCAGCTGGCTCAAGCTCTGGGTGTCTCAGCCCAAAATCCATCAAGCTTTCATCAGCTTTGACTGGGGTCAGAGTGTTGGAGGCCTAAGACAGATTCACCACTGGTAGGAAGGGAGACAGATGCAAGAAAGGATGTCTCAATTAGACATCTGGTGGTGACTGATCATTAGTTTGGTTCAATATGCGTCTGATTGGAGAGATTAAACAATGCTTGCACAGAGGAAACAGCCATCGTTGTGAGAATTGCTGGATTTCTAACTGAAATTGTCCAGAGATCTCTTTTGTTTCCCACTGAAAAAAACATGTTAATCTGTGAACTAATTTCATAGTAAGTCAATAACAGGCCAATATTCACGTCTCCGCTTTTTTTAAGTGTACATTTAAAAAGGCAATGTTTCAGTTAAATAAGCCGTTATCAACTCTGTTCCACACTTCATATTCAAATTAGTATTCCCATACCATCTGCTTGAGCTTGCTTGCTTGTTTTTTGTCTGAGTGCCCACTCTATTCCACATAATTCTCGTACAACAGTTCCACCAGCACACCCTGTTAGTCAAAATCATTTTCATACTGTAAGAAGCGCTGACAACTGCCTGCTTTTCTACGGCAGTTTGCTTAGCAGGAAAACATTTTGACTGGGAATTGCAGCGCTCCCAGTTCCCTGCAGTTTACTTAGAGGGGAAAACAAAAACAAACTGCTGCCAAGGGCTTATGGCGACTAATCTCCGTTCGTGGTTAAAGTGTGGCTGCAGTGAACACTAGGAACGTGTGTTTTCAGTGGTTAATTATCAAAGGGAAAAAAGGGAGTTACTCATGCTTAAACTGAATTAATTACGTACAGCACATGCATCCTCTGGACCAATAAATGTAAAAGAAATACATCACATCACATTTACATCAGCATTTAAATTGCGTTTTTAAATTACAAGCAACACACTGAGAAAACATGCGGAACGGGACGGTTCTTATGCACTTGGTGTGGGCCAGTTTACAGTGCCAATGTAAAAACAGCATTTTCAAAAGTAAAAACCACTAAGATTCAGAATGAAATCACAAATAATGCCACAAATTGTCATCAGACAACCATACTTCATCGATTAGGAACTCTGCAAATGTGGAAGTGGTTTCAAGTATCTGGCCAAAAAGACATGAAATGTTAAAATCAAAACATACAAGAACCTGTGGGAATATGTCAATAAATTCCTTTAAGAATTAAAGACAGTAAATTAATCCTTTTGTCCTTTTAAAGCCAAACCTTAAAGAGCATAAACCTGATAAATCTCAGTTTTTATCACAAAGACCCCCCTCTAAGTTGTATGTCCAGTTCAATATAACAAAATCACAATGAGGAAATATAAAGATGAGATTCAATAAAGTGAGCTGAAACAAGCTAACCTCAATCATTCTCCTATAATGTGCTTTTATGATCCGTGATCCTGTGTCTCCTTCCAGTTTTCCCAAGATATCCAATATACATAACATCTGAGAACATTTATTTTAGTGATATTTATTTTGCTTTTTGGTGACTGAAAAATAATCCAGTTTCCATTGTAATTGTTCCACTGCATGCAGCCATTTCTGTTTGAAATCTGAGTGTAAATAGCATGAAACTGCTCAAGCTCACACTGTGAATTTCACACTGGCTCAAGTCTAATATGAACCTGACTTTATGTTCCTGTTGTAATAAATAAATATAAAATCCTGGATCTGACCAGATTGCTGGGGAGGTGGGGACAAAATGATGTGCTGAGTATCCTTCATTATTAATTCTGTCCACTTCTCCCTCCAATAGACAGTATGGTGATTATCCTGGAACGCTGCCACTATAAAGGATAAATATTCATATTTTTCTGTTGCTGAGAGTGTCTGAGTTTCAGCCTCCCTCCCACCATCTCTCTCCACAGAGTCATGGTGGCTCAGTAGGTTCAGTGTGTGGGGAGAGAAGCACATAATGAGGCGCAGTAAGTGCTTATTGTTGAGCGTGGCACTTTTTTTATTTGCCTGATGTCTCAATTTTCACCTACGAGTTCCTGCACCAGTAAAGATATGTGAGCGACGGGCAAATTGGTTAACATCATAAATGTGTAGGGGTTATAGGAATACTCATTCTAGCTCCTTATATGCTAAAATCCTGAGCTGGGCTGAGCATTCCTGCCTCCTACATCCAGTCTGCAGAGCGTTGTCGCATGGAGTGACACACATTGTGTCTCAGAACAATGCAGCAGCAGAGTCAGTCTGGTAAAACATTATAGTGTAGGTACACCACAGAGCGGGGGTACTAATTTATCATAAAAGATGTCATTACCATGCCAATAACTTGTCAGAGAGCACAATTATCTCTAATAATAGAAACACAAAACATCAGGCCAGAGCTTTCAGTCAGGGATGATGTATTAATGGAAAACTGTTGTGTGTTTATAAAAAAAAATCCACACTGACGTCTGGCAAGAGTAAAAGGTAGAGATAAAACAAAACGACAGATAAGCTCCAACCAGTATCTAGTTTTTTTTTTTTTGTTTTTTTTTTCTGCTAATTGAGAAGTCTAGACACATTTTGTGAATCTCGGTGAGATAAGGAAGTCGGCTGAACTGTCTCTGTAGAGAATAGCACAGGCTAATCCACTTATTGACTCTGCAAGATTTTCATTCACCATCATTGAAAATGCTTAGCTTATCAAAATTTTTCCACATGCACATTTTTCCACTTTGTGTTTTAGGAACAATAGCATCCTGCAAAACAGAGTCGTGGACTACAACTCGAAGCTCCTTAAACATTTTCACCAAAAAATTTAAATATGCTAATTCAGACGTGGTTTTCCATGGATTTGGTGTCTCTCTCTGCAGTTATCTCCTCTATACCTCAAAGTATGTTCAAAGAATAAGATTAAAATTAATTTTATTTTGTATTTCATTTAATTTTAGTAAGGAAATCATTCGAAAGGGTTGCCTGGCGCAGCAGTTATCATCAATCCTGCCTGCCAGCAGAGGAATCCTGGGTTTAAACCTCAGTCAGAATCATTTTATGCAGAGCCGTGTGCATGTGTTGGTTTTCTCCAGTAACTTTGGCTTCTCTCCACAATCCAATAACATGCCTGTTAGTACATCACTCTGAATTGATCTTTGAAGGAGCTGCAAAGATCCACAGCTCCGATTTGAGAATCTGTTAATAAACATGTCCATTTAGGGAAGAGAGCGAAGAAGAAAGTCACAAGAAATGACTAGAGTTCATCACAATCAGTGCAGGGCAGTAAACGTGCAAGAAGCTGCTATTGTTCCATTAGATTGAACTTTAACTTTTTACATGCAAAATACTAAGTGTGGCACTTTGCAACATGTGGTGATAAGAACGGGTGGTGGCAGTGTCATGCTGTGGTGATATATTTCTTTAGAGGAATAAAGAAACCTACACTAGATAAGACTTGAGGCTGAGATGGATGTTCACCTTCCAGCAGGAGATCTTCAAAAACATGCAGCCAGAGATACAACGGAATATTTATATCGTAGCACAATGATGGTCTAGTCAAAGTTCAGACCTAAATCCAATTATAAATCTCTGTCGGCACATAAAACTTGATGTTTAAAATGCTCTTTTTCTATTCTGACCAAGGAGAATTTAACTTCTAAGTCCCAGCCCTGAAAAGTCTGTGTGACTTGTATAGGATAGATAAATCAAACACAAATTCCAAAAAAATGCAAAAGTTTGTGGTTGTAAAATGACATCCATGCTTTGTGAATACTTTTTCATGTGTGTATGTCAGAGGCACCGACATGGGAAACCCTGAAGTTAGCGTTTTCTATCTGCTCTCCTAAATTGTCGGAACAACAGATCTCAGAAAAAGTGGAGGAATTCAGATTGATGGGAAGACATGTAATCCTGAGACTGCAGCTTGTTAACAGCTGGACGGCACAAGAAGAGGCAACATGATGACAGAAGGTGTCAAATGACGTGAAAGCTTTCAATCTGGAATGTGATTTGTATATTTTGTTGAATATTACAACAGTATTTATATGAGTCGGTCTGTTGCTGTATTCATGAATGACACTTATTACCGCATATAATAGAATTAAACAAAGGTTTGAGCAAACAACCATAGAAGACAGAGACTTATGAGACTAAGACAGGGACACAAACCTAAAGGTATCAAGTTTAGGATGCAGACTCATCTCCTTGCCTCTCATGAGTTTCTTCTTACAACTAATGACTTCATGCGAGACTGAATAACATGCTACATCCATACTTTTTTCAGACACACATTCACAAAGTCAGATGTGAAGCAGATCGGGGGATGCAGAAGCACGCCCTCACCGTGCTCAGGGTTTGATTGTTGGAGCGAAGGGGTCGAAGGGCAGCTAATTTCACAACTCACAGGGGTCAACCCTGATGTGGCCTTCTGCTGGAGATCGAGAACCCCAACTAAAGCCCCGTCAAGAAAGACAATTGAACTCCGACCTCCGCGCTGATGGTGTTGACCTTAGACAGAGAGCACACACGTCTTAATCTGGGTCATGGAGAGAAGATCAGGTCCCCCGCTGCCAATCTGGAAACTACACGCCGAAGGAGCTCCTGCTGGTGTTTACCGTATAGTTTCTTGTTCATCAAATCAAACCATGAAAAAAAAATGTCACAAACAACAGGAAACGGTCAGGAAAAATCTTTTTCTTATCCAGGATATTGTTGTGGTCACTCAGGCCTGTGTTAGATGAACATTTGAGATCACTGCATGTGTCCTTGTGGACAGGTTGGACATTTACCTTATTCTGATTAGTTACAGGGATCAGCTGAAAACTTGGCAATTAGTATGTAATGAGTAGTATTGTCGTAGCAGGTGCAAACAGGCTTCAGTCAGAGGTTAGTTCAGATCTGCAGCAACATAGACTGCTATAAAAGAGCCTTTCCACCCCTAAAAGAAACATCTGTAATAACTCTGTAAGAGCTCTCATTGTCCGGGTTTCTTCTAATTTGTATGAATGTTTGCCGTATTATTTAATTTAATTAGAAGTTGATACAACAAATCACTAAATTAGAGTAAGCATGCACTAAGTGAAGTAAAAGTGGCCCTGCCTGACCTTGGGATCTCGCTCTGTTAGTTTCTTTTCTGATTGTTGTGAATAAAGGCCACCAGCTACTTTTTCCTCTTTCTTCTCTTTATTGCTGGGCAATTAGTTGGGCTTTCTGCTAAGCAGCTAGGCTGCCGTTGATTGCTTAACTCTTTACTCCCTGAATCTTTTATCAAATGCATAACATATTATCCAACAGATTCACAAATGTACACAAACTGGTCATTTGAACAAAGGACATGTAGGAGGACAGTTTAGCTAATACAAATTAGCTAAACTGTAAATAATCTGAATGAAGCGCACCACTAGGTGGCAGCAAAGAACTCCAATATTGCATCTGAACATATGTGTTGTGTATGCATAATGAGGCATTAGAGGTATAAATGCACACATCGCCCTAACTTTGAGATAATACTCTACGAGACGTTAACACAAAACAACCGTAGTTTTAAAACAATGTTAACAAAATAAGAGTGATGAATGAAACTCCTTTACTTTCCACTTTATGATTGTGTTATTTGATAACTGAAATATTTTCAAAGCCAGCCCAGTTTGGCTAATTTGTATTCAACTGTAACGTGTAAAAGCCGTATTTCAGCCAGCTGACCAGCTGTCTGCAGTAAGGAGTGGAGGAAGGGAAGTGCTTGTGCGCCATAAAGACGACACCTCAGACACTTTCTCTAGCATCTCTATTAGAGGATTTCAAACTATAAGAGCAGCTCTAAAATAGTAATGACTTTGAATAACACCTAATGTGAAGTGACAAGGTCTTGTCCTTTTTTTGACTTACTTGTTTTTCTTACCTGATATTTCATCAGCGCTCTCGTAGCTCTCCACTGATCAGAATTTCCTCAAAGCTGCACTCTAAAACAAAGATTTTTGCAGCTCTATTCCGTGCCTGCAGCGGAATAGAGCTAGCCTTTGTAAAGATCTACAGAACGTGTGTGATGGATGGATAAAATTATTTGACACCTCCAGCCTGACGGAAAAGGTATTGTGATTGAGGTCTAGAGATCACCCAGAGAGAAGGAGTGTCTCGCTTTTATGATTAACATCACGCCAAAAAGGATTTCCCTTCCTAAACAGAGACATGTGAGGCTGCCAGCCAACGGGACACGGCCAGATGGGATGTCTCTCAGATCTCCTGCACCGTTTTAGGGACAAAAATTACCCAAACCTGTGTCAACAGCTGGGAAAGGCATCCCCCTGCCGCGCTTTATGAAAGTGATAAAAATAACGCCGTGAAGTATCCCACTGTGGGTTACACCCAGAACAGGTCTGTTTTTCCTGACTGGGAGGGTCACCGTCAGCCAGAGCTGGACCTCCAGCCAACATACATCAAGGCAGCACTTTCCTACTCCTCCATTTTCGCCCCTGTCCTTTCCTGTTTTGACAGGAAACAGGAGATGATAACATAGTCGCACAAACAAGCAGAGATTGCCTCCGACCTGCTGCCATGCTGTCCTCGTGTCTGTTTTCTTTAAAGAGGCTCGTGTCCAGGCATTAAAAAAAAACATAATACAACAATGTGTTCCAAAAACACCACAGAGGAGCATATGCACACACACACACACCTGATGGACACCTGTCGTCCAGACAAGCTTTCAAAAGCTTGTCGTGGTCCATTGTCCAAAACAAACTGCCTCAGTCACGGACACAAGACTGAGACAGGAAAGATTTAAGCAGCGGCGTTCACTGGGGGGACCCAAACATCAAACTTCAAGGGTAGGCAGAGGATAAACGTCTCGCAGAGAGAGAGAGGAAGGCTGGAGAGGGGAGTGGTTCACGGCTTGGATCTCCTGTCCGAAGCTCTTTTTGAAATCTGCGTCTTTTATGTTGTCAGGAAGCACACCGCAGTAAGACACAACAACCAGGGTGACGGAGCCATTAGAGATGGCTTTGTAGACGGTGTGAGAATTTCAAAGGAGTGAGAAACTTTGATTGCCCTTTTTGATCCCCCGCTAGCCTTTGTTTATGAGCTAATTAAGCATTGTTCCACTGCTGCAGGGGTCTTCAGCTCTCCATCCAAATAGCACCATAGCATGACTTTTAAAAGCTGCTTTATTGCTTTTATGACACCCTCTGGCCTAACAATTAGAATGGGAATTACTTTTTATATTACAATCTAGTGTGGGAATCACCTTCTGTCAGGAACGCGCAATTAGTTTTTAAGTTGTGCAAATGTTTGCATGCCGAGCACACAAAAAAGAGACAGACACACAGGCGAACACATCAGATGGGTCAAATTCAGTTCAAACCTGGTCTGTGGTGTCTGCATCTGTGGGAGTTCAAGTGTGTCCAGCATTCAGCCCTCGGCTGGACTGCGCAGCCAAAACAGCTCTGCTCTCACAAAGAGATGAAGACATAAAGGCCCAGCATGGGGCGAGGGAGCGCCGAGGGGTCAGCCTTGGACCAAAGGGGAAGGAAGGGGGTAACGTGGACATGGTAATGACCGTGTGACTTTGGTTCACAAGGCCAGCGGAAATGTTAGGACACATCTGAGCAGAAATGTGTTTACCTATTTGTGTCTGAAAGTCACACGTCACTGGAGATGCAGGTGCATCACAGTGACGTAACAACATCATTGAAAAGTTTAGCTGTTCAACTCAAGTAGATAAATTTCAATAATATGCTGATATATTACAAAATATTTCAGGTCATTTTGATAATTGTATTTCTTTAAAATATCATAAGACAACAGAAAAGGTTTTTAATATGAAATATTATCCCTGATGTGACTGACACAATGAAGGAGAGACTACTGACAAAGATCGACAAGGAGATGCTACAGAACAGACAGGGTTCTGTGTCCTGGCATATAAATCGAAAGTTGAGTGGAAGGAAAAAGTAAAAAGTGTGGTAGAAAATCTAGTACAGTATATGGGCTTCACCAATTAGTGCATAAAGATCACCATCATTCCTTGCGATCGCCTCCATGTCATGCCATAAAGTTAAATGTAACACGAGTTACATTTAAGATCTTGACGAAGTGGATCATTTCAGGAGAAAAATGCCTGTCTGCATATTGCTTAAATGTGAAATTGCTTTAAAAACAGTGAAACCGCACATGTGTTTGAAGAACCCATATTAGTTTCAAGTCAAGCAGTACATTCAACTTGCATTTTTGGCCACCATAAATGTAATAATTAAAAAGCTGCAAAATTGTGATTTTTGCATAAATTAATCTATAAACATGATATATTAAACATTTACCTTTAAAAATATATCAGATGCCACGTATTTTGTAAAAAAAGGAAAAAAAAACACTTCTAAATCAACATTTTAACTATGTTAATAAGAGTGAAATATCATAAGTGTGAGCATCACAGCATCAGTTCCTGTTCTCACCACTAAAACGTGGCAGGAATTCAACAGATTCACAAGCGCAGGTGTGCTTCCCAGGAACTTCCACCCCTTTAGTGCCAGGAATCTGTTGAGGGACAGCATTTCCGTGTTGCACAGACATGTTCAGAGGCATTCCAGTGATGTTTTTGTTTGATGCATAAATTTAGAGCAGTAAACAACAGTTACGATCTGTCATTTTGATTTAGACGTCACCGAGACAAGAATTACTTCGGACCCCTGAAGCCTGTTTCAAAGATTAACTGCAAACCGAAAATGCAAAACCTTAAAGATGGTACAAAGAAGGTATGAAACTCTAACTAAAAACCAACTCGAAATGAAAGTTAAATATTGAGACAACCTAACTTTACTAGATTCATCCACCAAACAAACATTTTACTAAAAGTAGGGATGTCAGAATCCCCAAATATTAGTCCTTGATGCCTATTAAGGCATTTTTAAATGATTGATATAGGGGATGATCATCCATCAAAAGAACACAAAAAAGACACAAGCTTTTTTCCCAACAATGAAAAAAGAAAATCTTTACTGAAGCAACTCTGGTTATAGTGGTATCAGATTATTAAACACTAACAAATGCCTAATCTTTAACAACTCAAAACACACAAAAAATCTTGACTTTCCTAACTTAAATTAAAAAAAAAAAAAAAAAAAGGTATTTGGACAAGAATAAACGTGGGGAGCCACATAACAGCCCACACTCTTCACAGGAAATTCTGCGAGCTTGATGTCACTCTCAGCAGGGGAGCTGCTCGCTACGCTGGGGGGGTCTGCACCACAAAGTTCCCTGAACAAGCAGGATGCCTCATCTTTTACAGGCGATGCTGAGGTGAGCAGGAAACGCAGAGAGACGGGAAGAGGCAGTTTGGGACTCGTAAACAGAAAGGTTTAAGTTTAAGTGCTCGGCACACATGAAGGAGATAAAGCAGCCCAGAGCTCTCCACCAAAGAGAGTGACATCATAAAACAGAACGGCGACAACAAGAGGGGAAGCATAAAGGACGTGTCTATTAATGGGAGGCCGATCATAAAAGAGAGGAGATGGAAGGTTTACTTCAGCAAGCATCAGCTGGGAGTCATGACCATCTCAAGATGTCAACATTTTTCAAGGCAGTAAAGCTCTGCTATTTGAATATAAATCTAATTATCCATGTGTGGCTGTTTTTAGGAACATCAGTAACTCTTGGTCCAAGTCGTTGCAGACATGCAGCGAAAGGCAACAAAATATTTGGCGAAGTGAGCAGTTTCATTTGGAATCTTCCCGGGAGTCTTAAAAACAGCTTTTGTTGCTTCTGTGAAAGAATAATAGGAAACCAGATTCAAACTGCAAACACCATTTTACTTTTAATATCTTTTTGGTTGCATTTTTGTCAACCAGTTGTTTTTAAAAAATCTGCCAAATAAACCAATATTAACTAGTGTTTATGTGCTATACGATAACATTAGCCTTCACATGGGGTGACTGCCGCAGTGGTAGAGCAGTTGTTTTGCAATCATAAGGTTGTAGGTTCGATTCCAGCTTCCTCCTGTCACATGTTGATGTGACCCTGGGCAAGGCACTTAATCCCAAATTGCCTACCGACCTGCATATTGTTGTAGAAATGTGTGGTGAATTTGGCTCTAGTGAAAGTATTCTACTGCAAGAAAAACATTTCAACATTTGCACTGGAAAATGTTTCACCATCTTCTGACATCTCCCTGCTCACCGCAGCGTTGTTTTATTAACAGAAGCTTTTTAAGAGGCAAAAAGTACCCTTTGGATACTCTATTTCCTAGAAGTACAGAAGTTTGTTGAACTGCTTCGAAGAACCTCAGGTGCCAATCTCAGAAAAGCACACACCTACTGTATCTTTATTGAGTTTTTCTTCAAAAAAAAAATCCATTATGAAAATCCATACAGTTGCAGATGACCTTTTCAGTGCTCTGCCTGTTGAGAAATTCAACAACATATATTTTTTTTTATGGAAATAAAACCAACTTGGCTGCCATTTTGCAGAATGCAGGGCTATTCCATTTCCTTTCAAATGTCAGCAGACAAATTATTATGTCAGGCCATTTAAGGCTGAAAGAAAAATGCTAGGTGGACAAACAGCTTTCCTTTCTAAAGCAATGCGTCATAATGATTTGGAGCAAATCTAGAATGTAGGGTATTTCCATAAAGGGGATTGAAATGTAATTTATTTCCATGTCCTTGAAAGCTTAGAAAGTAAAAATCTAATAACTAGCAAAACCATCTGAGCTTCACAAACATAAAAGTAACGTTCAGCCACAATCTCCAGCAAACAGGTCACCACCAGATATGTGTCCGTGTGTCACAATGAGGACAAAAGCCTGACTGTAATAATGCAATCATAAATTGGTAGCAGTTACGACCAGAGAGATGGATGACTCCTGCTGCAAAGTGGAAAAGATGGAGGGACTTTGAGCGAGCTTCATCTTTCTTTTCTCTCTGGTGCTTACACGCACATCCGCACATCATCAATACACGCAGTCACCCTCGCTCGCGGAGCTGGATGCTCAAGCATGAAATGAACATGAGCAATGTGAACTTTGACTGGCATTTTCACACCTCGCCAGGATTTATGGGGCACTATATATACGTATCAGAATGAAGCCGCTGATGATAAAAAATAGCCCAAAGCTTAGGTAGGAAGTCCAGGGAGATGAGTTAACGCTACCTGTTTACCAATCATAACACAGAATCCATCAGCTATTACACAAATAGAATCACCGGAAGATGCTGGTGTGCCTCCTAACAGACACAAATGGAGAAATATGATGTGAAAGCAAACGGATGCACTTACACAGCGGCCGCAAACCGCAACCACAATGTGCTTCTGTTGGTCTGTAAAAGGTTCTTTAGGGAATAAAAAGAAATATTCATGTGCATCCATACATTCTTTCCTGGTCTTTAGCTTGTCCAAAGTTTCTAGACATCCCTCTCCCAGGTCCAGGCTAAATTTAAAGTAAAGTCCCTCCACCATGGTCTGGGTCTTTCTCGGGGTCTCCTGGTTCTGGTGGAGTGGCGGCTCGTCTCTGAACTCTGCAATGGATGATGAACCTGAGCCCAGCCCCCATTTCTTAGTATTAAAATAAATGGGAAATATTAAGTACAGAGCTGTGTACCACTGCTCTCCCTCTCACACAGTGTGACGTCACCTCTGATTCTTATATAAATGACTTCCACAGTAGAAGTGCTTCTTTAGGCTCCTTTAAACGTATAAATAAATGAATTGTCATATCTTATCACCTCTGACAATTAAATTAGAGCTTTTTTTCAGACAAATATGGGGTTGGACACCATTGCTATTTATTCTGAAATTATCTTTCGGAAATAGTCTATTATCTAGATCCTGGGAAGAAATTAAAAAAGGAAATGAGATATGTTGTTATTCTTTTTAGCTTTATTTCAAAAATTGAATGTATAATTTTATCTTGCACAAACATTTTGTAAAAACAGTTAAGGCTTCAGAAGAGCTAAAGTTGGCTTGTTGTGTCTCTTGTAATAAATAGTTATTACATAAAGCACCTCTATAGAAGCAAATACCAAAAAGGCTTGCCTGACTGGTTATTTCTGAAAGTACATGTTGCCAAATGCTGGCAACCTTCTGAACTGACAGATGACTTGTAATTTCTTTATTGATTCTGTCAAAGGAATAAAACAAACAAGGCTAAGTCAGCTCCAACTCGGGATCACACTCTGCTAAACCCCTGTTTGCCCTGAACATGGGAGCCACGCCCAGACAGCTCAGAGTTTGCTGTCTGCATATCCATCTTGGCAACGATGCACAACGCTGGCATTCTCTTTCAGCACATCGCTATAAGCCAGGCGATTTGTCTGCTACCACAAGGCCTGCTGTCAATTGAGCACATTTTATGGAGCCAGTAGGAGATTACCTCCAGCCCATCGGTGTCTGCGCACCATGTTGAAAATTTATCTCAACAACAATGTCTCTCCAATTCTCTAAATCAGACTCGATAATGGACTGCAAACCGCCCGGATTGTGCGCGTCTCACTCCAGTGTGACATATAGCGCTGAACGCTGAGAGATCCAAGACAGCAAGAAGCAAACACTCATTCGGACTTCAGACTTTTACTGTTGCATATTTAGATCCACGAAGTCAGGCTGATGCATTTTTCCAATGGCTGCACATCTTGTTTCATTTGTGTTCTTTGTTCACTGACATTTCTGCCTCTGCCGCTCTGTTCTCATGCTCTGTAGATCTGTGCAGTGCTGTAACACATCGCCCTCTCAGTCTGCGCTTCGGCTTCATTGTTCATTTCAGTCTGGCTCTTTGTAACTTGTAATCCTTTGCCAAACAGCAGCAAACTCTTTCGGGCGAAGGTTGTTATGTACAATAATGATTCTTCAAACACACAGAGAGTGGAAGACAGTGAGAGAACAGAGAGGTGCTGGAGACTACTGCAGCAGAACAAGGAGCATTACCTACCAGTTATGTCCAGAATAAACGTAGAGGAACAAACTCAGATCCATCATCAAAAGATAATGTAAATGAATCAGTAACAATAATTATCACACGATTATTTTTAGCAGGATTGAAAAAAAGCAATGGATAAACACTTCAAATTCAACGTCCAGCATAACAACTTCCAATCTGTTTCTTCAGCAGGGAAAGGAAAGCCGACAGAATTAAAGATATGATGGATTTAGCTGAAAATGTTGCAAACCGACGGCAAAAGATTTCCGCCTGGGCACCTTCTGGATAAACCGTTGCAGTCAAAAATAGAATGGCTTTCAGTGGCCTCAAACTCCAGTCCTTAAGGGCAACTTTTCGATGTCTCTCTGCTTCAGCACACCTTGCTCCAATATTAGCTCATTAGCAGAGCTCTGTGGAGCTAGACAGCATGCTAGTGAGGCAGTTTCACCAATTAATTCAAGTGTGCAGGACAAGGGACACATCTAAAAGTTGCAGGACTCTGGCCCTTGAGGAATTCAGTCTGAGATCAAAGCATGTTCATGTGTTCAACATTCAGACTTTAAAAATGACCATCCAGCCTAAGTAAAGAGAAGCATGCAATTGATTTTCACAAACCTTGTCAAACATTTAGCGAGTAGCAGTCTGCAAAATTGCAGAAATTGTATGTTCTGTTTGTATTTCTCCAATGACCCCCATAGGTATTGTGTGCATTCCACACGGGCAAGTACAACATGTGATATATGGGCATAGATGTATGAATTTGAATGCCTGACATTTCAAGACTTTAATCAACTTGATCATTTAAATCAAGACTAGAAAATTTCACCAATGCACATTTGAAGAACTCATGTAAGATGTCTTGAAAACTACTGAACTGAAGTATTCGCTTTATTTATTTCATTTTATTTCAAAAATAAATAAGCCACTGCAACCTATTCAATCTCTGAAGGTGTGAATATCCACATTTAAGAATAGCTATGCTCTCTTTGGCAGGTAGCTCTGCAAACATTACAGCACCAAAGACGCAACAGCAACAACCAGATGGCCCGAAAACGATGCATCCTGATAAACCTGTGAATGTGGGTCTTGTTGTGTGTTTGTGTGTCAGCTCCTGTTCCATCCTGTCTGCAGTGGAGCCGCTCATCTGAGCAGCCTGAAGTGCAGCGTAGGCGGAAAGAGTGGCAGTGACTCCAGGTGTTGCATTCCGGCCGATTCCTGACGAATGGGGATGAGCATCGGCCTCGCTCTCTTTCAAACCAAAACCCATCAGCCTCCTGCAACTGCACAGCCTGAACCCATTACCAGCACTAACTTGGCAATTTGCTCCTTGCAATTGCAATAAGTAGTGGACTAGCGAGCAACAACTGGGGCTGATTCACTTTCCCCGTTCGGCAAATGAAAGATGTAGAATGAAGCTGCAGCGGACACAGTGAAGATTTGACCGTCACTCCGGAGTCGCCCGGAGGTTAGAAAATGAGGCTGGTGGCTGGTGAAAGTGCTTCGAAAGCAGAGCCAGCTGTGAAAATCTGCAAGCAGGAAGTGAATGAGAAACTCACTGCACTGCACATAACTACTGACACAGTTGTTCCACTATTTAAAGAGCATGGTTAACCTGGAGAGTTTGGAAGAAAAGAAAAAAAAAATGAACGGCAGGTTAAGAGTTATTAATAGATGAAGACTTTTGTTGATTCTGGTTGTCAAAAAAAAGTCATTAGAAGTGAATTTGATCTGATCAATCTAAGTTTTTTTTTAATTTACAGTAATACTTAAGTGTGTTAAATGCAGAAACACTTCCCATTGCTGAGATACTGAAAGCTCAGTACTTTGTTGTGGCATGAAAAGTAATTACGTTGATTAATTTTAAATTAAAATTTCTTATAAAATGCCAGTTATGCTTTACTATCGAAAAGATGAACAGCTTAGGGACATAAGTTAAACTTTTATCTGTAGGTAATACACAAAAAAAATGGATAAAAGTAATTTATTAACCAATAATTTTTCCAGAATCTCTGATCACATCCAGAAATCAGATTTGACCTTTAAAAAGAAGGCTTCACTGATACAGAAAAGTGATTCTTTGACACTAAAATCTATCCGTTCGCTTGAAAGAGAATGTATAAACATCTACTACAGAGAGCAGTAAATTGGCCTAAAACGACTGCATGCTGCTACTGCTCAAACATACAGTGCTGCACAGTAGCACCATGACTGATGTCTGTGGTCTCTGCACCACTTGACACCAGATTATTGCTCTACAGTTTAATATAGCCACATGCCATAAAGCAGAAGTCACACTGCATGCAGGGATGAAGCGGGAGCACAGCTCATCTCCTCTCTTCTCCTGTATCGTTTCTCATCTCCTCCCTGACTCTTTGCAGTGAAACAGGCTGCTGAGCACACACACACACGCTCACACACACAAATATGACAGAGAGCCTCTGGGGCTCAGGTGTTTAAAGGTGCACAGAACAATATGGCCATGGACTGTTTTAACTCTACGTTATCTCAAGTTTCACAACCGGGAGGGCTCTTCAAAGTCTTTCCTTCCATCTGTCTGCCAGTCACTCCATCCTGCTCTCCTGCTGCGAAATTGGCACAGCACACCTGTTCCAGCAACCCCCTGCCCCAAATGCTAATCTACCAGACGTTTTACGACAACTGATTGCAAGGACAGAGGTCAGCAATCGAGGAAGAAGCGACAATCTGCGTGAGAAACCTCGCAGTTAAATCGAGCTGACTTTTTCATGTTTATTGCAGTTGCTTGTACATCCGCATGTGTCCATGCGCATCACTGTCATCTTTAAAGAAATATTCCAATAAAGCTGAGCATTTTTGCCTTGGGCAAAAAAGAAAGGCATGCCGGCTTTGACGCAATCTAAATGCATCAAACACGAGCTTCTCTGCTGCTTCAGGAACATGATCTGAGACACCTACAGACACACCAACATGACTTACATTTGAGCAGACTTATGATCAAATGAGGAACAAAAATGAAACAAATCCAACATGAATCCCAGTGAGTCATTTATGAAAATTATTCCTCCCATAATTCATTAATTCAAAGTAGGAAAAAAAAAACCTGCAAGACGACTGATGGTATAAATTAATTTGTGCAGCCACATTCGTGGTCACATGGATGTACACGATCCATAAGAGCCGGAGACGCTTTGTGCATACATACGAGACATGATTAGCCGTAGTGTACTTTCTCTCCATGTACAGGATCCCACTTGGTTGTAGATTCACTAGATGGTCTCCAGTGGCCTGATTAATGGTCAAGGTTTCTGATTCCACAGTGCAAAGGTCCCAGGAAAGGCGAGGCCGACCTTAACCTCCAACAGCTTCAACCCCTCGCAGGCCTGCAGGACATTATCTTTTAATCCGTCTGCATGCTAATTTACCTCACAAGGTCTACTGTTGCTTCTATATTCATAAATCTCAATATTTAATAGGAACTGTTACAGTACCAGTAAAAGCAATCTGCAGTTTCTGCATTGCAGCAAACTCCAATCCAGCATTGGCTCAGAGAATAGAAAGCACTGAATCATGTTGATGCATCCAAGTTTCTGTAATCAGTATAAACATGATATAAGACAATTAAGAAGCTATAAAGTGTATAATACACCGACTTATTACTTGGACATTAAAAGGATCTGAACTGATATCACTGTAACTGTGCTGACAAAGTATTCATACACTGTGTCAAGTTTTATTTGTTGTCATTTTCAAAGTATTTCACTTAGATTCCAAGCCAAAAAGCATTTGGCAACTCTGGAAAAGCTGCAGAGATCCTCATCTCAGGTGGAACAATCAAAACTATTAGACACAAACCTCCCATATTTGGCCTTTATGGAAGAACGGACACAGAAAGGACATAAGAAGTTCAGTTTGTCACAATCGATAAATGACACAACAAATGCATGGAAGAAGGTGCTACCCAGATGAGAACAAAGTTGAAATATTTGAGTTAATGCAAAACATTACACATGGTAGAAAGCTAACACTAGCATCACCCTAAAGACGCAATGCCTGTTATAAAATATGGTGGTGGTAGAATTATGCTGTGGGTATGCAGTTCTTTAACAAATAATGGATGAAAACCTTTTAGAGGCAACTAATGACTTGACACTGAGGGCGAGGTGCCAGCTGGAAAATGATTCTCTAACACTCAATCAGAGCTGCAGAGGAAAATATATCAAATTGTATAAGGTAAAATGTTAAGAGCAAAATGTTGTTGAATAAAAGCATGTCTGTATTTTTCCACTTTAGTTTTAACAAACAAGCTTTAGCTTAAGCAAACAAGAGAATAATTAAGATTTTAGAGGTCCCTTTGGTCAAAAAGAAATCCAACCTTTCTGACTTTCATTCTCTCTGAATGTTATCTCTCGGTGAGCTCCGCAAATGCAATTAAAGTGATCCCTTTCAAACAGGAAAGATAGAAATGTTTGTGCGTTATCTGGTCTGATTTGCTTCAACCTGGCCCGAGGCGAGGAATAATAATCTTTCCTGGCAGCAGGTGATTTGTTGCATTTATAGAGGTCTGTGAACTAACTAATTTAGGCCTCCCTCTGCTCCTGTGCAAACAGCTCACAGAGAAGATGGCAGGTTTGCAACGGGAAAACAATTTGGTTATTTTTCCTGCATCTAATCAAGATACCAGTGTATCTCTTAACTTCGTATTCGGGATTCTTTCATGTCAGAGATTTTCGCTCTGCAGTGAGACTTTGTGGGCGGAGGTTCCAGTCAAACTCCTATCAGTTTGCAGCAATTGTTGACAGATCCTCTGATTACAGTAAGGAGCTTAGTGGTTTCTTTGATGTGGAGTTTTAAGCACTAATCGTTTTCTAAAATCATCCCTTAGCCACCACGTTCGGCCATAATAAGCAGTTTAAAATTATTCAAATTAAGGAACACAGACAGTCTACCACTAATGACTGAATCACTCATCATCACAGTTTTAGGTATGCAAATCAAATAGGTGAATTCCCTTGATTCAATAAAGTATGGGAGTTGGCACCTACATTTAGACAGAAGCATTTAATGTCTGGACAACATGAAACGTGTTAAGGCATCCAGCATGGAGGAAAGAAAGAAAGAATTGTAGGACTGCGAATAAAATAATGATTAATTAGTGAAATGTTATTTTTGGTATTGGTGCCAAATGTGTGCAAGCACAAAGTGCACATAGGCATAAGCCTATGCAACTCTGCATCTTTGTGTCTGCACAAGTGTGCATGTAAGCACTTCTTGGTGATGATGGTGGCCAAAAATGTTTTTTTCAGTGCAAGAACAGGGGATTCCAATTAGAAGTTGTGGACCACTGCTTTAAGGAATCCTGTTTTGCTCTGCCTTTGCAGTGGCAAGTTTTCAAAGAATGTCTATACCAGCTGTGCACATCCCCAGACTTGCATCTTTTTTCTCTGCAAAATAGCTCTAGCTATTCAGATCTCAATTGGATTTAGGCCTGGATTTTATTAAAAAAAAAAAAAAATTGTATTGTTGTACTTAAATTTTACAGTCCGACTTTCCATTGGCCTGTCATATGAAATACCAGTAGAACACATTGAAATGTGTAGATTTATCATTGCATCATTCAAAGCATAAATTTTAATATGAATACTTTTGCATGTTATTAATTTTCCCCTGCACATTGTTTCCTCACACAACTGGTGGCTTTTTGACAAAGCTGTGCTGAATCGCAGACATAAAGGGAGGGGCCCTCGCTTCCACAGCTTTCTTGTGGGACATACTGTAAGCACGTTCCTCCAGACCCAAACAGGAAAATACAAAAAAAAACTGTCTGGGAGGCTTCAGAGTGTGTGAAAAGTCAACTTTCCCTCCAGCAGGCTTGATGTTGAAAAGCACATTCACTCTTCCTTGAATTTTAGTCCTCCTGATACTACTACTGTATTCAAACAATACAGTATGCAGAGAGAGGGGATGTCTGGGGACTGAGTGACTTCCTCTTAAGAAAAAAAAAAAAGCGGGTCTGCAGGCAGATTGGGAGGGTGGGGAAGTGTGACCTCGGGTAAACAGTCTCCGCTCTTGGTTTTTCCCAGGACAGACCCAAACACTGTCCAAATCAAAGCAGATTGCAGGATCCCAGACACACCAGCAGGCCCCTGGAGTGACCCCGCTGACCTTACACCCTCCATGGAGGAAGTAATTTGGAACCAATCATCCATCCTATGAGGCCCAACAGGTGAGCTACTCAAACCTCCAAAAGACAATGAGGTTTTTATCCTTTCGCCTAGAGGAAGCCATACCACAGCCACCGCACAACAACAGTACCCAGCCATCACTGCTTGCCACCCTGGAATTAAGGCCTCATTTAGCCATCAACAAGAGCAAATAGTGGGTAAAGAGGAGGTCTTCATCTCTTTCTTCCTCATAGAGCACCTGGAGAGAGCCACAAAGTGCTGCCAGAGGGTCTGTCACTAAACACAAGAGGTCAGTTCCAATGACAGATGACAGAACTCAAGTGAAGCCTTTATGGATATATGAAGTGGATATACCTGATAGCTGAATACAGATATGCTCTGAACTTCTCATAATGGACAGACCACACATAAGGAGTCCAGGTGGTTGAGAAATGTCCCCTTGTCCCTTTGAACAGCTGCTCCTGGTTGAACCACAGGTGCTGTGGGATTACAGGTGAACCCTAAAGTGATGAAATTCAATCTCATGTTGAAATTCTCCCCCCTTTAATGACAAAAAATTACAACAAAGGAGCACGGACCAGAGGCCAAACCCAGCCCGCCACAACAGTGGGGGCAAGACCTATATTTAACAGTGGTGGGAATTTTGGGAGCAGCAGCACAGGAACACTTTCAATGGACATCGAAGGCCGACTGGGACTGAACTTCCTCCTTAGCCTCCAACGTGAGCGGCCCAGTCGTTTCAGGCCCGTGGACACCCCCCGTACCCCCCACACCCAACAGCGACATAAAAAAAGATAAGCATTGTTTGGTCGAACAAAGGGGGCCACTTTAAATGTCTCAAAAGCATCCAGTTTCACATCCAAGGCCAGCATTTGAAGTCAAGTAGAGCAATAAATAATGTCACAAGAGAATGATGAGAGTCTTCTAGGTTCTGTTAGAAAATAGCAAGTGGAACTTCATTGTCCTTCAACCCACAGTGAATAACAAGGGCAAGAACATATGAAGGAGACAAACATCTTCAAAGAAGCAACTCAGAGTGAGAATTAATAATCAGGAGTCCAAAACCACCTTCTCCACACATATGTTCACATATGGGCCAATATTATAGGATATTGGCTAAAAATGCTTCCCAGCTGATATTGTCCACATGTTACAAATTCTGGTTAAAACAATTGGAACTAATATGGCACCCACAAGTGATGTGTAATTGAGATGCAGTTTCTTAACAGCCAGCCAACACCCATGTAGAATGCCAGATTAGTTTTGCTGCCACAGGTTATATTTCCATCCAGGATGGACCACATGTTGAAAGTGTACTTTAAACTCCTGACTAGCAATTCTCTCTTTGAAATACACATATAGGACTGATACAGGTTGTCCTCCATTGAACGTTTACAAAACATTACCTGGGGCCACTGTGTGGCCTCTGAACCATCCCATGTGAGAACTATTGGGAGCCCATCTCTTACCAGTATGGTACCCAACACTGGGATTCCAGCTACCTCACATGGGTCCTAAATGTACTGTACAATTTAAGGTGTCCAATTGGTTTTACCATGTAGGTTGTATTTAGTGAAGACAATCAGGGTCTACTTAGACCCCACCAGATTGAGAAAACCCCATGGGGCCAACATGGGGTACTTTCTTGCCCCAATATATGGTGGGGGAACTAAATGGGGAAGGGAGATTTGCCTGAGGGAATATAAACTAACCTTTAAGGAGTTGTGGTCAGCCAGAGTTTGCGCCTGTTTCTTCAGTTCCGACACCTTCCTTTGGCACTGCTGGCAAAAGCCTCCTTTCTCCTCCGACTCGGTGATGGAAACTGACCCGGCGCCCTCAGGTGGAGGACGGCTGCTGCATCGCGCTTCCTCCGCGGAGTGAAATCTTTTCCTGGGACTCACCGCGGACTCTCCACTGGGACATCCCTCCACCTTTAGCACAAGATTAAAATAAAAAAAAAAGAAGAAGAAGAAGTTTATCAGGTTAGCAGTTCATGCGTCAGGTGCGTACAGGTGACAGAGGTAAACAAGAGCACCTTTTGAGTGCGCAGAACAGAGAAATGCAGGTTAAACAAGAATTGAGACGTAGTCAGTAGTTCACCCCGATTGTGACACACTTACAGTGAACACGCGGCTGTGGAGGTCTTCTCCATCAGAAGCCAAAATGCCCTCAAACGTTCTCATTCTCCCAGATCCGAGGTATACACCTTCAGGAGAATCTTTCGTCAAAGTCAAAGTGAAAAACGCGAGGCAGAGCCATAGGCTACTCTGAAGATTGGACTCACTGTCATCTGTCACACTGCACGTTGGCAAGAGCTGCACAGCCAAAGTAACAAGTGAGCTTGTCCATAAGTTTGCAAGCAGCGCAGGAGTTTTTTGGCAGATCAATAGAGGAGGCGGTGTAGCCTGCTGAAGTGGGAGGGCGAAACAAACTTTCTGCCCCTGGGTGGGGTCTCATTATTCTAGAGTAGAAAGTTTAACAGCTCTTTTGACAGCTAAATTATTTAAGATGTTTCTTTTATTATTCTAGTACAAATACGTAGACATGGTGCTCTACGCATAAAATGGGAATATGGACATTTAAAATGCTAATTTATAATCCTGAAATTAGGTCAAATAGATTAACTTTAGATGATTAATCTAAAACAATGACTTCATTTTTTAAAAAAAAAAAACAATATATTATAACTAAGGAGTTAGTTTAACAAAAAATTAAACAACTTTCAGTCCAAGAGCATCGCCCCTGTGCGTCGTTAATGGGACTCTGGCGCCATCGTCTGGGTAAAGAACAAAACGGCATTTCTCAGACTTGAATTAAAGGGCTTCACTATGGGTTTAATATTTAATTAGTAAACTTTGAATATTTCATGTGGGTGATGTCAGCCACGGTGGCCACCCCTGAAAAGGGTTTCTAAATTGTCTCTGTCCATAGTTTTGTACGTGTCATTTCATATTACAGACTATATGCCATGCTAAACTCCAACTTAAGCCAGAAAACATCTTCTCTAATAGTTTTGAGGTTAGATAGAGATAATCTCAAGACCTTTAGAGCGTTATAGATTCGGATGAGAGAATTATGTGCAATATAACAATCTCTGTTTCACACAAACATGCCCAGAACGTTTTACGATAATCATCTTCTGCTTTTCGATAAATGTCATTATCCACAGTGTTGCATTTTTGTAGAGATTTATATAAATTTTGGGTTATGTATATGAAAATAAAAAATAGATTTAGAATTCCACAAAAAAATTATAATTGAAGAGTTTGAATTAATCTGAGATAAAGAGAAGGGACGTTGCAAGATGCGTTTGAATCCCGGAGAGGAGCGCTCCTGCGCGCATCGTTTTTTCTGGATCCCAACTGTTTTCCCTCATCATATTTCCTCAAGTGTTTATTCATCCCCGAAGAGTCGCTCTTACCTTTGCTTTTCTCCTCAGCAGGTGACTTGTGAAGCCAAATATGATGTCCGAGTCAACAAAGATAGTCCCCAGGTCTATGACGTTGGGGCTGGGCTTCCCCGATTCGGGAGAGCCCGGTGAGTTTGGTAAAGCCATGCCGGCTGCAAGCGCTGCCCGAAAATAGATTTTACTCCTATTTGGTGCTTAGATCCATTAAATTTACGAGTCTCATTGTGCCAGAAAAGATCCGAGAGGTGTTTTAATCCCAACATCCAGGGAACTGCGCTGAGCACGTGTGCGTAAAATAATAACCTCCCGGGTTTCCAGTGACCTGGAGTCCAAGAGAGAGACAAGTACAATCCACCAGGTTTGTATCCACCGTAAGAGGCTACTTTTCGAGGTTGCTCATGTCTAATCTGTGACTGATGCTGCTACAGATCTGAGAGCGAACAAGGAGCACCTTGTGCATCTGCTGCGCACTGATCTCCTGCCCCTCTCCATCTCATCACCCAACTCTCCCTCTCTCACTCAGCCGCCCTCTCTCTCCGCTGTAAGCTCCCCCCTGTCAGGCTGTGATGACCTGCACGATCATCCCCCTCACGACGGTGTAAAACACAGAGGCAGTCCTGCCTGTAACCACACACACACGCACACACACACGCACACACACACACACACGGAATCACCTCAGGTTAATTATCTTATATCTACTTGCAACGTGTCACTGGAACGCAAGAATGCCTACATTTGTCTTTTTGTCTTCTTCAGGTTAACAAGCCTTCAAAATTAGACTTGTATAGAAGAAAATGTGACATATTATTATTGGAAAAGGTATTTACATGTGCAACTCTAAGTTATTGTCAAAAAATTCAATTAAAAATGTGAAACTTGTGTTCAGTTATAAATTTAAGAGTCTCTATATGCAAGGCGCTAAATCTCAAGTACTTATTTTTGTCAAATTTGATTAACATTACTTGGAATGAAAACCTCAAAGTCTGTCTTTTAATAGATATTAAAGAAGATCCAATAGAATTCGATTTTTAACACTCAAATTTGTTTTTGCTGGCATACTGCTGACTTGACAATTGTCCGGCAGACTTCTCAGAGTGCTGTATCCAGCCATATTAATGGTATGTTTACTAGAAGGAAATTATGAGGGAAATAAAGATGCACATGCAACGAGCATAACTGCAGCCAGTATCGTGTCATCTGCTTATTTTGGTACTTGTGTTTTCTTAGTTCCACTATCCATGCTCCAGCCCACTGAGAAGCTTTATTGACATAGTTTCTTCTCTTTCCAGCCGGATTTAATATCTACCCACAAAGCCCAAAAGTACAAACACCTGCTTTGCTTAACATTGTATCACCATGCTTAGTCAACCAGCAAACTGACTGGACATAAACCCTATTTAGAGCCTGATGGTACTGTCAAAAGGAAGATGAGAGACACCAGGGTCAACAATGATGATGCACATGTCCTTCAAAAGTGCCACTATTGAGTCCAGTGGAAACATCTTTATTGTCATTACAGTAATCAAACTCTTGTTATAATTAAATGTTTTTATATGTATCCGCTGGTATTCTGATTATTTACTTTTGGTAATAAGCTCCAATTTGTTCTGTACCTTCGTCCTAGTCTTTAACATCCTTTATGAATCACTTTTAATATGGGCCTGGTCCCTACTGTTGTAAATATTTGACCACCAGAGGGCACTAATAAAGCATTGAACTTTAATCCTTAGATGGTCAGTTAAACCTTAAATATGAGAGAGAGAGAGAAAAAAAACCCATCATGACTAAAGTTACAGACCCGGTCATCATTAAGTAGAACAATGTGAATTTCACATCCTTCATCCCTGTGTGATTCTGAGATATCCGAGTACTTCTAATAGATATGACCTAAGAAAACACTCCTGCTGGGTAATGTTTTCTCATTTATTATTAAAATTCATGGAACATTTTTATTTTATTTTACTGAATGGTTTCAAAAGGGTGATTAGATGGGGACCATTATGGCCCTGGGGAGGTGCACTAAGACCAAAATATCATAGCGGAATTTCTGGAATTTAATTTTGTCATCAGGTGGCCAATATACAGGTTTGTGGTGGAAGAAGATTCTTTCTTAATTAATTAAATAATTTAAATATATATATATATATATATATATATATATATATATATATATATATATATATATATATATATATATATATATATATATATATATATATATATATATATATATTTGGCTAGATTGTCGAGCAGATATTTTAGGAGTGACTTACTGCTCTTCATGAATCTCCTATCTTCTTCGTGGCACCTTCTACCGTAATAAACCCTATATGGGCGGAGATGATTTCTGCTTTCAAAGCGCCGTTTCTGTGTTGACCGCAAGGTTGAACTGGATAAATAACCGGAAGGGGATCGTAATTTACGCCGTTTTTATTTACAATTAAGATTTTTTTTTATTTGAACTTTTAATTCAAGAAAGTTGCGAGACAAGTTTGGACGTTTTAAGCTTTTCCGCCCAGCAGGAAGTCAATTTCCCTGCAACAAGAACAGTTTGACAGGTAAGCACCGCAGATTGGGAAGGTCAATAATTACTTCATGGATTAATCACTTTTGATTTAAAAAAAAAAAAAATCAATTTTGTGTGACTTCAGTTGTCACTGAAATAATGACTGCAATCCATAAAGATGATTTACAATGTTCGTCTCCCGTCTCCTCTCCGCTCCAGGAGGTCTGGGTCGGACTCGGGTCTCCCCCTTTGGCCGCTGATGAAATTCAGTGGACGCCCTCCCTGGGATCTCCCCCCTGGGAATGCCCGCGCTTCTACATCTGCTGCCCTGTCCCTGCGCACGTACACTTAAAGCGCTCAGGGCTTCTCATTAATGCCTCTCCTCGTGTTTTATCCCTTCTCCTCTGCAGCTCCCCCGGTGCGCGGTCAGGCTTTGAGGGAAACGTTTAGCAAATATTGATAGCTCTTGGTGCACGGAGGAGATCAAAAGCAGAAAAAAAGGAGAGAGGAGGGCAGTCTAAAAAACAGTGGAGAGGTGGATAAATGGTGCGCAGTGCTTTCATGAATGATTTATGCGGTATAAGGTGGGTTATTGCTCAGTAAAAAAGGCATTTGAGTTTTTTTTTTTGTTTTTGTCAAATTTTGGATGCACCTGACAAACATGTGTCTTTAGAATTTAACCTTTAGTAAATGTCTTTCCTGTAGGCACATATTTAAAATAAAAACTGAAAAGTGGTTAAATCAAATAAAATGCAAATTATTAATGCAGATAAAATAGGAACATTCATTCATTTCCAGCTTTATGTCATATATTTCTTTGTACCGTTAAAGAGAAAAATGCATTTCTTTCTCAAGTGAGTGAATTTGCCATTTCCACACAAAACCAATTTGCAGAGCTTTGGACGTTGACCCTCCCTGCAGACCACAGGTCTATCACCCCCCACAGACTCGTCAGAGACAAATGGTTCTTTATTGACTTGTTTTAATCAGTACCTCTGGAAAGTAGGGACAGAAAAGCAGTGAAAAAGTGAGCGCTATGCAGCAACAGAGCCGTTAAAATGTTGCATATGTGCCAGCAGAATGAAATTACTGAGCCCTAATCATTTTTACAGCCCCCCCACAGCTCCAGAGCTGCAGGTGCTGCTGGGACGCAGTCAGGCAAAGATGACAGGGAGACGTCGAGGAGGCTGACAAACATGGTAAAAACGATGGAGTCGTTCCCAAGTTTGTCCAGATTCAGGCCTTCTTTGAATCCGACCAGAATCATGTGAGATGGCAGCATTTGTCCGACTGCTCAAGTGGTCCTAAACATTTCACAATTTTCTCAAAGAACTGTTGAACTGTTGAGAACCACTTGATCAGAATGACTTTGCACTTCTTCACCCGACGCTCGTCCTTCAAACTGCGGATTCCGCTGGTGAAAGAAAAACCAGCAGCTACTGTTAGTGAGAGGCAAATGCAATGCTACAGCACTTTTCTGAGGTTAAACCTGCTACAGAGCAAATCAGTACAAAAGCAGAGCGAAGGCCCAAGCAAAGCATTGCTTGATCAGGGAGCTTTTACCTGAAGAAGGCGCCTCTTTTTCTTGGTAGTGTTCCCTGGTGTGATCCCTGCCAAGACTGAGTAACTGAAGAGGCAAGAGGCGCTTATATAGTGTTTTTGGGCTTGGCTTTTACAAGAGTCTCGTTTAAGGAAGAATGAGAATGGTCCGACCTGATGAGCCAGGTTCCACCAGCAAGGAGCAGGACAGGGCAGCCACCCTGAAAAGGAAAAAAGAAAACAGATACTGACGAGTCATATGAACAGATGCGGTTTTATGTCATCACTGCCTTGTGAGTTTGTGTGATTTCTGATTAAAAGGATTAAATTTATAGTCGGTAACAGCCTGCTGTTCACCGGGCTTTATATTAGGATGGGATGCAGCTATTCTCTTGAAGACTTTCTGCAGTCAAAATTCTTCCTTTCAGCAGTCAGAGCGTGTTTCTGGTGAGAATACAAAGAAAGCTGAGCTCAGAGACAGAAGTGACCTCCAGTGTTTGAAAAGATCTTAATTTATTCATTAAAAAAGAGAGAGTTGGAAGCTGCAAAGACAAGGCAAGTTTACTTGTGTAGTGGCATTCATACAGACGGTAACTCAAAGCTCTCAGCAAAGGTAAAGAAAAAGACATTAAAAATAGTACAATTTATTATCACACAGAAAACATGCAGATAAAATTTAAAACCATAACTGATCAAATTCGACTTTTATGGGATACCTGCGATGAAAAGTGATGTTTTCAGATCTGACTTGAAAAAACCGGACATCTTCTACACACTTCAGGTTTTCAGGAAGTTTGTCTCAGAGCTGAGGGCTCAAAATTCAACAGTTTATTGGTGTTATACCTGTGTAATACACAGAAAAATGCTTTCCGAATCACTGTAACCTGCTTACGACACTAAACAGGATGGAAAAATAAATGAGGAGCAAAGAAACTCAAAGTTGACTCCTGTTTATTCACGTTTCAGTGAGCACTGAGTCAAAAGGTCTGCGATGACTTGTGGGGTTTTGAGGATTCATGCCAGAGAAGAAACTCTCAAATGTTTTTAACCCCAAAAGTGATCAGTGCTTTAAAAACCAATAACAAGATTGGGAACTTTTTTCCATTTTCAACGGGAGGAAGTGCAGTGATTTAAGCTCTGCTGTGATTCTTTCTCTTACTGCTGGTTCTAGATGCACTTCAGCAGTATGAGAGATTCTTTACAAAAAATTGGTGTAACCACAGTGAGTCTCTAATTTTCTAGTTTTCTTTTCTGAAAACAAGCATAACACAGATTTTTGATTAAAAAGAAAAAGTGGCGCAAGAAAGAAGCCTGGAGGAACAATACATGTCAGTTGATATAACATTGTATTTGTTTAAGTTAGGCTTGTATGGATTGACTTCAGACTGTGCAGAATGTGGCAGCAACCGGGACTAAAATTAGGGACCACACAGCCGCACTCCCTGGCCAAGCCCATAAGTATATAGTGGACTTACTGGAGCCCCAGTCTTCATCCTGGTGTCTCAGATTATTCAACTTGATGCTGCTGGTCGTTCCCCGGACTCACTTTAAGATCAGTAGAGACTTGCATTTTTATTCAGGCTGTGACTCTAGCGCTTTGAACTCTCTTTCCGCTTCCACTGAGATTAATGTTTACTGACTCTTTAAAAAAAAACAAAAAAACTCTGAAAGCTTTTGAGCTGTGTATTTCATATACAAATATAATTTGTAGATTTTATGTCTTTTATTTTCATGAAATACTTTGTGATGCTTTTATCTATGAAAGGTGCTATATAAATAAAAATTACTTGCAAAACGGAAAATGTGTCCTTTGATCAGAAGACAGCTCTAAAATTATATCTAATAAAAAATGTAAAAATCTAAACCTGACATAAAATAACTTAATAGAAAAAGTTACATAGGGGCACTGATATTTTCAGGATAAAAGAAAAAAAAATAATTCCACCACAGTAAATGTATTTTTTTTATTATTTGCATAGTAAAAGATGTTGGAATACTCCATAATCTGAAATAGAGGGAGTACACAGAATCCACTTTGAGTAACAGTGAATCGAGAACACAGTTTTGAGGATCACCATTTATAAATCCCAAAAGGCACGGTCTTGCAAATATGATCAAAGCCCTTTTAGATCAGTGCAAAGCAACTCACAAATTTTCAATCTATCCATTGGTTTGTTATGATCAACTGTTAAAGCAGCACTGAGACTTAACATTACCCACAAATAAGTTTTGAATGTTGTTATATCATTGAAGATCTTTTCCAATACGATAAGCTACATTTTCAAGGACCTCTGTCAAAAACACAATGCCAACAGGCCTGCATTAATTAATGTATCTCAATTAAGCTTTAATTAAAATAAAAAAAAGGTCAGTGCAGTTTTGAAGTACGGCATGTTTTGCTCTAGCAAATAGGGAATATATTTTTATATCTGCAATATTTTAGAAGCAACATTACAAAAAAACAGAGAAAAAGAAACTTGTGGCCACCATGTCAAGACAAAGGAATATTTGAACAGGATCAACACATTTCGTTTCATCCGAATGTGTGAAAGACATCAGCAAGCACACGAGGCATTTCTTTACATCAAAAGGCTTTATTCCTGCTGTTCTTCCCACAAGGAAACAAATTACTATCAGACAAAACTCGTAACAAGTGATATGTAATACAATGAGGTAAGAGAGAATATTCCAGAACACTAAAATGAGTGACAAAACAGTAGTGCATAAAAAAAAAATCTAAAAAACTAGAGTTCTGAATGATGTTATTTCCTTGTTGTACAGCAAAACAGCCAAAGATAAATTAATTTTATTGCTGAGAACATTAAACAAAGTCACAAAGTAACGCAGGAACTGGTTTTCCTCTTAATCTGCTTCACACAATAGTCTGGACTTCCCCTTTCCGGTTCAGGGTGCGAGATATGCGACACTTCCAGTTCGACAATTAGCCTAGAAACAGGCTGGATGAGTCTGAGGAGTAACTGCAGCTTGTGTTTTTTCTATTACACGTGTAGAGCAGCAGGAAGCGGGGGGGAAATAAGCTGCATTCGGGAGTCGCGTGGCTCTTTGGCTGACGTGGACAAAATTCATTCAGTAAAATATTGCTTTCATGATCCCACACTGTATTTTCTACAATTTCCCTAATAAAAGAACTACAAAAATAAAATCAGTGATGTCATTTGCCACTGGAAACATTAAAAATACTTAACTTCCTCAAGTAGGTAACGTTATTTCACAATGTCACAGCTTCCACTTTTGTAACATGAGACTCACTTCAGTTCCCTAAATTTAGGGGTTATTTTGTGCAGAAAAATAACAGATTTGAACATTCAGCATTTCTAACACGATATGCAACAAACACTTGAATACATGTGGTATTTTCGTTTCAAGGCATGAATTCAAAGCAGAGGTGATGTAAAGACATTTGGATGGATGAAGTGATATGTGCTTATATTTAAAAGAGGTCAAGCAACAAACACAAAGGTGGACAGGATGTAGAGGACAACTTTACAGGAACGGAGGTAGAGTCGGCTTACAACAACGCTGGCTTGGCAGTGAACTCGATCGCTGCACCGTTCTGACAAAGTAAAGGATTAGAAAAAAAGGAAGGATTAATATTAAGTACTAGAAGGGATGACAAGTGATTCAGGATTTCCACAAGCACGGTGACACACGTGTAAGATTAGTGTGAGCAGGATTTTACGAGAGTTTGCCAACAAGCGCTCAAACATGATTAGAAATTGCGTTGTGGAGCTAAGCTTAATTTGAATGCATTGTTTTGGTTAAAAGAAACACGCGTTTATTTATTCTGATCAAATTTGAGAAAACGCTACAAGTTTTCACTTTTAAGACACCAATTCCTGATTAAAAGCTTCCTTGCTTGGTTATTGGTCTGCAACCTGCAGAGACTCAAGTGGCTCTTCGGTCCTTCATCAAAAGTTCTTAATATCTTTGTTTAAAAATGACTAATAATTTACACAAATCTGGCCTTTATGGGGAAGTGGCCGGGGGGAAAAAAAACACATCACGGTATTGGGATAAATTTCTTCAGAAGGGACAGGAAAGCAGGTCAGCTCAGAATCTGGTAGGACTCGAAAATTGATCTTTACAGACTCAATTAAGTGATTTTAGTTTCTAAATGGCCAAAGTGGTTGAAACATGCACCAAAACACTGAAAAAGCGGTTTTCTAACGACTCAGATTTACTAAATGCAAATGCATGCCACACTTTTCAGATTTTAGTTAAAGAAAAAAAAATCTCTTTCTTTGCACATTACAACCATGTGCTGCTTTGTGTTGATGCTACATGCTAATTCACAACAAAACCGTAACAGTTTAAAATTGAAAAAGTTCTAGGGGTTTCTGGAACAATAACGCTTTCCTTCCTTCTCTTGAAATTTGAGTCAGATCATTTGACCTGGTGTCACTATGGCGATCTGGACGAGCGTCTTAATGACAGTAAAGGAAAGCATCCTGAATGAAGGGGAACTCAGGCAGCCATGATTGCTGTGGGAAAGGAGCAACAAACTGGGAAGTTCACCACATGTCATTTACCTCCTCCTCCTCATCATCATCATTATTATATTCATCATATTCATTTAGTTCATCAAATACGGGCTGAAATTAACAAGACAAGGAATTAATAGGCAGAATTAAGAATTGGTTTGATTTAATTTAGGCTCATGTCGAGATCTGGACGACTCTAAAGAAGGACGGGAAAACTGTTTACCATGGTTTTGCTGTTCATGTATGAGTTTAAAACCTCCACCACGTCCTTATTGCCTGCAGCTTGAGCCTGAGACAGAAGAAGAGGGATTTATTAGGCTTTCTGAACTGACGAGCGTTATCACAGCAGACCAAGTATCTCTCAAACCCACCACTTCAATGGCCGTCTTCCCGTCGTAGCCTGGTCTGGTGAGATCCGCCCCGGCGATTCTCCAGATATCAAGGCCCTCTTTATCGCCACTGGCCGCGAGGCTGACACACACACAAACACAATGCAACACTTTTATTAAAGCAAAATCCAAAATGAAAAAAAAAAAAAAAAAACTGAGGGTGAAGAAAGAGAGTTCCCTGAAACTGAGCCAACACATCAGAGGAACAAATCAGCAGATTAGCAGCTGCTTTTGTTTCGTCTTATCCGATAGAACACGAAATGTGCGCTCGTACAACACTGAATAGGTCCCGACAAAACCAGTTGAGTGTCACGTGTAGATAAATAACAGCCCGGTCTGCGTCGTGTGCGTCTTGGAGATGCAGATCGGGTCCACAACTATGCAACCAAGTCGCATTCTTGGTGCATGTGAAACACTTGGGCAACTGGTTGGACCTGTGTCAGCAATGCAGGACGGGTCAGCGTGGACGGTTCAGAAAACCCGAGCGGTTTGGGTAAAGTCCCGAAACGTCTTTCTAGTCGGTCTGACCTGCACAGCTCACTTCCTGCTTCCTCCAGCTGCTCTCTGGAGAAGTGGGCTCCGGTCTTCCTCAACAGCCTCACCACGTCCTTGTGCCTAAATGAGACGAAAACACAGAACCTCAGTCAATTCACACTTTACCTATAATTCACAGTTTCATGTGATGCTGCACAATAAAGAGATTTTATAAAGCTATTATATAATTTTAATATTAGCTCATTAAAAAAGGGTATCACTTCACTGGAATATAAGTTATAAGGTCCTATAAATAGATTTTTCAGAAATTAACCAACTTGTGATATGAATTTACCAACAGCGTTTAAAACAACAGTGTGTGGAAGAAAATTGAAGGCAAAATCTATGCTTTGTTGCTTTAGTGGCAACAGAGACAACGTTGCATCTTCATGCTTTGTTAAAGCAGAAGTTAAAGTTTTTGAAAACTTTAACTTCTGCTCAGCTCATTTGTCATTTCATTCAATGTGAGACGTTATAAACATATATAGGAGAGAGTATATTAACCATTCTAGATAAAAGAAAAAGAATTGGACACAGAGTAAAAAAAAACCCAAAAAACTAAATTGAGATTTATTTCACATATTTCCAAGAATAAAGATGTGTATATTTAATGATTTAGCGCAGAAATGTATTGAATCTAGTATATTCTCCAACATCTCAGAGGTGCAGATTCAATGCAGCATGTTGCAGTTTCTTCCTCAGGCGTTTATTCCGGATCGTGTTTGAGATTTTTATGGCTAGTCTGCACAAGGTACGCGTCACTCTGACTCAGTAAAAGAATGTCCAACTTACACTTTGGAAAATATCCAGATGAGCATCCCCTACATTTTTCTACGTCAGTGTTAGTGGACTTCTGTCACTTTTTGTTGCAAATGTCTGACCTCATAATCTCAGAAAACATCTTGAGTTTCTGACTTCACAATGTCAGAGAATACAGAGAACATGTTACACTTATTTCTTAGAATCACATTTTATTTAGGCAACATTTAGGTAAAATACAAAATATGAAATCATTAAGAGTTCAAATAAAGCCTCAAAAACGATAACGCCCTTTGTGTGGTCAGTTCAAAATTCAAAGAATTCAATTTTTTTCACAATTATTTTTATTTGTTCACAAGAACTTATAAATTAACCGCCCACTCAGAGGGAATCAAACACTTTTGTGCTCGTGTAACGTTCAATCATTTCACAGTTAAGCAATATTTAGACTTGGACTTCCTTCAAGCAAACATTGCTCTGCGGCATTTAAGAGTTCACACTGATGTTATTGTGCCGCTCTAAGAGTTAGTGTGGTTGTAGTCGTTGTCTGACATGTTAAGACAGGTTCCTTATCCCCCACATTGAGCCACCCACACAAGAGTCTCCTGCAGGGACAGTCACTGTGACAAGACACAGCAAGTTAGGCTGTGTCTTGTCCACAACTGTTTACCTTTGTGCATCAATGTCCATAAAAAACATTGTTAAGGACAACAGTGCAAAATAACTAAAAAGCAATTTGTTAATTCTATAGATCGTGTGACATAAGAACCACAGTAACTCCTGGAAGGATAAAGGAGTCTAAAAGAAGAAACGAACTAGTATCTTTCATCTGTGAAACTGGGAGCAAGCTGGTAAGACTGGTTATTAAGGCACTCCCCACATTTGTTCTTCAAGCCTTCAGTCTGTACAACTCTTAGCTTTCCCTTATATGGACGTCAGGCTGCAGTGCGGTGTGAAAGTTCAGTGGCAAACACATCAGCGATACAGACAGCACCTCCAAACCTCAGTTCTGTCGGGCTGTTTGCAGTCGTTTCACTGAAACCATTAAGGTAGGAATCCGCTGACAGAAGCCGTGCAACATTCTGTAGGACGTGTTCAGTAACGACAGGTCCCTGTGGGCCGATGCATCACTCCAGCATCACAAAGGAAACAAGTCCACGCTTGCAGTGCCAACCGTTAAAGTAAGACAAGAGCAACATGGTAGTGCTGTGACACACACGGTCTCCCTCCTCAGGCTTAATCATCGCTCCAACATGGAAACGTGAAGCGTGGTTTTCACCGGCAGACGTACAGAAAGATTTCGGAGGGAAAAGAAAGCACTTGTAAAAAATAAACACTCTCTAAACTGTCAGATGACAATTAGCCTAATTAGTTTGTAATTATTGTTGGCCTCTAAACTCCATTATGAGTCTCTCCTCTGATTTTTTTCTCCCCTCCCCACTAATACAGACGCTTTTCCCTTCTCCTCATTTAGGCAGAACCAAATTCCCTGCCTCCCAGCAGCTCGTTTAATGAAATCTCCGCTATAGCAGCTATTAACAACATGTTTTCAGGAAAACACTTTGAGGTCTGTGAGGAATGACAATTGTTGCTAATGGCCAAGAGGGGGGAGGGGGGGTTTATACATCTGCAATTTCATAACTTTAATGAGCAGATTAAAAACAAACACATCAGCGCTCGATGCGATGCGGCTTTACCTGAAGCGCACGGCGTTGCATAGGGGTGTGTCTCCATAGCGATCTTTCGCATGGACAGAGGCTCCCTGGTTGAGCAGGTATTGCACAAGTCTGAGGTGACCCTCACAAGCAGCGACGTGCAGCGGCGTGCGTCCGTCAAAGTCGCCCAGGCGTAAGTCGCTTCCCTGAAACACAGGAAAATCAGCCCTGCAGGTTGGCTGTCCAACGCAGTAAAAACAGGTGCGGGGTGTGTTGATGTCTCTGTCATAAACGTCCAAATCAAATAAATACCCAACAGTCACACAGGCTGGAGTTTATTATGAGCAAAATGGCAAATGTTCTAAATAAATTATCAGGTTTTCTTGCAGAGCTTTAAGCAACATAACAGAAAACATCAGTTTAGCAGTCCTTAGCTGTATTTTCAGAAATGTAATATGTTGAAACTTCAAATAGTGGCTTTAAAAATGCTATTAAGCAGCACATTTATTACTGATTTGAAATCTGTTTTCTTTTGACGGATTTCGGCAGACCATGATGCACTCAGAGTCTATTTGAGTTGCAAGAGTTTTGACTTTCCTTAGCAAACCTGTAAAACTCAGCTGAAAAACAAGCTGAACATTTTCACTGGGGAAACTTACAAAAAAAGCAAGCATGGTGTGGATGCATAAGTGTGCGCACTCTCTTTGCTTTCAGAATTACCCACCACATTTAAACTCATGTTAAATAAGAGTCAGCAAACACCTGCCATCCCGTATAGTTCCTGATATTTTTGTAGTTGTCCTATACCTCATGTGATGTCACAAGAGGCATAAAAGCTTGTGTTTTTCAGGGTTTTTTATGTGGTTAAGTAATTTCTAACAAAAAGGTATAAACTGTTCTACAGATTACAAACTACATCAACTACTGGCTGAATTAACAGAAAAGTGTTGCTGGTACCAAAGTTACAAAAACACCTCCGTCTACGTTTCCAAATCCTATTTGGCTTTGTGTGAACTTGGACGTCCATTTTTTTTTTAAAAGCGTAACCTTGACTTTTTTTTTTTTGGCAAATTATCAGTGTGAGTTTTAACTGTGGACACTGACCCTGCTACCCAAACATGAGAAGATAAGAAAGGTCAGAACCTGCCTCTGCTGACGTACAAGGTTATAGCTAAAATGAGTGAGAGTGTATCAAACAGTTTTTGTCTATATGACACAATGAGAGGGAATGGCTGCTTACCATTTCCTTAAGAGCTACTAAAGCTTCTGTGTCCCCAATCTTGGCAGCAGCACATGCCAGTGAAGGAGTCAGGGCATCACGGATGGCCTCCAGTTCCTTTTGGATGTCAGGAAATGTAAGAGATCAAAAATTATGTCTTTCGGGGAACTTGACAAAAATCCTCTTTCTACTGTGCCAATGTTTTTTTTTTTTTTTTTTTTTTTTACAACTTTTATCAATAAAAAAGTTACTTTACATCTCTAGTATCATGAAGTTGCCCCTTAAAAAAATCACAAGTTGTTTTTTTTGTTTGTTTATGGGGCATGTGGGGCAAGAACGTGCACCCAAAATCGTCCAACTTATTGTCCCAAAAGACTGCATTGGATTGTTTAATAATTTCTATCCTCACCTTTATTTGTTTTGCATCAAATACTACAAAATACCGTGAAAAACGTTCATCATTACTACAAACCAAAATGTATTTTATTGGGATTTTTTAAAACAGACCGGCACGAATTAGTCCATAACAGCAAAGTGGAAGGGAAATGGTACATAGTTTTCATTTGTTATGCTTAAGGTTGTTGTCCAATTGAAAGGAGGAACCTTTAACGTTTTGTCTATCACTTCACAACTATGCATTACTTTGTGTTCAGTTACCATATTGCATCCCAATCAAATACGTTGTGGTTTTAACAGGATGAAACATGAAAAAAAGTTCAAGAGGTATTAAAACTCTCCAGAAATATATCAAGAGCAGCACATACTTTTATACAGTTTGACAACAATTCTATCTAACATCTACAATGTTTTAATGTGACATTAAGCCTTGTATGAAAACTGGAAGGACACAAGCCCCGCTGAGCTTTCCTGAGAATTTAAATGAAATAACGAATACAAAGACAAGTGTCAGAACTTAGGACTCGATTGTCCTGTTATCAACTGGTTTGCTGAAAATCCTGTTTAGCTGTTGCGGGGGTTGAAACACGTGCGTGGGCGTCTGTCTGCCTACCTCCTTGCAGCTAACGCTCAGAGACTTGGCAATGACTTGGATGAACCTGCTGTCGCTCAAACACAGTTTGGCTCCTTCTAGGTCGGCGCTCATCTCACCTCGCAGGTTTTGAGCCATCATCTGGACGAGAGGACAAAACAGTTTTTTACTTTTATGACTTTCCTTCTTTGAAAAGTTCACATCAACACCAAAAAAAAAAAAAGAAGTCTTTTGAGCAGATAACCTTTTTCTGAGCATCCAGAGTGAGCTCTTTCTTAGCCAGAACGTAGGACAGTTTTGACAAGGCGGCCTCAGGGGTCATGTCACCCCCAGCTAACAGACCGGCCTCCATCAACACCTGAAAAGTCAGACAAACCACTCACTTGCAAAACAGATTGTATAATAACCACTTGCAAAATTGCAAAAAAAAAAAACAAAAAAAAAAAACTACTTGGATGAAAAGTTAACTCGTGTTTATGTATGTAATCTCTTAAACGGACATGGAATGACATGCATGAAATAAAATTTTAATTCCTTAAATGTTTGAGTAGTTCATCAATTATATGTGTCTGTTTAACGAGACATAAATATTTGTTTTTAATGAAAGACTGTAGCACAGGAAATATGAAATATTTTTTAATACATAATAAATTCAAAGTAATATATCTGGCAGCTGCATATATGAAGTTGGACTTGCACAGCAGGAGATGATTGTTAGAAATTTTAAAAACCCTGATGTGAATACCGCGCTTACAGAAAAATAAAAATAAAAGCATGAGCAAGTCACAGCAATATTAAACAATTATATTGCAAGTGCATATGGTTTTAATTATCATAAAACAAACTACCGTACCCTTCCAGTGGCGTAGGAGGCTGAGACCGTCCCCCTCAAACACTGGGTGCAGTTGACTATGATGACACCGCTGTTGGTGGCCTTACTCAGCTCCTCCAGAAGATCGGGGCGGTTATCGGGCGCGTTCCCACTGCCATAGGTCTCCAGGACGACGCCCTGCATGGGCGGCTGCAGGAAAGCCCTGACCTGGAGACAGATGTGAGCCGGCTCGGGTTGAAAACAGCCCGCGTTTACGACCGCATCAACTGCGTAGCATCAAATTGAGAAATTAGTATTCCGTGTTATTTTTCCTGCAGTGCTTTTTACTCTTATGCACGGGACCATTCCCTCTACTAAAAGCCCATCTGGTGCCTTCTCTAAAACCAGTATCTCAATCACCGGTTGGCTGGCAGGCACTCGGAGGCCCTGTAGCACATCATTAACCGTGGCATACGACTCGAACGGCAGATGACTTCAACGGCAGAAAGGAGAGCAATTAATCTGAAGCCATTAGTGAGAATAAAGTCACTTGGCAAATAGCAGCGTGAGGGGAAGGTGACATTTAAAGTTCGGGGTTCAGTCAGTATTTTTGAGTATAATTAGTAGTTTGACAAGAAAGGTCTGACACAGACCTCAAATCACGCGTCCATAAGAGCAGGGATGGTGAACATGCAGGAGTCTGGAGCCTAATCAAAACGGTGCCTCATAAAGGCCTTTAAACATGGTAAGAAAGCCTTGATAGCTGAGCTGGGAAGAGGGAGCAGATTGAGACAGTAAAGGAGAACCGTCCCCGCAGGTTCTGCAGGGGGAAGCTCAGTTAAATGGGACGGCGTCAGCGGCATTCCTCCCTCCTTACAGGGTGATTGGATATGGGCCATAACTTTCTCTCATATTTTTTTTCTGGCCAGAACTCGCACTGCAGTTTACAAGAGCAGATAAAGTAACAGCGGAAAGGTAATTACATAAAAGCAACTGTATTTTATTGCAGTTTGACAAAAACAGGGCTTTACCTTTAGAAATGAATCATTATTCTGCAATACCATGTAAGGGATAAATCATTCACACCAACACTGTTGACCTGAAGGACATAAGTCGGTTGATCCCGGGCTGTGACTACCTCGCTTTAGCAAGTCACAGGCGTAACTGAGGTGTGCTGACTTCTACCGCCTTTGCCAGATCGTTCCTTTTACAAAAACAGATGGAGCCTGTAAAAGCAGTAAAATCTTAACTAAAATAATATGAAGTATTTACTTTATGTCAATGCAGTCGGGTCAAGTTGGATTTGATTTTTTTTTAGGCCCGATTCAAGTTCTAGAGAGGTTGTATTTTACATGTTGTATTTTTACATGCAAGTCCAGGCAAATCACTATGCGAAGATTTTTACAGATCCTGAATAAGTTTCGTCTTGTGAAGCAAATTCAGAAGATTTCACTAAAGCGGACAAAACTGAAAAAAAGAAATAAATAATAAAATAATCTTTAAGAGATTCTTACACAGCAGTGAGAATCACCACCACGATCCCGCCAGTAAGACACAAATCTAATTTTCTTACTGTTGATGACGTGATTCCTGGGAACAACCTGAGCAGACCCACGTTCCTGTTCAGCTCCGTTCTGACTTGAAACTTTGCCGTGGTGTTTGCCCTCCACACCGTGTCCCAGTTAACTAAAACAAAAATGATTAGATAGCTTCAGCCGCAGCAAAAGTTACACATCCTCAGTATGCAGAAGTATTTTATCTATGACTAACTTTTAAAATCCACTTCAGCGGTTGCCAAAGGAGGCAAATTGGGAGAAGTGAACGCATTGAAACTGCCGGCGTCCACCTTAGTGACACGATTTCCTCTGTAGAGCTTGTTGTAGAAATACAAGCAAACCTGGAAAAGAAGAGATCTAGTTCATGACCAAAATCTGGTGTAGATCAAATCAGTTTCTAAAGTTTCTGTCTTGGTTTTTTTTTTCTTTGATGACTTATTTGCATTTTTAGACAATTGTCAAAAAGTAGATCATTGGAGGAAATAAATACCAGAAACACAGAACCTTGCCCTTTCAAATGTTTTCACATGAAAGTCTGATCAATTTGATGTGGCTTCTTTTAACCCGATACCCTGAAATAAAATCTAGTGTATGGCACAACTGTAAACCTGCAATGAGACAGCTGCCAACTTAAACTGACAGGCAGACAAGAAGAGTAATAATCAGGAAAGAAGCTGAAATAGTTGGGGAGCTACAGAGATCCCCAACTCAGGTGGAACAATCTGTCAGCAGGGAATCAATGAGTTGTACACAAATGTGGTCTTTATTGAAAAATGTCAGAAGAAATCCTGATTGCATAAAAAAAATCCTATGGTTCCATGAGACCAAAACGGAACTTTTTCAGTCTACATCCAAAACTAAAAGTGGCAAAAACTAACTTCACAAAACCTTGTGAATGCCATTGGTGAAACATGGTGGTGGCAGGCTGGCAGCATGGCAATGTGGGTGAATACAAATGAGTATCATTTGTAAAATGGGAACAGATATGGTTGATCATGTAGATTTCTACCACATAAAGCTACTCAAAAACTAAAACGTTTTCACCTGATGTAAAATTCAGGTTCACATATGTTGGATAATTTCTAAGCAGATTCGATGGTATATTCTTTACACTGTTTTAAAGTGTTTAGATTAAATGAGTAAAAAGCTGCTCAGTTTGAAACGCTCGGCTATGACAAGGCATCACTCCTGCTAAGCTTCTGCAGAGCGTACGATGAACAGAGTCAGGTGCTTTTCCTGTTCTGTTAACTGTTGCGAAACACTCCCGGTCATTAGAAAGCATTCCTTTCACACCCGTCTCTGAGGTACATGATGTATTCTCTCTGCAAAATCACACTACACATCAAATTAATTTAGACGTTAATTCAGCAACGGAAAATACTAAAACATTGAGTCACTGCAACTCCTCATACCTGGTTCAGAAATAAAGCCAAGTTATCAAATAATTTAAAACTATAGGGGCTTTTCGAACCTCGGGAATGACAAACTGGCCGGCGATCAGCAGCGCTCCCAGCAGGTTGTCTCTGCCATCGTTCCTCAACTCATAGATCGGCACCTAAATACAGAAAGTAAAAGCGTCAAATTTAGCAGCCACGTTTCAGAAACTGGTTGGTTAAACTCTAGGAGACAAGTTTTACCTGAGAGCCGGTGAGAACGATCGGTTTTCCCAAATGCTCACACATGAAGGACAAAGCAGAGGCTGTGTAGGCCATAGTGTCTGTGCCGTGAAGAATCACAAACCCATCAAAGTTTTCATAGTTTTTCTGGGGGCCAAAAAGATTAAGACAGAGCACACAATGACAGCTGAACTTAAAATTCAATGTTTACTTTTGTATAATTTTAACTTTCATGACCTAGAAAAAAAGAACTGCCTTAAAATAAAGATAATATGTTTTAATTATTATCAAAATGTTAATTTATTTCAGTGTATTGGTTCGAAAAAATTAAATTGATTTGTTACATAAATTCACTACTCTCAGTAAACTTACTGACTCCCTCCACAAGGAAGGTAAGTCACAAAAGGTTGTTGCTAAAGGAGCTGACTATTAACACAGTGTTAACAAAATCCAATCATATTAATGAAAAGTTTAAAGAAAGAAAAAATGTGGTTAAGAACCCACAGGGATAACCACATAGTTAAGAATGTTGTCAACCAATGTGGCAAGTTGCTACAGCAAATAAGGGAAAATGAGCCCCAGTCACGTATTGAGTTCATATACTATGCAGAAAAATGACAGATCTTCTGTTAAAAATGTATTTTTATTGATCTTATGTAATATTCTAATTTGCTGAGAAAGTGAATTTAGGGTTTTCATTAGCTGTAGTGCAGGTTAATCAATAAATTAACAGAAAAAAACACTTAAAATATTCAGCTTCAAGTGTACCTTATATAACAACTTTTTGCTGATAATCTAATTTGTCAAGATAAACCTCTAAATGTACCTCAATGTCTTTCCCGATGCGCCCCCAGTCATCTGTGGTCATGTTGGAGGAGTCGAGCAGAGGACTGTACTCCAGGATCGTGTAGATTATCCTCTTATTTAATTTACTCGGCCTTAGAAGGAAAACAGTTTACAAATGTAATATTCAGGAAGTCAACAAGCTCCGATGTTAGTGGAGTTAGTGCAGACACATTCACCACACGAAACATGAACATAGCGTTAAGGCAAATATTTAAATATGACATTATAAATTAATGTTCATGCTGATCTTTTTTGTATTTAAGTTCTGATTCACAAAAGAAAGTCAGTTTAAAGAAGTAGAAATGGCTACTAATAAACAAAAGAGTTGGTGCAGAGACGGTGTGTTTTTTAGCTGGGCCTTTCCATCTCCGCAGAAAGCTGCCAAAACCTGTTTCGAACACAGACAAGGAATCCTGCAGGTGGAAAATCAAGGTGTGTTGTCATGCGGGTATGGAGAACGCAAGGCTCGAACGCCCAGGCCTAGGTTTTGTTTAGACTGCTGATTTAACGTCAGCAAGTTTAAAGGGACACAAATAATGTTACATTCTTAGTATTTCATATATGATTAAAGGGGAAAAATATGTTTTCTCACTCATGAGGCTGGAGAGTCTCACGCCACCTTTCAACCTAACGAGCCCCACCTGCAACACTCACATGTAAAGCAGCGTGACGGCCTCATCAGTGACTGAAAGATTTCCCCGCTAATCTCTCTCGTTTTTCTTTTTTAAAGAACCAGGGTGTGACTCCCTCTCTCCCACCCCCACATTATCATGGGCAGCCTTATCCCATGGAGATGGGAGCTGAAAAGAACAGCAGGGGGAAGAGCAGGCGGGCCCCAGCCCATCCAACCAGGGGTCTTCACTAACACTCTTCCAATTAGCCTCTCATCCACGCACAACCCTGTGGCATATGTTGTTGATAGTCTGAGAGCTGAAGTAGCAGAAGAAAACACTATTCAAATCCCTAATTATTCATCTTTCTGGCCTGAGGAGCATCAAAGCTACACATTAGCATGCCAGTGCTAGGAGGCCTGATAGTTAAAGAATAATAAATGTGTGGATTGTGTGTGTGTATTTTTATGAATGGGGTTGGGGGCTGAACATGGATATTTCTGACACCCAACACATTGGCTAGGCTATGACATGACTAATTCTTTAATCAATCTATGGTAATATTTACATTTTGTAAGACATCAAAATAATCATCATGAAATTTACCAAAAATTAAATATTTAACTCTGTGTAAATAAAATTACTTTCTGGGTCTAATTATTGAAGAAAGTTAGTTTTTTTTTTTTTTTTATTAAATTCCAACTCAATGAGATGAACCTTCATAAACTTCCACTGACAGGACGTAAAAACTGTAAAAAGTTGTTAACCAGCTTGGAGCTCAGTCCATTCTCATTAATGTGCTGCATGTGGGCAGGACAATAAGACAAACTATATCAAACATGCTGATCAGCAGATTGTTGTTTGGCTTTTACAAACTGATGCTCCAAGGAACATTAGATTATCTCGGCCCGGGTAATTATCGTTCACACATTAAAGCAGCTGAATTACGGGAAACCAAGCACACATTAGCTCAATGGAGGGCATTAAAAAATACTCAAGCCAACATTTGTTTGACACCATTCTCTGGTCAGCACACCATAACATTTGGTCTTAAGGACGGCAGAGAAATAAAAATACTGTCAAGCATGTGTCATGCTTTCAGTTTTACGGCACCGAGGGAACTGGAGATCGGACTGGGGCGTTGGCTTTCTGTTGAGGTGACAAATGCAGGTTAGAGTCATTAAAAGGAATCTGAGCGTTAGAGGAACAGTTTACTACGGATTTTTTTCTTTCTAAGTTTGGGTCAAAACTGGATGAAATAAGGGGGTTAAGAGAGCAAATTATATAAAACTGCTACATTTTAGGAATAAACAAAGTGTTAGTTAAAAATCTGACAATATTAGATGATCCTTAAACTGTGCCAAACAAAGCAAATTAATGGAATCAAAATTTCACAAAAAAATTAAGCATACAGTAGATGATAATTGTTCTAGTGAAAAACAATAGCACCAACCTTACTAGATGCTCACTGGGGTTTTCCCTAGCCCAGATTAAAACAATTTTGAAAATGTGGCCATTATTCAGTCTTTTTTCAAATTCAAACACTTTTATACAACTAACAATAATCTATCAAATCTATCAAAGTCATAATCTATCAAATCTACAACAGTTATACAACTGTTATAGATTGTATGTATAACTGTTATATACAGTTATATATATGTAACCATACAGTTATATGGTTTCTATTGTAAATTCAGGTATAGAACACAGAGTGGCATTCAAAGGTTTATCTATAAGAGTGTGAGTTATGGCTACATGTTGACTCTTGGTGAACTTACGGCAGGACCAGCGTGTTTTCCAGTTTGTAGTACTCATACAAGTAGGTTTGACGGGCATAAAGTTCATCGTATAGGATGGGCAGCTTGCGGAGACTCTCCACAAGGGCATTGGCTTTAGGGGCATAACCTGTAAAAGAAAAAAAAAAAAATAAATGTTGTAACTTATTATTTGTATTGCGTTTTTAAAGAGGGATTTGCCATGTCTCAATAACACAATAACAGTCTTATACTGAACCCTAGAGGTAAACGTAAGAAATTACATGAACACATTTTTTTTTTTATCCTAACATGACTTTTTTTTTAGCTATTTACGTCACCCAGTATGAAGACGATTGACCGCGTTTCCATAACATAAAGGAATTTTTCTGTCATAATACGCTGAATTAAATTAAAAAGATTAAATTTTAACATTATTTTGTGTTGGCTGTATAAAATGCTGACCAAAAAAGCAAAAAATTGTGTGATTTGTTATTAAACTTAAGGAGCTTGCCAAGTGTTTATATTTTAAAACAAGGTCATACAAAGTGCATATTGCATCACACACAAGTCTGTTTGGACCGTTTCTTTCCTCACTCTGGGGTTGCAACATCTCATATCCATTTAACGCTGCAATAGATGATCTCAGCCCTTCACCTTTTCCTCATAAAACACTTCTTCAAGAAAGAAAGAATCTTGATGACTGTTAAAGTGATTACTTTCTCGACATTACTCTGGAAAATAAAATAAAACTTCCTGATTATTCATTATGAAGAATAAGTAAATAACATTTATTTATGAAACATGACAGGGATGTTTCCTCGTAAAGCACACACACACAAATACTTCCCCAAATTCTCTGTCCAACCTTGTGTGTGTGTGCGTGTGTGTGTGTGAACCAAACAGGTTAATTTGGTGAGAGTTCATAAACACCTAAAATAAAGATATAACACGGCATAACCATCAGATCATTAATGTCATAATGTGATGCCTTATAATAAAATATTCCGCCACATTAGTCAAATGCATTTTTAGATATCTAATGCAATTACGGATAGGCAGACGAAACCGATTTTATGTCCAAACAGCCTGCCATAATTGAAAGCGATTTTATGTTACAATCACCTGCCATATAGGCTCCATCTTAAAAGTCCTGTGCAGAGCCACTTTACTTTTAATTACAGTGATCTCTTTGAATCACACAGACATATTGAAGGAGCCTGTTTCTAAATTTTTAGGATTAATAATTTTAGGGTGTTTTTTAGTTTTTCAAACTTCAGGATTATCATGGTCTTCACCTATTGCAGGATTATTCGGTCAATGCAGGAAAAAGACCATTTCTGGTCAAGATGGCATGCATTGTTCTGTCTATCAGATAAACTGGTTTTAAAGCTTGGGCTCTAAAGAAAGGTATTTCATCCCAAGTGATTTTCTTTATTCGGTTTTTGTTTTTGGTGAAGTTGAGCCAATATGGGACAAGTTTGGACATTCATTATTTTCTGAGCTAAAGTAAAAAATTTGTGACGCTTATATTCAAAAGGCTTAAAAGTTTTAATATCCCAAAAGTCTGTAAACAATTAACTGAGGTGACTGTTGAGAACGGCATTTCCTGTATACCAACGGTTCCCCAATCTGGTCCTCAAGTACCCCAGCCCTGAATGTTTTAAGTGTCTCAATGCTTTCAAACACCTAAAATAAATAAATTGGTGAATAAAATTCTTCTGCAGCATTTGATGGCTGCAGAGGAGATCATGCAATCATTTGAATCAGGAATGCTGGAACAGAGACACATGTAAATAAAAATGCACCATATCTAATTTAGTTTCACCTAATCATCATTTGCTTTATTTACTTCATGACTAGTCATAATTTAATTATGTGAAATAAAAGTTTTAGTCTAATTTCTGTAATTGCAGATATCTTGAATTAAAGCTTCCATGCAAATTAATGGTATATATCTGACACAATTTATGCTAGTCACAATGTAATTAGAGATATCATAAATAGGTATTATGTGTAGTCCAAATATAATTAGAAATATCTTTATTTTAATAACACAACATAAACCAGATATCTAGAAGGTACGGTAAGTGTGATGAAGCTGATTTTATGTTACGTCGACCTGCCATATCGCCATGTTGAAATTTTAACTTCTTAACTAGAACACACAAAGTACATTTTTCCCCAAAGTAATCACACCTAATTCAAATGAATGAGGCAGCTACAGAAAACCTATTAAAAAAAAACAACTGTTATTTCCTGCTCCCTAAAAAACTGATGGAGAACCAAATTCCAACAGGTCCCCATCCATATCGCAGTAGGTTTTCTCAGTGATCAACCAACGTACTGAGGCCAGCAAATTGCTATGGCTTATTGCCTCTTTCGTATGTGTTCAAACTATGTGTTTACTTCTTTTTGAATCAAAGTGCTGTTTCTGTCATATCACAGCAAAGTCAAATGGATACCAATGGAAAGTGGGCCCATCAAAGTGGTGCAATGACTGTTTCCGTAACATCTTTAAGGATCCGTGGGCCGACGCCATCATCTTGAAAGGAGGCTTGGATTCTCTGCCAAAGGTGGCACTAAACTTCTGTTTCCGCCCTTTGAGGGCTTCCTCAATATTTTTGTCTTTTAGCTTCATAAAATGAAATTGATTGCAACGTATAAATTACCAGGATTGATTTAGATTCCTTGTAATTGAATTTTAAGTACTTTGAAAAGACATTTGTTAATTTGAGTTATGGAAGTAAACAGCATTTAATCAAGTTTGGCATTACTAACAATGTTGTTGAAGTCAGTATTTTATTTATTTTGGCAATAACATTTAACTTGTAAAACTGAATTAAAAGAGGAAGTGTATCTATTAGAGGTGTGCCGATCGATCGGTCACCGATCACAATCGGGCCGATTTTCGTGAAAAAGTGCATGATCGGTGATCGGCGATCATTGGCTCTTGTTGCCGATACCGATCATCTCATTTCCCAACCTGCCTGTGCAGCTGGTCTCCTCTTTCATTCACACTGCGCAAACGCGCAGCAACAAATCCTAAGCGATGTGGAACTATAACGCACTGAGTGAATGGGGAAGTTTGCGTGTTGCGGCGAAAAATAGAAGCACGTCAAAATGCATCAACACAACGAAGCTAATACGACATAAAAACAATGAGATACTGGACGGAGATTGGCTACATCGAGGCTCACTGCAGTAAAAAAGACATACGGAGGATCAGATAGCAGGTAAAGCAGCGCACAGCTACAAACACTCACCCGGATTAGCATGACGGTAAAGAAAGCTAAACAAATAACCCGCAAAATTATTTAAGCCTTCGAGCTGCGATGTAGGACGCTGGTTCTGCTCTCCTGTTGAACCGCTGCTACGCTACAGGCTCACACCGAACCTCTGCTTAAAGCTGCAGCATCTAACTAAAAAAATACATTTTACACACATATTAAAACTTTCGCTGTCCTAACATGAGACAGATAATCTCTGAAAAAATAATCGATCTCCTCCCTGATCTGCATAATTACTCCGCTCAGTCAGAAACAGCCAATCAGAGCTAGCAGTAATCAGCTAGCCGCCATGCTATCAGGAAGCTTTCATTCAGTAACTCTGGATTGTTTATTGTAATGGAACCTGTTTTTGCCTTTGAATGTCAGGTTTTATACTTGAACTTCTTGGCAATGTTGAGAGGTTTTATTTTGGCTCTTTGTATTATTTAGCCTCTTCAGAGCCTTCATATGTTATCAGTCTGTTAAAGGTAGTATTATCAATAGCAGTACAATTTGCACAATGCCTGTTTTGTTTTGTTCTTGGAAAAAGTTATTAAAAACCAATTTTTGTCTAAATTAAGGTGAAGTCATGGTTCCTTTTTCCACATAATGTAACCAGTAGTGTTTATGATAATAATAATTATGTGATCGGTATCGGTGATCGGTATCGGTGTATCGGCCCTCATGGGTGATCGGTATCGGTATCGGGAGGAAAAAACCTGATCGGCACATCCCTAGTATCTATTTATAATGCAATTATATTTTACAGTAGTTATTTTATTGAAAAATTGTCCTTACATGTTCAAAATAAATAATTTAGAGCAAATAGTATTCTGAAACTGCAACATTTGCGTAAAGAACAGAATGGCGATAAGTTAGAGAAGCGTGATGAGAACGCAACTATCACACTTTTTGTATGGAACAGTTTTGAAAATGGTCACTGTAGAGTTTTTAAACAATCCAATTTTAAAGTATTTGTTTTAATACAAACTGACAGAACAAACTTAAATAAACCTTATTTATGAGATTAAGTCATAGAAATTGTCATAGATTAATTATGTGGGACAAAGAAAGATGTAAATTTCACTTCTAACTATATAAGATGTGTAAAACCCATTTGAAGTACTGTTTGAGATCATTTCAAACAGTACTTCAAATGTACGTTAAAAATGTAAGTTATGCAAATAATTATTTGCATTATTTTCAAGTCAAACATGAAACCATGCAAATCAAGTCTACATTACTAGCTGCAGTCTCTCCATCTTGTTCAAATGCTTAAATTATGCTGGCCTTCTGTGAACTTCTTATATTTTGTTTTGAAGCCTACTTTTATAATTTAGTGATTTTCTGTTCCTCTGTCAGATTTTGTAGTTAGAGCCTAACCTAAATTATCCAGCTTTCTTCAGTTAATATTTACGCTCACAGTGACGGAGTCTATACAGACCAAGACAAAAATAAATAACAGGGAAAATAAACTACTGATGCCTGATCTTACAGGGACCTTTGAATGTTATTCTGCATCTCTACATGTTGCACAACACCACATGTCAGCATGAGGTTACTGATTTATGAAGGGTGATGTTGTTCCAACTGTATCCTGGGAAAAAAAGATGGTATTCTCTGAGGTCTACAAACTTCAATTCACTGTAAAATCCAGCCCTAATATATAACTGCTCCAAATGAATACAACTTTATTACAAACAAATACGTGTTCTTTTCGTCTGAGGTAGAAAATATATTAAAAATGTCATTTTTTACTTCGATTAATTTTTATTTTAAGTGTTCCTTCTCGTGTGTCTATTTTAGGTTCCACGTGTCAGTTGTTATGGAGCACAGAGTAATCCTTGCATCATGTTACCAGCAACATGTGACAGAGCCAGTCTATGTATATGTTGAGCTGTTTGCTGCAGATGTGGGCTTCAGACAGACACTGCGAAACTTAAAAGTAAAGTTAAGAGTAACTGGGAGCCCAGTCCATCACCTATACCTGTATCACGTAGCGTCATCCCGATGGTCCCCCCAGTGTTTATCACCAGGACCCGCGACTCGTTCGCGGGTGAAGATGAAGACACCCGATCGAGGTTTTCCACCGAGCTGCAGCTGGACAGCTTTCTCCGTCGTCTTGGGTGAAGCTGAACGTTAGGCGGAGAAACATCGTTTGTTTCTATAAGAGTCGGATGGGACAGAGCCCGGCCGAGCGTGTTAGGTCGACTATATTCCGCCATTATGCCTTAAAGTGGCGCTGCCCCTTTAAATTCGTCCGTTGAAGCTGATGAGTGGTCTTGTCGTAAACGTCAGAGCCCTGCCTCGTGAGCCGCGGATTCCATCGCTGTTAGTGTTAATGCAAACCGATTATTTTTAAGATGTTTAGTTTCGCTACTATAATTCACAGAGCTGTGACGGATTAGGCTGGGAATCCATTCTGACGTCATCAATGTGGGCTTGGCTTATTCACAGATGGCGGTGTCCTGATATAATGGGCGACATCCGCCCAAAGCGGCTTGACGTAGCACCTCTTCTAACCTCTCCTCCGCTGTCGGTCACCGCCTGGTGGCGGTCAACCATCTAGGTGACAAACAAAACGAGTGAATTTGCCTCCTAAACCTAAGACCTAAAAGTTCAAACTTCTCTTGCTAAGCAGAGCAGCCAATCACCGTCAGTAGAATGATTAAAATATAGCTCTTATATTAAAAAAAATATATATAAATAAATTCAAATGTATCTGTTCTCAAGGTTTTTAACTCTAAGAATAATTTCTGTCATATTTCACTGGCTACATGCAGAGGTTTAGATGATTCTTCTCATGGCTATCTGTTCTGTTGTTGCCTATTTGGCTGTTTTAGAAACCAACCTGTAGTGTTGAACATCTGCATCAGACATTATACACCCTTATACTGACATGTTAAACCTCACATATAATTGTTTTGAACGTCACGATGTTGGACAAGAAACAGTAGGGTGAAAAATACCTTGCAGGGCATTCCTTCATATGAATTGGTTTAGTTAACACACTCGAGGAGCACGCTGAATAAATAAAGACTGCCGTTTTCCTTCCAAGTTACTGAAAAATTAAGGAAGACACTTTGATACCATTCTGGTTCAATGTGATACTCTGGATCTCTTTCTTTGACCTCTCTTGTCTCAAATTGCACTAACAATTTGGTTACATGCCGTTGGCCGCTAGGGGGAGATGTTACTCTTCTTATAATTATCAATAACTGGCAAAGCTATATTTTCATTTATGAGATCCAAAACGTTTTTGTATTCAAGTTTCCACAGAATATTTTTTCTTATCCATTTCTTACTTTCTAAGGCTTTTCCTGACAAATGGATGGAAAGAAACCTTAAATATAGAAAAGACATTTATTATAGAAAAGACATAGTAAAATCGCACTGTATCATATTTGAAAGGATGCATTTCATTGAGTTGAAATTTACTAAAAGTTTATTTTGTCTGGCACTTATTTCCAAACCGAAATTAACACAGCACAAAGACGGTGTGATATACCATAATTTTGTGTTGATGATTGTGGTTTACGGCTTACAATAATTATTTTTATAGCTTGTAAAAACATCCCAGGATCCAAATCTTACTATTACATAAGCCAAAAAATATCTTTTTTAATACTCCAGTGTTATATTATGGCCATATTATGATAATAACAAAATGATTCTAGACAGCTGTCCAAAATGTGCTGAGAAATTAGGTTTTCATGCATCACTGGAAAGTTAAGTGGACGGGAAATAGTTGTAAAGATATGGCCATATACAACAGCAGATAACAGCAGCATTGGAATGATTATAATGTAACATTCATGAATATGATTGTGTTTGAAGTGCAGATCGACTACTGTATGTCTCATTCAAATGGAATGGTTGTTTGTGGGATACTGCAATGCAAACCTAAATATTTCCTGAGAAACTGAATTTTGCTTGTAAACCAACAGAAATAAATGCTCTAAAAACATACCTTCTGGATGTGAGTTGTACTTTCTGAAACAAATTACCAAAATAAAACTTTTTTGTCGTCATATTATTCATTGTGTGCGAGTGTAGCATGTAAAGAAGCGTCAGACAGACGGAGGCGGACTCGGCGGCTGTCAATGGAGCCGACAGGAGGAAGTGGCCCCTGATGCAGTTCCACACCTTTCCGTTACAGCAGCGGTAGTGCGGATAGCTCCGGTTAAAGGAGGAAGGCAAGAGCTGAGTCAATTTATCGACTCTGAAGGAGAAAAACAGGTAAGTAACTTAATTATAACCGGCCTCTTCTTCTACTAAAATGTGTCGCTAATCATATTGTCATCGTAGCACACGTTTATTGCCCTGATTTGTTTAGTTGACTGCAGCTAACTACTGTTAGCTACTTAGCTTAGCGTGCTAGGTAACGAGCTAACTAGCTGTATTAACAGGCAGTCTAGCAATAGCTGGCTAATTTTTCATGTCTGACCCTCCCCCTAAATCTCATTTCAGCGTGACCAGAGTTTCGCGTACGGGGTATTTCTGGCCACGGACAAACAGGGATACATTTTACGAAGTTATTCCCTAGTAGCGCGGTGAAGTGTCCCGACGTAAAGCTGCTGTTTCTCCCCCCCCCCGACAGCAGTGGAGAGAACAAGGGCGCACCCGGTGAGGAGGACCGCCACATCCTAACACCAGAGGAAATTCTCTTCAAGTATCGCGGCTTTTGTTGGAGGTCCTTTTTACCCACACAGTGAATCTTCTCTGCAGTTTCCAGTCATCGCGGCCTGTACCTTTATCTTCATTTTTACTGAACAATGAACGACCTGCAACAGCTGGTGCCAAGTTCTTAGTCTGATCGTGTCATGTGGCGTGTAGGCCAAGAAGACATTATCCGAGCATAAATGCCCCTGCACCTAACAAGATCCAGACAGACTTTCAGGTGAAAAGTCAAGCATGTGTGTATATTTTTGACTTTTGTTCCCAAGTAAACAAAATATCCATTCACTTCATGGTTTCACCAGTAAGTCTATATTAAACTGTGAGCTGCATTCCAAGTGACCATCAAAACATTATCACATTTTCTCCTTGGGAACAAAGTATTTATGCTCAAGAGTTCAAAATGGGGAAAATGCTGTCAAAAATCTTCGGCAACAAGGAGATGAGAATACTAATGCTCGGACTTGATGCTGCTGGAAAGACAACAATCCTTTACAAACTGAAACTCGGACAGTCTGTGACCACAATCCCCACAGTGGGCTTCAACGTGGAAACTGTCACTTACAAAAATGTGAAGTTCAACGTCTGGGACGTAGGAGGCCAGGACAAGATCCGTCCCCTGTGGCGACACTACTACACAGGGACCCAGGGCTTAATTTTTGTGGTGGATTGCGCAGACAGGGATCGCATTGACGAAGCGAGACAGGAACTTCACCGCATCATCAATGACCGCGAGATGAGAGATGCCATGATCTTGATATTTGCCAATAAGCAAGACCTTCCGGATGCCATGAAGCCGCATGAAATCCAAGAGAAGCTCGGATTGACCCGGATCAGAGATAGGAATTGGTATGTTCAGCCCTCCTGTGCGACCACAGGTGATGGACTGTATGAGGGTCTGACATGGTTAACTTCAAATTACAAGTCTTAATGATTGAGTGCTGACTGTTTTAGGTCAAAACTACAATGTTGCAAGTAACAATTTACTCTTCAAAATGAGAATGCTTAAGAAAAGTTGATTATCTCAATTTATTTTTATTACGTTTATCTTTTAACTAATTTATCTTTAACTGGGTTTGCCGGCTTAAAGTTTGCTTATGTTCTGTAGCAGGCATATATCACATTCTTTATTGCTTGGGCTTTTTGAGATAAAAAAAAATGGGGTTAACTGGTTTCTAAGGTCAAAGCCACAGAGATCACCACCTTTGCCTGTTCTTTTATTTCTATTTTATATCTTTTATTTCTCCTGAGGACATTGTTGGACTTGAGCTGTTTCACAGTCCTTTTGACTCTGTTGGGATAAACTTTGACATTGAGCTCTTTATTTGTCATGTAGCCTACTTGAAGGACACAGTACTGTGATTTATAGTTTTCCTTCTCTGGTATTAAAAAGAACTGGGGTAAATGCAAGAAAAAGAAATCATTGCCCATGTTTACATGTCGCAACACATTTTCTTACCCCAAATACAATTACGTGGGCTTTTCTAGTTAACTGATTGACCTATGTCATGTCTCACTATAATGTGCGGAGTATTAAACAAACAGGCCATCAATAACCTCAGCTCTGACCTCTCAATCTGATTCCAACAGCTGAAAAGTCTCAGTATTGGGACATTATATGACAGCTTATATCTGTAGCATGAGTACATAAGTACATTAACCCAACATCAGAGTCCATTCGTTGGCGCAGTCAGAACAGAAAGCTGTTAAGAAGTGAGATGTTGAACAAAAGCCTGTGGTGCAGGTCCTATTCCTTATTTGACTGGGGGGAACTATGTACAGAACAATGTCATTGTAATGTCTTATTAAAAAAGTGATTTTAAATCTTTTACCTCTCAGTTTTTTTTTCATCCATTTGTTGGTTCATTACTTGCAGGGTCTTGCTTTTAAACTTGGGCAATTTCAGCTACCACTTGGTTATTATATGCTTAGAGCAATTGCAAAGAAAACATTTGTGATGTACTCGCCACTGCTATCTCGTAAGACTTCATATTTGATGCTTAGAAACATTTAAATAGTTGGCTAAGACGGTGTTTCCCAACCCTTATCCTCAAGGCACACTACCTTGCATGTTAAATGGATTGCAGTTCAACCTGTTAATCATCCATCAATTGAAATCACGTGTGCTGAAGCAGGGAATCACCTAAAACATATAGGGTAGTGTGTCATGAGGAACAGGGTAGGAAAACATTGTGCTAAGATCAGTCTTTAGGTAATTCCTCTGATGCTAGGTGTGGAAGTTGTGTAACATTGATGTGAAGGGGCTGGACTCACATGGCAAAGCTGAAAACATCCAGATTTGTCCATCTTGTAACTGAGGGAAAAGTGTAGCAACCTTGTTTCAGCCAGCTGACCAGTAATCCACAGCTACATGTGTCTTAAAGTTAACTCAAATTTAACCCAAAAAAATCCTTATTCTCCACAATAGGTTTTAAATTATATTTAATTACATCTGATGTTAAGATTTATATCCAACTTTTTTCTCTTAGTCTAATTTCTCCTTCAACTGCTTTCTTGTATGCTTAAACAATTTAAATAAAAACACCCCTGTGTTATTCACTATTGGCTGATGTGATGAAGGGCATATTTAACCAGGTTTAGCTTAGAAACAGGGAGTAGTGGACTAACACTTATCAGTCAACAAATTTAAACTCTTCAATTGTATCTAAGCAACATAAATATAATTTACACACATCTTTTTGCAACTCGTAGTTTTGAAATTGATACTTTGTCTGAAATTCAAGTTAAAACTTGCAGAAACTGTTATGTAGTCATCTACAGAATTCAGAACATATAAAGATGTAGGGAATTAGTGTTTGAGTCACATTTGGCCAAGTCTTTGTGAACAGTTAAACATCCATGCTCAGATTTAAAGCTGGCCTCAGTTCCCACCCCATTCAGCAGTGAAAATGTACAAAACAGGAAGTCCAGTTGCTCTCTCTCTCTCTTTCTCTCTCTCTCTCTTTTTTTTTTAGAACAACAGAGAAGTACACGCAACTGTTTGCATGAATAGTTGGATGGGCCACGCTGATATTCAGCTGAATTGTGAATTCTTTTTGAATGTTTCATGTTGGTGCTGAGCTGTCAGCTGCAACTTCCTGAGTTTGCCTCAGCTTGAGACGTGACTTCACAAAGCAAATCTGTAGCACTTCAGTTTGCAGTGTAAAGCTTTTTGGAGCAAATTGGTTTCACTGCAATCCTTACAGCATGAAACCTTTAAAAAATACCACAGCACCACAGTTTGAACTGAAAAAATAGTTTAAAAAAAACACACAAAAGCAGCAACTCTTTTTACTGTTGCTTAAATAATGTGTATGTTAATGATAATATTACTAAAACCTAAACATATCTGTATATCTATCTGACTGATAGAAAACTGTTTTAAATAAAAGCAAATTAAGTCATTTTTTCCCCCACTCTATTATTTGTAAGGTTTAATGTCCTGCTAATTAGATAGCAGAGAAAGTTTTACCCAGTTGTATGAAACACAGGGTAATCCAGCACTGACCCTCCCCTGCCTGTTGCTGCGCACTGCTTCGCTTGTAAGAAAGACAAATCCAGCTGATTAGAGATATTTCTAGTGACTAAAAACACACAGCTGTACACTTAAAGCAAAATTACCATTTGATTTTGAAAGTGCAATTTGCAATAAATGAGGCATTCGTGTGAAGAGGCCAACTGCGCACTGTGTCAGAGCAGATAACCTGGGTAATTGGCTCTTAAACTTTATTTCTCTAGAAACCAGAAAGGCTATGTGTTACATGAATATGTACATATGTGTAATAATATGTTTTGTATGATTTTAGTGCCTGTAAGACTAATGTGTTCTTAAAAAAGTCAAATAGAGCGCATTATGCGCCAACATTAGTAAACAAAGGGAAACTAGTGCCTTTAATTTTTCACAGTGTTTTGTTGCAATTTGAACACAGCATAAAATACTATTTCCTGGATTAAATTCTGAAGCTAAAACACACAGTACATGTAAATTGTAGAGCGGCAATCAGACATAATACTGTTTTGATGTGTCCCATTCTGAGTCACAGTTGTTGTCAGAGTGGCTGTACTTGTTAGTTTGTAAGATCTTTTGCTCTAGCAATGGCTTTTAAAGCCTCCTGATGTTTGTTTTAGCTCCAGAGAGGTTTCTGTCTGGCAGGTCAGGTGACATAGATGACTTCTGAAGACGCCGAGACTTATGACTTCCTTTGGAAAAACTGCAAAAAAACTGAATATAATCGCCTACAAGTCAAGCCTGTTGTATAGGACAGAAGCCTCCATATATGCCTAATTTAACCACCTGGGTTTCCGCCTTTTATTACAACCATATGATCCTTAAAGCTTTATAGGCAACACTATTGCCCTAGGGCCGAGGACAAAAAATGTGCAGGTTTTAATGACCTCCCTTCTGTAAAGATAAAACCTCCTGCCCTTCTGTCAACTCCCTCCATTCTCAACTGGAATTCCACACACTTCCTGAGAGGAAAGGTCAGAAATGGCTTTTAGGTCGAAGTAGGAAGCTCAGTAATGAGGAGCTTCTTCTAATGACCTTCACTGCCTGTAATAATGAGGTGCTAGGCCGAACATCAATCCTGCTACATCAACACCAAAAAAAAACAACAACAAAAAAAAAAACAAGTGCTGTAAGCAACATGCTTATGAAAACAGGCACATAGTTTAGTGCTTTCATAATTCACAAACTAAGGGCTTAAACTCTTACTTAACTTGTTTACATGAGAATATTGACTAATTTGTCTGAGGCTTAAAATCTGCGTGTTTGTTGGGCTTGTTTCTATGACAGTAGGTTGAAGGATCTCTGCAGTTACGTATGAGTGTCTGTAGCGTCACAAACAATGCCAATTTTGGTACCATAAGCCTCCTATCAGGTTTTCAAATCTACATGGAAATAATTAAAAGGGAACAGCCTCTAAATGCGGAGCCAACAACACATGTTTTCCACTGTTTCACAATGATGGTTTCCAACTTATTAGTCAGAATCAGGGAAAAAGTGAAATGGCTCCAGAGTTGTTAAATAGCTGCATCCCTCCCACGATTACAGGCTAAACCTGAACTGTCTTTGTGGTTTTCAGGGGTGTGGTTTGTCTTAGTCACTTGTCTTCATTTCCTCTGAGCTCCATCTGCAGAGCAGCATTTCTGCAGGTAGTTCGAGAGTAATCCTCCCCAACATAGTCATTGTTGGCTTAATGCTAGCCTACAATTTAGCAGACACACCCTCCTGGGTAATCACTGTAGGATTCGGGCATTCGTGCCCGTAAAGGCCAAGCACCATTATTACACCCGCTTATTTATTTGCTAAATGGTTGGTGGGAACAGATACTCCAAACTGCTGTTGTTACAGCTTGACTTGGTTTCTTTTTAACCTTACTAAAGTTGACCTTGGTTGTGAAACTGCTGCCTCTGAGTCCACTTTTGAATTCCTGTGCGCCCTCCGCAGCCTCTTCGATTGTGTAGTTAATGATGAACTCACACAGAGCTCAGTTTAAAACAGGTGCGGAAGTGGCAGAAAGCTGTTTGGTTTCCTGCTGAGGGCACAGTTCCCCTGAAAGCAATTGGCGTTAATCAAAGTGCCTTGCGAAAGTATCAGCACCCCTTGAACTCTAACGGATTTTTTCACATTAAAACCGGAAAATTTACTGGAAGATACTCTGAAAGATTTGCTATCTGCATCCGCTGTCACTTGTTTAATTATGCACTGCTTTGTTTTGTATTAGTTACCAATTAAATCTAATCCAATTACCATTGGATTAGATTTAAATAACAATACATTAAGGATCACTGTTGTTGACAAAGTGTTAGAAAAAGGGGTTTGAATACTTTTGCAAGGCTCTGTTGATGCACTGTTTTCTTTCAGTAATGGCTGTGTAACTTGACTTTGTTTGACTGCAGTTGTTTCAGAGCCGGATTTTCTCACTTATATGTTTTTTTTTCCTGAAATTGTTGATTATGAGTCGTGCTCTGGTGGCCAAATAAGGTTGAAAATGTGAGGACCGTGAAGTCCAAGGTACACCGGGCAGTCATCCAAAACACATTCCATTCATATGTGCAGCTGAAGGTTGCTTGCTGTGGTGAAATTACAAGCTCAGAGAACCAGAAAATTATTATGAACTGCTGCAATTCCACCTGACATTTTCAATTTGTGTGCAGCGCCGTACACAAGGCGCATAGAAGCAGAGTGTGCTCTACATGTGCTACAAATTCTATTTAACTCGGCTAAAATCATTGGTGTAAGTGTAATTCAATTTCCTGGATATGTTCATGGGCGCTCCTGAAGATCTGTAGATGCTTGGCACAGATTTATGGGTTTAAACTAGTTTGTCTCTGCAATCACGCACCAGAAATACAAAGGATTATAGCTTGCATTCAGGTGTGAGAAAGGTGTTACTTCAGGGATAGGAGGGGAAGGTATGATTAATAGTGCTGCAGCTTGCAGTTTCCTGAGTCTCCTTATTGCAAAAACCACAAATGCATGCGTTTCGAAAAAAGAGAAAATAATAAATCAGTTGTTACTCCTTTGTGATAATCTGCTTGGTGAATAGAACTGGCCAGTGCTTGTTCAGGCAGCACACAGATCACCAACCTTTGCCACGGAGCATCTGTTTTCACAGAAACAAGGGAGGGTGATTTTATCATCACACACAGGAGCACAGGCACAAGTCATTCACCCCCACAGCTGCACACACTGACTGAAGATCCATGTGATGCAACCTCAACCGCTTCCTTTGAACAGTTCTCATACGTGCCAAATCAGCGTTGTGACGATGTTTCTGGATGAAACAACACATTTTGCTTGTTAGGAGGTGGAGATAAAGACTAATCCATGGCAAGTCTGGTGCTGCTCCTCACTTGTGCTCCACAATTAAGAAATGACTCAGGGAAATGTTCCATATGCATCCTGGTTTGGACTCCAAAAAAGCCTTTAAGCAATGTTAATGAATGATCCAATACTAATTCTTTAATAGGAATGGAAATGTGTGCATAGTATCCTTACAGAGCTGGATTCTTGCCCCCCTCCCAACTGCAGCACAGCTGTCCTAACATCACCCTAACAGAGAGAGAGGAGAGAAGCAGCGATGTTTCCACTAAAATCCAGTAGTTCTACAGTATTCCATCGCCATTTGATGCAACTGTGAAAGTGAGGTTCAAAATGTTCAGTGTTGCTGCATTCCGAAAGGGTTTTGGAAGTTGTGCTGAGAGATAACAGAGGTCACATGCTCCGCTTTTTAAAAAAAAAGTGAGTTCTGTTGTCTGTTTGTGCAGCCTTAAGTTCAGTGAACTCATTTTTCTACGAGAGATAGAAGTGGAATGTGCGTGTGTGTGTGTGTGCATGTGCGTGTGTGCAGAGAGAAGTGTTTCGGCAACTTTTGCAGGATCAGAGGACTCCACCATTTATGCAGCCTTTCTATTTTTAAGCACCCCAGTTTGATGTCTATTCTTGAGCCACTCCCTAAGAGTTAGTGAGAAAATGAGTCTTCCTTTTTCTGGAGCAGTGTCTCTTGGCTCCAGGCAGCGTGATGATGATGATGGTGACACAAAGGATCCTCTGTGTCACTTGGCTGTGATGCAGCAGAGTGGAGCACGCCACACAGAGCGATGCGGCTTTTTCACAGCATTTCGGCTGCGATTCAGTTCGTCTCTCAGATAGCAGTAAAAACTGTTTGCAAACAACCAGACCAGATATTTTAATGCCATATCATGATTAATGAACAGACATTTTAATAAGTGAGAAATATTTTGAGGTTAGTTTGAGAATATAATAGCACCATCTGTTGGTAGGAAATGGCCTCATTGTGTCTAGTTGCAAGGAGGACCTACAAAAAGAATAGCATTAAGGCAACTATAATCCACTATTATGTGTACAAAATAGCAACATCAGCGTTTCTCTGTGATTGACATAATTTATAGTAAGGCTTCCTGTGTTTCCATCTGGTACAAGCCCAATTATCTCATTTTTAAAAGGATATATTTCCTTTTTTTAGTTATTCTTAGTCAAAATTTAAGAGGTTATCTGTTTTGAATGGAAAAGCTTTACGTCGAACAAGTGAAATTTGTCTTTACCCCCTATAATCTCTAATAAGACTGTCTGAGACCCGTCTCCATCACACATAGGAACAGTGACTCAATACCAGCTATGATTTAAATTAATTTGGGGTTCAAAGCTAAAAAAGACCTTAAGACAAAGTTCATTCTGATTACTGTCCAAGTGCTTCAGGACAAAACGTGAAAGGAGAATGAAGGGCCACAGAGAGTAATTAAAGTTTAACAACTGATTAGTAGGATTAAATTAAAATCAGTATATCTATGTTCTATCAACTCTCAAAACAAACAGATCAAATTCATTTCTTAAAATATAATCCAAACAATGTCCTATCAAAAGCAATTTCAATGTATTCATATAGATGGATTCAAATTCTAAATATAATACAACATATATGATAGCACATTGTATACTGTCAAGAAAGTCAGGTTAACTTTAGAGAACTCCTTCCACAGTAAGCGTATGTTAAAACGAAAGCAGTTAATTTTTGCCACTTTTCTTACAAATTCAATAATTTAAGCAAGGGGACCTCTATATTTTTCACTATTCAGTTTGATAAAACAGGATGAACCAACAGAAGTAGATTACATGGCTCCCTAAATCATCAGACTGTAGAAACTTTCATCTGAAACAGTCCAGTTCTTCTTCTTAGTTTTTCAACTGAAACATTGACTCCAGTCTTGTTTGTAGGGGATGCCCATAAGTTGTTTACTATGTTCAGAAATGCATTTTCCTTCTACTCAACTTTTCATTGAATTGCAAGCCTACCTCTGTTGTCAATAACTGTCTGCAGCAGTTAAGTCAGCAGTCTTTCCATTGGTTGCATAAATCACAGTAAATCAATTGTGTGTTAATTGGTCTAAGATAATACTGTAATTTTCAGAGGAACTGAACTTTAAATTTAGATTAGCTGTAAAAAAAAAAAAATTAAACATAGAAAATTAACAGAACATGCTTGGAATAAATTAGGTGTAAAGAATCTATACCAGTTTCATTGTTTGGACTGAATTACTTAAGCTTACTAAAAATTTGCCTTCTTACTGATAAAACTAATTCATTTTAATTGTGTCTCAAGCAAGGCTGTAATTTTTTTTTTTTTTTTTACAAAGCAATTAATGTATTTTATCAGACTTTTAAACTTCCCTTGACCATCTGCATTGTTTCATTTAGCCAGAGTACTAAAGGCCACCCATGCTCTTTATGCTACAGTTCCTACTGTGTAAACAAAGCAAGAAATGCTGTCGGGGGCCCTCTGTGTCTGTGAGAGCGTGGTGGGCATGCTTCATGGTTTTACGGTTGAATAAGAGCTATAATCTTCTTAATCTGGAGCTCTGAATAAAATTCCTCATATGGGGGCAAAACCCAGTAGTGTTCACTTTTCTTTACAAAACCATGCAATTTAACCTTAAGTGGTTAAATTGTAAGTTTTTTACTTACTTAATGCAGCATATTAATGAAATTATTTATGTGCAGATGAAGGAAACTATATTTAAGTGAACACAAAGTTTTACACTACATAATCTTGGTTCATGGAGCTGAGTATTTGTCGCCCCCCAGTGTTCATAATGGGTAAGGGTCTGTTTTACTAACTTCCTCTTCCTGTTGCCAGCAAGTGAGTAATCGAGAAGAGGCTGAGATAAGTGTTCCAGACAATTTTATTTTTATACCCTAAAAACTTCCCGTTTTGAAATGTAAAGTATTTTTAAGAAATTCAAATGATTATTTAAGATTTTTGTAAATGCCACAGTCTGAAATCTTACAATGATATAAATCCTAGTAGAAAAACAAATTTCATGCTATAAGATCAGTCTTTTCTTCGAATGTGCAGAATATGGATGTCGGGACTGCTGAACTCTGGGTCCTGTTTGTCAGAAGGGATTGTTTCACGGATGAAATTTCGTTGCAGCAACTGAAAAATGAAAAAGCGAGACAGCAAATCAGACATCAAGGATATAAAGCTATATAAAATAAAACTGTTTCTATCTATACCTCAAAAAACTTATTTTCCACTTCTGGATTAACGCCCTCGGTGCGTTGCTCATAGCAGCAGATAATGGAGGTCTCTGGTCCAGAAAGCTGCTTCAGTGTCTCCACCAGTGGTCCTATAGACTGTGTAGGATTGAACCATGAGTTAAAATGAGGAATACAACAAATAATATATTTTATAGTCTCAAAATTATTGTTATAGTACTTTATTAATGTATTCATTCCTGTTGTCATGTTATATCTTCAAACCACAGAATATCTTTGAAATCTTTTGTGGCAGACCAATGCAAATGAATAAATATGATTTAAACTAAATCTATTGACTGCATGTTTATGTTTGCTATCCAACTACAAGGCAAACCTCCACCCTGTAAAGATTTCAATATTACTCTTTGCTGACCCTAGTGACTTCTGGTAGGTATTTTCTTTAACCGTATACTTGCGGTTGTTGTCATATCAACAGCTAGTCTTACCTACCCTGTTGATTTTTCCAGCATCTGTACTTGCGTTTTCTAAAGGAAACTGACGGAACTGGATTTTATTCAGGAGTACAAAAGTGAAGAGGGCCAAATACAAATGCATCTAAATCTTCTCCGATTTTTATTTGTAATGTTTCCTTTTCATAATTATGCACTACCTTGGGTTGAATATGTGGATAAAATCCTCATGAAATAATTGAAGTTGGTGGTTGTAAAGTGATACATTTGAAACGCAGTTTAATTTAATCCATTTCATAAAAGAGTAAGTAGAAGAAAGGTTGCACAATACCTGCTCATAATATATGCAATCTGCCATGATAATGTAATGTGGAGGAGGCAATAGTTCAGACACATCTTCACCCCTTTAAAAGCAAAGAAACGGGTTAGAGTTTAGCAAATATGCAGCTCGTAAACATTTTATCAATCCAGTGCAATATTAAACAGAAGTACAAACCATTTCAGTACCTTGGCAGATATGGACCCACTCTGAATGAGTGTCTGGTTTTCCTGAATATTCACATTCAGGAGGGATTGCAAATCTTCCAGGTCTGTTACTATGACATGGGCACTGTAGAAAATTTAAGGAAAATAATTTGTAAGTAAATGAAGATGCAAAGCAAATCTGAACGATTGAGGGAGCGGGATGATTAACAAAAAAGTACGACTTCGTTTTGGGGTCTCACCCGAGTGTTGCTGCCATCAGACCAACTACTCCTGTCCCAGCACCTAATTCCACCACAGTCCTGCCACACCACATGTTGACTCCTGTCGACGGGTCATAAAACGTTTTAGTTTCTAAATATTTAGCGAGAACAATGGCTGCATCCCAGACGACACAACCAACGTCCCCTATGTAGCACTGTTTCATTCTTAAGACGCATCCGTCATTCTTTTCAATTTCTCTTACAAAATACTTGCTATTGTCTATTTCTGGTGCCGCCATGTTGACCAAAGTGAGTGACTGGTGTTATGACTGAGAGGACTTCCGGTCCTGTGCGAAATTATGTCCTCCTGTGAAAAACTGTTCCCCTTGTTTCAGGAGCGCGCACAGCAGCCAAAGAGGCGGGGATCCAAGCATTTTCACTCGGTGGGGGCACCAAATATTTCTCAAAAATACATAAAGGGAATACCTCTGTCTGTCCAGCTTCCAACTCTGTTTCTTAAAGTCAAATATCCCGCTAGGCAGGGCCGTTTTACTGTTACAACCTTTCTTATTTTATCAAAGTAAAAACTTTAGGTTCAATGAGATATAAATCTTGTTTAAACTATACACGTTCTCTTTACAACCAGATACTGCCCTTGACTTTATTTCCTAGCTTTGGCAGTTAAACGCTTTCATAGAAATACGCCAAAGTACCTTTCAAAATAAAGTCTTCATCTGCCATTAACGATAGCTTCATGCGCAGATGCTAACTTCCGTTGTTTCTCAGAATAGCCATTTGTGCTAACTGCTTGAAATATGTTTAAATCCTCTCTTTACTGTTTGTTTAAGTCTGATAAGTAGATTTTAACATATATAGAGTACGCAGTTTGGACTTTCTTAACCACTATAATTTTCTTGTGAGAATTTAAAATGTATCAGAGCAACACAGGGGAGATAACCGGCAGTGAGCCCACAGACTCTGGACAAACCTGTCGCAGAAGCGGCCTGAAGGAAGCTACCGCATCGTCCTGTTGTCCAGCATCTCTCTCCCCCGCTCTGCCTTACCGCAGTTCAGAAGTTCACACTCCCAGTTCAAGTCATGCTCCATCACAGCCAGGAACGGCCTCAGGTGATTTTAAAAACTAGGGTATACACCTCTTGTGAAAATATTCATACAGGTTGACATTTTATATATGCATACATATTTTGTGCGATAGAACCTAAATGCAAAAAGATAAGTAGTTTTCAAAACTTAAGCTGAAATGTTCAAGTCTTGCCACAAAATTGGTGTTTGGTCTGGGCTTGCACAGAGGCATTCTACAAACTATCCTATTATAGCTCTGAGTGTATTTTTAGACATTGTCCTGCTGGAAGGCAAGTCTCCATCCACTTTAACGTCTTTTGCAGCATACCAGTTACCAAGCTTTCTTCCAGAATTGCCCTGTACTTACTTCCAGATTTTCCCACTTGAGCTATGGATCTCTGCAGCTCATCCAGAGCTGCCTCTTAGCTGCTGGTTTGATTCTTGCTCTCCTTGCCCAACCTGCCCATTTGTAATGAGACAAAAAGAAGCAGTTCTGTGCGTGTGAAGATTTTTTTAAACCAAAAATATCTATAGTTTTATGAAATTCAGATTTTATTCTGGTAGTTTGAATAGGATTGGTCCCACAAGATAAATTTTGTCCTTTAGACGGCGGTTTTCTTGAAGGTCAGTGCCGGAATGGCATCAGGGTGGGACGACCAGCCTCGTCGGTTCTCATGTCTTCCTCAGACACTTCCACTGTTCGCTTCCCTGGAGGAACACCAAGACTCAGGAGGACACCAGGGTCTACAGGGCCGACAGGTTGGCACCTTACACAGCCACGAGTTCCTGAAATAAGCTTTATATTAAGTAATCCCTTTTTGAGCTGATTTCTAAATGGTCACTTTTGATAGGAACAAGCGTCTCGTCTGTTTCCACAATTTCTGGTGCCTCTGTGATAGTAGCGGTAGTTGAAGGGCGAGGTTTGGCCAGAGGAGAGATTGGCATGGCCAGTATTGACTTAAAATGTCCAGAGCTCATACTTTCTCAGTTTGCAGACACAGGGACGTATGCCAAGGTAAACCTATTAATTTCTTCCTGGGTGATTATAAGACATGGAACACAGAGAGAGTTGTTTGTTTTTCTCTTTTAAGGTTATAACCAGGCTTCACATCTTGATGCCTATGGAAATCCTGATGCCAGACACAGCCAGTGAGAAGGGGAAATGGACAAAACTCTTCAAGCTTATCACAGAGAATTTTCCAGTATAAAAACATTAAAAAAAAATTTTATAAATTTTTTTCAAAAATGAAAATCTATCGATCGCTTTTAGTATGTTAAACCTTTGTTTTTCAGGGTGTAAACCTCACTGCAATCCAGAGAAAGTACTATAACGAGAAGAAAGGGCTGGAGTACATACAGCAGCTCTGTGCTCCAGAATTTGCCACTGTCCTCATGGAAGTGCAAACAAAGTAAGCTCCAAAATCCATGAAGGCATAAAAATATACTGGTCAGAAGTTTGGATACATTCATCATTAATCATTAACATGAATGTCATAGCAATTTTGAGCTCTTTACAATTAATTTGAATAGTTCTTATGGGGAGTGTTGACTTTAAACAGCTTGAATCAATTTTAAAAATGAGGACATTTGGTGTTTGAGCAGGATGGTTGGCTCAAACACTCATTTAAACTGATTCTGGTGGATGCAAAGTAGAATAACATGTCTGCAGAAATGGTCACAACATCCACACTATTGATAATTTATGGACTGCTCTTAAAATCTGTCTTTGTGCCACCTAATTTTTTATTAGATCTAGTTTTTTCTCTACAACTTAAGGGTATTTATCAAAGTATGAGTTGGGGTGTGTATATTGGAAAAATCCACAATAAATTAAAACTTCTATGCAAAACATTTGTTTCCGAAAGTTTGCTGAAGCTGTTACTAATTTGAAAACCCCCAAAAAGCATAATGTAAAGCTGAAAACAAATGTGACATTCATGCTGCCGACGTGTTTATGCAAACCTGCCCGGCACTCTTAACTCTGCTGTAACCCTGCAAGTTTTTGTTTATCTAACATTATTACCATTTTAGGTATTATTGCCTAGCAACGGCAGCTGCTTTGCTGAAATACTTGGAGTTCATTCAGAGCTCGTTTTATGCTGCCAAGTCTCTAAAAGTGATCTTTAAGGGAAGTGAACAGACGACTATGATCGACTCGGCCTCTGCAGCTAACTTGGAGTTGGTGGTTAATAACAGAGACAACAGGTAAGAGAGGAAAGCACCTGCAAAATCACGATGTCTCTACGTGAACACACTTTTAGTCCTTCTTTGTTTGCCCTTGGACAGAAGCGACTATACTCTTTTAGGAGTACTCAACCATACAAAAACACCTGGTGGAGCGAGGAGGCTGCGCTCCAATATCCTGGAGCCTCTTCTTGATGTGGATACTATAACCACACGCTTGGACGCCATTCAGGAGCTGCTGCAAAACGAGGAACTCTTCTTCGGCCTAAAGAATGGTTTAGGAGCTACCTTTTTATTGAATCATACATGCAAATTTAACAAATACAGATGATGCATATCAGTGTGTGTTCTTTCCCCATCAGCAATAGGTCATTTCTTGGACATTGACCGGCTGCTCTCCGTTCTCGTTCAGATTCCAAAGCAGGAAACGGTGCATGCAGGTTTTTTTTCTTTTTTTTTTCTGTTGCTCACGTTTTGTGCATTTCTCATTAGTGGTACATTATTAATCCTGCAGGCTCAAGCTGCTGAATCGAAGATTACGCATGTCATCCAGCTAAAACACACACTGGATCTGGTGCCACAGTTAAGGGTCTGTACCTGCTGGTCATCATTCAATAAACATTCATATACTGATTTTTATAAACAATTAAACATTGCACATATTAAACAGGAGGTGTTAAAGACATGCAACACAGCTCTGCTAAAGGCATACAGTGCAACGCTGGAGGACAACCGGTAAAAAGGCTTTTTCTTTTTTTACTTTAAATTCAAATTGGAAATATGTACTAAACCAGCCACTTTAACTGGCACCCTCGATAAAGATATGTAAATGTCCTTAAAATAATAAACATTCAACCCCTGTTTACTAATTGTACTGCACTTATTGTATCTTCTATGACATTTCATGATCTTTTACCATTTACAATCCGTGCCTCAGTCTGTGCTCCCTCACAGCTGATACATACTAAGCATATTATGCTACCCTGTTGCTATCACTTTTGTCCTTTTGGGTTTTTTGTTCTGTGTGTCATCTTTAGTTTCCTGTAAGCTTGTTCACCTTTTCTATTAATAATATCCCTTAGATTCCATCTTGCTTATCTGCTGCCCACATTTGTTTTTTTTACAGAAACAAAATATGACCTCAACATCTCAATAGTCAAAATAACTCATGTGCTGATTTGGCCAGATGTGTAAGCTTATTACTGTGTTGAAAACCCAGTGATGATCTATTTTAATAGAAAAAAGCCCATAGCGTGACATACTCCACCATACTTAACAATGGCTATAAGGTGCTTTTCCAAATATTCATACAAATATTCATCTGACTAAATCAAAAGGGTTTAGTTAAAGTCCCAATTTGAAGGCCGGATTTTTCAAAATGTTACATACATGTTTGTCAGGAGTTTCATTAGATTGTTCCTGTGCTTAACCTTCTTAAAACAGTGTGTGCATTTTGTTTTCCCACAGATTTGACATAATCCTCGAGCAGATCAAGACGGTGGTTAATTATGACACCACTTATTTAAAAGGAAGCCTGAACTTGCGGACCCAGAAATGTTACGCAGTGCGACCCAACATCAATGCGTTCCTCGACATCGCTCGCAGAGTTTACACTGAAATTGTAGACGACATTGCAGGTATCTAGTAAAAATTCTCGCATCATTTCTATGATGCATCCATATCTGATGGCTTTGTGTGCGTCCCTCTCCTGTGTATAGGGCTTGTGAACAAGTTGGGGGAGAAATACGGCTTTCCGTTGCGCACTAGTTTCAGTACGACCCGGGGATTCTTTATCCAGATGAAGCTGGATGGAGTGGTCTTACCTGAGGGCAAACTACCCCCAGAGTTCATCAAGGTAGGTAGGGTCCTTTTAAAATCACTCCCCAAGCAGATTAGGATGTACTACGGACAATGGAGCACTAGTAGGTAGTAAAAGAAACAAAACTAACTTCAGTAATCACTAAAGCTGCTTCTTGCTAGCAGAAAATCTTCTATTTCAGGTCACCAAGCAGAAGAACAGTTATGGCTTCACCACTGCAGACCTGATTAAGATGAATGGTCGTTGTGATGAAGCGCTGAGGGAGATTTTCCACATGTCCTATGTGTGAGAAGACAACTATCTATCCTTTCACAAACAACTTATTTTAATGGCACTGATTGATTTCAATTAAATTTTTCTACTAGGGCTTTTCTTCCCTAAAGAAAATCAAATATAAGGGCATGATTAGTAAATTCATTATCTCATTATATCCAACAATGTCTTTGTAAAAAGAAAATACTGTACCTTTCAGAGCTTTGAAACATTTCACTGAAACTTTTAACTTTTTTTGTAGTGCCAGTGACCCATTAGCAATTCCCAACTGGAATGTTTTAGTGAGAAAACTGACATTATAGCTTTTGAGGCTTGTCTTTATCATTAAATGTCCACTAGAGGGTGCTATTTATAAGGTAAAATTTATTATACTCCTTCCTTATCTGTGTTTCAATAGGGTTATATGCCAACTTCTTACAACCATCCATGAGCACATCCATTGCCTGTACAAACTTTCTGACACCGTGTCCATGTTGGACATGTTGCTCTCGCTGGCCAATGCATGCACAATCTCAGACTACGGTAAGTGGAAACCAGTTCCATCAATGATAGTGCTTTGCAAAAATGATGTATAAACCTTGAGCTTTTTAACATTTTGTCACATAGCAGAGATTTGAGATTTTTTGTGGTAAACTAATTTTGTCACTCCACAAATCTGGCAGAGTGGTAGATGACACTAAAACAGTGAAAGTGGTTCAGAAAGTAGGGATTTTGTCTCACAACTGATGGGTTGTTGGTTCAAACCTTCGCTACATTTATAGCAGTCATTTGGTGGCTCTGATTGAATGGCAGCCTACCTTCCATAATTGGCGATTGTAGTCTAGATATGTACAAGCACAAGTCACTTACCATCACCCTAATCAGACCATTTCCATGGTGAACCATTGTGGTGGGAGCATCATGCCACCACACTGCAAAAACACAAAATCTTACTAATTATTTATGGTAAGATTTTGCAAGTGTTGTAGTTGACTTGAAATAAGACAAGACTAACAAATAACGTCTCCGCACAATATAGGAGCTTGTTTTAAGTCAATAATGAATAAGTACTAGCTATAAGTAAAATAGTCTGCCAGTGTAACAAAGTATTTTTTTCATGTTATAAGTAAAAATGTCTTGTCATACCAAGGAACAGTCTTAATAAAAAATCCAAATAAAATTGATCAAAGTTTGCAGATTAAAATCATAATTGACAAAAATGTGAAAACATTTGCAAAATGATGCATAAACCTTGAGTAATACAAAAGTGTATTTCCACTTTTCCAGTGCTGTGTACTGAGTATTACCTCCATGAGGTTTGATCTGCTGTCTAGAGGAAGGTGGCTCCGTTAAACCGCCATGAACTGCTTGCTCTGCTAAGCCTGACTCTCTGCTGGGCTCGGTTCTTTTCGCGTGCGGCTCCGCCCCCATCAGCCACGTGGGTGGCGATTGCTGGCCCTCAGCTGTCTGAAGCTGTCTCTCCATTGATGCATGCTGACTGCCTGCCCCCCTTCTGTCCAAGCCAGCTTGTACTCCGATTACCCTTCTTACATAAGCCCTCACTGATGTGCAGTATTTGCAGAGACAACTGTAGCCGCCAACTGTCTGTAACCGGTGCATATTTTCACTCAGAAATGGCTGGTTTTATGATTCTGTGGCTTATTTTACAACCTGTCTGCGGCTAATCAGGCATTTATTTAAATACGCTGATGGATTTAGAACATTGCAAATGCTTTTACAGTATTTTGCTGTTGTTGTCACTGAGATGCCTGGAACACAAAACAGCAGACGAAAGTGACGTGTCTGTGCTGTTCTTCTGTGGCCGCCAGTGCGTCCAGAGTTTACAGACACCTTGGCCATCAAGCAAGGTCGTCACCCCATCCTGGAGCGAATGGCCCGACAGCAGCCTGTCTCAAACAATACCTACATCTCCGAGGGCAGCAACTTTGTCATCGTAACAGGACCCAACATGAGCGGCAAATCTACATACCTCAAACAGGTGGCGCTCTGCCAGATCATGGCCCAAATAGGTCAGCGGCTAATATTCTAACCTTATAAATCGTGCCGTGCGCTTACCTTAATCTTGCGTCATGACTTCTGTGTGTTTATGTTCTTCAAGGCTCTTTTGTCCCAGCTGAGTACGCCTCTTTCCGCATCGCTGACCAGATTTTCACCAGAATTGGTGTTGATGATGATTTTGAAACCAACTCTTCTACCTTCATGTTGGAAATGAAGGAGGTAGGGTCTTTTTTGCACACAGATTGCACAGATTGTTTCATGTGATATAAAAAGGAAGGCTTAATCTCTAACACTTTTTGTTTCTTTCAGATCTCTTACATAATCCACAATGCGAGTGACAGGTCATTGACCATTATAGATGAATTGGGACGTGGCACTAGTGCTGAAGAAGGCATTGGAATCTGTCACTCGGTTTGTGAGTTCCTCCTTGGCCTAAAGGTGAAAAATGCACTAGTACGGTTGAGTTCTGCCACTCCCCTTTCTGAATTAAGAACCAGATCATTCAGATTCCTCTGCTGTTTCTTAGCCATTTACCTCCTTTCTAATTGCTTGTGATACACCTTCCTGATCAACGTAAAGCAGCAGAACAAAGAAAGGCATCCTACATAATAGGTGTTTTGAACTTGAAGGTGTGTCTGGTTTTTCCTCTTCTTTGCAAGGCGTTCACTCTGTTTGCCACACACTTTCTGGAGCTCTGTCAGCTGGAGTCTCTCTATCCTAACGTGGAAAACCAGCACATGGAGGTTGAGCACACACGTAACAGAGACTCTGGTGCTGAGCAAGTGGTGTATACATATCTGCTGAGTCGAGGATGCTCTGACGAAAGACAATACGGTAACCAGTCGGCGTATTTCAGGAACAGTCTTGTTAAAGTTTGATATGAAAGCCATTACAGGACACAGTTTTTTTTTTCTGATTTAGGTCTGAGAGCAGCTGAGATTACCTCACTTCCTCCAAGTATAATCCAAGAGGCGAAGTTGGTTGCCTGTAAAGTCAGCCAGCAGCTTCTGGTAATGTCCATAAAGATCAGATTTAGTCATTTTGTTCTGATAGTTCTGTAATAGGTTATTCATACCCCTGAAACTGTCTAACGTGTTTCAGCTTTAAACTTCTCTCTTATATGGGGAATTTATACGATAAATAAAACAAAATCTAGTGCAAATTTGTGGAGAAGAATTTTTTTACTAATAAAAATCAAAAAATTGTGACATTCATATATTTAATCTGTGTTGAGTCCATAGTTTTTAGAACCACCTTTTGTTACAATCACAGCTGCTCACTTCAAAATTATTAAATATTTTGTGCTGATCTCTGCCAAACATCGTAAAAAATATTTGCCACCATATTCTATAAAGATTTTGCACTTATGCTGTTAAAAGTGTGTAAGTACAATATGTAGCCACATAGGCTGACATTAAACTGCCCCAATGCTAACAGTATTTTTCTGACATGACATTAATAACTGGATATTTTGAGTAATACATTTTAGGAGTAGACTAAACTTAGCATCTGTTTGACACTTTCAGGCCAAACGTCCCGCTGATCCAGAAACGCAGAGACAGAGAGCTGTGTACCACCTGGCAACTCGCCTGTTGCAGACTGCCAGAAACTCAAGACTGGATCCAGAGAGCCTGCGTATGTATCTGAAAGGACTGAAGAAGCAGTATGAGGCGGAGCTGCAGACTGCAGCCCCAGCAAGGCCCACTGACACAGAGGAGGAATGAATGACTGTGCCTTTCTTCAGGGAGACAACTGTCCTTTCATTGTTACTGACCAAACCTTACATTTTAATAACTGTGTTGTTTTTAATTCTAACTGTGGTGTTATTTATTTGGTAAGTTATTCTGCCTGGGCAGAAAAACACAGCTATATTACTGTGATGATTTCCCTGTTATTCTGTATTGTTTGATGTTTTCTGGAAATAATTGATGGCTAATTATATCAATTCAGTAACATATGAATTGGTTATACAGTAAGTTTTGTTCTTATGGATGTTTTGGGAAAACTATGAAATCTTCCATTGCCAATATTTTCCTATGTGTTTTTTTTTTGTTTGATAAGAGCAAACATATTTGCAATAAACAACAAAAAATCTAAGCAAAAGCTGAAATAAAAAAAGCTATAAAATGTTAAATTAGCAATAAGCCAGGTGATACCTCAAAATTAAAAACAGAAAACAACAAAAGAAAACTCATATACACAATAGAATCGTACTTGACATAAATATTTAAACTTTTACTTGACTCTTTTATTGCAACAATGTTTCATACATATGATGAACCAACCATAAGAACTAACACCAAAAGGCCCCAGGGGTCCTATCCAAAACAGAAAACTGTATTTCATCTCAAAAAAGAACTTTGAACAACAAAGCAGTCATTCAGTCCGTTTTCTCTTTTGCTCATGAAAGACATCTTTGGCATTGTCTTGTCCAGGAGTGACTGATCACAACTCAAAGTGGCAAAACTTTTTGTGTTGGTTATGTGTAGTAGTCTAATATTCTGAGACTTTATCTCAGAAAAACAAAAAAATAAATAATAAAAAAAAAAAAAAATATATATATATATATATATATATATTACAAAATTACACTAAAAGAAGAGTACATTTTCGATTATATTTTCATTATTCGAGAAACATCCGTAAAATGACTTGTTCCGCCGGTGTACGTCGGCTCACAAAACGAGCGCTCCCTATCAGCCTGCTTATGACCCGCCCCCGCAAACCAGAAACAGCAGAGCAGAGAGTGTGACGGCAAGCGCAGGAGAAAGCCAGGCTGGAGCTGCCCTGGGAAGTCGGGAGTGTGCCAGAGTCAACGCAGAACAACGCCATTTAACCACGGGCAAAGGAAACAGACAACTGAAGCCACAGGTACTCACGACTGCGGTTTCCCTAGATGTTATCGGTAATTTTTGGTGAGAATAACCGCTTGTCCCGGTCAGAGCTGCTCTTTAGCTTCTCACGCAGGCCTGGGAACGGGCCGCAGCGGAAGAGTGAAACAGTGCGCCGGGTCAGAGATTTAAAGAGAGGGAGGCTGGGATAGTACGAGGCCCGTCAGGGAAGAGGTCCACGCCTCCAGAGAGGAATGAGTGTTTCTGAGTGGGAACCAAACTATTCCTCCTACTCACTGTCTTGGTCAGCTCATTTATAGATATTTCCGGTGTATTAAACTTGACTGACCGGTTAGCATGAGAGTGGTCAACCGTTAGTTAGCTCTGTTAGCTAGCTCATTCATAGTCCCTCTGAACTTAAAGAAAATTTAGAAAGTGAGGTCATTCATACTGACCACGTCCGGTTCACAGGACAAGCCCTGCCAGGACATTTTAGGGAAGTGAGGTTGTGAGCATTCTTGCTTGCTGCTTCTGATGACTAATTTCATAGCGTAGAAAGTATCACACCAGTAAGATCAGAAACCTTCATAGTTTTTTTTTTCCGTTTTAAGGAGTGTTGCTTCTGAGTTGACGTGGAACCAGCTGCCATCACTCGCCCTGCGGTTAATGTTAAGCATGACCAAGCAAGCTAGCACATTTAGTACTGCACCTGAGAGTGCCGAGGTGGCGTAAAGGATACCACCCTGTGTCAAAGACAAGTTAAGCTACTATGAACTATTTCTGGTATTTACACTGAGTGACATGTGTGCTGCCAAACCCTTCAAAACTGAATGTGTCCTTGTGACATTTAGGCCTCTTTGGTGCTAGGGGGACTTTGGACTCATTGGAAAGTCAACCAGGATCTACTTAGTGACAGTTTAAGAAACTTAAAAAGCACATAAATTGAAATTCTCCTCCATTCTGACTGAAGATGTTTGTTTTGTCTTGTTGTTTCCCTTTATCTGATCCCTATCTACTGATAAGTTATTTCTCAAGGCTGCTTTGCCCAGGTAGAGTAGAAAATGAAAGCATGCCTTCTGATTTGTTAATGTTTTTCTCCATAACCAAGCACGTATACCGTGTACTTTGATTCATTCAGTTTATGAACCAGATTATTGATAAGATTGAACATTGTCTATCTATCATCTACCTTGCGTCAGAGCTTTTTCTCTGACTGGAGTTCATGTCTCTGTATGAGTGTATTAAAACTCACTGTCCAGTTTGTACGTAGGCATGGGCTGAGATTCTTAAGCTATAACCTTGAGTTAACCACAATTGTGTAACATAATCTGATTGCTTTTATTTAAAACAAAAAAGGACAAAAATGCCATGTTACTATAGTAACAAGTATACATAAATGACAGTTCAATTTATTTAGTAACTGACCTATTTTCAACTGTAATATGGTGTTGTTTTTGTAGCAATGGTTAGAGAAATCTTAAGTCCTCAAACTCCTGTTTTTTTTTTTTTAATAGTTCCTGTGAAAATTCAATTGGTTTAGTTAATTTTCACTCATAGGTCCAGGTTAAGAAAACATTTACTTATTGCTTTAGTTAGTGTTTTTAAGCAGCTTGCTGCCAGTTCAGAAATGTTAACTTTAGAGTGTTGCATGGCCTTGTTTTGGACTTCAGGCTGGATAGTTATCAGGACTTGCCTCTGTGTCCTCGCCTGCCAAATCAGGAGGCCTGGCCAGCCAAGTGGGTAGATTCCGGGGAGCCAACAGCCCGAGAGGGCTTTGTCCTCCAGGCTCATTTTGATGCTGGAACGAGGCTCCAGCTCCATAAGGGAACGCATGAAATCTCCATTCTTAGTCCCAGGAATGGGAGAAAGTGAGAAGTAAACGAAAGGAAACAAGCCTGTGAGATTTACACCACCTACTCCACCCGTCGTCTCTGTGCCAACATTCAATGTTGCTTCAAGGGTTACTGACAGTTTGAAAGAGTTTACAAGTTAAGTTTCGAAGATGTTTTCTATAGAAGGTCCATACAGTGTGACCAGGGTTTTCCTCTGGGTGTTTTCTTCCTGGTGGGATGTGCCTGAAACGCCTCACCGGAATGACATCTAGGAGTACCTTAACTGGCTCCTCCACTTTTCTATTCTGCAAAGCAGCCCAATTCTAACTGTAAGAATATGAGAGAGCCATTAAAAAAATTACACACTCCTTAATGAGATCACTGGGTTGATACTGTTTAAAAGGCAAAAGGTTCATATAGGAAGAGTACATAAATGTACCACACAGAGCTACTGACGGACCAGACATCAGAACTGCCCAAGATATTCTTTAATTAGCCGTAATTATCTATTGGCTATTGAGTTTCTGAAAAATCAGATGTTTCTTCTATCTTCATATAAATGCGTCTAAACTCAGCACTCATCTATTTTCAGTCTATAAACACACCAAACATTTTGATGTTCTTCTATTTAGGTGAAAAACAATCTAAAAGTAGGGAGCATGTATTTGGATAAATAAATGGAGATAATCTTCTATTTTTGGTTGGGTTCAGACTACTAGAAGGTTAGACCGTAAAGAAAATGGATGTCAGCCAGGAAAAGCCTGATCGGTGCGTCCTCGACTCAGACCAAGGCTGCAGTTAATTAAACCACTATTGAAATCCAGCATCAGGATGTATCTGATTGATTTACAAAGCACATTAGATTGCTATATGGGCAATATTTAGGTTTTTCCTTTTATTTCAATGAAAAGTTTGGTTTTACAGCCAAACAAAGCTAAGCTTGCAACATACCTAATTATATGTCTCTTTTTCTGTTGTGAAATGTGATCAGAGGTTTTGGAGGTTTGGAGTGAAACACAATCAGCGCTGCACTGTGAGACTAAGCCTGTCGGTGCTCAGGAAGCCCTGCAGTGGAAAGTTATTCTTAAATCTATTATCATGGGTAATCTTCTTAATCCAAATTACTAAAGGCCTGCTCTACGACACTGACTCCTATGCTGAACGTCGGCCACAGCTCTTGACTGGATTGTGCAGAATTTCAGGTCACTTCTCATCAGACTCTGTACACTGCTGACAACACAACACTTAAACAGACTTTAACTTTCTTTTTCTGTTTCTCTCATGTCTGTAAGATGCTTTATTTATATCATTTTCCTCTATATCAGCTTGTCTAATTCAAAAGAGATTTTTAGCATCGTTTTAACAGGAAAACCTGTAATTTAGCCTGTAATGGTAATTTAATTACCAGAATGAAGTCGTAATATTGGAGAATAAAGTAGTAATTTTGAGAAAAATCAAGAGTCGGATGTGGTATAAAAAAAATGAGTTTTATTTATTTATTTTTTATCTCCTGGCCCTACTGTACACTTTATTCAAAAACAAAAATGGAGCTATTTTTCAACTTTTTATGGTTTTAAATATTTTTGGATAGAATTTTTAAGCCAGAGCTTTTTGTGAATTAATATTTTTTAGGGATAATTAATTCATCACAGACTACACTGTGCTTTTAGGAAATCTCTATTTAGTGTAACTTACACCATTTATATATAACAAATCTAGTGGTATATATTTTGGCATAGAAATGATTCTGCATGGAAATGGCAAAATTCTCCCTTTACCACATTGCTAATTGTTTAGCCAACTTCTGCATCATGCTTTGATGATTTGCTGAACATGCTGACAAAACCCAAAAAGGAGCTGATGTGGAAAGAAATCTAAAAATTTGAGTCCAAAACATGAATGGGAACTAGGAAGAGCAAAGGCACATTTTTCTGAAGAATGTGTTTTTGTGGATTTTAAATTGATTACATCTGAGGCTATTGCGTCCTCAGAGATATCTAGAATGTAACAGATGAATGTCCTCTCCCCTGCCATAAAGGACTGAAGTTCCCGGCTGCAGCTGGAGCGGTGTTCAACCTCTGACACTTTCATGTCGGTATATTTTTGCCCCTTTCAAATCCAATCCAGTGTAAGTTTAGAACAGCAGGGGCTTGTCCTTACAGAGGCCGAACGGCAGGGAAGTGGCTAAATGAGAACGTAGGCTACGAATGTTAGCCTAGTTGCCTTTTGCTTGGTATTGACCTATTTTATTCCTGTTTCAGTCTGCATGAGTGAAGCAGACTTTTTTAATATTTAACATTTTTGGCTCTAACAGAATAGTTTTCAGTTCTCTCTGTTCCCTCTGTGAACTTACAGTATGTAATGAAGACGTTAAGCTGTCTGGCAGGGGCAGCGTGGTCTAATTGGATCATATCGCTAAGATAGGGTAAGGTCAGTTCTCTCTCGCCACCCTCTTAGCATAAACAACGACCCACCACACATGGAGAAATATCACACAGAAGATACCACAGATTTATATGTGGTTAGAAAAAGAGCAAAAATCAAGTCTGTTGGATGGAAATGTGCAACAGACTAAAAGCACAGTTTAAGGTTTCTATGTAGCCTTAATGGACATGTACTTTATAGACTGCAACTAATGATTATTTTAGTGATCGGTTATTCTATTAATTTTTTGTTGATTAATTGGATTTAAAAAATGGCACATTCTACAGATTTTTCATTTAACCTTTTAAGATTTTTTTATGTACAGTATTAGTCATACATTAAAAGATGTAAAAAAAAAAAACAGATCACTCATTTCCTATTTTAAATAAGAGAGACAATTTTATTTAATAAAATGCAAGTTTTAGGAAATGGGAAATAATTTAGTGAATTTGAACCAGGGAAACAAAATTATGTTACTTGAAGAGTTTGAGAATTTGTTTTCTTTTTTAGCAAATGGTTGTTTTTAGAGTTTGTATATCCAAGTTAACGATTAATCGGTTGCTAAATTAGTTGACGATAATTTCAATTGTTGATGTATTAGTCACAATTGTTTCTTCCCACTTCTCTGGATTTCTACAAGTTTGAGGTCATTCTAGAAGCCTTGTCAGTTTTTATGCACTTCCAAATCAGTTTTTGTTTATTTGTAACCCTCATCTTGTTGGAAGCTCGACTGTCGAAGTCTCACCTGTAAAACCCCAACCGTTCTTTTTGTTCCTCTCCTCAGAATGGCGATGGATATCTACGACTCTCAGTACCTTCTCATCCTGGCCCCCACACTGGTCATCGCCCTCATGTTCCTCTTCTTCTGGCTCTTCATGAAGGAAACCTCTTACGATGAGGTGCTGGCTCGGCAGAAGCGAGACCTCAAGCTGCCGGCGACCAAGCCAGACTCTCGTAAGAAGAACGAAAAGAAGAAAAGCAAGAAGAAGGAAACCGCCAGTGGGGGAAGTGCGGGAGGTGGAGGAGAGTCTGAAGAAGACCTGCGGGATTTTGACTTGACTGACGTCATTGGCTCTAACGTGGAGGCAGAGGAGGAACCTGAACCTGTGGTTACCCCGGATCCATCCCCGCCTGCACCTGCTGCCGAAGTTTCGGTCTCTCCAGAGGCTACGTCTGGACTAAGGGAGAGGAAGAAAAAGGAGAAAAAGGCTGCCAAGGCTGCTGCCAAAGCTGCTGCTGCAGCAGCTTCCAACCTAGAGGAGTCGGAAATGAACGACTCAAAGCCAGTCAGCCACAAGACGGAGACGTCTCCAACTTCAGGCAAACGGATGAGCCCACCTCCTCCACAGGTGGAGACACAGGTTCAGGTCCAAGCTGTTCAGGCTCCTGTTCAAACTCAAACTCCTCCCCAAACCTCTGGGAAGAAGAAAGACAAGAAGAAGCAGAAAGTGGAGGCGGGTTAGTAAATAAGTGAAGTTTTTAGCCTGGTTTAGCAAGGGATAGACTTGAGCGTAAATATCAAAATTTCAATGCATCCCAATATCGACACAAAGATTTTAAACCAATATATGTTGCATGATTGACTGTGCTTAATATTTCCATATTAGATGAATTGGTCTGTATCGTAAATGATTGAAAAGTGTATCCCTAAATCTTCTTTCTGTTTCAAGCAGAGGTCCAGCAGCTTGAGGTGAAAGCAGAGCAAGCTCCAGCTCCAAGCAAAAAGGAAGCTCCTTCTGTGGCCGAAACCAAAGTTCTTGACGGTGTCAACCCGACGGCTGTCACTGGCAAAAAGAAAAACTCTGCCAAAAAGCAGAAGACAGAGCATGGTAAAAATGATCAAAACAACCTCACTATCTGAGTCAGATGTCAGTTTCTTTAAGGCTCATAGGTTAAATCTTTTTCTCCCCTAAACAGTAGTAGAGGAAGCCCACATTCTGGGAGATGCATCAGCCTCCAACCACCAGGCAGCTCATAATGACGACGTACCACCTAAAGCATCTGGCAAGAAACAGAAGAATGAGACCGATAAAGGTAAGAAGTATTTTGGATTTTTTACTAGCTGTGGCTAGTAAAGTTTATTTCATTCATTTAGGTTACAAAAGTAAAACTCCATTTATTTCACACAGAGTGATATAATTCAAGTGTTGACTCCTGTTAATTTTGGCTTATGAAAACGCTGTCTCCCACCATATTCATGGAATGCTGAGTGGAAGGAAAACATTTGGTAAAGAAAGGTGGACAAACCCATTCTTGAGCTTACAGTAGAGTCCCAAAGACTCGACTGTGGCTGGAGTCACCGCACACAGACCTTTCCAGAGCAGGAGTTGCAGCTGCTACATTCTTTGTGTTAAGCCACTGCTAAACCAGAGGCATGATGAGTGTTGGCTAAGAGCTGGACTGATGCTCAGTGGTCCAGTCTGATATTCAAACCAAAGGAAAGTTTTGCATTTCATTTAGAACTCCCGGTTAAAAAAAGAAGAGTAGAGAAACTCAGATTTCAAGTAGCATAAGGTTCAGTGTGACGTTTCCAGGTTTGGGGAACCCTGTCATATACTGGTGGTGGAGAAACAGATTTTATTTTTCAGCTGGGGCTAAATTCTGAGGTTATATATGATTGATTTTATTTTTAATAGACTGAAATTTCTCTATTAAAGATATATATATTTTTTCTCTTCCATCACTTTTTTTGCACATTTTTCAACCATATGTTTTCCTTCCACTCAATTTTCCTCAAGCTGAACTGGCTGAGAACTCTGTGATCCGCTAGATTCTGTCAGCTTATTTTCTTTTTGCGTTTCAATATCTGTGTGCTGATTAACTGTCAGATCAGCTCTTTTTCCTATAATAATTTACATCATAACATTTTTGTTTTAATAGTTCTTCTGCTGGTCTTGGTCAAAGTTCAATGTGGTGTTTGCAATCTAATATCTTTTGATGTGATTTTGCAGCTCAGTCAAAGAGAGTTTAAAGGTCCATTACCTGTAAAACATTTACAGACTTTTCATTGTATAAATAAACTGCAGCAGCAACCTTTTTGTGACTTAGCAGGGAACACAGAAGTGAAACTGAAGGAGCTGCTTTCTGGTCTGTCCAGCCTGACTTTGTCAGAAGCGGAAGCTACCAATGTGATTGCTCTCCTCCGAGAAAAGAACCCTACTGCCCTGGATGCCTGGCACAAAGTAAGATTACTGGACCACAAACCACACAGCTGTGACAAACGGCATGTCTTAATATTTGTATGCAGCTGAAAAACCTGAAAATCATTACTGAATTTCCCCTGTCTGCTTTTCACTTCTCCTCTATCGCTGTGACCTCCAGTCCACAGCGAGGCCCGACCCAGCGGCCCAGGAGAGAGAGAAACTTCTCGTAACTCTGCAGGAGGAATCCTCCATCGCCAAAGACAAAGTGAAGCAGCTCAGTCAGGTCAGAAACGCTCTGACAAATCCTTCACTTATAAGGTATGGATTGTTTTGTTGAGCTTTCCCTTGTGATTTTTTAAAATGCTTTAGGAGCTTCAGCTTGAGAAACAGAAAACTGGCAGAATGGAGACCATGATGAGAGACCAGCGAGTCGCCATGGAGAAAGAGCTGGGCGGCATGCAGGCCAAAGCGCAGGGCAGCTACCAGGAGCTACAGAATATGCAAAAATCGGTGAAATCTAACGTTCTCCTCTGTTCAGTAAAATAGCTTTAATTTAGTAACTGATGTGAAATGTAACACGTTGTGTGTGTGTGTGTGTAGTTTCAGCAGGTGAGGGAGCAGTTGGAAGCCCAGATCACTCGGCTGCAGCAGGAGAACGGGATCCTGAGGGACGCGGTCAGCTCAGCCACCACTCAGATGGAGAGCAAGTCAGTGCGGCACTTCTGGGTCAAATGTGTCAGACTCTAAATATTTGAATTATTATAGTACACTCTCTTAAAGTGTGTACTGTATTTGTATGCAGTTGAAAAACCTGGAAATTATTACTGAATGATTTCCAAAAAATGATATTTCTGTGACAGTTTTGTAGCATTAAAGGCTTCAGGCCTTCCTGAAGTACTTTACAATTATGACTTAGATCAGTGGTTCTTACACTTAACACATAGGTGTCACTTTGCATTTACCTTTCAAATAATACCAACATTTCTGCAGAGTAGCACTGAAGGTGACTCAACTCCCACCATTGGTTGATCCATGAATCTGTCAATGCTACTGGTGGTACCCGGGTTGCCTTTATTGGGACTCTCAATAAATTTTACTATTGATTATTTTCAAGTTAAATATAAACAAATCAAGTGTGTTGTTTTTTTTTTTGCAATTTTGATTTTTTTTTTTATGCAATAGTTTTTTCAAGTAGCTGGTTTTTTTTTTTTTTGGAAATTGGTGTTGATCTGCCTTTGCGTATAAAATATCCAATATATCCTACCCCTTTTCACACTGAAATATGCTTTTAGTGGATTTGCTTCTTCGGCAATTTCCCAAAATATTGCCCCATGAGCAATTTTCGCATTACATTCTTGACAGGAATTCTGCAGAGCTGAACAAGCTGCGCTCTGAGTACGCCGGCCTGATGAAAGAACTGGCAGACAACAACAGCAAGTTGCAGCAGGAGGAACACCAGAGGAAGTCACTGGAGGTCAGCTACAAGCAGAACGTGTCCCAGCTGGAGGTACGCTAAGCCAGATGTGTGTGTTTACCTTCTGCTTCAGGGTCCCTCGACACAGAAGAGTGCAGCTTAGCTTCAGATCTGGTCAGTGGGTGTGGCAGCATTAGTGGGGAAGCGGCAAGGGAAGCTGTAGTAAAAGTCCAAGGGTGGATTGTGGGAAACAAAACCTGAGATGGGTGGGTTTGCTTGCTTAGGAAGCTGGAATGTTTGAAGCTTTGTATAAACATGACTTTTTCCTGTAAAATACTTGGATCAACCCTTCCTGTTGGCTTGATGCAGATCAGTCTTTGCAGTGAACTCCAGAGGTATACCAAGCTTTGGGTTTCACGGATTTCAACCTCAATGAGGCAATTTAAAGGGGTCTACATACATCCCCACTCAGATGTTTACATACACTTATCGTTAGGAGTGAGAAATATGAATTAAAAGTTTGTCTCGATATTTTGTGTTAGCATTGCGATAACAATAAAAGTAAAACTATTTATTACTTTTTTAGATAACTGTATAATTATGCCTGACACATCAATCAGAGCCGCACAAACACAAATACTGACCTTTAAAACAGTTCCCATTTCTAATACGCTTTTATAACAATAAATTATTATGATAAATACAATATGATAAATCCCCAGTCCTACTTATCATTAGGTATTACACTTTTACTCTTGAACATTTAGAGATGAGTTTGAGCCATTCTTTTTCCAAAGTGTAAAGATTATACAACAACTTTCCTGAATTAAAAAGAACTGGGTGTCCACTTTGACTATATAGCAGAATTTTTGTATTTGGTTTAATGGCATTAAAAGTAGTAGGTCAGTACACCTTATATTCTGATAAATATATTTTTAGCATGTTGCATTTCAACCACACACTTTTTGTTGCCATGAGCATAATTTCATTTTCTTATTTGACCAGTCATCTAAATGTTTTCCTGGAACAGGTCTGGCTTTTAGACATGGTGGATACATTTTGAGTTGGATTGAGGGCAGAGCCGTTTCAGAAGCCTATTGTGGGCTTATTTAGAAAGCCTGACTGTGTCTGCTTGACTCATCTGACCCAGACTGTCACCTCGAATGAAGAGAAATGGGTCAAAATATTTATGAACTCTGAAGCTACCAACACACGAGGCAATCTTTAGCATTGAGATCTTTGAAATCTTAATATTTATAAAGATATAGATGCTGAGATATGCTTTATGTAAGAAAACAAGCATTCTTCTACTGTGCCTTTTGTTATAAAGTTGCTTGATTCCTCGTTGTCCACAGGCCCAGTTACAGGATGCCAAGCGAAGCTGGGAAGAGTTGCAGAACTTCCTCCACAATGTCAACGCTGAACGAGAGAAACTTCAGGCCTCTAAGCAAGGTCACTAAACATCCTGTCACACAGAAAACATTTATATATTCTCAGCCCTGTTCAAGTGAAGTAACTTGATGTCTTTTTTTCTTTTAAAAGAGCTTCACAGCCAACTTCTGGCAGCCGAGACGGAGATGAACAACAAAAACAAGGAACTCCAGACTCTACACAGCAACCTGAATGAGGCCGTGCTCTCCAAAGAGCAGCTGGAGCGGAGGGTGTTGGAGCTGATGGAGATGTCCCAGCGCAGCGTTCCGGATGAAACTGTGCAGGCCCAGGTTCAGGTAAGCTGCTGTGACCAATTCAGAATATGACTGAAAATAAATCACGCACTCCAGCTGGAAATAACTCTTCCAATTTGTTTTATTAGCAACTTAAGAATGAGAACAAAGCTCTTCAGGCTCAGAACGAAGCACAAAAATCCCAGAATGAGAACCTGCAGGCTCAGATCTCCTCACAGGTGTGGGCCGGCTTTTTACCTGTCTTACTTCACTTTTGAAAGCAATAAGATTAAAACCTACATATCTGAGCGCAAGTAGGCTAATGAGATTTCTCTGTTCAACATTTAGGCCAACCATGTGTCCCACATTGAGGAGCTACAGAAGCTGTAAGCAAGTCTTTTACCCTCGGATTGCACCAAATGTGTTGGGATCGGAGATCATTACAGTGATCTTTTGTATTTGAATATTTTTACCTCTACCTAGGCTGTCTGAAAAGGAGCTGCAGCGAAAGAGTCTTCAGGATTCTCTGAGTGCTGAGAGGAGCAGTGGAGCGAGCAGAGAAACTAACATGCAGGTATGTCTTAAAGCTTCAGGTTCCTGTGCTAACATGTCACTGGTTAATCTGTAGGCAGTTTATCACAATGTTCTCTACCATGCTGGGAAGACATTTTGTTGACGTTCACCTTGCAAGATTATTCACATTTCTTGTTTTTTTTTGTTTTTTTTCCGCTTTGCTTCATCTTGCAACCATGAATTTCTCTGTAGGTTGTTGGAATATTATGAGATGCACTGAGAATAACTGAGAACCGGAAGGAAAAAAATATCAACGTTCTTTACAACACAATAAAAAAATTGAAAAGCGTGCCAAGAATTTATAATCAGACCTCTGTAATGTGTTCAACATCTGTTCAACCAGTTGCCTTCAGAAACCAACTTATTGGTAAATGGAGTAAACCTGCCTCATCTGTACTTTCTATAAATACAGCTGTTCTATTGAGGCCTTAAATGTTTTTTTGTTTTTGTTTTTTTTAGAGAATATAACTTAAGGAAACGATTGTAGAGAAGTCTAAAGATGGGTTGGGTTTTAAAAAGTTATCCCAACTAGGCCCGTCACAAGAACAGGTTTTGTGACAAGCTTATTGTGTTCTTATCTCCATTGGCTTTGCATGTCTAGAAACTGTCAAAAAACTTGCAGCTGTAATTTGAGTTAAATGTAATTATTGAATGCATTGATTCAGTGGGACTGAACAAATGCATGCCACACTTTTCAGATTTCTTTTCATAAAGCTTGTTAAAATCGTTCCTTCCACTTCTCAACGATGCACCACTTTGTGTTGATCTAAAGTCCCAATAGAAACACAAATTTATGGTTCAACGTGACAAATTTGACAAAGTTCATGGATTGAGTATTTCAGAAATCCACAGAGCTTTTTTGTCTTTTAGACTTTGCACAATGAGAACGTGTCGCTGAAGGCGGAGATTCAGAATCTGCAGGCACAGATTACTGAACAGGTTAGCTGCTGCTTTGTTTTTTCGTTCAACACATTTAAAGGGCCCTTACATTATTCTTCTTTATTACACACCTAAGCATATTGGCTTTGATCCTTTTCCTTTCAGAAAGCTTCCCAGCTGGCCTTGGACCAGATCCAGAAGAGGTGGGTGTGGAAAAAAAACATATTTTTATTGCAGGTGACTTTTGTTTATGAAACAAAAGATCTGTAGTGAAAACCTGCTTCCTCCGCAGTGTCCAAGAGAAAGAGGAGAACATGAAAATGGTTGAGGGACTGTTGGAGAAGGGGCTGATTGAAGTGGCCAACAAAGAGGCGGAGCTGAAGGTAATGCCAGGTTTAGAAAAGAACAGGCATGTTTTTAATTTATGAACATTTTGATCTCTTTCCCTGTTTTTTTGAGGGGGAAAAAACCCCCAACAAAAAATCAGAATGTTAACTTTCTTCCCCCAAAACTGCAGATTATGAAAGAAGAGAATGAGGCGCTAAGACGTGAAATAGATGACCTTAATAAAAAGAAGGAGGAACAGGTGAGATCTGGTTTATTTATGTTTTAATGATTAACAGATTTTTTTTGTCCTTTCACATGTTTATTGTATTGTTTTCTAACCACAGGCCACATCAGAGTTGAAAGTGGAAGAACTCCAAAAACAGTAAGATCAATCAAGCTAATTCTAACATTTCCTGGTTTGTAACAAGTTGTTTTCTCCTGACCTGTAAAAGCTCAATTAAGCCACACATTCCTTTCTGATAATCTCAGGAGAGCTGAATGTGCTGTCTTTGTAGCTAAAGCTTTTTAATATTTGCATGAAAGTTGCAATAGCAATCCTAGTATTAACATCTGGCCAAGTGACATTTCTGTCATTATCAGAAAGTCCAAAGTATCAAGTGTAGGCATAAACCAGAGATCTAGGCTTAGTGCTGCTTTCTCTTGTCCAGCAAACACACGCAACCACTTGCTATAGTCATTATATATGATATGTTTAAAGATATAATGACATGTTGACCTCAGCCAGTGATCTATCGCAATCAGCTTTCTTGGCCAAGTTTGTGCAAACAAACAAGAATTTAACTTCGGTTCCACTATGCTCTCAATATACAGACTTAAAAAGTCCTATGCTGTATTTACTTGTATCTGTACTATACAAATTATTAGAAGAAGGTTTTTACTACAGCATGTGGGTTGGCTCTTTTTTAAGGCCTAATCAACAGATTACTCTTTTTGTTTTAAATCCTAAGGTTGAAAAAAAGTGTATTTGATAATGCTGGGAGACTCTGTAAGGCTTGTAAAAGTTTTTTCTTTTTTTTTTTTTGTTTAGGATCCAACAGAAAGATTTGAAGCTGAAATCGGTGGAGGAGAGTCTACAAGCAGCACAAGCCAGCAGCTCCACCATGGAGAAGACGGTTGAGGTTTGGGCCTTTCCAGAACAACAGTTTGAGCATTTTTCACAGATGACCGTCGTTGGTGTAGTTTTGTTCCCGTTTTGAGCTCGTTTTATCCTCTTGTATCTCATAGACTCTTCAGCAGCAGTCGTCTGCTCTTCAGCAGGAGTTGGAAAAGCAAAGACAGGAGCAGCAAGAGACCGCCAGTAATGTTACCAAGATTCAGGAACTCCAGTCTCAGTGAGCTGACCTCGTTCTTTACATTGAATTCCATTTTTCAAAATTTTTCTCCCCAAATCTGACCATAATGGAGAAACTCTGAACTTCAGGTTAGCAGCAAAGGACCAGGAAATTCAGAGGCTTCAGACTGAGCTGGAGGAAAAGACAAAGGATCTGGGTGAAAAAGTTGAGCAGATGCAACAGCAGGTGAGGAAGGTTTTTATAAACCACATGACTGCTATCAGAAGATATTTTGTTTTCATTTCTGTCTTGTTCACACAGCAATCCATCTCTGCAACACCAAGCCCTGAATTCCTCACAGCGTAAGTGAAGCGATGCCACTCTCTCATGTTTAAGAAGTTTATACTGAGAATAGTGAATAGCTTTAAAAACCAGAGGCTGTTCTGTTTGGCAGGATGTCTGAGAAGGAGAGTCAGGTGGGCAGTCTGCAGGTGGAGCTGGCTAAGCTGAAGGACGCCTTGGAGCTTCAGAGGAAAAAGAATAACGTAGGTTTCCTGCAGCATTGACCTGTAATACATTAACACAAAACTTTTTCCCCCCTGTCCTCTGAATGTTCCCACCAACCGTTCCCCCTCCTCAGGTCCGAACACTGCATATTTCCATAGTTCCTGTTCTCCACTGCCACTTATTCTCAACTGGTTTGCTTTTTTTGTTCTGTTCAGCTAGTATCTCTTAGCTGGAATGTGCTCTGTAGGAAAACTAGGGAGTCCAGCATAATTGGACTCATCAGTATCTTTTCTGCCTTGATTTGGATTTGATAAGCTGAGCATTGCAAAAGAGAGCTTCCAGTCTCCTCTTGTCGTTCTCAATGTTGGATCCAGTTTCAGCAGGCTTGGTTGTTGATGTGAATGACTCAGAATTTTAGAAACTCTGTTAATAAAGCATCAGTGATAAATTATTTTCACATTAAGAACTCTGTAAATGCAGTTTTTATACCTAATGAAGCTCCTCACATTTTATCACATTGCAATTGCAAAACTTTGATATTCTTTATTGGAAATTGGGACAAATACATTAGGAAGATTGGAATTTCTTCTCCTCTTGTACCTTTAGCAGTTGGAGTTTTTTTTTTCCCCTCTAATGTAAGAAATCATTCTGGATCAGGCTTTGTTTAGGGGTCAGTAACTGCTTTTTCCCTGAGGCTAAACTGAAAGTAGTATCTTTCTGGAACTGACTTTGTAAAACAGGAGCTTCGGGAGAAAAACTGGAGTGCAATGGAGGCTCTGTCAGCCACCGAGTCCATGCTTCAAGGAAAACTCAGCAAAGCTGTCAAGGTTCGACACGTCATCTCAGTCCTGCTTCACTCTAGATCCAATCTGATGCATTCCCCCTCCAAAATGTCTGTGTTTTGCCATAATTGACCCTGAATATTTTCTTTTTGCATCATCACCATCCATGATAACACTGCATACTCGTTTACCTTACTTTTGCTCTCTCTCCTCTTTTCATGGCCCAATTTTTAATTGGCTTTAATTCCAGCTGCCGAATCTGATCGATCCTTTTGTTGCATGCCAGATTTTTCCAGTATTTTTCTGATGCTTTGCTAAACCAAAAGACAGGCAATGAGTGTGCAGTTACTTAGTCATTCACTAGATGTCATTAGCTCAAGATTCATGTTTTTATTTGTCTTCTTGTCATTAAGCATGGCATGTTTTCTCCAATATTGCCAACTAATCAAAAACGACTCCTTACAATGCAGTTTCTTTTCTGTTTTAATTCTGTTTAATCTTTCAAAAAGTTTAATCCATCTGCAGCAGCCCTGTACTCACAAAGAAATCCTGACCCATCATCATCAAGACAAACTGGTGCAACTGGATGTTTTAGCTAAGTTTACCGGTAACACTTTATTTGACGGGGTGTGAATAAGACTGACATGACACTGTCATAAACATGAACTAGTCTTTATGAATGTCTGACTGTTGTCATGAAGTGTCATTCGGTAAATAACGACACTTTTAATGCAAAGTTTCTCTAAAAGTTGCATTGAAATGCCATTAAAAATGCCAATGTTGCATTAAATTGTCATTATTTACAAAATCATGCAAAGTTGGGACTTTTAAAGCAACTTTGCATTAAAAGTGTCATTATTTACTGAATGAGACTTCATGACAACAGTCAGACGTTCATAAAGACTCGTTCTTGACAGGTGTTATGTCATGTTTATGACAGTGTCATGTCAGTCGTATGCACACCCCTTCAAATAAAGCGTTACCAGTTTACCTTAGATTTTGCGTAGTCTCAGGTCAGTTTGCAGTTGGATAGCTGTTTCTATTTTCAGTTGCAGTGATGTGTGTATATTTTTGCCATCCTCCTACAGCAGTAGGTTAGCGCACTCGCCCAAACATCACAATGTAGCTGTGATACAGTAGAAAGCTCGTTTTCTGGTCTGAGCCTGGTGCTTTCTGGGTTGCTGTTGTGTATTTTCAGACAGTTCAAGTTCTGCCTCAGCTTTGCTAAGTGTTACTGCTGAGAGTGAAACTGAGTGACATCAGCTTATTGCCAGGAGCCCAGTCGTGTGACGGCTCCTTTTGCATTTATCGAAAAGCTTTGAGTTAATTTGGTCATTTTTAAGGAGGCACAATCATTTATTTACTTGTTTTGGAAAATGAAAGATAATGAGAGGCTCAAAATCTGAAGTTTTGTGTTTAGCTATGGCCACAAAATCTTCGAAAAAATAACAGAAATTTACCTCTTTTACAAAGGTTTCAGCATTCATTATTTTTCTGTTTCTATTTTTTTTACTATACACATTTGATATGTTGGATTATATATATATATATATCACGTTAATCAAAACTGTAATTCAGACTTTGAAGGGACTGCAATTTGGGAAGTTTCCTCCATATATAGATCCTAAAAAATGCAAATGTTTTGATCCCCAAGTCACTTTTACCTTGTGACATTCTGTTCCATGGTACTGGGAAAAAAAATTCTAAGAAAATACTCCTGCTTCATAAAGAAAATGTTCAGTACTATTCTTTATTCACTGCTAGAGTTTTGAAGTAAGATTTTAAACAAATCTATTCCCTTTGATGATGACTAACCTTTCACATGACATCACACTATTGCCGTGACACAGTAGCATTTATCTTTTCTTCGCTGGACATATGGTTGTTCTGCTGCCTGATTATGGTTTTCATAAAAAGTGTCCGTTTTGTTCTCATACCTTCCCGCAACCATGTCTAAGTAAGCTCTGCACTGGTCACAGCTCTTATCTCGTGTGCAAATGAGATTTTAGATTAGACTTTCTTGCACCTCCTGAAACTTTTTGAACAACAACTAAACTTGATGGTTTTGGTTATGTGATAAAATGGCTGTTTTTTTTGTTTTTTTGTTTTTTTCTGGTTGACTCAGCGAGTCAGAATGACGGTGATATCGGCTGCTCTGCCACAAAATGCTTCCTGCTCAATTTGTGACAGGGCTGAAATGCAGCTGTTTTAATATCAGTTAATCAGTTAAGTTTGCAATTAATTGCATTTCCTTTGATCACTTTTCTTAGCAACTCAATGCAAATTGCCTCCATAAAAGATTTCTCCTGGTCTCTAAGCATGCTGAAGGGTGCAAATGGGATGGCATAAGCTTAATTTATCCAATAAAAACAAGTTGATTCTAGTTAAAACACTGATGAAATTAATTTAGAAAATGAAGAAGAAATGATTGGTTTACATCAGGATAAGCGCAGAGGGCCCTGTTGCCGCATCGCCTGAATCAAATTATCACAGTTCTCAACGCACTTTCTCTCTGTATTTTTGTTTCTGTACTTTCTGCTTTCTAGGAAAGCCAAGCAGCGCTGGCTCAGACCCAAGCCGAGTGTCGAGATGTTCTGCACAGACTTCTGCCCCACGTGCCTCTGCCCTCTGAACAGGTATCGACAGCGCTGCATTTTTGCCTTCAGATTTATTTTGTTTCATATCTCCTTGTTCTTCTGCCATGTTTGACTTGAATTTTTTTCCACAAATTGTTCCTCAGAGCCATCAGGAGTGGTTACAGAGGTTCGAGACTGCAGTGGCTGAAAGCTTGGTCGCACCGTCTAGACAACAATCACAGGAGTCAGAGGTAAGTTAAAAGTAGGAAGCCTAGGTTTGCCAGCAGTCCTCTTATATTCTGGATGAGTAAATAAATGTTGTCCTTCCTGCAGGAATTGGCTGAGAAACTGAAAGAAGCAGAGGAAACCCAAAGGATTTTACAGAAGGACTGTGAGACGTACAAGAAGGTTTTGGCAGAGACGGTAAGATGTTTCTTTGAGTCTTGAAGTCATGGGGAGAGCTTCCTCCAACTGAGGTCTTATTCCTGCTGTGTCCACAGGAGGGCATCCTGCAGCGCCTGCAAAGCAGCGTCGAGGAGGAAGAGTCTCGCTGGAAAGTTAAGCTGGAACAATCGCAGGAAGATGTCAGAGAGGTGTGTGTTCAGGCTTAGAAAGGAACAACTCTGCTGATTACAGATTACAACACAGATGTGTTTGTTCCTTTTTATTCCAGTTTGTTTCTTTGTAGTCGAAAAGTTGACAAAAGTGTCTAACAAAAGTTAGAAAATCTAAAGCTTCCTTCACTGTTGCTGTTCTTGTTGCATCCAAAAGATGTGGAAAAAATGAAAGTAGAAACAAACATTGAAACGTTCTTGGACCACTTCCATCGTGCAGAACCTAGATATACAGGCTCTTTCTCTTTAAATACATCTGTGAAAGAATGCGTTAGTCTTAGGCATACAGTAAATTCCAGTGTTGGGATCAGATTCCCACTGTGGAATAAGGGGGAATCCACTTGGAGTTGTTAAACGTTGTCACTTCTGAATATTCCACATTGAATGGTTTGTGGGGTTGCAACAAAATGGAAATGACCTGGGAATGACATCAGGTTAGTCATAAAGCGGTAGGCCTGTTGACATGACAACAGGGTCAGTGAATGCCAAGGTGCATTGTGAGTGGAGATCCCATTTTTCTGCACCCCTGGATCTCCAGACCTCATTCAACCCTCAGATTAGCTGAAGATCAACGTGTAGAGAGCTACAAGGAATGGGTTTCCATGGCGAGTAGTTGCATTTCAGCCTTTTATCTCCAAGTACAACACTTGAGTCTCAGATGTGTGGTGCATGTCATCTGGACTCTAAACCAGAGTAGTTCTGTTCTCCAGAATGATAAAAAAAAAAAAAAAATCAAACGAGTCCAGAGCAAAAACATCTTGTCCAGCATCAGTGTCTGACCTCACAAATGATCTCCTGGAAAATGATCCAAAATTTCCATAAAAAATCTTTTTGAAAAGCCTTTGAAGAAGAACAACATGCAACATTAAACCCTGTGGATTAAGAATAGGATCTCACTCAAGCTATGTTGTGTGCGAATGGATGAACTGATGTATTGTGGCTATACATATCTTGACGATCCACTTGTGTTTTGACCTTCCTGGTGACATAATGTGGCAGCAATTTACTGAACAGAGTTGGATAATCCACTTCAGTCCACTTCTGTTGACTAAACGTTTACCATTCCTGTGCACTTTCCCATTTAATTGTTCTGTAATTCTGTTTGCGGTGCAGCTGAGAAGAGAGAAGCAGCACTTGGAGTCCGAGTTGGAGAGGGCAGAGAATGAGAGCGCTACGTATGTGACAGAAGTGAGAGAGGTGAGCAGAACCTGAACTGAACGTTCCTCTCTGATCATTCGAAGGGTTTTGCAGCTACAAGATTATTCCTCAATCATCCAGTTTGACTGTTTAGACTCTGAATCGTTTCCCACAGGCCTCCATTAAACAACGACATGTCAAACTTAATTTCAGCTCAAAGATCTGTTGACTGAATTGCGGACCAGACTTGATGGCTCATATACAGAGGCTTTCAGACAGAATGAGGAGCTGAATTTGGTAAGCATGGATGATCCTCTAGCTGGAGCTTCTTTAGCGCCTCTCTGGGTTTCACTGGCTGCTGCCTAACTTTGGGCCAACATGCAGTGCTTTGCAGAAGTATGTTTACTGTTTGTTTGTTTTTTTAACTTTTAACTTTGTTGGAATTTTATATGCTAAACCAGCAAAATCATGCAAATTTATTTCAGTAGAAGGAAAATTTTGACATGGTTTTCAACATGCATTTGTATCAACTGTCTTTTACTTTAAACACCTTTAAATATAATCCACTTGAACAAGTTGAGTTAAAAAATCATCTCCCATAACTTTGTATAATCTTTATTCTCCATATTACAATTGTGCATTTTGTTCTGGAATGTTGGTGAACAAAAAAGCATCAGAAAAATTTTAGACTGCAGCAAAGTTGATATTTGACCTGGACAAAAACCCTAAACGTACAGTCAGAGCGACAATAGATTGTTTAAAGCAAAGCATGTTCATCGTAGAGTGGCCTAGTCAAAGCCCAAACCTTAAAATGATATATGTAGAAACGTAAAAATTGATGTTCAGACACATTCCACCCAATCTGAGTTTGAGGAGTTGTGTAAGAAAGAATAAATACACAAATATTTCTGCCGATGGGAGCATACAGCAAACTAAGATTGCAGCTGTTATTACAGAGAAAATGATTTCTACAAAAGTATTGACTGAATACATGCATACTACAACACCTCAGATCCAAGTAAAATACATTAGTTTGGGGCTGTCACATGAGAACATATGGCAAAGTTTAAGAAGCATGAATACTTCTGCAAGGCACCATAACATCCCGAACAACAAAAACTAAAGAAATAAGATCCTGAATGAAGATCCTCCTTCTACTTGCTGTGATACTAACCTTTCCTTTTCCACATCTGTATTCTGCTTGTCTTTCTCACACCACTAAACATTTTCTCTCTAGATGCCAGAAATGGGTCACCGCAGTAATTAACTAACGCCTCAATCCTCAAACTATTCTTATCTGTTTTGTCTGTTGCTCAACTGGTGCTGAAGATTTTTTTTCACTATTATGTGTTAAATCCACCCCCTGTTTTGAACTGTAATGGCTGTGTTCAGACTAATAGCAGTACTACTGGATGTGACCTTCTTCCTGACAACTGTTGGAATTTCACAAACGTCAGATGAGCCGTTCACATAGCAACATTTTTGCAGCCAAAGAATGAAGAAATTAACGTGACATCTGAACATCAAACTGCACAACAATCATTAAGTTTTAGCTTTGAAGATCATGGAATGACTTCAGCAGAGACCTTCCTGACCTGCAGGAACATGTTTTGCTGTCGGTCGTTGTGTAATGTTAAAATGTCTGAAGCGTCCTGTCAGTGTGTGAGTTACTCAGACTGGACTTTTCGGATTGTGACATCATTCCTCCGTTGCAGCAAAGTCATACTGACACAGTGCTGTTCTGTGTTTGAACACACTCATTAAAAGACTACCATGTCATGGGCATTTTAACATATCCATGACGTTTTTGCAAACACATGGGTTTTAATAAATTAGAATATCAACTCAAGTAAAAGTGTTTCTGACTCAGGAATGACTTCAAACCAGGAATTTAACCGTTGTAGTCCATATCCTGAATATGTCCCCATCTGCAGTCCAGAATCACTTACAAATTCTTCAATTAACATTTTCTTCTACTACGCTTTTTTCAGTTTCTCCTTCCACTTAACTTTCCATTAATATTCTTTGACACAGCACTGTGTTCAGCTAGCATTTCTAGTGACGACCTTTTGTGGCGTCCTCTGATCCAGTGTGTTAATGACAGTCTGCTGGACAACTGGTATCTTTCTCAGAGCTTTGAGAAATTGAATTTGAGATTTCCATCCGCTGTAAGCTAAAATCATCAAAGTCCATAGAAATTATGTATTGACATGTATCACTCTGTGTGTGATTAATCCTTTTTCTATCAAATCATTTGAGTAATCTTGAGATGCACCTGTGGGTCTCCGCTGTTTTGATTCTTCTTGTATAATCTGAGGAACAAGCTTAATCTCTGTCTTCAGTTGAAAAACCAGCTGACTGACACGCTGTCCAGGTTGGAGAAGGAGGAAAACGAGAGGCAACGAGTAGCTGGAGACCTGTACAAGGTAATGGCGCTAATTTCTTTCGTGCGTCTGCTCACACAGGTTAAACCACAGCTCATAATGCTAATAATCATTGTTTATTGTTCACTCAGGCCCAGCAGTCTCTTGAACAGATTCAGAGTGAACTCACAAAACTAATAGAAAACACTGCCCTGATAGAGAACAGCAACCTGTCATCACAACATGTAAGTGTTTTCTAAGAGTAGTAGTAGTGGTAACAATTAGTGGTTCAGCATCTGCTTTAAACCAGCTGATGTTTGTCCGACAGGAGGAGATTGACAAGAAGGAGAGAATAACTGCAGGACTGAATCAGACAGTGAGAGAAATGCAGCAGCTGCTCAATGCGATCAGCCAACAACTGGCTAAGAGACAACAGGGGGTGAGTTGCCTTCCTGACAAAATGTTGCACTGCATCTGCAGCTTTAATAAGATCTGCTAAAACACACTGACCTTATTTAAAAAAATCAGATTCTTTACCTTTCCACTGATTTATCAGCTGCACTAAAAAGACAAGCAGGTTTCTGCTGTCTTAGAAAAACCACAAGCCATTTCTCCTGCTAACGTTAGACACAAGCGTTTGTTTTGGTTGTATTTACCCAGAATGCCCTGTGCTATGGTCTGCTTCCTGCTTTTGGAGCAGTCTCTGGTCTACTTGCATTCACTTATGCATTCGAACCGCATTAGAGTTCACATCAACCAAACCGAGACCGAGGTTTTGATGTTTTGTTTTTTTTTTCCCTCCCCATTAAATCAGACTTTCCAGACACATTGACTAGAGTTGCATTAAACTAAACAGGGCATGTGTAAATGCACCCTGACTAACGAGGAGCTTGTGCATCGTCAAAGTATTACCAGTAGCTTTACTCACAATTATGTTTTTCTGCAAACAATACAAAGGTAGTCTTGAGATTGAAAAATCAGATTAATAAGCAACTTATCATTAAGAGCTGCACTTATAGCTAAATTAGGAGTTTGTCTGAATATAAAATCCAGCTGAAACGGGCCGAACCTAAGGCTCCTTCTGTAAATGAAAAGTCAGAATTAAGACGTGTTGCTTGCTACACATCCTCCTGTTTTATCAGCTTTTAACAGCATAGTTGAATGCACAGCCTGAATCGGTTTATTTTCTTCCAGGAGCTTGAGAAAGATCAACAGAAAGTATAACGAGAGGATGCCGCCATGCAGGCACACTGACTGCAATACAGAGACAGCCTGCAAACTTCAGCTTCCTCACAACCGCATCACACAGTCACTCCTGCTTACTTCCTCCCAAACCCTGTCCTCTTCACCTGAACTGTAGATGGCCTCTTGTCTGATGGCCTACCCAGGAGCAGGCAGAGGTTCTGTTTTATTCTTAACACTCCAAGCACAGTACCAAAACTCCAATTCTCCACTCCAGCCACATTCCTCCTCTTCTGCAGCTTCATCAATTGATTTATTTTCTTTTTTTACTTCAAACTTTAAAAATGACCCTTGGCATTATTTAAACTGTGTGGCAACCATTCCTCTGTTATAAATCCACCTGTATAATTTCCAGTGACATACTTTTGAAAACTACGGTAGATTTTTGTTTTGTCTGGAGAGGTCAGAGATGAAAGGTCCCAGCTTAACGAAACAAACTTTGGGGTTTTCTGTATCTTTTCCTTTTAACTTAAAGATATGTATTGTTTAAATGTACCACTTAGGACCTGCTGAAATACACTGTTCTGTTGATTTGCTCACCGACAAGAGAAACCACCACGATTGCTCCATGCGTACCTTGGCTCAATACTTCCTGGGGAAAGAAGGGAGTCAGTAGAGCTCTTTGCATGCGAGATGGGTCACTACGTGACTGTATCCATGGTGACATATTTTTCTCCCGCCTTTACTGCAGCTCCACAGAGAAGAGTTTGGAGTACAAGACCAGGCATATTTAAGAGGTTTTTAATCCAACTGCAACCACTTTAGAAATGAGCGTCCCATATCGTGTGTAATCAACACTTACTTTATTGTTGGCTGAGTCCATTAACAATGAAGATTTTGTTCTTTTTGTAATGGGTGATGTTAATAAAAGGGATGCTTAATAAAGCTTGTCTTTTCTTCTTTTTTTCCCATTGCAATCTTTGTATTGGCCACAAGGTGGCAGCATATTACCAGAGGATGTTTTTCACACTTTTGAGTCACAAGCTGGAAAATTCTGAGTGCACACCATGAAAATCCAAAGTTTCTCTTCTTGTACTTTTTGCTGGCGGGTAATTTAGTTTGGAAAACACATTAAACTGTTTGAATGCAGACATGTTATTCTAGGTCAAATTTAAAGATCTATTATCTCTCAATGGAACATTGAAAATGATTAGTTTATTGGTATTGTAACCTGCTGTGTATTCAGACTCTTTACAGATTTTTTTCTGTTGTTTTTGTAAAGATAAAAATTATGGTAAACAAAATAATCCCAAGATGAATCCTGATCCCCTAGTGAGAGCTATTTTAAATCCTATCTGTGGGTCGTCATTCACATCTTCAACAAACGTTGGAGCCTCTGACATGCTGATCTTTGCAAAACTATTCATACCTCTGAATCTTTTCTCACAAAGTAGTGTGAAATTGTGAAATACTTAGTTTTGAATATCATATATGTCTAAATCTACTTACTAACTGCGGTGTCTTTGGTGGCGAAATTTGTATCTGGCATTTGAGATGACATGCAGTGAGTCTTCTACAGCTGTGGAGGATTTCTGGCCACTGCTTTACAAAACTGTTCAAATTCAACCACTTTAGAGGTGTTTTGAATGTGTGATGGATGCTTAATGCCATACCACAGCATCTCAACCGATTAATCCCAGGCTTTGACTAGGCCTCCCCAAGACCTAAATTTTTGCTTTGTTTTAGGCTTTTTTAGCATTCAGATAGGCTGTTCGGACAGTTCATTGTGCCATGACTCAAGAAATGACAGATCTTAGAGTTTTACACCAGATCTAATGGGATGCACATCTTTAAAGAATTTCCACTTTTGTCTCATTTGTACTCGGAGTATTTACCAAAAAATGTTGTGAATCCTGAGCTGCATGGTGGTGCACTGTTGCTTTGCAGCAAGAAGGTATTGGGTTCGAATCTTGTCCTGAGATCCTGCATGTTTTCCTTGAGATTTGGTTGGAATGTCTCCAGATTTCTCCCACATTTGACAACATGACTCTTAGGTTACTAGTTTCTCTAAATTGCTTTTAGGTTTGAATGTCTGCATGCTTGGTTGTAAGTCCTGTGATGAACTGGTAGACCAGACTCTTACTCAATGACCACTGACAGACTGGTTTAGACAATGGATGGGTTGTGAATCATAAAGATCATTTTCGAGAGATGGGACTATGATCACTGATTCTGAGTCAAGTGAGGAATGAAGTGCTTTAAATCTTGCTTTGATGTTTTTCATTGTGATCTCTTGGATGAGTCGTTGATGCTCTCCTGCAGTAATTTTTGTTCCAGCCTGTCCTTGGAGGGTTCATCGATGTTGCTGGTTTTCTCCACTTGAAAATAACAGCTGTCACTGTTCTACTGGATTCCCAAAGCCTCAGAGATGGCTTTGTAATCTTTTCAGACACTTATTGATGTCATTGTATTTTAATTCTCTTACCTTTTTATGGAGAATCTAGACAATTGTTGAAAAATACAATTTTTTCTATTTTGCTTAAACGCGGTGCAAATGTCTTACACCAATGTGTTTCATTTGTCAAAATTATTTAGATTTACTATGTCACCCCTAAATAAAGTCCAATGCAAGATGTGGAAAATAATGTTGGAAAACAACATAATCTGAGACAAATGTTATGTTTTATTTTAATTTTGTGAATTGGATTCACACGACAATTGGGATGGACAGCTTTGTACTGTACTGGAAGCTGTAATACCAGTTCCACGTGAGTCAAATTGATGCCGACTTTATATGCATGGAGAGCTGTTGCTGCCTTGCATGTTAAAAAGGCCGTTTGGACAACAAGGCTGTTGTGCTGACTGACTGGGAGAGAGGGTGGGTGTTTGGGTGGGTGGGGGATGTCGGGTCAAGAGCACAAGCAACACAGGATCAGCACATTCCTTGCATTCTCCCACACTGTCATGCTACAGTCAGCTGAGTGGAGAGCTGGCTGTTGCTTTGATCGAAACCATGCGACGCAGCGTGTGCCCACAACATCTTCATTACAGAGGAAAATGCCTTTCACTGGCTGGAGATTCAAGTTGCCGAAACAGTACTTTGAGGTAGATTAATCTAAGCATACTGTCCATTAAGAGGAAAATATGATAAAACTGGGGTTAATAAAGGAGGAAAGTTAAAGCATTCCGCTCTTACAACATACATATTTGTCATACCTTGACTCAAAAATGTAGAATAGTCACATGATGAGTCTGTTGGACATCATACATGGTTGAGCAAATCCTCACTAAGAACAGTTCAGATGTTAACAGGGACTTTACCAGTCTGTTGTCATTGCTCACAGACTCTCTATTGTGCAACTCAGCTCTGCATGCTTCTTGCCTGGTAACATTGGACTCCTCCTCCTAAACTTAGATTTATACTCACGCTACGCCAGCGCAGCTTCAGCAAAGCGGCCCACTCCCTGCATCTGCTCTCCATCAGTGTGGTATGTGCCGGAGAGCCTTTGATCCCCACCCACCCCCAAATCTTCTGTGTGTGTGTTTATGCGAGTCAAACAGAGGTAGAAACAAAACCTGCAGTGCTCTTTTACAAAGACAATGCCCAGTGAATGAAAAGCACAGCGGATAGAGGCAGTGGCACAAAAGAGCAGTAAACATTCATTATACCCACTCCTTTAGGGGGTTACCCTGAGCCCTTTAGTTACAGGCCTAACTCAACTTCGTGTTTGTGAAGAAGTCACCAAGACATCTGTGGTGGTAATCAGCAAGAAAAACTTCAAAATGAGATATTTCACCTCTTTTTCCTATACATGGATATCCAATAGTGCACGAGGGTGGGAATGGAAATACCTTCACGCACCCCGGTGACCCTCATCGCTGCCTTTTTGTTTTTGCGTGAAGTGTTATTGCGCTTTGAAACTGAACACCAGTTCAAACAGAGGGCCATAATTAGAGGGGGGCACCAAAGAGGCCCCAGGCAGTGGGTGAGCACCTTCAGCCATGGATGTTCCTGTGAAAACAAGACTGAGGCAATAACGTGTTGACGGGACCGCCAGAGAAAGGTGGGGAAGTGGAGCATTCACCAGAAAGGCGAGGGAACAACTGGACATGTGACGTCAGTCTTAAGTTGTAGGTTCAGCGAAGCGTCAGTGAGTCAGCCTCCGAAGAAATGTGTATGCCAGTAAACCAATCAGTGATATCAGATGTGAAAATAACATTTCCAGGCATGCGGCTGAGTAGTGGTTTAACATGTTTCCACTAAAGTTAGCAAAATAGAGCACATCATACTAAAGTCCTTACTTGGGCTCCCTGTAGCTCAGAGAATAGACTTTAAAAATACTTTTGTTAGTTTATAAATCTTAGCAACAAAATACGATGAAGACCTGTTGTTTTATCACCCTTCCAGATCTCAGGTTTTGCATTTCAGCTTTACCAGTAACCAGAACCAAACACGGAAAAGCAGCATTCAGTTTTTATGCTCTTGTGATCAGGAACAAACTTCCAGAAAACTGCAAAACAGCTGAAACACTGAGTTCCTTTAAATCGAAGCTGTAGATCCACCTGTTTGGCGTTGGCTTTAACTGGAACGTTGATTAAATATTTGATGTATATTTAATGACGATTATTCTTGATGAGTCTGATGATGGCATTTGACAAAATGTAATGTCTGCTGCTTGTTTCATAATTGGTTACTGTGTGATGTTTTGATCATGTAAAGAACCTTGAACTGCCTTGTTGCTGAAATTTGCTACTCAAATAAACTTGACTTGATTTAACACCTCCTCTTAAACATATTTACACCCCTTCTTGAAAGCTTTTCCCATTTTGTCATGTTGCAAAACCAGCTTTCACAGCTGCAGGTCTCTTGTTTGTCTGCACATCTGAAGTTTTTACTAATTCTCCTGCACAAAATGTCACAATTTTGACTTTGGACCAGTGAAACACAAACATATGTTTGGATGTAAAACATTCCTTTGTAGCTTTCTTTGTGTGAAGGATTAGGGCCATTCCCCTGTTGGGATTTGAACTTCCACCCCAGCCTCAAGTCTTTTGCATTTTCAATGAGGTTTTCCTCTAGTTTCCAGGTCCTTTCTGAAGAAAAGCCTCTTCACACCATGGGGTTTGTGTGTTCATGGTGATGCTAGTTTCCTGCCACTTTGCCCATTGTAGGCTATAAAGTTTAGATCTCATTAAAGCTCACCTTGCCCTGTCTGTTGGTTTCTTAATTAGCTTTTTTTTAATTTTCATATGACTGACTCAGCCGTGGTCTGTGAGATGTAAGAAGCTTTAGAAACCCGATTTAAACTTCTCCACAACTCCATCATGACCTGCCTGATGTGTTGCTTGGCCTTCATGTGATTGTTTGCTAACATACCTCTTAGATTTAGAGGTATTAAAATAAGATTGAGGTGAATATAAGCAATTTTTCTTACTTCCCAATTATGCACAATTTATTGCTGGTTTGTCACACAAAATCTAAATGAAACGTATAAGTTTGTTCTTACATCATGAGAAAGTGTGAACAGGTTCAATGGGTATGAAGGCATTGTGTTTGGTTGCACAATCAATCACATGCTTCAGCAAAACTGCCATAAATCCCTGATTATGGAAAGAGAGGTTTTAGAGAGCTCAAAGGAATCACAAACAAAATGAGGAAATCTGATTTCACCATCTTTTCATCCCCCAAGAAAACAAACCAGGGGGGATTATTTTCACCAAGTGTTTCCCACCACTGCTGCCCCATAATCATTATCTGTATTTATACTAAATATGAATATAGATCGTGCTTAAGATACTTTTATGAGACTATCTATTAATCATAAAGTGTGCATCTGAAATAATATTAGGAGTTAAAATTAGAAAACCCCTTTGTTGAATATAAAAACCTATTTAAGCTACTGGGATAAAAAAAAAATCTGAATTAGCTTTACTTGCCAAGTTTTGTACAAAATCTAGGAATTTAACCTAAGTTTCACTTTGCTTTCAATTATTACATTTTAAAAGTTTTTTTATACAAGAAGGGGGAAATAAAATTATATATATAAATGTATCTGTTTATCAGCTGGTTTTTATATTTTAGTCTGTCTGATTGCATCATTTTAAAAAAGAAAAAACCTTTTTTAAACCTTACATGAGTAATTTCTTGGTGGGATTCTATTTATTTTAATTGAGTAAAATATGTTGAAGTAGTGCTACTAATTTTTTTGTACTTTCCCCACCTCTTCGAGGGCTGTTTCAGTTACTGAGCCAAATAACAACAGATGATTGTTTATAATTTGCTACTGAAACAAATATTAAACATTTAGATTTGAACTAGGCTACAATCAAACAAATATTACTGGAATATAGTTAAAAACACTGCTTTAAATTTATTTGTGCTACAACTGTTAAATCAAATTATTCTTGTTCTCTCATTTTCACTCCCAATAAGCAAATATAAAAAAATATAGATTATTAGATTGTTGGTTTGGGCTAAACTCAAGAATGTTTTTGGAGGTTTGGTATCAAATTTTTGAAGTATCAGTTCTCACAAATATTTAAAAAATGACGACCTGATCTGAATCATCAGATAGAAATTAATTTGTTGAAACAAATATATTTCTTCATGGGGCCCCTTTAAGAATTTCCAGATTGTAGTCTTTGTTTACATAACAGATGGTGCCACCCATGGACGGCGTACGGTGGTTCAAATGGAAAACTAAACCCACGCTTTGATCACTTTATCCCCACAATATTAAATCCATGAAAATAACATCAGTAGGTGTGAATGTCTGTGTCTTTAAATAATAAATCACAGTCACATCTGCGCAGACTCACCGTAGGAAGAAGCAGAGCTGCCGAGGCGTCCCCCCCTACAGAAAGTAAAGCAGAAGTGAATGGTACAGTCCGGCCCTGCTCTTCGCTGTTTTTGTATCTGCTGTAGAGCGGATTCAACCGCCAAGTAAGTTACGCTCTGCTGTGGTTAGCCCAGGAAGTTACAGAGCAGTTTTTATTTTCCTTTTCCCCCCCTACAAACAGACAACTGGATTTAATCGGATAGAGATACACGGATGATGTCAGAGTCATAAGATGTAGTGAGGGGACTTGGTGTCTTTTTTTCCTTCTCCTCTCTTAAAGGGAATCTGTTAATCTTGTGAGACACTGTTATTACTGTGGAGCTAACACAGTCAAGCCTCATGTTTTCGTCAAGCCAGGAGGAGCACTGCGCTCCGTCCAAAGACCCGGTGAAGTACGGGGAGTTGGTGGTGCTGGGGTAAGATTATGGCATATTTATTTTTAAATTTACTAGTTCAGGACGAACAAGAGAGCGAGTGTTTAGTGTCTTAAAAGTTTCCCCGGATGTTCCTCTACCTCGCTCTGCCGAGCCGCTATAAGCTGACTCTGAATTAGCAGGAATGTGTGTGTTTTTCTTTTTCATTTATTTACGGTGTCGGTCGGATTTAACTCGGGAGGCCGTTGGGCTTAGTTTAGAAATTTACGAGCTCACGTTACTCCTCAAAGCAGACACGTGCGCAGTCAGATATGCAGTCCAGTTGTTGTTGATGATGATGTTGATGATGATGATGATGATGTCTCGCTCCCTGATAACCAGTAGGGTATAGAAACTAAAGCCTGACCAGATAATAAACACGTTCAGGACAACTTTAGGTACACCTCCTGCTTCCCAGCAGCCCCAGCCGGAGCGCTCCTCCCTGCCTTGGAAGTTGGATTCACGGGGCTTCAGGAATTCGGAAGTCGTGGTGGTCCCCACCCCCAGGCCCCCCGGCTGCTTCCTTTTCGGCTGCCACAACCCCAACCCTGCACAACTTTTGTTCTAACACGCACCATTGTCTGTCCCTGCTGGAAGGATTAATAATTACTCCCCAAGGCATTGTTTAGTTGAATTATATCACCACACAAATAGGCACTAATATCAGAACAGCCTTGGAAGCTTAACTCCTGACAGGATCAAGTTGAGAATGATGAAAGTAAGCAGTACAACTTGATCTTCATTGTGAAATTCTAAAGCCACATTGTGCAAGTCAGAGGACAGGAAGTTACTGTGCATATGTCATCACTAATAGGACACAAGTCATCCAATTCTTTAAAAACAAAGCCAGGGGGTATGTTAGAGTTTGCATTGCATGCCTGTGGTCAAAATCTATGTAGATCCTCGGACTCCCATCCCAAGGGGCGTGATTGAACATCCACAAAGTAATTAGAAAGTGGGAAAGTGTTAGTACAGGGATTCCTGCAGCGATTGCAGTTTTCTGGACGATCTACTTTAAAAATTCTGGCCTTCTGTTTTCAGTTTTGGCTGATACTGATTTGTTTTACTAATGACTCAGGTGTTATAAGGTCACAATACACATTCAATGTTCCAATCTTATCATGAGAAACATCAAACAATACCTGTGAAACAATAATCTTCCATGGCAGAACAGAAGGAGACAGTGGGTGACTTTCAGACCTCTGCAGATGTCTGAAGATCGATTTTCGATGTGCTAGGATTAACTAAACCATTTCTATTTGCTAAATGCCAGAATAATAGGGGAGAATGGTTCAGTTTGCGTCATATCCAGAAGTTTTCACACACACTATAGGTACTTACCAACTGATATGACTTTAAAAACTTCCAATGTTTATGTCCCAACATTGGACATAAACGGGGGAACATTTGTGGATAAAGAAAGGCCTTAAAACTCACCACTCTCTTGCGTAATTTAATGGGAAACTCAAAAGACAACATATCAGGAAAAAACATTGTGAACTTTGGGTATGATTTCCAGATGGCTGAAGGTGCAATGTTCATCTGTCATCTGAGAACTGTGTGTATGAGCCACACAGGAGGTAGGAGCATCATGTTGTGTGGGAGTTTTGCTGCAGGAGGAACTGGTGCAACTGGTAAAAATATAGATGGCATCACGTGGAAAGAACATTTTGTGGAAATGTTGAAGTAACATCTCAAGACATCATCCAGGAAGTTAAACCTTCCCCACAAAAAAGTCTTCCAAATGGATAGTGACAATATGGATCCCTCTAAGTTAATTAGAACATGGCTTACGGAGAGTCTGTGGGCCAAGCTGAAAAGTTTTGTGCTACAAACCTGACTCAGCAGAATCAGTTTGGTTGGGGGGAATGGACCAAAATTACAGCAAACTATTGGTTGTGTAAGAATTTCCAAAACATTTGACCTAAGTCAGGCAGTTTACAATAAAAGGCATTGTCAAGAAAGCCTGTAAAATTTCATCTCTCATTTAGCAAAAATGGTCATTTAAATGAGACCATTTCAAGGACTTTCTGAGTCAACTTTTGGACTCCAAAAGTCCAAAAGTGACTGGATTTCTTTTCTGGTATTAAGCAACACAGCAGCAGTGGAAATAAACGCCGTCTTCCTCTTTTCAATAAAAACATTAAGATAATTTTACATATTTTTCTTTTTTAATTTACACGTATCTCAGGTTTATTATTAGCTCCAATGTGAATATCACAAAATAAACTAATATCATGTGAAATAAGGTAGAAACAAAAGTCTGTGTTGTTATTTTCAGCTGGGTTTTAGCTGTAGAGGAAGTTTAGTTTTTACCCTGAAGTACCAGTTCCCTGAAAAAGTGTATGAAAGCCTGATCTGTGTGGTGTTGTCTATCTTTGTATGTTGTTTTTTATGCTTTTTTGTACACTATTGTGCAAAAGTACAATTGGAAAATCTTCTCTTTACGTTCAAAACAAGAAGAATTTGTCCATGATGGACAAAAGTAAAGCTGCAACTTATTCATAACAAAGGTGAAATACCTTGAACTAGAGAAGTAGGAATCTCAGTTTGAGACTTCTTGCAGCGGAATCCTTCCTTAATCACCTTAATGTTAATGATTAAGAAAGCTAATATTTCAGTATTAGCTGCATCTTGTTTCAGAACTATTGAATCCTTCAAATGTCAATCCAGATTTGTGGAAAATTACCAGTATTACAAAGCAAGAACTGTGTGTAATCATTTATTTTTTTTATTTTTTTTTTAAGAAGAAAACTCTAAACATCATTCTGGATAATCAAGCTGCAACATGTCCAATACTCTGTCATGCTTTGCGTTGTCAATGATTAGACTTTGGTCAGTATTTTTACTCTCCTCAAAGTTTGACATGAATTATTAACAGTTCTCGTAGTTTATGCTGTTCGAATCTCACATTTACAGCACTTGAAGCGAATAGCAGCAAAGTTATAGACTGGGGAGTAGAGTGGGCGGCTTTGTCCTTCGCCTCCAGCTGCCCATTCAACAGCCATCCTGCTTATTGTAAAGGACAAAAAGCAGCGCTGACTGGTTATCACCCAGGGCTGAGCGTGTGGTGTGTTTGACGCCTGGACTTTTGTTCTCCCTCCTGACATCAAGACACGTACGTGAATCAGATGTGACGGGTGCATAATCACTGCCGTGACATCACATCCCCATTGATAAAGCCGATGGTAGACGAGATAGCTGTCAGCATGGCACAAAGCTTGTTTGAGCTGCAGTTTCCCTCGGCGGCTTGTTGTCACGGCCGCGGCGGCTCTTATTACTTGCATGGCTGCCCGCCATCTCCGCCGCTCTCTGCTGAGGTGGGATTGGCTCGGTGCTGGTCAGCGAATGGAGGAAGGGGGGGAGCTGGAGCTGGACGGGTATCTTGGAAATGAAAGAACGGATTGATCAGGACTCGGTCTTTGCTTTTCCTCAGCTTCCTCTGTTCATTGTGGCTCGGAGACTGGGCCCATTGAGGGAACTTTCTACATTTTTGCCATGAAAAAGTGCTCAGTAAAAAGAAGCCAGCTTAGCTTTGTTACAGACTTCCACTGATTGTCGATACATTACTCCTTCAGCAGAAACTTATTACAGAAAAGAAAGCTGTCTTTTAAAAGTTTGTGTTTAGTTTTGTTTCACCCTCTATGACCCTGTTGGATCAACTCAGTGTACAGTAGCTGGAACATTTTTTATGTTCTCTTTGGAGCTGAAATCAACAAGTGATGAATCGATTGTTGAAATAACTGTCAACTAATTTAGTAATCGATCATTAGCTGGAGTATGCAGACTCAAAAAAAGCAAATCAGAGCAGTATTTAAGCCAAAATTTTACAACATGTATACGTTTTGTATTTAAGATGAAAACACCTTTGTCTGTAAATACGTTTTACCCAAAACTCCTCATTAGCATAGATTTATCTTCACCTAGTTTAAATTCATTAAACAAATACTATATTACTGCGTTTGGGTAATAAAATATTTATTTTCTTGTTTAAGTGTGGAATTTAATTATTTAGGGTTTGTTTGCATCTTCTACTATTGTATGAAAAAACTTAAGTGAAATGAGAACTCTGTAGAATGTGACTACTCTTTTATAGGACTAATGGGTTAATTGCCAGGATAAGCTATAGAATCACTGATTACGAAAATAATCATCAGTTGCAGCCCTCGTCTTTTTGCAGATTTCTTTTTCCTTGTTCCAAAGTGCATGTTTAAAGTATAATTCTTTAATTGAAAAGGCTTTCCAAACAAGCCTGACACTATGAAAACCTAATCACTCCGTAGACCTGTTTGTACCATCAAATGTTAGCAAGGTTTTTTTTTTTTATGGTGAAGGAATTTTGAACCACTTTTCTTTGTAGAATTGTTAAATTCAGTCACAAGAGAGTTTTCAAGCAGACATAGCATGTATGAAGTCATGCCACTTAAATCCATCTCAGTTGGATTTAAGTTCGGGCTTTGACTAGGCCTTGTTTTCATTTGATTAAACTTGGAGGTGGACTTGCTGGTGTGTTTCACCCCATATTCCTACTGCACACTACCACACTACCACCACTATGTTTGTATGATATTCTCTCTTGTTCCCTTTAGTCTTGTCAGTCCAGAGAATATTTTTCCAAAAGTCTTTGGGGTTGTTTAGATGTTTTTTTTTTTTTTTTGGTAAATGTGATACGACCATGTTGTGTTATTTTTAGCCAGCAGGAACGCTGAAACCCTTTCCAGGCCGATTGGTGTCACTTTGTTTCTCGTCTGTTCTTCAGTTTCTTGACATTAGGTCTACTTCATGTTGTCAAATGGGTTCTGCATAGGTGAGTTTTTGATTCTACAAAATCAGGGCATAATCAAGCCTAAAAAGATTGAACGAATCTGTCCTTAAAAATGTGGTTTTTGCCAATCGAGGTGATTACTCACTTGGGGCCTGGTTGGTTTGGTTAGCTTTTTCCCATTAATAAATAAAATGACGATTTAAAGACTACATTTTTTTATTTAAATGACAAATTGAAGGGTGGCAAAAACAGAAGAAACCTATAAGGGGAGCAGACGCCTTTTCACAGCACCGTATCTCCTTCGTGTTCTGTAATCGGTACACTTTGACATTAACACAAGAGGTAGGAGGTGCTGTTGGCTCCTTACTGCAGCCCTGGAGGATACGCGATATGCCACAGTCTTCTAATCCCTGCTGCTAAATATTGGAAGGTAAATCCGCCGTCTGCCTGGCACAGGTCAAAAGGGAACGTGATCACAATTAGTTGGTAGAGCCGCTTTAAAGAGCCTGTCCTGGCTAATGTGACGGTGGCAGCTCCCGGATGACATGATATTGTTCTACGGCGTGATGATGAATTAATTTAAAGCTTGTGGAGCTTTTTATTACAGACTTAGAGGTTATGTTCTTCAGCATAATTCATCATGGTGAAAATGCTAAGCTTCGTGTCAGCTGAATACATGCTTAGTGTGAGACATTCAGGAGCCAGCCAGTGCTGAGTGTACGTCTGAACAATGCAGGCCTTTATTTAGGCTGGGAGTTTCTACGGTTGATCTAGGATGTTTGTCAACTGCTCTCATCCATCATGGGGTTCAAATCTTAAGCAAACACACACAGTGCAGCGTGTGTGTTAGTGTAAATTTGGATTTTATTGCAAAATTGAAACAATAAATCAGAACAGTGATGGCAGAAGGAGTGACCTCAAGCACTGGCTTGTTTCCAGTAGGCCTTCAAAGCAAAACTTTTCAATCTGCTGAAGTTGTTTGCCATTTCTGTGGTTTTCATGATATCCCAACGTATTGTTACAGAGTGCTGCTCCTCCCCCACATATTGCTGTAAAAACATACATTGTTGCAGCTGGTAAGGGCTGTGTGTTCTGCATCTTTGCTTAGATGCATCACAAATTTTAAAAGCAGCAGCATATACTTTAATTATACATATGCTATAGATTAAGAAACCAGTTGGAATGCAATATTTATTGGTAATTATATTCATGTCTTGAAGTCACTTTGCCCAATAGATATAAGATATTCAGCCTGACGGAAGGATATGTGAAAAGAGCGGCGTGTGGAAAACATTTCGTGATATTTCAATTTCAGGTTATGTTAGAAACAATAAGAAATCGTTGGAAAAAAAAAAAACACATTTCTATGCTGTATAATTTTAGCTGCAGTAGAAATAATTGTTGCTTTTGTAATTTAAATGAAAACAATTAGATCAGGGGTGTCAGACTAGTTTCATTTCAGGCACATCAGAATGCTGTCAGAGGAACGGTTATAGCAGAATGTATCGATAAAACTACTTATTAACAAACAGTTAAAATATTATAGTGCTACAATGAGTACTTCTTAAAATTAAATGGCATATAACAACTTTTTAATTTATGTAATTTAGCACTATACAAATAAAACTGGTTTGATTTGACTTATAAAATAATATCTTCAAGTGTGACCCTCTGGAGTCCTGAGGGCCACGTATATAAATTTGACCAAATTGAGTTTGACATATGTGAATGAAGTTATAATGAAGTTATGCTGTAGGTCATAGATTGAAGATTTTATCTAAATACTATGGCATTGGTTCATTCAAATCTCAGAAAAAAAAATGTGTTAGATTTATAAAAGCAGAGGTTCTATTAGGAATGAAGTGCACACTCTCAAACATTATAAAAAATGTGAGTAAAAATGAACAAAAAAAGCCATAAACTTGCTTTAGTTGTACGTTTTCCATAGAATCCGCCTTCCTGGCTCTCTGTGGGTGGCTTGTCTTACAGGCCAGCTTTGTGCACAGTGCTGACTGGGACCATGTGTTTCCCTGCCTGGCCAGCCGTATGGAGACACGGGACAGGTGGGCCAGCTTAGGAGGGAGTTGAGGGAGGAGGCGAAGGAGGTTCTGTCGCCTTTATGTTGTAACAAAGACGAGAGGAGTCCCATCATGGTGCGGCCGGTTGAACCTCTTCCCTCAGATGAACTGCTATGCAAAGTTGGGGCGTTGGATGTAAATATTTCTGCTAGACGGTGTGGCTGTTTAGCGCTCCGTGGTTACGTGTGCGGGTGTGAGCAGAAGGTCTGCGTGTTGGATGGGAGTAAAGCATGGGGTGACCCAGCTGTAGGAACCAGCTGGTGGACAGAAAGTGGATCAGTCCCACCGGAAAGGGCTCCGCCATTCATGAGGAGGAGCTTGGGCGAGGAGCCTTGCTCTGGACAGAAGGGGCGAAGCTGGAATCTGGTGTGAAGGGATCAGGAAGCACAGAGCTTGTGGATTTGAGTAAAGGCTCTCAAATCATGTCAAATCTAAAATTATTCTGACGATTAATCAATTGATCGCATAAAAAGTTGGGATATTGTGCAGATTTTCATTTAATCATGTAAGCCTTCTTTATACAACATTATTCATACATTAAAAGATGCAAAAGAACAAATAATTTAATCCCTTTTTTTACATAAGAAAATAAACATTTCATTGCCTAAAAATGCAATAACAGCATTTCTTTAGTGTACGCTCGATTGTTGGTAGCAAAAGGGTTCATCTGCAGCCAAAAAAATTCTTCTACCATCATCTGTTGACTACTTTTTTGATTAGCCAATTAATAACTGGATAGAAAAAAGATGCTTAACAAGTTTTTCTTCTTACACAGTTTGAACCAGGTGAACCTAAAACTGTCACATGAGCTCCTGGTAGACCGTATTTACAGACAAGCAAGGCTTTTTCTTATCTTCAATGCAGTGTATACATTTGTTGTATAGCTTCAGCTTAATTACTGCTCTGAGGGTGTTGTTCTTTCACAAAATGTCATGTTTTATTTAGTGTTTGTATTCTCCAGTAAACAATTAATCGATTACTAGATTAGTTGCCGATTATTTCAATAATCGATTAATCACGATTGATCCAATTAATCATTTTAGCCCTAGTAGCTTTCTATGTAATTATGTTAAAATATGCTCAGTTTGCCACACAGTCTGCGCATTTTAAAATGTGTTCCTGCTTGTAGCTGCAGTTTACGCAGCCCCACTCAGTGAAATCACCAGAGTGCATTATGTAATAAGAGACATTATCCAAGGTGACGCTTAGATTACTAATATGGTGTATTAGATTGCCAGTGATGTAATGCGTGGAAAAGCTCCCATTCAAAGCACGCAAATGTTTCTAAATCTCCATGTGTACTTTTTATATGATTACAAGAATTTTGCCTGCAAATCTCATTACACACATCTTTTTGGAGCTGCAAAAAAAAATGGCTTTTTATCCAGAGGGGGGAAAAAATAACTGTGAATGCTGTCCTTTTCTCCACCCCGTCCTAACCCCCACCTCCCCACTGTGACAGGTACAATGGCTCTCTGCCCAATGGAGATCGGGGTAGACGGAAAAGCAGATTTGCGCTTTTGAAGAGGACCAAAGCCAACGGTGTTAAGCCGAGCACCGTGCACATCCTCAACACACCCCAGGATAGCAAGGTACAGAACAAAAGATGACTTAAGACTTAATGAACACACTGTCACTGTGAATGGTGTGTATTTTGGACCAAATATGTATGAATGAAGGTGTGAAATGTTGTTTTTCTCCTGAATCTGGTGGAGTTAAAGTGAAGGGAGAGTCTTTCGGCAGCACGGTTTCCTGTTCTCTGTCCCTCATGGAACCTGAATGTACGTTGCTGTTGGCCTTGGCCATTGTGTTGACATTTCCAGTTCAATAACCATAGTTCCTAGCTGGGCCTCATTGCTTCTCTTCACACCAGAGAGCCAGGATAACATGTTTCCCTTCCCGCATTCCTCCTCTCGGTTCCAGAGCCAGGCCGTTAAACAAGGAGCTGCTTTTTTCTGCTGTTATTCAGACGTTTGTTCTCGCTTTAGCTCTCCGACCAAAGGCTCTCAGGTTCAGGTTTCTGTCACCTTGTGTAACGTGACTCCTGGTATCTGCTCAGAAGGTTTTCTTTCTGGGAGAAAGGCCTTTTCACAATAGAGACGGAGCTTTATAGCTGAATGTTTGGAAGAAGTGGTTTAAAAAAAAAAGTATTTGTACTCCTTGTACTTTTTCACATTTTGTCAGGTTACAGCCTCGGACCTCAGTCTGTTTTTTAGAGATCATACGTGATAAAATTTAGTTCAGTTCCCTTTAATCCTGGGACGCAGTATTTAGGCTTAAATACTGCTCTATTTTGGTCCCTCCCTCATAAACTCCAATTTTATTCAAGTCAAAACAGCAGATTCTCCACCTGAGCTGTGAATTCCCGCAGCTCCTCTGGAGATGCCGTGATGTCTCGACCCACGGCTGTTGGTTTGGTTTAGGTGGAGAGCCATTCCATGGCAGCTTTGTTTTTGTGCCAGTCTCTTTTTTTTTATTTTTCAGATGATGGATTGAACCGTGCTCTGTGAGACGTTCAAAGCGTGGGAAATTGTTTCCTAACCTGACCCTGCTTTATGATGCTGTGTGTTCACTGATGTTTGCCAACAAACCTCTGAGGGCTTCACATAGCATCTGGTTTTATGCTGAGATTAAATTACACACAGGTGAACTCTGTTTACTAACTAGGTAAATACAAACATGAAATAATGCATGGTTGTCCTTTCTCTTCCACAATTATTCACTACTTTATGTAGGTTATACATTCTAAGGGAAATACACTGGAAATGTGATGAAGTTTAACTTTTGCAAAGGCAATGTGAACTGTGATGGAATATCATTTCTCAGAAATGTAGGCTGCATTGTTTGTGGCTTTAAAAGAACAATAAGTGGTGTCTGTTGGAGGCGTTTTGAGTATGGGAACTGCTGCGACGTTCTTCCTCTTTTACCTCTGTTCCTCTTTGCCACCCTGTTACCAGGCCTGGGATTATTAGTGCTGAGCGAGCGGAGGATGTTGTCGCAGTCGGCCAGCCCTCCTCCACTCCCAGCTGCACGTACCGTCAAAAATAACCATCTGCGAGAGACAAACAAGGTGCCGAGCCAATGGAGTGATTAAATATATCAAACACTGAAGGAGTCAGATGAAAGAAGCCATCTTTTTCTCCTGTTTGGAGCGGTCTTGCCAGCGCCGCTCACGCTCCCCAACAGTGCAGCCTACGAATGAACCGAGAATGCCCGGTGGCTGAACGGGAACACTCACATGTCTGTGCACACGCTGGTGTTCATGACAGATATTGAGAAGCTCGCATGATGCCGCTGCCAGCCTTCGACTCGCTGCAGTTTATTTTGACTCAAGTCGAGGGGGAACACGGTTATTTTTACTCGTCTTTCTGTTTTGTTTTTTTTTGTTTTTTTGTGTGCAAGCACTCGTTTTCCTTTAGCTGCCGAACAGGTGGAGCAGCGTTTGTTTGCGGCGATGATGACATTTGTCCCCCGTCTGTGTCTGAAGTTACAGCAGAGCGTTGCGGCTCCGGTGACCCACTTTCTCTCTCTCCCTTTTTCCCCTCCCCGCACGTGACAAAATAGGAAAGGAGGAGGGATGGGGGTGGGGGGTTGTTTTGGAAATGGCATTTGCAGATAAGAGCTGGATGATGGTGGCATGTGTTTAAGTGTTGGTGAGAGCTGCTTTTTGGGCCTTAACGCGCCCTCCCCTCAGCGCGCTGACTGGCAGATCAGCCGCTTGGCGAGCTCATGCTAACCGAGGGCCAGCGGGCAGTTTATGGTCACTGTCATGGGAGTGTGAGTTTACAGGCTTTTCTCTGTTCCTGTTCCAGGAATTTGTACCGCACTGTGCAACTTAAGGTAATGCAATAAAGAAATTGTGCAATAAATTGGAGGAATTTTTTTGTTGTACTCTTTGTCTGTAAAGAGGAAAAAAAACAAGGACGAAAGTATGCACAGCTCCACCGCTGGATGGCTCTCATTTGTTGAACGGTTTGTGTCTCAGTACTGGCGTTGGTTTGGTTTCCTCCGTTGTAAAGCTAGCAGGAGTGGAGGGAGGGATTGCGCAAGGATGTTTTGTGGCACTGTTCCTGTAAATGACTGGTGGTATTGAAGCCACAAACAAGATGTAAAAGTAAAAGGATTCACTTCTTTGTGAATTAAGGCAGTAAGTTTCAGATGCGGTGCCTGGCAAAAGTATTCATACCCCATGAAGCTTTTCACTTTTTACCACATTAAAACCACAAGCTTAAGTATTCTATGGGAATTTTAATTAATAGACCAACTCAAAGTGGTGCATAGTTAAGTGGAAGAAACACTGCTGCATAATTTTCAACTTTACAAATGAAAAATATTAGTTTTCATTTTTTCCCCCTTTATCCCGATACACACAAATGAAATTCAGTGCAATCAGTTGCCTTCAGAAGTCGACTATATTGCACCTGTGTGATTTTAACATGAGTGTAAATCAACTGAACATTAACAAAAAATTAACTAAGAAACTCAACGCAAAGAAAATTAACTTATATGGCAACATCTTTGACCACAGAGAAATAAAACATTCTAAGACATATGGAACAAAAATGAACAACAGAGAAAGGATTAAAACGTAAGCACAAATAAAACACCTAAGGATGACGATGAGGATTCGTTTTATCATCAAATGCAGTTTAGGAACATTTGGATTTAGATCTTTGTATTTTCCAGTTCTAGCTCAGTATGAAAATAAAATCACATGGAAATATTTTTTGTATTTGCAGACTGTCCGAATGCCTAACATGTTTTGTCTTGCCTTCATTGTGTCCTTCTTTTAGGGCTGTGTAATATCGATTTTGCGATATATATCGATATTTTCTTTCCTGGAAAAAAATCGACAACCATCCGCAAGTATCGTAGCATCCAACTGTCACCTTGCTCACTCACTGCTTGCTTCGCCGGGAGAGTGATTAGGTCATCAGGCTTAGAGTGATTCCTTCAGATGTTAAGTGTCGAGGTTAAAAAGGTATCAAACTATTCAGAGCAGGGTACTTGGTGCACTTTATTTACTTTGCAAATGCATGTAAGCTACAGTTTGTACTGTTTCAATTAAAAGAAACATGTTTTCTCACCACTTCTTTGATTCATTTTGTCCAGCTGTCGACTTTAAGTCTGTGTCCATGTCCAACCAGAGCCAGGTATTGTGTAGTTGGTGCTTTTAATCAGTTTTCAGTTAAATTAATTCAGTCCAACTCTATAACAGTCACAAAATGTCACCAAAATCACTCTGTCCCTCTAAAATCTTTTAGAAAATCCCAAAAGTGTATTGAATTGTATCATTTGCTGAATATCGTAATATATATTGTATCAGGAGCAGAATATTGTGTATTGTATCGCATCGTGAGATTATTGTATCACTACAGCCCTACCTTCTTTCCTAACATACTTCTGTCAGTTTTGCTTTTTTTTTATCCTTACTGACGTCTTTCCTTACTTAATTACTCACCTCCAGTTTCTGGTATTCACAGCTTCCGTATTTAAAGCCTTTCCAGTGTTTTACATTGTAAGATGAACCAGAAGGTTTGGCGAATCTGGAAAGACTGAATATGGAAAAGTCTGGAACCTCCGCATCTAAAATGTGTATTAACCAAGTCCTAAGTCTGAAATGTGTCGTCTTCTTCCAGGTTGTGAACTGTAAAGGCCAACACAGCATCTCCTACACGCTGTCCAGGCACCAGACGGTGGTGGTGGAGTACAGCCATGATAAAGACACAGACATGTTTCAGGTGAACGCCCTGTTTAATTATGTGCTTGGTTGTAAAGGAGGCTGCATCTAAACCTCCCATGTTTTAATGAGAAGCTTGTACATTTGGAAATAATGTTAGAAAAAGACATAGTAATGTTTAAAATGTTTGTTTTAAAACTCTCAGTGACGAGGCAAAATATTTTTTTTTTCTTACATTCGAAAGCCAGTACATAATGCAAAAATATATATAATGCAAACTTTATTGGAAAGTTCGAAAGAGGGGCGAAATGAGTTTCACAAAACAAGAGACGTTCACAAACGAAGGATTTTTGAAGTTCTCAGAGAAGAAAAGTGACGAAATGAAACAGGAAATGCTTATTTCTACCTCTGGTTTCCTCTCCATCACTCTGATGCCTAGCCCCGCCCCCCTTTCACAAACTCTTTTCGTTTAGTGTGTTTTTTTGGAAGCACTATCTCAGGATTTCCCAGTGTTTTATTTGAAGCAGCACGAAGCCATCTGAATCTGAAACTGAGACAGTTTTGCCGCGTTTTTAATAAACGGATGCTAATTTTGAGACTGACGGCAGCAGCACGTTTAAAAACGGAGCTGAGACAGGAACATGAAAAGGTCAGTCGCCTACAGGTTAGTAACATGTTATAAAAAGAGCCTCAGAGAGGCTGAGGAGCCGGGCGGGTGGGGTCCGCCGAGTGGGCCTGTAATATAAACACCATGATTTCTGTCTCAAAGTCGCTACACGGCTCCACGTTTGGTGGCCTGTAATAGAAGTTAGAGTGGCTTGCAAAAATATTTATACTCCTTGAACTTTTCCACCACTTCACAACCAAACACTTCAGTCTATTATTACTGGGAATTTATTGGGAGGAGGGGTCGGCGGCTTTTATCGTCCAAAAAGCTCCTTCTCCCTTTCTAGAGCTGCAGAACACTAACCACAATCTACGTTTAAGTAAAGACACATATATTATACATCTAATTTTATGTTTTAGAGCAAACAAAAACAATTAAAACATTTATTTTACCATATTTATGAAATAAAAAGATATTATTCAGAGCATATTGACTAAAGAAAAATACGAGAATAAAGTCATAAAATTACGACAAGAGAAAAAGTTTACACAGCCCTCATATAAACTGTCTGGTTTATTCTCCTAAAGTAATTTCCTGTTATTGTTTGGTTGTGTTTTAGAGCACCATGGGTAACCAGAAGGTCAGTGCTAAAACTGAACAAGAACACTGGTTGTAAAACTTTATTTCCACACGAGAATGCCATGCTATGCCGTGCAGAGAAGCGAGTTTGTTTGATGAATGTTCATTTCCACGCCGAACTGCTGCGCCTTTAGACGCTAACAAACAGGATTATTTGATTGCCGCTGAAATCCTGAATCAAGCGAGAATGGTGAAAACACTTTGCTTTTATTTCTGCGTGAATTGGCCTGCTTACATCCCAAATGTTTACTCCGGCATTAGTGGAGACGGAGGTGACGCAACACGGTAGTAAAGGTGCCTCTGGCCCGACACTTTTGAAACCTGCTTTTAACATCAAGCCGACGCTGAGCTTTCAAAAACAATCAATTTCTCAGTTTCATCATGTTCAGTGTTTATTTTTCTCGTTCATAATTCCAGGGGTAAATACGTTTTGAAATTGTAAACTTTATTGAGGGTTTCAATGAGCTGAACGAACGATTTGTTGTGCAGATTGGACGGTCCACGGAAAATCCCATAGATTTTGTGGTTACTGACACCGTAGCGGGAGGCCAGGATGGAGAGGAGACTCAGATCACCCAGAGCACCATCTCTCGCTTCGCCTGCAGAGTCGTCTGCGAGCGCAGCCCCCCCTACACCGCTCGCATCTATGCGGCCGGATTTGACTCCTCCAAAAACATCTTCCTCGGGGTAATTACTAGTTGCTATTGATTTAAGGGGTTTCGTGAACTTCTACGTCAGTTCATGGGACGGAAGTATTCTTTTAATATAATAAAATACTATTTCTGCACCAGGAAAAAGCAGCAAAGTGGAAGAACCCTGATGGCCACATGGATGGGCTGACGACCAATGGGGTGCTTGTAATGCACCCTAAAGGAGGCTTTATGGAAGAGTCCAAGCCCGGCGTCTGGAGAGAGATCTCCGTTTGCGGAGATGTCTACACTCTGAGAGAGACCCGCTCGGCGCAGACCCCAGGAAAACTGGTGTGTTTACATACAACAGCTGCAAACTTAAATCTCATGAGTTCTAGTTCTAGTTGTGGCTCAAGCTGCACGTTTAGCGTCATTGTTCTGCTAGAAAGCAGGGAAGGTAGCAAACATTCAGCGCAGTCCTGAACCTCTAACAGGTTTTATTAGGTATTTTTTATGTAACTGAACAGCTGTGTGTAATTTTGTCGACCTTAAATCAGTCTCCCTTTTTCCAGGTGGAGAATGAGAGTAACGTCCTGCAGGACGGCTCTCTGGTGGACCTGTGTGGGGCCACTCTGCTGTGGCGCACCGCAGAGGGTCTCTTTCACACTCCCACCCAGAAGCACCTGGAGGCCCTGAGGCAGGAGATCAACGCGGCACGGCCCCAGTGCCCCGTGGGTCTCAACACGCTCGCCTTCCCCAGTATGCAGCGCAGTCGGGCCCTCTCCTCTCTGGAGGACAAGCAGCCGTGGGTCTACCTGGCGTGCGGGCACGTGCATGGCTACCACAACTGGGGCCACCGCTCCGAGCGGGAGCCCAACACCCAGCGGGAATGCCCCATGTGCCGGGTGGTGGGACCCTACGTCCCGCTGTGGCTGGGCTGCGAGCCCGCCTTCTACGTGGACACGGGCGCGCCCACTCACGCCTTTGTGCCGTGTGGACACGTGTGCTCGGAGAAGTCGGTCAAGTACTGGTCGGAGATCCCTCTGCCCCACGGCACCCACGCGTTCCACGCCGCCTGCCCCTTCTGTGCCACGCAGCTCGGCCCCTCTCAGGGCTGGTCCAAGCTGATCTTCCAGGGCCCGGTGGACTGATCCGAGGATCCCTGCTGCCGGAACGTTCTGGGAAGCCGATCAGATAAAACCCGTGCTTCATTTGTGCAAACCAGCCTCGAAATGGAATGAGTTTGCTTGAGTTTTGGCCGTTTACGTGGATCCTGTTCAACAGGGAGCCATTACAGATTGTTTAGGAGCTTTTCGGATGGAGTCAGAGAGTGCTCTGTCCAGACAACCAGTTGTTTTATGCAAGGCTTCGTCGTCAGGGTGTTTCGCAACACTACCATCAGATTGCTACAGAAAGTCTCTTAAACGATTGACATTTTTCTCCCACCAGGTGTCTTTGGGTCTGTTGGGAAAGGAAACAGTTGTTTAGTTTCTGATGGGACGGAGCTTTCACAGAGCCAGACAGCTGGACTGTTGGCTGGGAGAAAAGCCAGAAGGAACTTTGGGGTTTAACGGCTAAATAGCCAAAAAAAAACAAACAAAAAAATGCCTCCAATCGTTCCTCTTGGTGGTAAACTCTTAATGGCATCCAAATCACGTAACTCGCTAGAAGTGGCTTCCATTCACCGAACAAACTTTGATTTGTACAGAGATTAAATCCAGTGCCTGAGATCCCGATAAAACAAAGTGGGAATATTTTTATTAGAAATTGAAAATATATATATATATATTTTGTGGAAGGTAAAGGAAGAGGTGACACGTGTGCTTTACTACACTGAGGCTGTTGGAATGTTTTGTAACCCAAATGTTAATATATTTTTCTCCTTCATATATAATGTGTGTGAGAATGAATGCATGTGTAATTAGGTGTGGGTGTGTGCGTGTGTGTGTGTAGGTCGGACTGTGTGGCCCTGCATCATTTCACCCCGACCGCTTGTTATGATCTCGCATGCCAACCCGAACTGCTAGCAGAGATGTCGCAGGAATTAAAAGAAGGTCACCGGGTTTCAGAATGATGGTGTGGGAATCCACCGACTCCTTTCTGCTGGCGCTCTAATTATATGACCTGCTTTCTCAGTTGATGTCAGGCCCGCTCACAGTCAAATGTGACATTTTGGCTTTACAACTGACACCCACGTTGCTGATCAGCTTTGCACTGCTGTTAGCTTTATCCTGTACTGGGTCCGATCCAAGGCTGTTAAACCCTGGCCACGTTCTCAGTGGCATCGTGAGATTATAATGCAAGATGGGAGCGGCCACCGATTTAGTGATCCAAAGTGATCCTGTGAACCCAAACTCCTGCAATGACTGACCACTGACAGGTTGGGATTAGAGCACAGTCTGTTCTGTACCTTAGCGCAGGGTTCCTACACCCTCCCGAAGACGGTGAAAGTGTCGAATTAGCTTTTAAAGTGAAAAAGCAAAATCAGTATGGAAAACCGCTGTCTCCACGTTCCACTTGCCAGACTACGAGAATATGAATTCCTAATAACTCGCTCAAAGAAAGCGGAGTAAATTTGAGATGTATAAAAAGCAGTCGTGCGGGCTCACAACTCATTTTATTTTTAATTTTTAGAGTTTACAAGCTGACTATCTCCTATTTTTGTTAGATAAAATAATTTTCTTGCAATAAGAACCAACTGCTAACGTGACTGTTCTGATTTCTAAGTTGACACGTATCTATTGTTTCAGAAAATCCAACTTTTAATGTCTCATGGTGGCTTAGTGTTTTCCAATATAGTAATAATATCTCATTATTTTGAGATGAATGAAAGGTTCATTAAGACAGAGAGATAACGAAACTGTTATTGTTACAAAATGAACATCAAGTTTTATCTTGAGATAATCTAAAAAAAAAAAAAATTATTTTGGGATAATGCAACCACTATTGTGGGAATAAAATTAGGTCAAGGTCTAGTTATGAGTAATATAAATTAAGAATGAAAAACCCAAGAAGTCATTCGGCTTCCATTACCAAAACAAAATGAACTGGAGGAGACGTTCTCTTGAGAAAAAGAGATGGCTTACTTGAAAAACCAACAAAAATATCAAAACCTGATCATCTCAGTCATGTTATTTATAACATTAGAAAACTAACACCCTTGTAATCTTGTGGTAAGAAATAAAAGAAAAACTTGCTGACACAAAGTTGATATTTATTTCTCTCAAGATTTTGAGATAACAAAACATCACTGTAAAAAACAAACTAGGTATTTCAGTTTTGATTTGTCTTGTTATTTTAAAGCAATGAGAAATGAATAATGGTATCACTACACGTTTGAGATAACAACTTGAGATAACTCGTACTGTCAAAATCGGAACTTACAGTTTTGCTGCAAAAAAGTTTGGAGTTTGTTGCATCAGGATCAGATGTGCAAATCACATAGATAAAATATATTTTCGGCTACGAGAGTGACTGTGCAGTTTTTAGTTTGTGTTGCTTCAGTATTGCTGATAATAAACCTCAAATTGGAAGAAAAAAAAAAAACAACAACTAGTAAATCACATTAAACTTTTAGACCCAACTGTCTGACCTGATCCGACATTGAGATCTTTGATAATCTAACTCTTTGAGTTTTAAAGTGGAAGAATGTGTAGGAACCCTGTCTGTCTGGAATAACAATGTTATCCTGCTTTATGCCAAATTCAGCAAATGACGTTGTGGTCAGCTGAGTCAAGTCGTCCAGAACAAAGTAGCAGAGGAACTAAAACAGAAGAATCTGGGAGAAATGGCTTGAAAACACTGTTCCCATATGTGAAAATCTCATCAGTTCTGCTTGTAGTAGAGCATTAAGACGGTGGGATGTTGACTGCATTCAAGTAAACTTCCAGGCTGAATCATAAAGAATAAAATGAATTCAGGTATCCCTACAAGGGAGGGGGTGGGGGGAAATCAATGTTTTTTTTTTTTTTATCATTTGGGATTTTTCCACAGAGAAACCATGTAAACATTCTTGTAATTCTTCACAAATACCAGCAGCATTACTTCTACTTCATACCACTAAGAAACCTCTTGGTTTCGGCTTATTTCATGTAACTGCCACGCAGGGTGATGCACTAAGCCTGGAACTGTACAGTAGCATTCCCCTCTAACAGTTTTAAGCTCAAACACTGTGCCCATTGCTTGAGACCGTATTCTGTAACAGCTGCAGCGTAGCCGCCTCAAACATTCCTCCTCGGTAAACATGGGTGGGGCTTGCAGTTTCTCCCAAGGGCTCGTTCTATGAAATTTGTATTTTTTTTTTTTTTTCCCCTGCAGGAATTCTGTACACAAGCCATAGAACACACCGAAACTCCTGATGCCTCCTTTGCAAAGAATAAAAATATTTTTTAAATAACAAACAGGAGCTTCTTTCTCTGACTGTCAGTTTGTATTTTATACTTGTGGTTAATGGCGGGGGGCTGCAGGGCATTTGATCCTCTGATTTCAAGGGCCGTGTGCATTTGAAGAAGATTTGTTGGTTTTCTTATTCAGCCCTCGCCTTTGAACTCCAGATGTCTGTGCCGTGTTCACTCAGCCAACACAGCAGTAATGTTTAATCATACTTACACATGTGTTTCATCATGCGTCTGTGTGAGCATTGTACCTACTATCTTGCTTGCGAGTGCTGGCTCTACATGTTGATAACTCTATCAGGATATTTTTACTACAGATAAGCCAAAAAAAAAAAGAAAGTTCTTGAAGTTTGTTTTCTGCACATTTCTTCGTTTTATGAGAATCCGTTTTCCTTGCTGCGCATTTCCTACAGAGGCCTCAGGAGGGCACTGTTTCCTCAACAATAGAGCTGTTGGCACTGCGCCCTGAGGCATCCAACAGCCGCAGCAAAGAGATGAAAGTTTTTATGTGCGCATAAATTCATCACATAAATACATTAGAAACAAGAAAAAGAGAATTATCTGCACATGACTAAAAATCCTGCAAATATGCAACTAAAGGAGATGCATGTCAGCTGTATATTTAAAGGTATTACAGTTGAATCTTTTGCATTTTCAAGGCTTTTACAGCTAATTTAATTACGGAGAGCTTTTATTCCCCGTTTAACTGCTGTCATGTTCCCAAGAAATGCCAGATGTATACATATAGAGGTTTGCCACGTTTCGCCTTTTATGTTTACATTCCCTTAAAAAAGAAAAAGCAACACAAGATGCTGACAATGACATTTCCAATCATTCTTATTTGACTCCATCTCCCTCTATAATAAGGGGACATGAAAGCGATTTAAATACACTGCATGTCGGTTCGGCGCTGGGAGAGGACTGGAGCTGTGCGGTGGCATGCGTCCTGATTAACATTTCTCCAGCAGATGGGAAATGGGTTCACATGTCTGCACACTTGCCTGTTTTGCTGAATGACAGAAGAGACGGCGAAGGTGACAGCATGCTAATTTTGGGATCACTCAGTGACTCCTCTGCCTTAAGCAGGGCAGGGTTATGCAAATATAGTGGAATAGTGGTGGTTTTCTTTTTTTATTGAGAAAGTTTGCATGGAGGACTGATGCTGCTGTTTATAAATGCACACGAGCTAGAGCTGTTTAGTAATTTAGCATCATTATTTTTCTTACTTTTTCTACTTGGTTTGGTTATATTCTCACAGAAAACTGATATAAATCTTGATTAAGCATTCTTTCTTTTTGAAAACAGAAAAAAAAATATTATTTTAGATATTGCACTAAATCCAGTCACTAGGGGTGTACTGTCATTTCTTTCCAGCACATCTAATTCAAATGACAGGAACGTCTCCTCTGCAGGCCAATCAGTGCTGAAGAATCAAAACTTCCATTCACTGAATCCATAGCAGCTGGGAAACAGGTAAAACCAGAAAGACAGTAGGACCAGGACTGAGAGCTGCTGGTTTAGAGTATGACAAAAGATATGGAGTGGATTTAGAAAACAGATGAGACAAGGTCTTAACTTATAACTTGTAACAGAAAACCTGTTAGAAGCTGTAAAATAAAAATAAAAATTAAACTGGACAGCAAAGAAAGACATCAGTTCTAAACATCATGCATATTCATGCTAGATTGGTTCAGTCAAAGTCCAGTCCTAAATCTGATAGAAACGTAACATTTACAAGACACAATGGACCATGAAAGAAACAGAACATTATGTAATTCTATAAAAAAACAGACTAGTATGCAGTCTTAAAAACACTTATTTATCAATAATTCAGATAAAACACTCTGGATCTGAGAAGGAGCTCTGATCCTGCAGGAGGTAGGAACTATATCCAGGATAAAATGTTTAAGACTGTTTCAGCTCCCCTCACAATCCTCTGCAGGGCAGATACATACAACCCAAGCCTAGGTTGCTACTGATTTCTCACAGTTTCAGGCTTGCAACGTATTCGCTGTTTGTAAACGAACCGGGTTTCCTGTTGTTTTTGTCTTAATGTTGGACAAGGAAAGTGTTCATGTTTTGTTTCAGAATCCATATATTTCTTTCTAGCTATAGAATAAGACAATCAGAAGCTGTATGCGGTGCCGTTTGAAGAGGATTATGATTACATCACGCTTATTTACTATTTCATGTGGTTCTTGATGATGCTTTGTACTCTCGCCACTCAGCTTATTACATCTCAATGAATAACAAATGAGTTTCTGAATAAAAGACAAATAACCAGAAACGAGTACATCACCAGAACATATGGTGGGCAGCAGAGGTTTGGAAAATCAAGCATTAAATTCAAACATTAAAGCGGTTCCTCTTTGAGCACCTCATGTCATGTTTTTGGTCTTCTGCTCTTACAGAGGTGCATGTGGCGTCTTGCCTACTCATCCAAACAAGGGGCCAAATGACTTTAATTATGGAGTAATTGCAGAGTCTGGTGTTAATTAAATCTTTATCAGTTAATGTAAGTGGATTTCTCCCACATGGAAACCACGCAGCGACGTGCTGTCTTGCTCTGTCCCCCTCCCCTCCTCTTTTCTGCTCAGGCTAAATTTCCTGTTTGAGGCCGCCGTTGAGTCGCTGCGTACTCGGACTCTGACGTTTTTCCACCACCGGGTCTCCCAGAAATGATTGGGATTAGCAGGAAACGGCGAAAGGGGGTGATTTCACCAGCTCTGTGGCCAGCTGTGTCTTAAAAAACACCGTAACAAACATGATAGCGCCGATGTGAGGGAGTATCCCGCGCTGGAAAATGAGATACACGATTTATCTGAGGTTCCTGGTGTTTGACAAAATTGAATCCTCTCATTTTAATTGCTCTCGACGAGGTGTGCTGCCCTGGGCCATGGAAACGTGAGCTCTGTGTGTTGTCCCTTGTTCTCTACAGACTATTATACTCCATTGTGCAAAACACAGATTATGAATTGCCGTATCCCTGTCATCTATCTTATTTAGGATCATTTAGGTAGCCACATGTTACAAAGGAACAGCAGTCAGCCCTGTTATTATGTGTGTTTGAGTCCCCAGCTTCCTGTAATGAGAACAGGATCACAAAGGAGAATTAATCTGTCTGAAGTCTCATTCGCTGGTTCAAGGCCTCACTATGTGGACCTTTTTATCCACAATAATAGAATGATTGGGTGTGTGTGCGTGTGTGTGTGTGTGTGTTTTTTAACTCTTTCAAAAGCACACATTTGAAAAGTCCTCCGCAGATGACGGAGCCATTTTGTCCTTTGCACTGACACAAATCGAACCTTGCAAAAGTTTTCACGTTTAATCTTTATTACTAAGGAAACAGTAACACCCTTCACAAGTCAGTGAATGTAACCACTAAGCAGACACACATATAATAATGTTTGCCACCTGTTCTACGGAAAAGTATTCACACCCTTCAGGAACAACACGACTTAATGTATAATTGCTTTGGGCACCCGCGTATTTACAGTTTTGACAATTCTTTGTCAAAAATCAGATTGGATGAAAAGTGTTCACAATATTAAGTCTTGTCACATATCCTCAGATGGATTTATGTCTGTAATTTGACTAGGCCATTCTAACACAAGCTTATCCTTTGATCAGCACCATTAAATTGTAACTCTGACTGTATGTTTATGGTTATTATCTTGCTGGAAGATGTACTTTCTCTCCAGTCTAAAGAGTTTTGCAGCCTGTTCCAGATTTCGCTCCAGGGATCACCGTGTATTTATTTCTTACCCGGCCTGTAAGCTTAGGCGGATGACCATGTCTCGGTAGGTTTGCAGTTGTGGCAAATACTTTAAATTTTCAGATACCAGACTGAACACTGCTCTGTAAGACGTTCAAACATCTTCCAAACTCAGTTTTTCGAAAATGTATTACTACTTTGCTTTTTAATGAAGGCAGGCGCATCAATTAGCCCTCAAAAAGCTTACATGGTTGAAATTTAGAAATTGGAAACACAAATATTTGGGATTTACATAATTTCTTTGTACCCACCAATCATATCCATTATAGAATACCCTTCTATACTGTAGGTGATGAGTAATTGTTGTGCTTATTCACCGTCACCTTCTAATGAGACAAATCTCAGCTGCATGGTTTAAAGTGCTTGGTTGGCTTTTTGCACTCACAAATAGTGCAGCGTTTTAATCTTTTGGTGTCTCCAGTACGAACATTTTGGCTCGTGGACCCAGAGCATGTGTTTAGCTGAGAATGTTTGCGGGGTGATGAATGGGTGTAAAATGGCTCTGAAGCAGATTCAAAAGGGCTTAACTGGATTACACCTCATTTCAAGGATGCTTAAGGTAAGATTAAAACAGATATGGGATAAGTAGGGGAAAATACAGAACCAAATAGATGGAATTTCACTCGGTTGCCTCGTAAGCCACTTGCTCATGCATCCCTCTGCTGTTTCTGTTTGTTATGAAACATTAGCAAAAATAAATAAATAAATAAATAAATAAATCACAAAACGACATGTTGGTTGATAGTGCAGACAGGTCTCGACAAAGGCGGCATTTCCTCTCCGACAGTTTTGCTCCACTGGACCATCACGATTTACTATTAATGCCCTTTCTTATCTTATGCAATAAATCCCCAGAGCTGGAACATTACAACTCTCTAATCACACACACTGCCATGCAAACACACACATACATTATCATACACCTCGCACACAATCTGAGAAGATAATGAATTTAGCACAGTTGCTATTAATGGTTATAGTGTGGTGCCATATGGAATGAGAGTTTCAACTGTTTGGGTAATTCCTCTCTTTGGACAAGCTGTCAATAAAAAAGGCCTTGCATGTTGTGGATGCAAGGGGTGTGTGTGGATTTAATCCAGCAGACTCTAATGATTCCTCTGCGCCTTGAACTGGAGCTACAGGCCTCGATGAATGTGTTTTATCTCTGCTATCAGAACTCCACATTTGTGTCTATATTAGCCCTCTATTGAGCATTAATGCATATGATGTAGAAAATGAAAATAGAAGTCTTTATGACGTGCTTTATTAACCTCCCCACCCATCTCTGCCTGACGTGCCTCTGCCGCCGCCGCTGCAGCCCAGCGGATAACCGAGCGTGGATTAGCAGTGACATCACACTGAAGAGAGGGCTGAGCCACCACCGAACCCCCCGTCTGAGGAAGGGTGAGTGCTTTGGTTTCTGCGTGTCAGATGGATGTGAGCATTGCCTGTGTGTGTGTGTGTGTGTGTGTGTGTGTGTGTGTGTGTGTATGTGTGCGTGTCGGAGGCTGATTAGACAGTGAGGGTGGCGGCGAGAGGAAGAGGAGGATTAGAGAACCATCGGAGAGTTAGTTAGGTGCTGACACCACTCCACCTCATCGAGAGCTCAACGTACTGGGGGATCAGACTCATTTATGGTGAGCCGGGATTATTATCAGTTCAATAGGCCAATTTCTTACGTACAGTCACCTCTTGACCTCTGAAATATGGGCGCTTGTGAGACACTTATGAGACTGAGTATCTCATTTCAGGTGTAGCGTCAAAGCAAATGAGTAACTGTAATAAGATGCAGCTTTAATCAAGTAAAAAAAAAAAGTGAGATTTTAAAACGCTGCAATAAAAGTTTGGAGTTAAATTTAAATATATGTGATGTTTGTTTCTTAAGCAGTTTGTGGGTCAAGAAATGCTGTTGAATACGTAAAACTAACCAAAATGTTTCAGTGATACTGTGTTGGTCAGATGTTTGAATATATTCCTCATGTGCGCGCATATATTGCATTTATTTTGGTTTATTAATGAGAAATCTGAATTTTTGGTTTTTAGGCTGGATTTATATTTCAGAAACAACTTCAATGAATTTTTAAATACAAGAATTTTGTGAAAATGTTTGAATTTTTTTTAGAGAAATTCCCCAAAACCACACAGCATCTAAATTACCGGCGCAGGCTCAAATATATACACACATCAACTCTAATAAATGGGCAAATGATCCTTTGCAAGTTATAGAGAAACTTGGCAAGATGCTACCACTATCATACTTCACAGTTAATATGATGTTCTTTTGTTTTAAAGCCTCACAATAACTCCTTGAAAACATTCTTTTTGCTATTGTGGCCAATTACATCAAATCTTTGCTTCATCAAATTAATCCTCATTAAATATTTGACTTGCCCTGCAAATAGTTATGCTTAAAGTTGTTAATTTTGGAACAGCCATTCATCTCTAACTCTGTATGCAACTTCTCAGTCCATACTTTTGTTAAGCTCACTTTACAGCCCTGCTGAAGAAACCTTTTAGTTATAGGCCTGTTTTACTGTCAGAGATACAAGTGCATTGCTCAGACTTGACTGAACAATGACAATAGAGGACTACCTTCTAAAATTTGACCTAGAATCAACAGCTTGCTGGTTGAAAATTGGACACTTGGATAGTCTGACAAACATGCCCAAACAATATAAAAACTTGAAAAAGCACACTAACAATGCCAACAATCAACTTGCTATAGGACTTGGAGCTTAATGTATGTATGCATAACATAGGCTCTGCGTGCATCAGACATCGCACAATGAACACAAACATGGGTACCAAATTCTGGTAGTTGTGTGTTGCATGCATAATTACTCTAAGATACTGATGAGGAGTCCAAATGGAAACTGAATATACATAAATGCCCCTATGATAAACCTAAAGAGCACATGTGTGGAAATTAACCTTTTTTGAAAAATAAATAGGTAATTTTTGGCTCAGACTAAGCAACAATGTTTTGTAAAGATGCCTTTAAGTGTGGATTTAAAAATGCCAGATGTGTTTCTGAAACAAATAAAACGATAAATGTAACTTTAACATTGCAGATGAGGCATCTTTCAATTATCTATGCACTGCATTAAACACATGAAGAATTATTTTGCTTCTGGAGTCTCTAAAGACCGTCGAATAAGTAAACATAAATAAACACAGATCATTTTCTCCATGTGAGTGGAAGTAAAGTCAGTAACAGCAGCTATTTCTGTCTCTTGAGCCACACGAACACTGATAGGATTATATCTCCAGATTTTCTGATAACTTTTCCTTTCACTACTTCCCGTTCGGTAATATCGCGAGGTTTTCTAGACGGCGTGTGTAGCCCCCGGATGCTATATCCAAGGCAACTAAAACGCCTCAACTTAGCTAATTATCATGCATTTAAGACGAAAGCCATGTATGTAGACAAAATATAAACTTAGGTACACGTTGTCCGTGTGTGGTTGTGTAGTTAACAACAGGAAATAGCTCAGAGTTCAGTCTAAAATGCTTGGCTCTAAATGTGGAGGCATGCTAAGTGTTACTTGCTAGCTAAGCAACACACGGCTGACATCTTCCTGGATTTTACAGCGCATAAAAATGTTTGCGGAACAGAAGGGTGGCTGGATACTGACCGGGACTACGGTCGCCTTCGTAGTGGCAGTGTATGTACCCTGTGTGCAGAGGACTGTACCCGGAGGAGACTCAGGTTGGTGCTACCAGGCTAACTCGTGCTGCTGAGGTCACGTGGCTTTGTTGTTGTTCTCCAAGGGCAGCCAATAGAGCTGCGCCTTGTTGAGATGGTGCTGTCCATGGTGCTGCAGGTACATTCATTCAAATAATAGGTCTATCATAAAGCTCTCTAAACTAAACTTGTTAATCTACAGTTATACAGAAATGGCCAGTTTCCCAGTATGCTACTGATACAATTTTTTTTATAGATAAAAACTTAAATAAAGTGTTAAAATCGTTTTATTTATGTTTGATAACTACATTTGAAAAATTAAAGTGCTGTTAGGTTAAAATACAATAAAATTCTCTTTCAGATTTTACAGCATTATGTTATATTAAAAGGGTTTTATGTGAAATGTTTAAGAGTTGTATATCAAAACAAATAGTTTAATGGTTCAAAATATAAGGCAGCTGCACTGTTTAAATGTACTGTTTAGAAAAGTACATTTTGTTTACAGTGAAACAAAATTTACTTTTTCAAGTGACCTTTTGGTCATTTGAAAATTGTGACCAAAAGGTCAAAACAATTGCTGATTGTAAAACAATGTTAAGAAGTTATAAAATGTTCATTCAACAGAAAATATTTAGTCAATATGTTGATATTTAGTGGTAAACAAAATAAAAGCCAAGTAAACAAAGTAAGCCATGTAATAGTCCTTTTATTCATCCAATAGATCAGGTACATTATTATAGAATATATTTTTGAACTTAAAAAGAGATACAGAAATTTTTACTTATCTCTAGGTAAATTAAGCATTGTATTGTTGAACCTAATCTAGAACAGTAAGCATCTGCTGTATTACAAATACAATAAAAAAGTAGACCAGTGACATTCTTTTTTATATATACTTTACATTAGCTACATAAATTATTGAAGCTGCAACCCATAACAGCAAATTAAATTATTTTTTGTGGGTATGGCGATTCCCGGCCCGGGGTCTTTCTGCATGGAGTTTACATGTTCTCTCTGTGCATGGTAGGTTCTCTGGCTTCCCCCCACAGTCCAAGAACATGACTGTCTGGTTAATTGGCCTCTCCAAATTCTCCCTAGGTGTGAATGTGTGTATGCATGGTTGTTTGTCCTGTCTGTCTCTGTGTTGCCCTGTGACAGACTGGCGACCTGTCCAGGGTGAACCCCGCCTCTCACCCAGAACGTTAGCTGGAGAAGGCACCAGCCCAACCCTCCTGACCCCTCTAGGGACAAGGGTGTATAGAAAATGGATGGATGGATGGATGGATGGATGGAGTTTTGATCAGATGCAGACCAGACATCATGCTGCCATATTGTTTTTAGAGGGAAGTGGCTTCATCCCATGATCTTTAATAAAAATCTTTTTTTGTTTTTTTTGTTTTTTGTTTTTTGCATGAACTTCAGCATTTTACATGCTAACTGTGTAACACCAGTTACATGCTAACTGTGCAGCCTGACACAGAGTACTTGAGTTTTCTGTGATTTCTCTCTGGTTGGTGCAGAAATTTCTCTTGGGTCATTGCAAGTGTCATTCCTCATTTGCATTGTGTTGCTGCAGAAAATGACTAAGTGTCAAATCTCCTGCTTTCCTACAGGTGGTAAGTGAAATTAAGATGAGTGTAATTGAGTGTATCTGAATAATTGCTAGTTTATGGTTTCCAACAAAAGTAGCAAGGATGTAGTTAGTTTTTTTCATACACAGCTTGTCTTGTCTTGTTAATTGTTGTTTCATACAATTTAGAAATTGCTGTGTATTTTATACATTTGCGGTTAGATTTAAACCTTAAGGTGAGATCAGTTTTACTATGTCCTGATGTGTAAAATCCTAAAATTGAAAAATTATGTAGTTTCTATTTACCGTGACTATACCTAAATATTTCAGCTAAAACATGACACCTGTGATATCAACAGAGACATTCGGTAATGGTAATATATTTATTTAATTTGCAGCTCTGTTACATCTCACTCAGGATGTTGTAAAGGTAAAGTCCAGGTTTTTTTGTCTACCATTCCTAAAATGCATTTTATTAGAGGTAATGCCTCATACGATTAATTTATTTAGGAGTGATGGCAAGGTTACAAACTTATAAATGTGGACTTGGAGGCGTGAAGGCTCTACTTGTTAGGTGTGCACTGCTCAGCTGCAGAAGGGAAAGCGTTTCTCGAGAATGAAAGGATAAGGAAAGCTCGACCACATAAAAAAGAGCTGAGGAGAGGAGCGGGCAATTGGAGCGCTGAGTAGCCCTGCTGGTTGTGCTGCTGTCTAGCAGGGTCTTTGAAAAAACGGCCAGCCCCTTCTCCACAGTGTTTAGGGACGGTGCAGGATGCCCGCTCTGATAGTGCCAGCTGAACACCCTTCCGAATTCTCCAGGTCTCCGTCTCTGTGTCCTAATCTCTTTAGGTGTGATGTGCCCTGGAGAGGCTTGAGCGCAGCCCCGTGGGTACGCTGTTGTCTAGGAATGTGAAGTGTGGAAATGATGGGGATTATGGGAAGACTGATGTGGGTGCCCATGCTCCACAATCACAAAGACTTTTGGCACCCGTGCTGCATCCCTGTAGAGTCAATATTTTCCCTTTTTAGTACTGGGGCTGCAGAACCGCATCTCTGTGGCACTGAGATGAATGTTTTGGCTTAGTGCTAGTTTCTGTGCTGAATGGGGTAAAAGTGTGCCACTACTGCGGGAAAATGAGTGAAATTGAGAAACTGATGAAGGATGAGAAAGTGTGATGTGGAATGATGGCTGGTAGCTGGCGGCTGATGCCAGGTGAAACTGAGCTGTAAAAACATTTAAGCCGTGCAGGTGGAGGAGTTCTGACTTCATGGTCCATTAGACTGATAAGTGTTTGGGCTCCTCGTGTGGCAGAATTTTAGGCATCGTAATTCGCTGTATCGACAGGGTTGCAAAATATGTGAAGCAGCCAGTGCCATCTGAAATTCAGCCATTCTGCTCTAAAATGGAGGTCTGTTGTGGACGATGTTGTTGCTCTGCACATGTTTATTTGTGATATGTAAACACTCTTACAGCTGCTTGCATTTGAAATAACCATTTACGTTTTTATGGCGCCTTTCAAAAAGTATTTCTACCCCCTTGAACTTTTTCTCATTGTGTGACGTTACAACCACAAACTCCAATGTGGTTTGGTGTGATTTTAAATAATTGCAAAGTGAAAGGAAGATTCTGGATGGTTTGGAATATTTTTCATAAATAAAAATCAGAAGAGGTGTTGATGGACATCTAGACACTGACATTTTTGCACATTCTTCATGGCAAATAGCTGGAGACGAGTCTAAATCACCGATTTAGAGATTATACACAACTACTATCTTTCTTGTGAGGAAAATAACTGTTTTTGATTCTTGTAATTAAAAAGGAAGAACTCAAATTGATATTTTTTTCCAAATTTAAAAAACTGACTTTTTTTTTACTTTTTTCCCACTAATGTTTAATAAAAACAACAATAAATTCTGTGTTTACTTTTCAAAATATGAATGAATGCAAATATTTTACTGTTAAGCTGTAAAATTGTGCAGCTTGTTCTTAGAAAGCCTTCCCTGGTGATGCATAATTTTCCTTTCTTAGAGCAGTATTTATTTTATGAGGTTCAGTTTGCAATGTTAGTTCCCTTCAGTTCTTAACATCTTCCCTTTCTGCTAAAGAAAATCATTCCTACAGCATGACACTGCCACCACCATGTTTTGTTAGTGGGTGGTTGATTCATGATCTGCCAAAACAGCCTTTGTGCTAAACATTACTCACAGGCAGACTTTATTTTCTAACTAGGTGACTTCTGTCTGCTTATACATGCTGAACACATATGCACGCCACACTTTTCAAATTTTTATTTAACCCCTCCAAAAAAAAAACATGTATAATTGTCCTTCCACCTCACTTATGGACTACTTAGTGCTGGTCTGTCACATAAAATTCCAATAATAATACATTGACGTTTGTGGTTTTACATTTCTCTGTTCTGGTAAGTTTGAGAACTAGTTTGACTCCTAAATCTTGAGTAAACATCATCTGCATGCTTTCACTGGATAAATGTGATGAGAAGAGGACTTCCCCCGGAGCACCAGTAGAGGGAGCCATCTTGATCCCCCCAGCATTTATCAATGTCATTTAATCTGAACCAAATTTCAATTTCCATGAGTGGGAGATGCAAACATTGGGTGAAAAATCAGTATAATTTGAAACGCTCTGGGTGTATTCTGGCACAAATGGGTTTGCGCCCAGATACATTAAAGCTGCCTCAAATAGCTTTTAGGGGTTTTCTTTTCACTTTGTGCGGTGCCTCACACAGATCTTGTCAGAAAACTGCGCAGCTGGCTCTTATTTTTTTTTTTAAAGCTTACCTCATTCTGTGACTGTCACCGACGTAGCCTTTTCTGTTTGTGCCCAACGGACTAAAGGAGACACTAAGACACTGGGAGTGTGGGAGCGGCAGAGAGGCACATTGAACGGTGAAAGAAAGGAAGAAGGGAAGGGACCCTGATGCACGGGGAGGATGGAAGTGGAAGCATTATTCTCAGATATGCATATGTGTGTCTTTGTGTGACAGGGCATTGGAGAGGGAGTCTCATGGTTTGTGCGTGTGTTTATATCTGCGTGTGTGTGTGTGCAGAAGAAGGGAGGGTGGCATCAGGGGAGACGCGGAAGATGAAGAGAATGAGCGTGCCGCTTAGGAAATGTCACACTGGGAAGATTTGCAGGTTTTGATCCTGGCAAATTAATGCAAAACCCCAGTGCAAGTATTTGATTTGGGAAAACTTTGGGAGCAGACTTGTCTCTTAATAATAATTATTGGGTTTACATTAATTTCCTTCCCTTCTCCCTTCCACAGGAGAGCTGATCACCACCGCATGTGAGCTGGGGGTAAGTATTAGCCGTATTGTTTAATCAATTCACTCATTAACTCTTATAAGCATTAGGGAAGTTTAATTAAGCATGGGCAGAAAGCAGATTAATTTACTTTCAGTCCACAGGTTTTTCCCCCTGCTTTTCTATACACTTATTTTACTAAGTTGCAAGTAGAGAATGCTATAATTTGCAACCCGTTTTTCAAATCCAATTAAAGTCAATGGTAAGGCGATGGCTTTTGTAGGCTTTGCCTTATGTACGGTATAAGGCTTATTATATCCACCCCTCTTTTTTGTGTGTGTGTGTAAGCCGCAAAGAATGAACTAAATCGGGTTAACAGTTATAATAAGTTTTATTATTTAATAAAGTTTATTACGCCGCTGTGATCCTTTTAGGGAGGCTGTGTCGGTGTCACTATGCCAGTAATCCTGCGGTTAGTGCTGCAGTCCGTGTGGCCTGCCTGTCTGCCGTTCAGGCCTCCCCAGGGCCTCGCAGGCTGTCCCTTTGCCCCAAGCTGCCAGAGCCCCCCTCTCATGGTCCCCAGAGCTGCAGAGATCTGCTTCCATTTGCTCCAACAGTGGCCTTCAGCTGCACGTCTCTGCACTAAGATCAGTTGTTTAGCTCTTCCTGCATCTTTCAAACAACCCCTCATTAGACCTTCTTTTATTTCTTTAGATGCATCTTCAAGTCTGTGCCGTCTTTTCATGTTCACTCAGATTTATTCCCTTTTTCACAGCTGAAATTACCCACCAAGACTTCTCCTTGTTTGAGGTGACTGTGGCAGCAGTCACTTTTTCACCTTTCAGCTCTGTGCTCATTTGTGAGGAGCTGTCCCTTCTCCCTGCCTGCACGGCTCGTGTTATCAGTGCCAGGGAATGAGCCTGTGTTTAATGACTGAGCCTTTATCTGGGTGGAGGAGACTTAGCGGCTAATTGCTGTGATTGCCGAGATCCCCCAGGCGAGAGCGACTGCGGCTCTTAGGTGGCTCGGGGGCTGAGGCTGTTGAGCACCACGTGCTTCATCACGGGCCCAGGGGAGATGTGTTGTCCTTGGGAAGAGGCCAGAAGAAGCAGGAGGAGATGTGCGCTGTAGTAGCAAAGTCAGCAGCCGTCATACCAAGCTAGTTTTTCTTTATTTCTGTTGTATATGACTACATTGTCTATAAAGGTTTGCTAGTGCAACATACGGTGCCTTATAACCTATTCATACCCCTTGAACTTCTTGACATTTTGTCACATTAAACCACAATAGATGTGATAGACCACATATGCCAAACTCAAGGTCTGTGGGCCACATCTGGCCCGCTATCACTGGAATTGTTCTTTCTGGAAACTCATCTTCTTTTCTAATAATCTGACTGAGCTTGAGCTGTTTTGATGAAAGATTTTGTCATCTTGTTCTCAGGTGGCTCATCCTCCAGGATATCCAGTCTTCACGCTCTTGGCCCGTTTGTCTATGTATCTGCTGCCCTGGTTGTCTCCAGCTCACAGTGTCAACCTTATGTGCAGCCTTCTAGGAGCTGCAGCTTGTGGATGCTTCACTTTGACAGTCTGCAGGTATGAAAATACATACTTAACTGCTCTACGGTTTTGTCATTACTGTATATTGATTTTAGTTTATTTTTTTTTACCTCAAAGTAAATGTATTCCTTATCCTTTTGAGTAAATTTTACAATTTCTGAAGATTTTTGGAGTTCTTCCTTTAAAGAGAAGGCATCTCACATTCTACATATTTACAAATCTAATTTTTACTTCATTTCACAATATCTCTTCTTTCTAATGTACATCTGTACTATTAACTTATTTTTATGGATATTTTTGTCGAACACATGCAAAAAAGCCTCTCCACAGCATGATGCTGCCACCACCCTGTTTTCTGTTGGGAACGGTGTGTGTGGAGCGACGTGCATTATTGCTTTTCAAAAAGTCTAACTTAGATCTCATTTGATCAGAGCACCTTCTTCCACATTTGGCTTAAATGCAGCTTTTTATGGTTTTCTTTAAACAATGGCATTTGATCACTAATGTTTGTTGTCCTGATCGTTTTTTTTTCCTGAGTGGTCAATTGCATTTCAGTTTATAATAATTTTTTACTTAAGTGAGAAACAAATTTTGTATTTGATTTTGTTGACTAATGCGGTGATTTTTGAGGCTGATTTTTCACATTTTTATTTGAGAAGATACAAAAAAGTTTCCTGAATCTTTTTTTTTCAAAGCATTGTAAAGTATACTTTAGCCAGTTCTGAATGGAAGCATCATCTCAACGTTTCTCTGCTTACATTTGGTGCCATCTGTAACATGGAGCAGTATTTTTAGGTCCTGACTGACATGCAGTGGCGTCCCTGATCCTCTGTTCAGTATTCAGCAGCAGAACCCAGCCGCCCTCCTTCCTCCCACCGCCCTTCCCTGCCTGTTTACCCATCAACCACCCGCCGCGATGGTGCGTGTGTGTGTATGTATATCACAATTATGGTGCCCTGCAGCCCCGCCCTCCCCTGACGTCCCATGTTCTCCTGCCCCAGCGCTGCCCAGCATGCTCCCAATCCTGACATGGCACGATTTCTAATCTCCCCCTTCTTGCCTCCGGTGTCTGAGGGGAGCAGGATCGCTAACCGTGCTCCTCCCTCTCGCCTCTGTTCAGCCACCTCTCCCCTCACTCAACCGTGAACACAGGTTACAGTCTCTGCATTGTCATCTACCCACCATGCAGCTTCGCCTGCATGCTGACTCCATCATGTGAGGAGTATCTGATGCATTCGTTTGTTGTGCATCTTCTTTTTCCTCCTTGTGGTTGGCCTTACATCACCCTTATGCTGATCACGGTCATTTTCCACGTTGCATTGTTGGTGGTGGCTCAGTGTGACCATTTGACTTTTTTGTCCCAGTTGATGCAAACCGAAACATTTCCACTCTTCCACGTCGAATTTGCTTCTTTCGTGATGGGAGCATGATGTAACTTCTGTGAGCGTGCAGCAGGAGAGCAAACGTAGATGAAATTGTGACGGTGCCAGATGTGTGGTGCTTTGCCTGTGTGTGTGTTTGTCAGCAAAAGCAAGGCTATGACATAAATTAGGGAGCTTTTCAGTTCAGACTGCACCAGCAATCTCCTATTTACTGTAAGAGAAGAAGGATGCATTTTGACCACTTTCAATGCAGTTTTATTCTGGACTGAAACAATTCATTAATTATTGAAACAATCATGTGCTAATTTAGTACTTGATTAATTTTTAACTGTAGTATACAGACTCAAAAAAGGTCATTTTCTGAAAATGGAACATATTTAGAACAGTAAATAGGCCAAAATTGTAGTAAAGCAATATATTTTGCATATATTTACAATAAATATATTATAACTATAGTTACGATGTATAGACCTTTCTTTGTAAATATGTTTTATACAAAACTTCACAAGTAGCATAGCTTAACTTGGTTATTGCATTTTAGGTAATAAAACATATTTTTTCTTATTTAAAAGGGAATTTAACTGGTTTATTTGCATCTTTTAATGTCTTTTTGAAAAATCTGTGGAATGTGGCAATTTTTTATTTGATTAATCGTCAGTATAATCAATAGAATAATCGATTCCAAATAAATAATTTTTCAGTTTTGTCACATTTATTGCAATATTGCAGCGAGTTAGAGAACTGGCTTCTTTTTTTATTCCATTGGCAGAAAACATGCCAGGGTGATGCTTAGATTTCTGCGTGTAGCCTTATTGTAATCTCTGAGGATTTAGATTCAGTTATGGATTATACTCCAATAAATGGTCATTATGAGAAGCTAAAACCATACCCTCCACTCAACCCGGTTCAGTGGAATAGAGAAGACTTGGGCCAGAGCACAATCTCATCACATAAGCTGAAGTGAGAATGTATAATCTATGCTTTCAATTTGGAAAAATAAGCATAAAAAGCTTTAGTTATTATCTGTCCAGGACCTACTTTAGGTTGGACTATGAATCTGTGGAACATTTTGTGTAGCGAGGGAGTTACTGACGGGTCCACAAGAATGGTCAAATGCACTTTAGAGTTCCTATGCTGTCTAGAAAACTACAGGCTTTATTTATAAGTATTAAGAAGGAGCTACAGCCTAACAACCAGCTGTAATGAATTCTTGCATTTATACTTTCAAAATGGACTGATGGGACTGAAAACTCTGGAAATATGAGTCTGGAAAACTACGTAGTTTTGACATGATGGACACCTGTATTCTTGGTGAATCCAGAATTTTAAAATCGATTCAGTTCCTGTCAGTAAACTCTGCTCTGACCTTTTCTTCGTTAGAGAAATGACCAGCTGATTATTCGTTGCAAATTCTCTGAGTCTTTTCCTTCAGTAATTAGATTCAGAAACATTATTTTTGTCTCTTTCTATTACATTTGTGTGCAGTTTTTCTTCAGCTCAGAAATATACCCAACCCCAATCAAACGATTGTGTCGTGTGATTATATTCAGATGGGAAGAAATATTGAAATTAATGTGGGTACTTGTTGGCAGTTTCCATCAAATGATAAATTTGTAAGACCTTGAAATTTGTCTGGAATACACCCAACATGGCAAGCCTTTGATGTATCAGTTTAAATTAGTTGGCCAGATTGCCGTGGTTAATGTGGAGGGAATGTAAGTTGATAGGCTCGGAAGCCAATTCTCTCTCTTGCATAAGTTTAAATGCAGCATTTTAGCCTTCCTTTGATTTGTCAATTACAGCCCTCTTGGCTCGATCATGCGGTTTGATTGCCAAATTGCATGTCTTTTTATGTTTTCACACCACGGCCTGACAAGCCTTTGAGGATGCTGGACGTAACGATAATCACCATTGATTGCACTCAGAGGTTTCACGGAGGAAATGTTGGGTGAAGTGCCACAGGTCTCAGCCGTGAGTTTGTGGAGGAATGCACCCTTCGTAGCGGGATAATCCAGACAGCTCCATATTACGTGCTCTCTCTCATTTCACAGTTTATCTGCTAAAGCTGCTCTGAATCTCTGCTACCTGAGAGGAATCTGTTTCCGTTCCTGAGCTTATCCTGAGAAACCCGGAGCGGGCGCGTTAAGAGCTGACAGCCGTCATATCGGGGAAATAAAAAAAGCAAAAAAGAAAAACACTCAGTCATCAGCACATTTGGTTTGATCACTTGATTACATAACAGACCTGCGGAAGCAAACACATCTGACCTCTCTTTCCCTCCAGAGAGGGCCCATGTGGCACAGCTGATGCCTCAGTGGACAGGAGAATGGGCTCTCAGCCATCTCCTGCTCCTTATAAGGACCTTCACCATATGGTCATGATGGCACGTTTTCTCCTCGCTCAGGTGGGCTGTTTTTCCACAGGAGTAAGGTGTATCGTGTTGGTGAGAACAGCTGAATAGGTTTGTTTTGTTAGATGCCTTTCTCACCTCTCCCTGCAGGTGACCAGGCTGCCCCTCCTTCTCACATCTGCTGCGCTCGGATGAAATCTTTATCCCGAGCAGACACAAGAAAATGAGTTTTTCTAAAGATGCACTGAGAGATAAAGGCCAATTTCCAGTCACTGATTTTGTAAAGGTCTGAACATTCAACGTGGATTTTAGCAAGTTCCTTTTTAAAAACTATTAAAGGTGATCTATGTTGCTTCCCTGAACAGGTTAGGAGAGGTCAATGGGCTAAACTGAACAGCTTAATGACATTTTATATACATTATCATTCTTGATAATGAGACTTTAGTGTTATTTTAAGCTCCTCTTAGAATGAGCTATTTTAGGGCCTTTTGTCACTTTAAATCCAAATAAGTTGCTTCTGGCCTCAAGTCAACATTTACACTCGCATGTGAAAATGGGTGCAAACAGATGCGCAATCATACAACCGTACATCTTTGAAAAGCAGAAGTAGAGCCTACTGCACGACCAACAAGAATGCAGCAATTTGTTTCTGAATAGTAATTCAATAACAAAACACTTGTCTTTTTCAGCAGCCATTCTACAACATATACAGCGATAAAACCAACTGACCAAATGTGCTGGAGCTCGGCTCGGGTTGCTAGGTAACTGCTCAGTGACCATTGAATGTGACAAAAATTTTTTTACAATCATTTATTCTATATTAATTACATTAATTTTTCACACCACACCACACCATATATTGGAACCTCAACAACATATATTTATTGCAAACATAATTTTTGTTAAACTTTGTGTATAAATTGAAGTGTTGGTTTATAGTAAAAATAAAAAGTATTTTCCAAAAATGGCTCAGGAGTGAAAATCTACAAATACAGAACAGTTTCCTTTCTAGAAGCTTCTTGCAGCTTTTGTGCTTCCTTACTGCACTGGACAAAGCTAAACGTTTGTGTTTTAGAGGTAACAACTTTTTAGTATAAAAGTTGTTCCCTCAGTAACAACTTCTACACAAAAGAGCGCTGTGGAACCTGTTCATATGGTACATTCACTGTCTGGAGAAAAGCCTGGATCTTTAGCTTTCAACCAGGTGATTGCTGATCTGGGTCGGCGGAGCACAACTCCAGCTGATTCCAGTCACCGTGCATTTCCAGAATCCCCCCCCGTTCCCCAAACCTCCTGGACTCTTTTGTTCCCTTCTGTTTTTTTTTCTGCTGTATCTCATGTGTCATATTGTAGTCCAACAGACCTCCTCTGCTCTCCCCATCCTCAGCATGACCAATGGTTCCCCCAGGACTTATCCTCTAATACAGTTAAACAGATGTCTAATGAAGATGTTATTTCCTCATTACTGGCTACGGCGTGAGGATAGAGCTGAGGGGTGGCGGAGAGGAGGGCTAGATAGGCAGCAGAATACAGTAGCGGTTTAATATTCCTTTCGCCCGTGGGCCTGAGATTGTGTCTGTCTCGGACGTCAATATTACATTCCTCGCCCACCACAGGCTGCCTTAATAAGGCACCAGGCACAGAGACAGATCAGACTCGGCAATTACAATTCACCCAGAATTAGTTAATGGAATCTATACAGCAACATTTATATATTGCTGGGGTGTGCCTAATGACTTTGTTGGAAAAAGCAGCAATAGAAATGGTATTCAGGGAATTGCATAAACAGGAGGGTTTCTCTAAATTGTTTTTTTTTTTATTTCCATAATTTTTGTGTGTGGGGTGGAGATTAAGATGGCATTCTGGGAGAAATTGTCATGTCAGTGGCTGTATTGTTTGTGGAGAATTGTGGTGATTAATTTTACACGCACTTGTAGCTCATGAGCGCTCTCCTGGAAGGAACCCGGGACCCTCGTTTATCCTGCAGCCTTACATCCACACACAGGATGGGAGAAGGAATGCAGGGATTGCCTCCAGGATCTGTGATTGGTGAAAAATGTGTTAAAAAAAAAAAACAGATTCTAGGAAAAAATGTTCTGAATGGGCAAAAACATTCACATTGTTAGGTGATTTTTATGTATTTATAAATTAATTTTCAATATATTGATTAACTCCAGATACAGCATCTACAAAGAGAACAAAAGCTGGCCTAAAATTTAAATTTTACATTTCTAAAACCAAATAGTAAATGTAATAAAATTTAAAAAATGTGTGGACAATGTTCTTGATTATACGTTCTAGTTTGTTTATCTGTTTCTTCTGACAATAACTCAAATTGTTCAAAAGAAATAAATGAATTAAGAACTCACTATAGTTCTCCTAAAAAGAACTATGATGAGTTATTTTTGGAAGACTCACTATAGATGATGCTACTCATTGTTAATAAGAGTGTATAATGGTGTTATATTCATTTACCAGTTCATCATTCAATAATGTCAAACTGACACTTTGCAGTATTTGATTTAGCCCAGCCTTTGATTTCCTGACATACATTATCATTTAAATGTTTGTCTATCTTGCTTGGCTTTGAAACTTCAAAGCAGTACATCAGACACTTACCCTTCATATAATAGCTGCTAAGTACCCTGGCTGGGGTCCTGGCCAGAGGGGAGCCCCTGGGGTGTGTGAGCGAGGGCCAGCTGGAAACCTCGGCCTCAGCCTGAGCTGGCCACCTCCTCTCCGGGGCTTTCTACCCTCTTCAGGAATGTGTGATTCCTTTCCAGCGCTGCCACCACTCAGTTAGAGAGCAGCGCAGCTCTGATCCACAGTAGCACAGCTGTGGTATTGTCTGCTCCCCTGGGTGGTGTGTGACAGCGGCTTGCTTGGCCAGCTCCATTGTAAATCCTCATTCACTACAGAGTGCTGGTGTAGGCTTTTTGTGTGCTGTTATTTAGCAGACGGTTGATGCTGGCGCCCGTCCGGCCCATGTTGTAGAACAGAGTGAGCAACCTCTTCAAGGTGATTATTCAGAGATGTTCTTGCATCCTTGAGGGGAATAAAAAAGTATTTTATTTTGCAATCCTTAGTTTTAAGTGTAATTTACAACACTTAATTTTTTTATAAATTGAATCCTTTCATATATTTTTTTTAAACTTAGCAAAATATCTAATTCTTTTTTTGATGACAGTCAAATTTATCACTGAAAAATGTATGTATTTCAGTTTGGGGAGCCAGTTTTGTGATTTATAGATTCATTACACATAGTAATGAGTCTCCAAGTGTTTCTGTTATTTTTGATGATATATTGCTAATGAGAAAAAAAATCTCTTAAAATTAGAATATTACAATAAAAAATATCTATAATTCAAAAATATGTTCTGGTCTCCACAATCATGGAAAATACTGCTGGCTTGACAGAGGGAAAGCTACAAGAGGTCTCTGCTGTTCTTACATTTCTAGAACCAAGTATGTTGATGGAAAGTTTAGTGGAAGGAAACCCCTGGTAGAAAAAAATTGCGCCAGCAACAGAGATTGAGGCTCCCTCAGACCGACTGCTTAGAACCTTGCTAACTAGGCAAGGTTAGCAAAAAAATCTTGCATTCTGTGCAAAAAAAAAGTAAAATATGCAATTTTCTCTTGTACATTTCAGTCATAATACAGGTCTTAAATGTTATTCATATTAGTCTTTAAAAGGTCTTAAAAAGCCTTAAATATGAGTTGATCAAACCTGCAGAAACCCTGATTTTTTGCAATATTCACATCAAAATAACAGAATTCAAATATAGCTCACATTAGGCTTTGAATTTATTTGCGGCAAGAGTTTCTCTCTTGAATTAAATTACTTACATAAAATAATGTTTTGGTGACATTTGGTTTTACTAAGATTTTCCTGTATCTGGTGTTCAGTTAATTACCAAAATGATGATGTAGACATTTTATGGTGGGTTGGCCCAGCTGATGGAATAGTCTCATTGTTGACTGTTGTCACTTTCCTGCTAAGTCTCAACCAGCCCATTGTCACTGAGCTTTAGCCTGCTGTGCACCGACTGCTGATAACAGGGAACACGGCCATGCCCATTTCAGGATGTGTCCTGTTCATACCCAGAAGCCCCGGGAGGACCCAGCCTGCGGGAGTGAGCTGTGGAAACGCCCAGGAGGCTGACTGGGACCCAGGTGGTCCTGCTCACACAGACGGGTCATTTACAAGCTGCTCTGTACTCGCATCACTGCACTCCTAATGACTGACAAGCTCCACCAGAGATTTGTTGGGTATTTGAGAGTAGAAAGAAGGTGAAAACAAGACTGTGTGTGATGGAAAATGTGGCCATCAGACGACCTTCAGAAGCAGGAGCAGACTTTGTTTAATAACGACATTGCTGGACCCCCCCATGACTACTCTGCACCCTGTGCTATACCCCTAAACCAGCCCCCCCGCTAAGTCCATGAGCTGTGGGTTAATTGTCATGCAGTGATGTAAAATTATGGGTGCGGGAGGTCTCTGCACCTCAACAAAAGTCCCCGTCTGTTCCCCTCCCTCGCGCTACCACCCTTCTTCATCCTTCCTGCAAGTTACAACTAATTCCTGGAGCGGTGCAGCGAGAAAGACGCTGCTATCTCTTATTAAGACCCACGACTCGACGCCCCACCCCCCACCCCTTTTAAGTGCACACACTCTCACATATACTGTACAGTCTCATTCAGAGAACACAGAGGGAAAATAGTAGAGGGTGGGTGAGAAAATGGGAAGTAGTCAGCAAGCTGGAGTTTTTTTCCCTACCCTTCTCTCGCTCTCCCTTTCCTTTTTTCCCTGATTTGCCGTGCTTTCCTCAGAAAGCTCCATTGTTCCCCTAGCCTAAGTCTCATCAGGCCTTTTGTGGCTGACTATCACAGCGGCAGGCAGAGAGCTGGAAATGTATAAATGGTATCATGCCTTGTGATTAATGGCGGTGCTTATGAGTCAGGTCTGATAACGGGCCTGCTCTCTACTCAATTTCAGATACCGTTAATGGAATCTGTCTTCTGCGATTGTAATGTGAGAGCGCCTAATTTGCTATGGAGCTTGAAGCTGTCACCGGCAAGGGATTGTGGGGTCATAAGGGACCTGGCAGCCGTTTGGCCTGCAGCTTGTATCTGCGGTGCTGAATAGAGCAGCTCTCTGCCTGTCAGTTAGCTGATAGGCTGATGAGGACTCTAAGCCACTCCACACAATAGTGGAAAGGGCCATACTGCCTGACTTCCCTAATTGTCGAGCCTGTTCATATTTCAGAGCCAGCATGCTGGGGACTGGGCTGCTTTTTTTTCCTTTTCTTTCTTCCCCTTCTCTCGTCATGAACTTTTTTTTCTTTCCTTTTCCTGTATTTCATCCTACATCCCGCACGCTGTCTCCCCCCTTTAATGCACACTTTTCTGCACTATTTTGTCCCCTTAATTTCTCCCCCCTCTCTCTGTCTCTCATAGTAGTAAGTGGTGGGTCTTAGCATATGACAGATTATCCCAAGTTTGCTTCAATTACTGCAGAGGAGATGGGAACGGCACAGGAGAGGAGGAAAGGGAAAACTTTTGTGCGTACATTATATTTAAGAAGCGTAGGATAAAGTGCTATCTCCACCACGGTGGTTTCTCTGTTTGAGATGAACCGGCTGCTGGGAACGAAGTTCTGATGAATTACCTCATTTCACAGCGAGTGTGTTTTTTTTGAAGGTCTGGTCCGAGAAGCAAAAATTGGGCAGAAGGAAGATTATCGCTGGTTCCTAAATTAGTCTGAAAGAAGTAGGAAGCTTATTTCACCGGAAAATTTGTATGCAGTTTGAAGTTGCTGACTTTGTTGTTTTTATTTTACTTTTTTACACAGTGGTTCAGCATAACTTAAATCTGTAGGAAATTTAACTAAAGTAGGGCTACACGGCCAATATTTCCCGGTTAAATACTGTAAAATCAGATTTTTTTAAAACTTTCTGTTAAAGCATCAAACCCCAAAACTAATTTTCAGCCTATAAATGCATCAAACCAACAACATGTACTTAAGTGTGCTTTTTTGACTTTAAAATTACAGATTTATATTTTGATGCATAAATCTAGATAACCTTATAATGTCTTCATTTTCTGTTGTATTGTATTGAGATGACACCCAGTAGAATGGTAATTAGTCACACAAAAAAAACAATGGCTGCTACACTGTATTGAAGATGTGTAGCTTGTAGAATTGTCTAATAATGATATATTTAATAGATATTTTAGTTTGTGAGGATAAAATATTATTTTTCACAATGGTATGATGAAATATATTTATATTATTATAGTATTAGTTACTGAGGGAAGAAAACTCAAATTTAAGTGTTCTCAGTTTGAGGTGTTCAAAATAATGTCAGAGGAATCAACAAGACGTGAGATCCTCCTAATATAGATAATGACCGTTTACTTCAGAAAGCATCGACAAAAAAAAAAGCCCAAAAAATTTTTTAATCCTGTTAATCACAGTTCTGCCTAAAATTGGACAAAACCTTACAAAATCCAAGATCAAAAATTAGCCAAGAAACTCTCATCTGTGCATGTCTAAAAATTAATTAAAGGCCCTTCTTCATTGTTAGGTTGACAGGTCCTGGACCCGGTGCGGTCCTGGCTGGAGGCCTGTTTGCTGTGTCCAGGCTCAGCTGGCAGTGGTCGATGGTGGCAGAAGTCTTCACCCTCAGCAACCTTTTCATTGGCGTTCTCTTCTTCTTGACGGCCAGCTTCCACTGTGCTGAGAACTCCTGGCAGAGGAGGAAGGTGGTCCTATCAAACCCATCCTTACAAATCTGTCATCTTCCTTGTTAGACGTTAAACTGATATTGGTGAAATGTTGCGATTGTTTCTTTCAGATTGCGCATTGGGGCGCATTTTGCTGCGGCCTGGGACTGTGCAACCAACACACTCTGGTCCTGTATGTGCTGATCATCATTCCCTGGGTCCTTTACCGACTCTTTGCTCTAAAGGTAAAACTACTCTTACATACATACAGTAAACAAACAATATTTGTGAATACTTCAAAAATCGTATTCATTTTCAAATTTAAACAGGAGCTGTCTTTTTTGGGCCTTGTAACTCTGGGACTTTGTTTCATCGCTGGTTTTTTCCCGTACATCTACCTACCCATCTCGTCCTACCTCAACAGCGCCCGCTGGAGCTGGGGGGACCAAACTACCCTTTCCGGTTTGCTGACCCACCTGCTGAGGGCAGAGTATGGGACATTCAGCCTTGTACGTACTGGTTTATGGATCTGCACATCATGTTTTAAAAAAGAAACTTCTTGTTCTTGTTGTAGTATCTGGATTATTTTGCCCTTTATAGTTTTTAATCTATACTTTTCTGTGTTTTATAGGCAAAGACAGAGACCTCTGTGAGTCTGAGCTCAATGCTGCAGTGAGTTTATCAACGTTACCCTAATTATCAAGTATCTTAGTATATAATTGATGTGATTTTTTATTTTTATTTCCAGCATGTTAATGTTCCTACTACATAGTACTTACTACAAAACAGGAACCCTGTCTTCTCCTTGAGTTTTCAGTGTTCAAATTGACACTCATATGTTGCAACAGAAAAATGATCCAGATGTGTTCCACTGATTTTGGAACAAATAAACTCTTAGAATACAGCCAGAGTCAAGTGGTTTGGTTCAAACTCTGACCTTATTCCAGTAGAGAATATGTTTACTTTGTGTTGGTTTATCACGTAAAATCCCAATAATATGTCACTTGTAATAGTAAAGTGTCAAAAAGTTTTTACAAGTTATTTCAAGTCCATGTGTAGATATTTTATAATCACATTCATGTCATTGTAGAAAATTGTTATGCTTAAAATTCACATTTTGCATCTCTCTCTCTCTCTCTCTCTCTCTCTCTCTCTCTCTCTCTCTCTATATATATATATATATATATATATATATATATATATATATATGGCTAAATGTTTATTAACATTTTTCTGGTTCATGTGCAGAGTCTGTGTGAATTTGACTTGTGTTTGTAAGATGGAGCAAAAGAGAAACTGTAAAAAGTGCGGGCTTTGATCTCAGACACACTGAGAGCACATTTAGTTTCTGAAGATGGAGGACGCAGCCACTCAATGCTTTATGGTTATGGTGGTTTACTCAGGTTTAACTGCAGACACGCCAATCTTCTGAGAGAGAGCCAAGAGTCCCTTCTTCCTTCGCCGCTCAGTCTGGCAGCTTTTGTTCTTCCTGTTCCACTCTCTCCCATCAAAGAGCTGAACCTGCTTACGGGGCCAAAAACGCTGTGTTCTGTTTCTCTTGCAGTTTGAACTGATCACTCAGCTCTGGTGGTGAACCGTGACAAGCTGTGATGACAAACACTGCAGCAGAGCTGGAGAAATTGTATTTTTTTCCCCCCTACCAATAAATATCCTCCTTTTGCTCTCCGCCACCGCTACAGTCTTCCCTGCTATCTTTCTCCAACTGATGGGACATGAGAGGGTGTGTGGGTGTGTGTGTGTGGGGGGGTTGCATGTTCATCTTAGGACCCCCCACCACCAGACCCCCCTCTGCCTGCCACCCACCCTTTCCCATCACCCCTGCTGCTTGACGGACACGCACACCTTCAATATGGGGGAAAGAGACGAACATGACAGGCATGTCGCTGCGGAGACGTAAACCCGCCGGAGACGTTGACACACACTCACGCAGACACACTCACCAGCACATCACACACAGCATTCATTGGGAGATATAGAGACTCAATAAGCTGTCAAATAGAGATGGGTATTAAGGAAGAGGCAGGGAACTATCTCTCTGCACTGAGCAAGCGCTTTGTGAATGACAGGCGCTGTGAGGAGAGGACAGGGTTGCCGGGGATGGATGACACAGTCATTCGTATCTGTCAATCCGATTGAAAGAGGAAGCACACAGTCCAGGGAGTTTGTTTTCATACGGTTTGATAATTGCTGTCCTTGACTTCAGTATCATGAAGGGTAATTGAGCTTGTCTTTGGTGTCCATCATGTGCTACATATCCGTATGTGTGTGTTCTGTGTGTGCAGGGCCCAGCTGGACCACTGCCTGGCGGATCTCTCTCCTCCTGTTTTGGTTCTGGCAGGAATAGGCCTTCTCTTCTCCCTGTGGGACAGGTAGAATGAGCAAGATGGCAGCACACAACACACAATACTCAGCAGCCACTTCTCAATGAAAAAAAAAAATAATCCCCTGCAGTGAAAGATGGCTAACAAAACCACTGACAAAACGCTGATCCTGAAAAAGGAGAACACAAAACGAGGCTGAGGCACCTCGCTGTCAGGCTGTCACGACGCTCCTCATTCAGATCGAGTGGGGTTGATATTTATTTAGGATTTTCAAATGTGTCTGTGTGTGCCAGTAAGTCACTGTGTGTGTGCGTGTGGCGTTGGGATCCAGTAATTTATTACATTGGTGGCTTTGCTGGGGTCTGTGGGGTGGTGCTGATAAAAGCCCAGTGCTGCCCTGGAGCTCTGCAGGGTACCAGCCATTCTCAGCTTCCCCCTGAGGTGCACTTTAATAAACCACACAAACACATGAAGAAGACCAAGGTCAACCTTCGGAGTGCTAAAGGGGAAGCAATGCAAATTTTAGTTTGTACTGTGTTACGCATCAAGAGTCGTTTTGCAAATAATTGTTTTTCTGAACTCTGTAGAGATATAAGGAAATCATGATTAAAGAGGCAGTATTGTGTTTTCTCCAGGCTTATAGTACCATTTTATAGCACAGTCAAGTAACTATGTTTACTTCAGATGTTATAAAATCCTATATAAATCAAATATGACTTAAAAGAAATTAGATTTTCTAACTTAACGCCTTAAAAACCCCTGCTCTTTCAGGAGCATTACACTGAGAAGTAGCTCATGTAATGTGCAGATGCACAGTTCTTGCCAGGTGTTTGCTAATTGCTGCTGGCTAGTCTGAAGGATCTGAGTAGGGATGTGGTGGGAGAGGACTGCTCTGAGGTGAAAGCTTCGAAACTGCACCTCTGAGGAGGAGCTGTGTCTCGAAGGCGGTGCGAGGTCTGCTCAGGCGTTTTGCACAGCTGAATTAGGAGATTAAAGGATTTCTCAAACAGGCATGAAAGAATCAAGGCAACTCTCCAAGTATGTTTTTGATGAAGGAATAGCATTATAACACGGTGTAAAGCTCACAAAAGTAAATTTTGCATAATACTGCCCCTTTAAAAGCAGTTTCATGTATAAAACGCCATCAACATCTCGTTGCTGGTGAGCGTGGTCTGACTGAGAAGAGTCCTTTCAGGTTCAGATGATGACGTGTGTGTGTGTGTTTTTTTTAGTAATCTAAGTATATTTTACAGATTTACTGTAATGAGTTTGTGATTCAGAGGCTGGCAGCTGCTCTTTATGACTCATTAGGAAATCAATCATGCACCTCTCAGCTTGCTAACACATGCAAGCAGCTTGTTAGTGCTAATAATCATTCAACACATTTTCAAAAATATTTTTGAAGAAATATTATGGTAGATAAACATGATATTGAATAGTATATTCAGTAGGTCAGTGTATTTCACTAAGATGAGCAACAAGTTGTGGATAACTGTGAAGTGGAAGTAAAAAAATATGCATTATTTTTACCTATTATTATTATTATTATTATTATTGGGGGTTTTTTTTACAAACAAACCTCGGCTCCATTCGCAAGAGTTTTTCTGCCTTTAAGAGGTTTTATTTTTTTCATCTTTTTTAATTGATGTGTCTGTTGTGTTCTTTGGTTTTTAAAATGCCGTTTGTTCACCATTGTTTTTAACAAAACTTAGAGGCCAAACTCTGTTTACTTATGAAATCAATTGGAGTTTATTCAGAAATGTAACAAAAAAAACATCTTTTCAGATTTTCATTTTTAAATACTTTTAAACCATTAGTCATTGTCATTTTATGTCAAAATTATGCATGTTCTGTGTTGGCTTGTCTCATAAAATCAGAGTAGAATACATTCAGGCTGCTGGTCATATTAAGACAGAATGAGGGGAAATAGGACTAGTTTTGCATTATAGCTGAATACTGATGGACTGGAAATAAAAGCAGATGACTATGATCGGTGTCGTTTCCTGTTTAGGACCTGCTGCTCAGTTTCCTGGCTGTTGACTGCAATGCTGCTTGTCTACTCTCTGTTTTTTGCATGGAGAGCTAACCTGGACATTAGCAGACCGTTACTGCTTGGAGTGGTATGCAACAACACGTCTCTCTTCAACATCCAGTTTGAAAGATATCAGCTGCCTAAAGTGTTTTGCTGCAGCTCTTTAAGTAAATGCACTGTTATTGTTGTGAGTACATTCGGTGCATATTTTACATGTGTGTGTTTGACCACCTGCAGGTGGAGCGTTTTTGGCTCCAGAGTGATGCTGCAGTTTGTGTTCTGGCCGGCCTCGGTTTGAGCCACGCTCACAGTAAGATGGAGAGGTGGCTGGGACACGGGGGGCTGTGGAAGACCATCGGCTGGGTCTTCACCTTAGCTCTGCTGGGACAAATGGGACGCACCAACCACAGGTGAACATTTATCATTGACTTATGAGACAAACAAACATGTACCAGTGCCATCTTCTAATGATAAAGAAGGGTAATATTTATTTTATTGGATGTGAAATAACAAACTTTAATCCTGATAAAACAGTAAGCGATTAAATTTGTTGCCTTTTAGTTAAAGAGGAGAAGAATAAAAGTAAAGTCAGCATTCGAAGCTTCCTTTCAGAGTTTGCTGTTCGGGCATCATTTCTGTCCTGTAGATTCGTCGTTAAACTCTCCTATTTTGTTGGGGCTCAAACTCCAGTTCAGCTTTGTGACATTCAAGTTTGCAGACAATTACAGAACCAATTTTACAACAGCAAAGATTCTGATCACAGTGGACATAATTATTATAGCTGCATTGTATTGCACTTCCACAGGCTATTAGTAATTCCAAGCTGTAATTGTGTTTTAGCGGCAGGCTTTTTTAATTCTGCACAATCTTTGAGCATTTATCTGTCAGTTAAACAGTACTCCTGCTGCAGAAGTTACTCTGGAGCCAAACAAATACATCGCCTTGAAAAAAGGTTTATTTCCCCAGAACTTTTTCAGTTTTAATCAAGTTGCAACAACTAACTTTCTAAATAAATATATTCTACTGAGATTTCATGTGCTAGATCTACAGAAAGTAGAGCATCATTGAGAAGTGGAAGTAAAGTCACATGAATTGAACTCAGCCTGCTTCAATCAAATATACCTAAGTAAAATCTAATAGAAGCTGAAATTAAAAAGAAAATGAAAACTATGATATTTATCAATGTGCTCCATCATTCCTGACTGAGGCTGATCATAAAAAAGAATAATCTAAATGTGCAGAGCTGATAGAAACTTACCCTGAAAGACTTGCAGCTCTAATTGCAGCTAAACTGGTTGTTGAAGACAAATCTGTAAAATGTGAAAAACTTCAAAGTTTAAGCCTTCTGCTTTTATAAAGTTCGGGCAGAATAAAAACTCCCTTTTTACTTCTGTCTGAAATCCCTTACCCAGGTGCATGTTTTTCCTGAGTCAACCTGATTTGTTTCTCCTGCACTTCATCCCACAGGTCTGAACTCCACATGTCAGGTTTTCCCTCTGTGCTTGTTGGTAAAGGCTAAAGAGAGGCTTGGTTAGCATGCAGATTCCACTCGCAGGGCTCAGGCTGAGATGTTAGCTGTCCGAGAAGGCAGATTACACCAGCGCAGCGCCGCGGCGTGCCAGACAGCCATCACTGAGCAGCTTTGATCAAGCAGGAGAGCATGGCCTGTGCTGTCAGACCGATCACACCTGTCTCCCTACGATTAGATAGGCAGTCAGAGAGCTGTTTGAAGGAAAAGGGTGAAGGGGAAAACCAACGACTTCCCCTTAGAGCACCCAGAAAGCATACATGCAAGCATGTACACATCTGTATATATAACACAGATCTCCGAGGCTGCACTTATTTGTGAGTTGAATGGATAATAATTATTTCAGGGAGTGTGACCAGAGCAGGAACGATGTGGTGGAGCGGTTCGGCAGGGAGCTGCTGGCCTCCTTCCCAAAAGACTCACTCATCCTGACCAGAGGAGACCTGCCAGGAAACTCTCTGCGCTACCTGCACTTCTGCCAGGACATCCGGCCTGATATCCGCCTGGTCGACCAGGAGGTCAGGACCTCCATGTCTGCTGCCTCTATTAACTATCCAACTGTTCTCCTTACGGTTCTGATAACAGTATAAATCAAAGAACCAGTGCAGATTATTTTTTATTATTTATACATTCATTTCAGTTACACAGACCAAATAGATTTTAGGTTTTCTCTGAAGTATGTAGATAAGGAGTGTTTCTTATAGTATATATGCAAGAGAGGATTTTATGAAATCCTGTATGATGAATGTATATAGCAACAAAAATATGGCTTTATTTAATTTTAGAGTTTGAAGTCAAAATTATTTTTGGTTGCTAAAATGTTTTCTTAGACATGAGCATAGATTTAAATGTGCCTGTGTTTAGACATCCATATAGATTTTACTAAAATTTTTTATAACCATACAGAAATTAAGATGCATCTATTAACTAGCTATTAATTCATATATGTGTGTGTATATATATATATATATATATATATATATATATATATATATATTTATATATATATATATATATATATATTTATATATATATATATATAGTGACCAACTCTGATGTTTGAATTGGTGGTCAGTCAATAAATATCCAATCTTTGTCCCGATCAGTGAACCCACCATACAACCAGGTCGCACTGAGGAAAAACACTTTTCACTGCAATTATTGAACAAAGCAGATTAAATGAAGTCATAGGAAGCACAACAGATCTAAGAAGCCTCTAAAGGAATAGATGTGTCGATTGGTTATTCAGGCTACTACAGCTGAAAACAGGAAGCTAATCATATTTCAGCCAAGTTACTCTGTTTCATCTTTTTAAAGAGCCAAAGTGTGTCTGTGGTGGATCATGCTGAATTAGGAAATGCTGGCAGCCTTTTGGAAACCTCTCTGTTGAGTTAAGGGTTCACTAAATATAAGGAATATAAGCAGGGATTGCTAATAGTATCCGCTCAACAGAAAGCCCTTATCATGTTGTCTCTGTTTTGAAAAATACCTAAAATCCTTATTAATTTGGTTTTATTTATATTGAGAGATCTCTTCAATCGTCACCTGGAGGATTTTTCTGAATTTGCAGACTTTCAGTGGTGGAGAGAGACAGACAGACATGCTATGTTGGGAAACTTTGATTGAGAAATCATTACATTAAAATTTATTGTTTTGATAATTCAATTTTCTAATTATCCAGAAAGTATCGAACAAGTATTTTTGATCTTATTTATAGTGGAAATCATCCACAAAATTTCTGATTGGTGCATCTCTAAAAATAACACTTTGGTAATCTTTTTTGTTGTTGTTGTTGTTGCTACTTATTCAAAGGTTTTCACAAAGATTTGTTGATCTTTCTTGTTGCTAGATGATGACATATTCTTGGTATGTGACCAAGCTGGGGCAGCATCTTCCTGGGGTTCATTTTCCTGGCCGAAGGTGGGACCCGGTCCAATCCGAAGAAAAGGACACCTTCAGTCTCGAGCGGTTCCTGTCCCACAACCCACGGTGAGTCTCTGACGGAATAGGGAAGAGATGAACAGCTAAATAGCGAGATGTTAAATTGAGCGACTGGAGTGGGAGGGTAACAATGGTCCGAATGAACAAGTGGGTGATCTAATAAGGCAGAGATCAGTGGGGACGGTCCACTCAGCCGTGAGTGCAGGGAGAAGATAAGCCCACAGAACTGTTAAGGCTGGAAAAGAGTTTGATGAATTACAAAAGTCAACTAATCAACTGGCTTTGGTTGCAGGATCTCTGCTGGACTCAACGCTGCTCCCTGTTCTCACGTCTCCTCCCCCAGGAGGATCTAAAACCCTAAAACTGTTTGTGCCTGGTTAATACCAAGCCCACCAGGGGGCAGTGTTTGCCAGGCCAACAATATTCTCCCTCTGTGGGGTAATACTGACCTCTGGGATTAACCCCCAGGGTTGGTGAGCAGCACAGGGATAAAGTGAGGCCACAAGGTGTTGGGATGTGAAGAAATGCTTGTATGTATATTATTTCTCAACATAAATCACCTGTTTTTTCCTCAAACCCTCCTCACCATTATAGGAGGGACGTGTTTGCCTGCATCGGTCTGACTGATGGAGATCCCAGCTGGGAACGTAGCTTCTCCCGTTGGCCTTTGGGTGTGTGTGACTACCTGGTTCCGCTTCAGAGGCAGTTTCACCCAGAACGCTGGGCTGAGCGCACCCGCAGCCTCTATAACTGGAGTGAGCCACACAACAGGTGACCACTAAAAACAGGAAACCATGTTTATGACCACAGAGTTTGTTCTAAAGGTGCCACAGTTTCACTGCTTCACTGTATTTACACAAAAAAGTCAGACATATTTGGATGGGATGATCTGATTGCTTTTATTTGAAACAAAAAGCAATAACTGTCTCCACTGCTGCTAAATTAATTTAACATGTTGAATATTAGTTACAGCAATTTTGTCTGTTACTCTTATTCTCAGACTAAAGCAAAAATACTTGCCTGATTCCATCTCTATAAATTTGATCATCAAGAAATAATATTACTTATTATTTATTCAGTAAATAATAAAAAAAAGTGAAACCCATGTATAGAAACATTACACAGAGTGATATATTTTAAGCATTTATTTCCATAAAATTTGATGGCTTACATCTTTTGAAAACTCCAAATTCTCAGTAAACATTTCTCAATAAATATAAAGCTAATAAAAAACATTTGTTTTATGACATAAGTGTCATAGCACGTCTTACACCATAATTGGAAATACTGCTGGCCACCGCCCTCCAGTAAGAGGGTTAAGTGTCTTAAAGTCATTGCTAAGGAAAGGATCCAAGCAATTAATGGAAAGTTGAGTGGAAGGAAAAAGTGTGCTTTAAGAAAAGGGTATCTGCCTCCTTGAGAGGATCATGAAATAAACCCAATATCGTAGGTCAGCTGAGCAGAGCCACAGGCTGACTGCCTTCATGTCACTCAGCACAGACGCAGTAATTCATGTAAAAGAAGCTCCAACCACATTCTGAACATATTGACTGTATAGTTTTCAATGATCCAACATTTCTGTATTCAAATATTTTTCATTGGTTATTTTCTGAGACATTTAATTTTAGGTTTCCCATAGCTGGAATATTATAAATGAACAGAAATGACTGCTTAAAATATGTCAGTCTGTATAATGAATCCATGTAACATGTTGAATTTGGTAAAAATAATGAAACCCTCTTTCAGCCATATGATCAGTAGTGCACAGCAACAGGTGGGGGAGGGGTAACACTGAATTCCTCGTTTCCACTAAGCGGTACGGCACGGGTCGGTGTGGCTTGATTCTTTCTTTATTTAGGAGAGCGATTCCACCGCCACCGAGTCTAGGCAGGCAGTGTTCAACCCAAACGCCTCCACCCGAACCGTACCAGACCATTGTCCCACAGACCCAGGAATGCTGCATTACGGGTCGGTTTTACAATGTAAACGGACAAAATATGTACTGATCAGCACCGACCTGAGCCGTACCACTCAGTGGAAACGAGGCATGCGTTTGAAAACTCTGGCAGGAATGGTAAAACGAAATGTTTTTTCAGGTTTGAAACCTTTTTATGCCATAAAAGCCAGTCAGTACCTGTGTCATAAATTCTTAGGGGCTTAAATATTAGCAAAGTGTAGTTTTTGCAGGGCTGCTGCTGACAAAAAACAGACAAATCTTTAGAAATAAATCCGCTTGCTACTTTTTCTCTCTGTGGTCTCCCTTCCTCAGACTCATGCAGGGTTTCCTCACATTGACTTCGTTCGGCGCTCTCCATGCTGCGATCCTCCTCTTTGTGAATGCAACCAGTGCAAGACATTAGGCCCTCAGCCATTTGAAATGAGACTGAAGATGAAAAATAATGAGTTTCTTATTGCATTTTGTCAATAACTGTGTCAAAACTGGAATTAGTCAAAGCTCCATATTCTGTTGCTGTTGCCAGCAGCCCTTCTTTCACTCACATATCCACGGCTGAATACTGTGACATTATTTCCCGCGCCCTCACGACAAGCGTGTCCGCAGATGCCCACAAGCCAAATATTAGCCGAGAGGCCTTACTGCTAAAATATTCTTTTGAAGAAGAGGTCAAGCGTCTGCACTCGGGAAAGCGAAGAAAGACGTGGTTTAACCGCATGTCTAATGTGTTAGCTGGTATTGTTGCTCAGTCATTTCATGTTGATGCATTCTTAAAACCTGCAACGTTATCATTGATCGCTACAGGAATTGTGCTTAAACTCCTGCCTGAAGCTGTTTTAAATAAACTACATCTGCTTGACTTTGAACAGTTTTCCTCCTGCGTCCTGGGAGCGCGTTGCTAACGAGGAGATGTGGCAAGCGAGGTATGTTTAAACATTTCACACAATATATGGACGTCTCTGTATAGTGCAAATAAAAAGCTGCGTCACGATGCATGCTGGGCCCCGACGACATCTCCATAAACCAGTCTTGTGCGGTAGAGCATCTACATGTACATTCTGTTGGGTGGCTGCATCTACATAAATCACTCCATCGTAGTGGTGCGTTTGAGAGCGTGGATCTGCATGACTCATCCATCCAGCACTTAGCCCTGAGCTGGCGTGCTTTGTTTCAGGATGAAGACGGCTTTCTTTCTGTTTGACCTGGCAGAGAGGACACAGGGAGAGGGGAAAGCGCGTCTCTTTGAGCTGTCTTACACTGTGAGTCTGACCTTGTTCAGGGTCCCTGAGATCCTTAAAAATGCTTGAATTTCATTTAGGTGCTTTCAAGGTTAGGACAATTTTGTAATGAAATGCAGCCTAATGTTTTATTAAAACCCTAAATTTAGAAAACATTACTTACAATTGAAACCAAATACTTTCATACACCTAATAAAAATATTTTTTTTTCTCACTGTTTGAAGTTAGAGCAGACTAAAGTTTTCTTATTTTAGCTTATTTAGAGTTACCAAAATTATTTCTGTTTACCAAACAACAACAAAACCTTTATTTTTGAATATTTAATAGTGAGTTATAGATCTGTGTAATTGAAATAAAGGTTAACTTATATTTTATACCTTAAAGTCAATTATTGAAATTTGTGTTTTGTTCTTGGACCAGTCAGGTGTATAGGTGTATACATCAAGTTTTGGTAAATTTTAATTTACCTTATTCTTGCTGCAGAATACCATCACAAAGCATTATTTGTCACAGTAATAAATGAAATATAATAGTCTTTCTTTTAGTTCATTTGTGTTATTTTAATCTTCAAAGCGTGGTGCTGGAAATGTTTGAGGACTTGCCTTGAAAGTGCTTGAATTTTACAGTGTAAGACTGTACAAACCCTGCTTATTAAACATGCATCAGACAGAAGACCAACACACGTAGTGTTTGCATTAGTTTCACACACCTCTCTGTTGTTTGCAGCTGTATAAAGAAATTGTTGAGGCCCAATCTGAATACCCTCCAAACTGGGACAAGAACCTGGCTCTGGCATGCGAGAGGCTGCTCCGCTCTGCCCAACGGGGCTACAGTCCAGACCACCTGCTGACCTGCAGCGTTCAACACTTTAGTCTCTACCTGGAGAAAGAGCCCACCGATCCCCAGGCGGCGGCCATACGCTCAGCCGTTTCCCACCTGCTCAAGGAGAGAGACAGACTGCGCCAGAGCCGGAAGCAAACTCCATGATGGAGTCCTGGAAAACCCTCATGGAGCCGAGACGCCAAGAGCTTGCTCCAAATTTGACGAAAGTGCACTGCTGTGGGAATTATCATGTATTTTTTACATTAAATGTTTAATTTTGACTGTATTTTGAGTTTTTCAAATTTGTTCTTTTGCAAAAAAAAAAAAAGTAGAAAGAAAAAGCTTTAGTGTTATTTACATAATTTTCAAAGTTGATCCAAGCCTTCCAAAAACATTCATATATCATGTAGTTTTCACATTGCAACCAAAAACTAGATATTTTATCAGATAAACAAAGTGTTGCAAAATTGTGAATTAGAAGATAAATGATAAAATATGGTTTTCAAAATCTCTTAGAAATGATCTTAAAATGTGTTGTGCATTTGTGCTCAGTTACCCCCATCTACTCTGACAACAAGTATCCCCATAGCATGACACTGCCACTACCTTGTTTCACCACAGATATAGAAGGTTCAGGGTCACATGCATTGTTAGTTTAATGTGAATGAGAGTTATTTATATTGCAACCACATTTCACATACATTCATACACATATACACAGATCAATAGGTATCTAAAAATTGGAACAGATAAATTTTAAACAGGAGTTTATAGGTGGCAAAATTCCCCAGAAATTCTAAAAAACTGGATCAAGAACAGGCAACCTTTTGAAGCAAATTATGAAGAAGAGCAGGGTGCCTCAAGACTTTCGTAAGGTGTGTTAAATCTGAGTCAATGTGATGCAGATCAAGTGGCTAAATTTCTCCTTCATGCTACCATTTGAGTCAGAAATGCACTCCAGAGAAATCCTGATAATTTCTTGCCTTTTTAAACAGAACTCTTGCATAACAACTCACAGCCACATTTCCTACAATATATCATCTGTCCAAAGGAGGAAAGGAGCTGGACTTGCAGAAGCCTTTCTGACCTCAATCAAAGCCTGAACCCATTCTGTTGTCTTTCTTTTTTTTCCCCCATCTCTGCTGTTCTGCTCTCAGAGCTTTTAACGTGCAGATTATATTGCCTCGGCTTCTGCTCTAGTTTTCTTTTTCTCACATTAGGATGCCAAGGTCGAGATTGAGGGAAACCCAATTTAAGGGGCAGAAATGGGGGATTAAAACGGTTGTTTAATCTAGGGCAGACTTACACCGTGCCATGCCATGCAGTGTTCAGTACACATTACAAGCCGTACACACAACCCTCTCTATCCCTCCATCAGTTTGTCTTCGATGGTCCTTTAAATGTTTAAAACTAATGGATTCAATAAGTGTTTTTTTTTTTCCTCTTTTCCTACCTAACAGGGGGGCTTTAATCCCTTCTGGATTTAAATGAAATATGAAATGTCACAATGCCAAAGACCCTTTTAGAGGTGTGTTTCTGTGTGCATGTGTGTTGATTTTTGCGTGTACACACGCTTAAATCTGCACTCAAGCTGTTTTAGCTGCCAGGGAGGCACGTAAACAAATTTGATAAACAGATTGGTACAATGAAAAGCAGTATGTTTTGATCGTTAGAGAGGTGCACTCATGCTAACTCCACGGACATGCATAAACAGTGTGATAGGCTGCTCTCCACTTTTATTAAAGCCAACACACACAGAGAGAGAGAGAGAGGATTGCAAACAAACTAAATTTGTCAATTTTTGAAGACCCTTTTTTAGAGATGTGCTGAATTTCGAGTCTGTTTTCAAAGTCTAGTTCTTGTAAAGCTTTGACCCGACTCTGATCTCTGTATAAGAACTGCAATGTAAGAAGTACAACATTTGCTTTCCTGCCATGAGTCACTAATTGTTCATGTTGGGACCAGAGACAACGTCACGTCATAGCGTGAAAGCAGTTGCTGTACAGCAGGGGTTTTGCTATTATTTAAAAATTAAGACAAACAATTACAGGTTTCACATTTTAAAACAAAATATTTTAGAAATATTCTGTGAAGACGCCGCAGAATATTAGGAGTGGCAGTACACGTATGGTTGAAAACTGTTTTTTCTCATAGAAATAAAATTAACAATCAGCTAGTTTTGATGACTTACTTTTGTACACATTAATGTAGTCCGCTGTCCTTCATGTTGCATATGCATCTCTGCTTGAGCACATTGATTCATATGATAGCGTTACATCCTCGGCATGCCAACTGCTGCAGAAGCCAGTTAGCCACTCATTCATTTACGTCAGGGCAATTTCAAGTGGTATTTAACAAGACTTGCATATTTTTTTGACTGGGAGGAGGCAGGGGAACTAACAAAGGGAATTACAAAAAGATTCCTGGATGGGATGAGAACCCACAACCATCTTGCTGCAAGGCAGCAGCTACAGCACAGTGCAGGCCAACTGCATTTAGTTAATCTATTTTTGTTTAAAACAGTAATACGGTGTGGAAACTCTCTAATCATCATTGACTTCGGATGTGATCTACAGATCCATCTCCTCAGTTTACTTGTGTTCTTGGTCAGGGCTGCTGCATTTTGTTTCTCCAGCTGTTGGAGATTCAACTGGAAAGCGACGGACAGCGAGTACCAGAGTAGTTTTCTCAAGATGAAATCTGCTGTTTCTGCTTGCAGGTCAGTTTAGTGTCTGTCAATGATTGGATGATGACATTTGACATGCAGTTGCACGTATAGCTTCGCTCCTCAAAAAGCTGCAAAGATGAAACTATTTGAATAAAGATTCACTTTTTATGTAGTCTTTATTGTCTTTAAAAAGGAGCAGATTTGAGACTAGAAGAAAATGAAAGTGTGAAATTATAATTTTCTGCTTTGCTCTGTTCCTGTCCACCTTCCCTGCCCCTCTTCTCCTCTCACCCGTCCGTTCCTCCCTTCTCCCGTTTCCGAGAGTCAGTTGCCCACCCTAAATCAGCAAGCTGCCGAGGATTGTGGGAACCCGTGGAATCGCCGTGACCAGGGATGCAGGCAGGGAGCCACAGCAATGCTGGAATGTGGGGCGTCTGAAGAGATAAGAGCTGTGAGCCCGAGCCAAGGAGTGAACAGGGATGCAGCAGGCAGGGTGGAGGGAGGTGGTGGTGGTGGTGTTGGGGGGGGGTTGGCATGGCAGAGTGAGGAGGGTGAGACGGAAACAGGGGCGGCTGCATGTCTGTGAATGGGGAGGCAGAAACACAACACCGTAAACAACCAGAGTGCAAGACAGAGTGAAACGAAGAAAGAGGGGAGTGAGAGGGGGGTGGGGGGGGCACACTGGAGATGGGAAGCCAGCCTTATTCCTCTTTGCATTTCATTTACATCCTTGGCCGTATCGACCAATCGGATTGGGAGCAAAGCCCAGGGCTTAGGAGGGGAATAAAAAGACAAAATGCCTTTGCTGCTCTCATCCCTCCCTGATAATACCCCTTCTGTTTTTCTTTTCTCCTTTTCTCTCGTCTATAAGTAGATACTGTCCGAAATGCCAGCAGAAAAGCGACACCTCCGCTTGCTGTGTATCTCAGATAGACCGAGCGGGAGCAGGGGCTGAAAAGACAGCTTTAGCGACTGGGCCTATCTCCACTCCTCTCCCTGGCTGGGCTGGATGGAAGCTCGGAGTGGAGAGAGGCGGAGGGCCGGGTGTGTTGGTTAGTGTTTGGGAAAAGAATAGAGGGTGTGAGAGGCATGATATACTAAGCTGGCAACAGATTTCACCGAATCTTACACTCTGAAAAACTTTGCCTCAAGATCCCTTTTCTAAGCATGAGAAACCTGTTTCAAGGATGTTTACCAGGTTCCACCCATCTTTGTGAAGGTTGCAAATTACTTCTGCTGAACTTTACATATTTTTAGCTAAAGGTTGCTCGCTGGTATTCTACTCTTTCTCACAAAATTGCAGGACTTTCCAAAAGCTCAGTGTCATATTGGTTCTTTGGTTGAATGGAATGTTTTCTTTCTCAACTTATCAACGTGTATTGGCTAGAAATAGGCTCATTAACACCAGCCTGTGTTGTCCTGATTGACTTGTCTCAAGTTTCAGTTTGCTGTCGCTCTCCAGTTACATGTTCTTGTTTGTGTTGTGGAGGGTCTTTGTGTACCAGGCCCGGTATGTGTTCAGGTTTATTTGAACAGGTGTTTGCACATCTCTCCATTGTGTATCTGCTTGCGTTTGGGTTACTTTGGGCCTGTCAAGTCTTCTTTCTGTATTTATGTGGCTATGCTAATGTTCAACAGCTCACATCTTTGCATAGCTCCTTGTAGAGGTAGTTAAAGGGAATCAAGGACCCACAGTCTACATGCTTTGCATTCTCTTTCCTAAAGTATCTCTTGCTCCATAAGATTGGATGAAGAGCCTCTGTTTATACCATTTTTTTTTTCGGTTTGGTTTTACCACAAATTCCCAATTGAATTTAGATCTGGAGCATTCTGAACACATACTGGGCTTTACAGCATTGACTGTGAGTGAATCTTTGGTTCAGACTCTTTTGCAGCTTTTAGCATGTCTTCTCCCAGAATCATTCTGCCTTTTGCTCCATCTATCCCCACATATTTCTAGTTCTTCACTCTACTCCCATCTGGTTACCAATACAGAACTTTAGTCTGGGAAAAAAATCATCTTAAGAAAAGTTTGGTCCCCCTATCATCCCACTAAACAAACTCCAGTGACAATCGTCCATTTCCTTGTGTTTTCCCTTCGCTCTGACTTGTCTGCTGTATCCTTTCATTCCTCTTTACAACTGTGTCCTGCTTTATGTTGTTTTATTATATAAAATTACATAAAATATGCTAAATAGGGAAATTAACGGCACTATTGGTGTATCTTTCTGTGGAGGAGATGTCGCATCCAAATTCTGCTCTGTGGAAAACCTTTCAGACATGGGCGCAGTCTGTCGCTTACCTGCACCAGACGCTTGTAAGTGATAAGGTCACCTTAGGACCCCCTCTACCTTCACAGCCTCCTCATCCTCCTCAGCCCACACAACCTCTCCCCTACAGTAAATCAAACCAAACAACAGAGGCTGATGTCTGAAGGATTAGAGGTCAGGGGTTTGGGGAATGCCACAACCAGTTTTTGTTTTTTCCAGGATGAATCTTCAAGCGCTTGCTAATCTCTGGCCGCCGGCCTCGCATACCTCCAGTGGTCTTCCTCACTGGGAGATGGCGTTGCCAAGTGGGTTCTCCTGCTAGGTAAGAGGAGCTGATTTGAAGGAGAGGTGTGAGGCGCTAAGAGAGGAGTACAATGTATCCTTTATCCTCAACCAGATGTGTGCAAATGCATGTCAGCCACAACATTTTAGTCTGGAGTTCCTCCCCGCATGTGTACTCTGTTGTGTACTTTCAGCGCGCATGCATAAAGTTTGTTTAATCTGCCAATTTTTTTTGAAATGTGGAATAACTTTGACTTCTCCATGGCAAACCGAATATTATCCGCAAGTTCCCGCTGTTATCTTGTGTACACACATTTGTTTATTTGATACAGCCCCTCTCCGCTACAGCACTTTTGTATATCAAAGACAGCGGTGCGGAGCGTAATTGAAAATGGCTACCGTGGAGAAAGGTCTCTCTCTGCTTTGACTGAGGAGAGGTGGAAAAAAACTCATTCTCCGCTCCCTTCTTAGATCTATTTAAATAATTGAGGAGTAAACTGACAAATTAGACACCTTTATGGAAACCCTTGGGGTCTCTCCGGGGTCTTCCACTTTTCCCAGTACAAGAGAGTGCCACTAGGCACGGGATAATATCTTGTGTGCTTCGAGAAGGGAGGGGTGATGTACTCCACTGGGCCAGGAGGGGTTTCGCCAATCAAGCGGGCCACACTTCCTCCCCCAGGTTCTAATTTTGTGCCACATTAAAGAGCTCGGCCTCCATTTAGGACACAGAGAGACATTTTCATAATTTGCCGGGTGTCTCGGCTAGCTCGAGGTGCCTCTTCCCTCCTTTTCTCACTCTGTATCTGAATGGAGGGCCTGGGGAGCAAGAACGGGAAATTCATTCGTCTCCTTTCAACCAACCAGCATCAGTTCTGCATAATGTTGCTGCTAGGTGTGTGCACAAGCAAATATTTATCTCTTTATTAGCTCCCCATTAGACCTGAAAATTATATGCTATGTGAAACCAACACTGCGTATTGTCGTCTGCGGAGCTACTAGAAATCAAGTGTTGTTGAACCATCAGGGTTAATTCGATTATCAATAATTAGCAGTTAGTTGTGTTTTTGCAGAGGGAGAAAATATTTAACACAGCAACTTTAGCAGCTAAATTGATCCATATAAATGAATGAATCCAAACAAATGAATCAATTTATTTAAAATGTAGCACAATAGTGTGGGAATATTTGAACATACCTACTGAAATTTATTACACACTTTTAATGAAAACTACAAGATCTCTTCCATGTGGAGAAGCTAGTAGCATGGTGCTAAGTTTAAGTAGATTATGTTCCCTTGAATATAACATGAAAACACATTTTTATTTAGATACAATGCAAATTGAATACAACAAAAAAAAAAAAATTCTCAGTTACAGTATTTTATCTCTGAACTTGATAACATACATTTGTGTAAACTTCATTCTGGTCCATCATCACCATATTTCTTATAACTGTAAAATCATAGCTTGTATGACCTTCGCATTCTGAAGGTCGTACATGGTGCCAAAGTGCTTCTCATATGTGTGGATTATGCATCATAAGGCAACTTGGCTGAATTAGAGTGAAAGCAGTTTGAGATGATTTGGCATCTAAAAGTTCTTTAAACAACATTTACCCTGCTTTTCCTTCACTGGTGGAGGCTTACGCAGTGACTGTGAGAGGAGATAACTGTGACTCAGCGCATTATTTTGAAATAGGTGTTCTTTCCACTTTGGGTTTATAGTTGCAACATCTGAAAGATCAAGAAAAATATCAGTAACCAAACCATCCAGGTGTTTTGCAGCAGGAAGATATTCAGAGAGCTTTTTTGCTTCCCTAAATTTGGATCCAATAGTACAATAGTTAAATAATGAGAAACTGGCTTATATTAACAGGAGGCAATTTTTTTCTGAATAGTGTCAGATTTCTTGGCTTTCTGTGCATTTTTCCTCCTAATTTTCTTCTTCCTTTCAATACTTATTCCTCATGTCATTCTACTTTATAACGCTTAACTTTATTAATGTATTTGCATGGGTTGATTACTTTGGTTTTAAATTCCACTCCAATTGCCCCCCTAGAAATGTATTTACTTATATATATATATATATATATATTTTTTTTTTTTACATGGTTTTAATAGTTACGTTCAATGCTGTAACATTGTTCCACCGGATTAGGATAAGTTTTTTAGGTTGTGTGGAATACCTATGTCTGGGCAGAGTTGTTGCATGACACTGTCCATTCATGCTCTGCTTGCTTCTGCGTCGATTCATTCGTGATGATTGGTCACATAATTCAGTCTCAGGGGGCATTCCTTCGCTGACAGACAAGCTAATCTAAAATCCCCCCAATTTACAAATGAAAATCCCACCATCCAATTGAGCTAATAGAGGGACTTGAATGGGATAATAAGATGTGGTGTAATACTGTGTAAAAAGCCTGTAATGTTGTGTTGGTGTAAGAGCCTGTGCGACTGGATGTCTGACTGTTTGCAGCGATTATGGAGGCCTGCAGGCCTGGCGGCGACTCCGTGGCTGGGACAGGGAGCTTCCTCCCTGGGCATGGAGATATGCCCGTCTGCCCCTTCTGCGGCTGGAGCTACAGGGGAGCAGGATGTCAGGAGGGAGAGCGCTCCCTGCGAGCTCCTGTCGCCGCCGCCGTGGTTGGGTCTTCGCCGCTGCAGCACTTGCAGATGTGCACAAACAAGGGAGGATTAAAGCAAAACAAATCTAAACAGACAAATGGAATTAGAGTGATGGGTGTCGGTGGGCTGGTTCACAGTGATAAACATAATGATGCTCTGTGTATGTGAGTGTGTGTGTATGTGAGTGTGTGTGTGTGTGTGTGTGTGTGCGTGTGGGTGTGTGTGTGTGTGTGTGTGTGTCTGGGGGATTATCAGTGATTAGGTGTGTGGTGTGTATGGCTGGATGACTGCTTCTGGGTGTCTTTGTGTGTTTGCCTATCTGTCTATGTTTTTGTAATTATGTGTGTATATATTTACCCTATTTCTAGTTTATGTGTGTGATAAATGAGTTATTTCATATGGCTTTGCATGTGTGTGGTTATGTATTTTCGCTTTGGTTTCAGGGTCACAGCCCTCTCCTGGCTTTCTCTCCGGTTTTGCGTCTCCTATTCAGACACACGTTTTGAACCGAAACTCTTCACCTGATATTGCTTTAGCAATTAGGAAGAAACTCATCTTGAAGAGTGCTGCTGCATTTATCTGCAGATGTTTTGTTTTCTCGCACCAGGGATCCTACGAAGAGGTCAGGCGTGTGGAGGAAGCAGCAGGAGGGCCGGTGATCAACAGTCTGGGCTTCCCTGCTAGGAGTCTGGGATTAGGACTAAACCCAGCCCTGCCATATGGGCACAACACATCCCCAACATCAGCACCTTTAGGACCCCTCGTAGTTTCCCTCTTTCTTCTTTGAAACGCATGGAAAGGTGAAGCATTCTCACATCAATCAATCAATAATCAAACAACCAATAAATCAGTTTATATTAATACAACTCCATGTGTGCAGCTGATGTTCATCGTATTGAAACCAAGATCACAAAAATAGATAGAATAAATAAATACGTTTAAAAATATAAATTAACTTCACTTTTTTGTGACCGCAAATCTTATTTATAGAGCACTTTACATAGTGACTCTAAAATTAAAGACGGATTAAATAAATCATAAAGAAATAAGAATGCATATATATCAAAAATAATAAGAAAAGTAGATGAATAAACAAATTAATTTAATTTATTAGGGAATTAATGTCCTATTTCCAGTGGGAGGAGATTTTTTATTATAAATTTTAATAAATTGTTGCTGTAAAAGCAATAAAATTTGTAAATAGAATGGGTAAATCAGTATGTCAAAGTAAGATTTAATTTAAGAATAAAATAAACATCAGCTAAAATCCAAACTAAAAGAACATCTCAGGTTTGTTATCTGTTCTCTCGGTTGCTTTCAGGTTTCTATTAAGCTCCACAGATCCGGACTGTGATAATAAAAAGGTTCCTCACTGTTGCTTTTCCTTCTTACTTTTGGTTTTATCAGAAGACCCAAGTGATCTGCATGGTTGTACAATGAAATCAAATCTGACAAATGTCTGAAAATATGACTGTAAAACGTTTTAAAAGTCCAATGAAGACACTTGAACTCTCTCTCTGCTCTTTGTCTCTGTGTGCGCAGCTGATGTTGATCAGGATTTAGCATTCTGAAGTGTTTTAATCATTCAGACCTGTCAATTAATCCACAGGTAACAGCTGAGAGCAGATTGCATAAAGGTTTGATTAATTCAGTCATTTCATGGGTGGATCCGTCGTGTTTTCGGAGGAGCTCACGGAAAGGTGGTTGCCTCTTCAAAGTGTGGGGCTGTGGACAGTTGTGGACAGTCAGCAGCTTCAGCAGGGATATCAGAAATGAAACTTCCAGGTTGTTTTGATGTGCTGTAGTTCAGAGCCACAGGCAACACTGAAATGATAAAGTGCATGTGTGCAGGAACGGCTCAGGCATCAGCAGTGGGTAGATTGCTTCCTGCTTGACTTTTATCACACATAATTTGCACTAATCAGTAGTTTTGATGCTGACATAATTCATATATTTTTGCTCATTTATTGTATCGATCCAAATTTCAAACCCTGGTTTAATAGGTTAAAGAAATACATACGTGAGTTAAATCTGCATTTCTGTTGTCATGGCCTCGCAGTCAGGTTAGCAGGCTTCAATAAATATGTATGACAAACGCAGACGTTAAAATTCAGCGCAGCGCCGACCTGACCCAGTGGGATGGCAGCCCACCTGGCTCCATCATCCACTGGTTCACCATCAAAACCCAGAAAATCATCTCTGTGTTACTAGAAAGCAGATTACACGAGACAAGTGTACAGACAAATAAAAGATTACAGGCTGTGAACATGTTTCAGTCTAATGCCCTTTCAACATGCAGTGCTCAGCACAATGCTTCCCTCTCCCCGAGCTAAATTTGGATTCCCCTCGTATTTTTCGAAGGATCTGCTGGCCAGCCGTGTCTTCGCCACGAGCAGAACCTCAGTAATGATGGCGTTCCACGCGAACGGCCCGTCTCCTCAGCTGTATTAGTTAGGCTTTGGGGTTCAAGTGACTACAGGGTTTAAAGACTGAATTTTTTTAAGGAGGGGGGAAAGAAAGACTCTCTGTTGTTCTTGAAAAGCTGTGTTTATCCTGGATTAGAGACACCAACATGTTAATAATTGTTTCTCACAGAACTGCAAAGAAGCACTTTCCTGTAATCCCCTAATCAGGCATTACACCTCTGAGCGAAGCCACAACGCAGGCGCGTGGCGTCTGTGACGCAGCACGCCCACAGTGTGTAATACGCTCACATCTCCAGCACCACACCCACCATGTGCAAAAAAAAAATGCAGCTCCATTCTGGCTTTTCATGCAGCTTCATCATCCATTTACCTCTTCTGTTGAGATTTTACTGTCTTTTCATGATATCAGTAAAATTTTATTTTGCAGCTTTAATGCATATGGTTGCTTGCATACCTATTTACTCCAACTGGGGTTTATTTTTAAAGTAGCTTGTAGCTTAATCCTTCATCAACAATATATTTTCCTATTCAGACATTTTTACTGCAGTAAAATATCTAACAGGCCTAAAACTGAACTTACTTGGTCAGATATTATGCACACAGCCTCTTCTAACATGTTTGCCCATACATCTGGCTGAAACCCGGCCCACTCAGCAGTTTGTTTCAGTTTTAATTTCTCATCAAGCCATGTCTGTTTAGTTGGGATTTTTTTGTTTTCACAAATATTTTTCCCATTTGTTTACTTTTTGTGATCATATTTAGCCCTGAATGTTTGCTTGTTGCTTCTGCAGCCTGTCTCCTTGGAGGGCCCCGGCTGGGGAGTGCGGTGTGGCGATCCGTGGGGATTAACCTGGAGAATTTAATTAGAGGAGCTGTCGTCTCTGACATTTCAATCACCCCGAGCTGGTCAGCCTTCTAGCAGTGCTGGAGCTGGACCTGTGGAAGCTGTCTGCATGGGAGGCAAGAAAGAAGTCGAGGTAGTAGAGTTCAGAGGCAAGACTAGTGTCTGATTTGTCCAGAATCCTGGTTGAGGAAAGATGGAGGGAAGCCTACTTGAAAAACATGCATTATATGTTACACTGATACTAACACGCTACTGAAACTGATGCATTTCAAGCATTTATTTCTCCTTATTTTGACGATTATTACCTACGGTTGATAAGAAAACACAGTGTTCAGTAAAAATCCAAATTTTGAAGGCATAAGTATTTTTAATAAAGAATAGTGTGTCTTCTAAAAAATATGTCCAAGTACTATTCAGTATATTTGGTCAGGACTCTTTTTGCATGAATCACTGCATCAGCTACAGACTGTGACTCTTTTGAGGCTCTGTGGGTGAAGTGAAGAACTTCATAATGGTCCTTTCTATAATAAAAAAAAATTATCTGTTTTCTTTATTAAGATCATTTTTATTAGTCTTGTGTAATTTTCTCTTTTTTGAGGGACTGAATCTTTGAATTTTCCTGTCTGCAATCATTCAAATTCAAAGATGAGTTACTGAAATAAATGCACTTTTAGTTAAATTTACTGAGGTGCACCTGTTGATTTTCTTGATTTTAACCAGAAAAGAACAGAATAATGATGTAGATTTCCATTATTCAATCAATGATGATCTTGAGGAACGACATTGTTAGGTAACCAGAAATAGCGTGGGGTAATCACTATTCCATCCATGGCCACACTATTGCTTTGTAATCCTGATGCTAAACTCCCCATTACTCCATCTGGGACCCAACAACAGCCCACCCCCTCCACCACACACACACGCACACACACACACACACACACACACACACACACACACACACACACACACACACACACACGCACACACACACACACACACACACACACACACACAGTCAAAGCAACTGTGGCTGTCAGGGTTTTCCGTCCTGTTTGCGCTTGCCTGGAGGAAGGGAGGGAGGGAGGAATCATGTCCTGCAAATTAAAAACGCTGCTGTAGGAATGTGGCCAAATCCCACCGGAGCAACCAGCAACCGTCTCTCTTCCAGCGCTGACCCAGTGGTCAGTGATGAATCCCCCTGTTTGTATTCTGCACGCACGCCGGGCCCCGGGGAGCGCTTCTGCACGCCTCCTGTGGGACTGCTGGTAATTTAAGTCAAACATGATGTCCCTGCTTGTTTGACACCCTTTTAAAGCGTTTCAATCACACGTGTGTTTGCTACACGCCGTCCTTGTCACACTCGTTCAAAGACCCAATCAATTTTATTTGATCGAGTTTTCCATGTCCAGACAATTATTTCTTTTTTTTTGAATGAAGTGGTTGAACTGATAATTCGTGAGGGGTTAAAGGTCCTAATTGATGTTATAAAGGTGGATTTTTGTAAAAGTAGGACCTCGCTCCCCTCCCCCAGTACGCCTCCCCCTTTCTCCCAGCAGGCCCCTTCAAGTTGTGGGCGGACTAGTGTCATGTGCCACTAATTAAGGACTCTTAAAGGGCTATGGAGCATACTCATTAATGAACTGTAGCTTCCTTACTGTCCATTGACTGATTAAAAAGGGGAGGGCTGATTCAGTTTGGGTGTCTGCCAGTTCAGTTAAACCGAAACATAGCATCCACATCATCTTTTTATTGAAATAAAACTAAAGAGGACATGAGTGTTTAACTTATATTTTACTTAAAACCAAGTAATATTTTATTAGGAGTATTTTAACTTAAAAAAAAAAAATCAGTGCCTCATATTTTGCCTGTGTTCATGTATTTATTCATTCCCATTAAGACAATAACACCACCACCAACAAGGAAGTGCCAGGTGCCCCCTCCCTGCCACTTGTTTATTCCATTTTCATGGAAATGCAAAATAACAAAACAAAGCAAATGGCCGTATTTGTCTTTATGAAAGTAGGCCAAACAACCGCTGACAAACAAGAGGGGGAGTTGTAGGTCAGGGTGCCACAAGCCATGTGTAACCGTGCCTGTTGAGAGAGCATGTCACGCTGTAGTAAGCCACAATACACACAATAACATGCAGACACTCCTGCCAGCATGATGTAACGCTGTCTAGACTAAACAAAAACACACATGGACATTTCTCAAAGCGAAAAGGTCTTTAATCAAAGACCGATACAGTTTTGACCGGAAAATTAAGTAGGTCAGATACAGCGCATCACTAATGTGGTAAAAACTTTGAAATTTTTCACATTTTGTTATCTTGCGACAACAAATATCAATGTATTTTTATTTAAATTTAAGGTGAAAAACCAACAAAAAGCAGTGCATAACTTTAAAGTGAAAGGAAAAGAAAACAAGCTTGCAAATATTGATATTGTTGCCCCTAAATAAAGTCCAGTGTAGCCAACTGCCTTCAGACGTCACCTTGTTTATAAATCCAAAGTCCATCTCTGTAATTAAATTTAAGAATAAATAGAGCTTTTCTCTGAAGGCCTTACCAATGGCGACTCTGGAGGTGACCATTCAAAGTTCGGCTCAAGCCTAATTGAACATGTGGTTTATGGTGGTGTCTTGTCGACCTACATGCAAAAACTCTAAGTGTTGAGGAAAACTCACAGTGAGTGTAACAAGTTTAGAAAATGTGCTTTTATTTATTTTTATAATGTTTGAAATTTCACCAAATCCTGATTAATACTGAAGAATCCTATTTTTGTGTTATATTTTAAGGATTGTATTATTTTATTTATTTTGGTAAACACTACTACCTGTACTGTTGCTTTAAGAGAGTGTTCTATGACATTACTGTACTACCCTCAGTTGGCGCTAGGCTGCCTGAGGAGAGGTAGGAAAGTTTCTTTGCTCTTGGTTAAGTTCATGTTTTTTTTGATATTTGTAAAATAATTGAAAGCACATGCAGCTGTGAATGTTTATGTTTTAATACATACATTTCTTTTGACAAGTTAAGAAAATTTTGTTGTAAATATTAGAGCTTATATTGTTATTAGTTAGTCACAGGGTTTCTCCATGTGCTTATCTGCTAGGGGAATTCCGACTTCTGTGTGTGGAAGAGCTGCATGCTAAAGGGCTTTCTGTATTTCTATTTGTGCAGGTATGTGTATTTGGTTCTTTTGTTCTACAATGTTTAAGCTGGTTGTATTAAGTACACAAAACATCTGGGTTATGTAATTATCTCAGTTTCCTTTATTTTTATTTTTGTATTTTTGTATTATTGTGAATTTATTTCTGGGAACAATACTGTGGTACCCTGAGTTGGCGCTAGGCTGCCTGAGGAGAGGGGAATTCCGACTTCTGTGTGTGGAAGAGCTGCATGCTAAAGGGCTTTCTGTATTTCTATTTGTGCAGGCCTCTGCCAGCAACCTGCATTAAACAACAACCAGCAACTCCAGTGGTCTGAGTCCCTTCTTGGTCTGAACACAACGCAGAATACATCGAGGTTAACCGTCTGTATAAGACTAAATTAGTGGTAAAAGAACACTAGTAATATACACCGGTTACAATGGTGCCGTGACCTTTGTTTTGGATCTTTTTTGAGGACGACCATCAGCTCGTCCGCCGTGGGAAGCTGTTTGAGCTTTGTTTTTATTTCCTTTTCGCACTGTTGAGGTTTTTCTGTGGAACTCACTTTATTATTGCACGAAATTTGATTTTGTTATTGGAAACCTGTTTTTTTTCCCTCACCTGAGATTATTTTGTGTATTTGTTACTATTTGGTAGCCATCCTGTGTTTGGCTTGTTACCATTTTCATTTGCTTTTGTTGAGCATTTCAACACTGTGTGTACAGTTTGAGAGTCATGGCTGAGTCTAGAACCTATGTTGATGAGGGTGGGGACCCAGATCTTGTGGCTTGCCCATACAAATTTGGTGTGGGGAGGGGGTTTCTTAACCAGACATTAGAACCCAGATCACCAGGGCAGAGAGAAACAACGTTTGATACCCCGCAACTTACTTCAACCCGGTTTTTGGGCCGGCCTGTGTCTAATCAGGTAGAACAGAATACAGATCTAGGCTCTCTTATTACTCAGTTGGCTGAGAAACTGGGTGATTCTATTAGAGCTCAGCTCCTTTCTGGTGAGAGCCCATGTAGTACAGGGGCTTCCAATCTGTCGAGTGAGGCGACTCCACCCAATGTGAGTTTTGTTATGCACTCTGACGCAAAGGAGCCACCTATATTTAGAGGTGATGGCTCTGACAAATTCACAGTACATGAATGGGAGAGTCTCATGTCTTTGTACTTAAAGAAAAGAGCTGTTCCAGTTCATGAACATTCCCAAGAAATATTAGCAAGGCTAATGGGCAAGGCTGGGGATGTGGTCAGAATCAAACTACGCAATGATAAGTCTATTGACCATGTCAGAAATCCTCGTTTAGTCTTTGATATCTTGAAACGGCACTTCAGTGAACTGACTTACTCCAGTATGCCGTTGGCAGATTTCTACAACACATTGCCAATGCCTGGTGAGGACGCCTTGGAATACTGGATACGGCTGAACAAGATGATGGATGTGGCAGATGAATGCTTAAAGAGACAGGGTCGTGGGATCGATGACCCACAACATGAAGTGAGCATGATGTTCATTAAACACTGCCCTGACCAACCTCTTGCCAGTGTCTTCAAATTTAAGTCTGCAGAGAAGTGGTCGGCGAATGAGATTCAAGAAAGACTGGACGAACACATGATGGGGAAGAAATCTCAGAATGCTCCACACACTCAGCAGCCGAGAGAAAGCTCCACAGTGCACAAGGTACATTCCCAATGTCATGTGCACAAGACTGACAGTCCTGTTTCAGACATTGCTGGTCCAGCTGGACAGTCTAGGATCCCTCCACCAGCTACGCCGTTGGCTGCCGGCACTGAGAGTGACTGCCTGAGAAGCCTGGTGAGCCTATTGGACAGGTTAGTGCTACAACATGACCAGGTGTCTAGAACCCAGAGTGGCAGGGGTGCTATGTCTCAGCCTTTGCAGAGGGCTTGCAGGGCTTGTGGTTCTCAAGACCATTCTACGTTGAGTCACTGCAGACGGGAAAACCGCTGCTTAAAGTGTCTGTCCCCAGGCCACTGGAAGAGGGATTGCCCACAGCAGACTGCACAGCGCAGACTTCAACCTGAAAGCAGCTCTGCTGAGCCGAACCAACAGTTAAACTAGAAAACCCATGCCTGGGGAGAGGCGGTGTGGGTTTTGCACATGAATCCCTCTCCAACCCCTGTGATTTGGCTGACCTTTATGAGACTAGCTGTGCGGCTGCACCTAAGGGATCCAAAGTAATCATTCAAGCAGCACATAAGATTCAGGCGTTCAGTGAGCTGTTTTACACCCCTGTCATCATCAGTCACTCTGTGCAGCTTAATGGCATGCTGGACACTGGCTCAATGGCCTGCAGTATTAGTGAGCGTGCAGTGGAGAAGCTGAGTGTTGCTGGGGTTTTGCCTGACAAGCAGCATCCCCAAGAAAGCATCATTCTTGTGGGCTGTGGAGGTATGCAGACTGAGCCTGAAGGATTTTATCACTTAGACATGCAGCTCTATGGGGTCTCCTGCAGTGTACCCACTTTGGTCATACCTGGTCAGCAGGATGATCTCATTTTGGGCTCCAATGTTATTAAACACATCATCCATGTTTTGAAAGGGGGTGAGGACTATTGGGACATTGCATCTCGACATGAATTTGCCTCCAACACTGAGATTGGGCAGTTTTTGTCAGTGTTCACAAATGTTGAAGGCTGGAGGGGTACTGAGGTTCCAGACAAAATTGGCACTGTGAAGTTGACTCAATCAGTGACCCTGCTTCCCAGACATGAACATCTAGTTTGGGGCAAGCTTCCTGCCAACATCCCCATGTCAGCCGGAAGTACTGTCATTGTCGAGCCCACCTGCTCCAAAGCTATACCAAGAGGTGTTCTAGTGGGTCGACTCATCACACCACTTTGGGGTGATAGATGGGTGCCGATGACAATAGTGAACCCATCTGACAAAGCTTTAACTCTGAAACGGAACTGCAAGTTGGCTGATGTATCACCATGCTTAGCAGTTGAGGACTTTAATGTCTTTCAGGGATTGCACATGGCTGCAGAGAAACAGACAGGAAACTCAGAGAAGCTACGAGATGATGGTTTGGTTGCTACATGCAATGACGATGGCTCTTTCAAGAGCTTATGTGATATGGGCTTGGAGACTATTGATTTGGACCCGTGTCAAGTCAGTGAGACTTGCAAGTCCCGTCTCATTGGGCTGTTGGTGGAGTATCAAGATATCTTTTCCAGAGATTCTCTAGACTGTGGCAGGGTGCATGGATACTCTCATCGTATTCGGCTAATGGACGATCGGCCATTCCGGTTGCCATACCGGAGAGTTCCCCCTGCTCATTATCAGAAGTTGAGGCTTGCTCTGAATGACATGGAGGAAAAAGGGATCATTAGGAAGTCTTCAAGTGAATATGCCTCACCACTGGTGATGGTATGGAAGAAAGATGGTGGGCTTCGCATTTGCAATGACTTCAGGTGGCTGAATGCCCGCACCATAAAGGATGCCCACCCTTTGCCTCACCAGTCTGACTGTCTGGCTGCACTTGGAGGGAACAGCTTCTTTAGCACAATGGACCTCACCTCAGGCTTTTTCAACATCCCTATGCATGAGGATGACAAGAAGTATACAGCTTTCACGACTCCCCTTGGACTGTATGAATACAATCGCATGCCGCAAGGTTTATGCAACAGTCCAGCATCATTCATGCGTATGATGATTGGAATATTTGGGGATATGAACTTCACAAAGCTCTTGTGCTATCTTGATGACTTGCTTGTATTTGCACCATCAGAGGATGAGGCTTTGTCCAGATTGCGGATGGTTTTCCAGAGGTTGCGAGAGAACAACCTTAAACTGGCTCCCAAAAAGTGCCATTTGATGCGGAAGCAGGTCAGTTTCCTGGGGCATGTCATTGATGGGTACGGCGTGTCAGTTGACCCAGGCAAAGTGGAGGTGATCACCAAGATGTCGACTTCAGACCTCATGGAAGCGGATGGTTGTACACCATCTGTTAAAAGAATCAAGTCTTTCCTCGGCATGGTGTTCTACTATCAACATTTTATTCCTAACTGCTCCTCCATAGCAAAACCTTTGTTTGCACTTACTGCAGGACAAAAAAGGAGAGGGCGGGCAGCGAAGGACAGGAGATTCCAAGGCACCTATCGTAAATTAACACCTGGTGACTGGACAGAGGGATGTGGAGATGCTTTTCAGAAGTTGAAGACTATGCTCTTGGAATGTGTCGTGCTTGCCCATCCAGACTTTGATGAACCATTTATCTTGTCTGTTGATGCATCTTTGGATGGTCTCGGAGCAGTTCTATCACAAGTGGCCCAAGGAGAATCCAAAGCTCGACCTGTTGCCTTTGCGAGCAAGACTCTCAGTGCATCCCAACAAAAATACCCAGCCCACAGGTTGGAGTTCATGGCTCTTAAATGGAGCGTCTGCGAAAAATTTAGTCACTGGCTAAAGGGGCGTAGTTTTACCATCTGGACAGATAATAACCCTCTTACCTACCTCCTGACAAAGCCGAAGCTTGACGCATGTGAGATCCGATGGGTGTCAAAACTCGCTTCATACTCCTTTGACTTAAAACACCTGCCTGGAAGGAGTAATGTGGTTGCCGATGCCTTGAGTCGAGACCCCTTTGCTAAACCAATCAGTCATAGATTGTTGGAGGAGTCATACCTGTCCCTGACACAAGAAGCCGACAAGGTCACTGAAGGTTTTGTGCAGGACATCTTCAGATTCAGCTGTCAGCCCCAGTTTGATAGACCAGTGGCTCAGCCATCACTGAAGGGTCACTATGACACAGCTGAAGTCAGAGCTCTTTGTCAAGCCCACTGTGACTGGATTGAGGGCGCAGAATCCAGAGCTCTGTGTTTGACGCAACATACTCACCAGCTTCAAGGTGGACAGGATACACTACCTGTGTTTTCCGTTCAGGAACTGCAGTGCAGCCAACTACAGGACCCAATCATCTCTAAGGTGTTACCCTTTGTTGCTGCCAGAAAACGACCATCTAGGCGAGAAAGACTTGGCGGGGACTTGATAGCCAACAGACTGCTGAAACAGTGGGATAAGCTGGAAGTCCACGATGGTGTGATGTATAGGGTGACAAAGGACCCTGCAACCAAGCAGAAAAGATTCCAGTTTGTACTTCCCCATTGTTTACGAGATAAAGCTCTGTCTGGCATTCATGACCTAGCAGGTCATCAAGGACAAGACCGTACTCTGTCTCTTGCGAGGCAGCGTTTCTATTGGCCGGACATGGAGAAAGATGTCCGTACCTATGTCAAATGTTGCCAGAGATGTGTATTTGGGAAGACACCAGAACCAGCAGCTCGTGCACCCTTGGAAAGTATTAAGAGCTCTGCGCCAATGGAGTTGGTTTGCCTGGATTTCTGGTCAGCCGAGGATAGCAAGCAACGGTCAGTGGATGTCTTGGTGATCACTGACCATTTCACCAAACTGGCTCATGCTTTCCCTTGTGCTAACCAGACGGCAAAACAGGTGGCCAAAAAGCTCTGGGATCATGTGTTTTGTGTTTATGGCTTCCCAGAACGCATACATTCTGACCAAGGCACCAACTTCGAAAGCAACTTGGTCGCAGAACTTCTTCGGCTGGCGGGCGTTGCAAAATCCCATACAACAGCTTACCATCCTATGGGAAATGGTGTAACTGAGCGATTTAACCGCACATTGGGCTCAATGCTCCGTACACTTCCTCTTAAGGAGAAGCAGAGATGGCCAGAACAAATCCAGACACTCACATTTGCTTACAATGCAACCATTCATGAAACGACTGGTTACGCGCCCTTTTATCTCATGTTTGGGCGGGTCCCAAGACTGCCAGTCGACATAATGTTCAACCATGTCCTGAATGATTCAGCAGTTGTGGATTACGACTCCTATGTCAAGTCTCTCTTTTCCTCTCTGAAAAGTGCTGTGGAAATTGCCCAGAAACATTCCTTGGCTGAGCAGCAACACCAGTCCCACCAGTACAACAAGCGTGCCAAAGGCACTCATCTGTCAGTTGGAGACCGGGTTCTTGTGGCAAACAAAGGAGAACGGGGAAAGAGAAAGCTGGCTGACAAGTGGGAGGATGTCGTGTACACGGTTGTTGAGGTGCATCCAGAGATCCATGTCTATAAAATACAAGATACCGAAGGACGTACAAAAGTTGTGCACAGAAACCTCCTGTTGGATGTGAGTTTCCTACCAGTTCCCAGGTCGGATGGTGAGGTCACAACAAATGTCTCCATGGATATCGATGGATTTGATGACGAGACCAGCAGCAGTGGAGAGGAAAGCTCCTCATTGCCTGATATGAGGGATTCATTGCACTCTCCGGGTCCTGTAGTGCCAGCCGTGCCAGAGCTTAAGGCTCCATTGGAGCCTGGATCAACAACATCACAAGAACCAGTGGCTTCAGTTGATGCGGATTCTGATTCTTCGGCCAACAGAATTAGGCCTCACTCTGCCATTTCTACTCCAAGCACTTCACAGTCAAACACTGAGAGTGATGGCCAGATTAGAACCCGTGCTGGCCGATTAGTTAAATCAGTGAACAGACTGATAGAATCTATGGTCCAGAGGCCTTTTTCAAAGAGTTCTAACATTTTGCATGTTGGCCCATTCCACACAGTTCAGCGCTGATTCCAGTTGTGTGGGGAATGTGTTATCTATGATTTCTGCTACTTAGTACTTACTATACAGATTTTGATTTGGAAGTGTTCAGTTTTGGTTTGATGAGGATTATTTACATTGCAGGAGTCTTATGGGCCAGATGCTGTGTTGCGTAACAGGCGTGACATTGAGCTAGGGAATTGAAGGGACCTGATCAATCTCTTTCTTTCCTGAACCTTCTATAGAGGGTAACTTTTATGTTGAACGTGTGGACTAGGTCTCACTCTTCATTTGTGCCAGAATATATAATATAATACATTTCTTTAGATCACGCTCAGGATTTTGGTGAATTTCACGGGGGGTGAATGTAACAAGTTTAGAAAATGTGCTTTTATTTATTTTTATAATGTTTGAAATTTCACCAAATCCTGATTAATACTGAAGAATCCTATTTTTGTGTTATATTTTAAGGATTGTATTATTTTATTTATTTTGGTAAACACTACTACCTGTACTGTTGCTTTAAGAGAGTGTTCTATGACATTACTGTACTACCCTCAGTTGGCGCTAGGCTGCCTGAGGAGAGGTAGGAAAGTTTCTTTGCTCTTGGTTAAGTTCATGTTTTTTTTGATATTTGTAAAATAATTGAAAGCACATGCAGCTGTGAATGTTTATGTTTTAATACATACATTTCTTTTGACAAGTTAAGAAAATTTTGTTGTAAATATTAGAGCTTATATTGTTATTAGTTAGTCACAGGGTTTCTCCATGTGCTTATCTGCTAGGGGAATTCCGACTTCTGTGTGTGGAAGAGCTGCATGCTAAAGGGCTTTCTGTATTTCTATTTGTGCAGGTATGTGTATTTGGTTCTTTTGTTCTACAATGTTTAAGCTGGTTGTATTAAGTACACAAAACATCTGGGTTATGTAATTATCTCAGTTTCCTTTATTTTTATTTTTGTATTTTTGTATTATTGTGAATTTATTTCTGGGAACAATACTGTGGTACCCTGAGTTGGCGCTAGGCTGCCTGAGGAGAGGGGAATTCCGACTTCTGTGTGTGGAAGAGCTGCATGCTAAAGGGCTTTCTGTATTTCTATTTGTGCAGGCCTCTGCCAGCAACCTGCATTAAACAACAACCAGCAACTCCAGTGGTCTGAGTCCCTTCTTGGTCTGAACACAACGCAGAATACATCGAGGTTAACCGTCTGTATAAGACTAAATTAGTGGTAAAAGAACACTAGTAATATACACCGGTTACATGAGCATCACCCTGAACGCATCATCTCCAGTGAAGCATGATGCTGTGACAATGACTTCATTCAGTAAGGACAGAAAAGCTGATCAGAATTGGAGGAAGGGTGATGTTTATGCATTAGAATAAGAAAGCTCAAATCTCCTCTGTCTGAGGAAGAGGTCATCCTGAAGACTCAAATTACTCATTTTGGAAACTATTGAATCATTAGCTCCAATATGAGATGTTTGTATTTGCTTAATTTAATGATTTACTGTATGCGTACAACGTATTCCCCCTGTCAGACAAAACCTTTAGCTGTAAAACACATTTTTTACTTTATTAAATCACTGTTTTTGTTCTTACCTATTGAATATGTTCAGTAAAATCTTTGTTGTTTGTAATACATTTAGGACCATGGCATAAAAAAACTACCACAGTTATGTGGCTGTTATAAGTTTTAACTGAGAGTAAAGGTGACTAGATTCAATCTAGTAGATTGGTCAGGGTCATCAGACGCCATCTCTGTCCCGTCACAGATTGAATCATGTCTTATGTTACTTTATTTTTCACTGTTGACCTGGAGGTCATGATCCTCGGGACCTGGACAGGCATGTCTTGACCCTGGTGACCTGAGCTCAGTATCCCTGCTGTGTGAGTGTGTTTCTTTTCCACTGGAGTTCATTAAATCACTGCAGACCAGTCAAGGGGAGCTTTTGGCCTGTTTAGGGCAACAAACCGTTTGTTTGTGAAGTTCAGGTTTCATTGACGTATGAAGCCATTAAATAAATCTAAGTTTATCTAAGTTTAATAAATCTGTTGAGTGACTCTTGATTTGGATGGGACATATGTGAAAAGGCTGCAGAATTCTACATGTGATTTGCTTGAGAATTGACCTTGACAACCTTGTCAATATCTAAAAGTATGTATATCCTTTGAGCCAAGTTTTAAAATAAAGTTGATTTTTAAAACTTGCCACAGATCCTCAGATGGCCTAGACCTGGACTGTAACACATGAATATGGCTTGATCTAAACTGTTGCTCTGGTTGTAAGTTTAGGGTCATTGTTGTGAATGTGAATGATTTAGCTTAATGGATCAACTCCTCGACTCTAATCAGGATCTGTGTGAAAGAAAAGCATCCCCATAACATGATGCTGCCACCACCATGCTTCACTATTAGAATTGTGTGCTCAGGGTGATGATTGTCACAGCTCCATAAAGACCAGATTACTACGACTGGCACCCTGTTGACGGATTATCCCACCTGGGCTAACGATGGTAATAGTAAATGGACTGAACTTATATAGCGACGTAGATCTCTGCAGCTCCTCCAGAGATGCTGTGGACCTACTGACTGCATCCCTGAATGATGCTCTTCTTGTTCTGTCTTTCATGTTTAATTGGGAAGTCATGACTTGGTAGATTTGTTGTTGAGTTTTAGTTTTTCAGCTGACAAATTGCAAATTGTACAGAGATGAAAGTTCAAAGCTTGGGACTTTGTTTTACACTTTAACCTTATCCTAAACTTCTCCACAACTTTATCCCAGACCTTTCTGCTGTGTTCTTTGGTCTTTGTGATGCTGTTTATTCACTAATGTTCTCTAACCAATTATTGAGGCCTTCACAGAACAGCTGCACAGATTGAATTATGGGTTAGTAGACTCTATAAACTAGGTGACTTCTGAGAGTCTTTGGTTTTTGCTGAATTTTATTTTGGGGCATCAGAGGCAAGTGACTTGAGTGAAAATAAACACTGCACTTTTAAAGTTTGATTTGAAAACATTTGAAAACCAATGATTATTTTCCTTGTGTGTTTGTTAATTGTTCATTTGAATGGGGACAAGTGTTTAGTATACATAATACCAAGCACTACAACGTTTATAACCTTGACTTATATGCAATACCCATCCCCAGATGAACTTTTAACCGCAGACATATGACAATATCAACACAGCAGAATAAGAAGTCATACATTACATCATCCTAAAACTACACAATAAAATAAGCACAATTGCTATCCAGTTATGCCATATTTTCTGTTGGCCAGTAACACAAATCTTAAGTTGAGGGTTGTGGACATAACATGACAACATTTTAAAAGATTCGGGGTGTATGAATACTTTCATAAGGCAATATTTATGCTACGTTTTTTACATTTAGCTGAAATTTAACTTTTAGATGTGAATGAAAATTAAATGGTTCACAATTGTGTGCACAGAGGACAGTTGTGATCTATTAACCAAATCATTTGCCTATCTAAGCAATAAATAATCAGCAACAAGGAAGCTGTTGAAGGTTAATATTTTAAAGAGGATTTCTATTATAATTTATATTGAGCAAATGCATGTCGTCTGGATGACTACCTCAGGTTTACTGTTTATTTCTCAAATGCTAGCTCAGTTAAGAGCATGCATAAATAAAATATCTGCATAAGTAGCTTCATATGAATCTCATTAGCAGCAGAAGTTGAACTGTTATTCTAACAAAGGCTACAATGAATTTAAGTGTGGACCTCATTTAATTACAAAAGAGGCAATTGTTTTTAAGTAACCACCCTCCACCTCATGCACAATCCAAACTCTTTGTGTGCTGCCCTCTCCTCTGGCATAATACCTAAGTTTTGAAACACACACACACACATGCACACAACAGATGCCCCCTGACGCTTACTCGCATAAAGCGGGCACGTGATGGACGGCCCTGGGTCCGGAGGCCTGCCAGCATCGTGGCATTGTGTTCCCCCCAGGCAGGCAGCAGGCCTCCCTGAGCACCCTTTTGTCTTGGGTTGGATAACAAAGCGGTGGCCAAGCCGCTGGTGTGGCACGCGCACAGCCACTCATCCCCCTGGTCTGTGACCTAAACAGGTGGGTTGGAGGGAAGGGCTGGTCATGGTGGGTGGGTGAGGGAGGGGGTGGACAGGCGAGGAGAGGCTGCATCTGTCCCTACACTCAACGACTCCCTGGGTCAGCCATATGCTCCCAGGAGAGAGGGAGACAAGCATGCAGACCCAGACTAACAGGTGGAGGCTGGGGAGGGGCGTGAGGAGGATTAAAAGAGGTAAAACTCCTCAGAGGAGGGTAGTCAAACTGTCAAATTGGCTGTATGAGAATAAGACTTGATTATTGGTTCTTAATGTGTTACCAGCATTAGGAGTTTGAGTGACAATATGAGAAGAAGTTCACTGTGTGGATCTAAAGCAAATGTTACTATGTAATATTCTAGAGCATATGGACAGTTCAGCATCTGATCTCTTGCACACTGTACATGTGAAACAGTAGAGTGTCCACAGTAGTCAAGATAACTTAAGGATGACTTACTTAGATATTTAAGTAAATATGTCAAACTACAGAAGAAATAAGGACGCAGTTCTGCTGGCAAAAAAGCATCTCAGTCACATGGGTGCAAAAGCTTCGACTTTGGAACTTTTGTGCAACAAAGATTTCTTCTTTCATCGATTCAATGCATACAGGATAAAAGCAAACGACACAAACCATTGCTTTTTGTGCAATATCACCCCTGAGACAGTTCAATGATGTACAACAGCCAATGAAATGTTGAAATAAGCAAAAATAATACTTCTTTGTCATCTCTTGACACTACCTGAAGTCTAATTGGTAGTAGGGAGGTGAAGGTGTTAACCTGACCGAATTAAAATCAATTTAAATTGATAAACCAAGAAAAAGCAATTTGATGGAATTGATCATTTATTACTTCTTTTGAAACCACTAGTCAGAGTGAAACTCTGCTGTGAGAATCTTCATACTATAGGGTTTGTTTGTTTGTTTTTTCACAACAATGCTTGATATGAGGGAATGTCCAAAGTCAATGACTCAATCCAATCAATTGTGACATGTTGCCACATGCTTGTTCAGGAAAATGGATTGCTGCAAAGTCAGAAACATGATGCAATCAGATGATTTTTCTGAGATGACAAAATGCTGAACGTGACTGGATCTCGTCATAACTGGGATGGAATTTGAACTCACAAGCTGTGAATATGTCTGTGTGATAAAACTGAATTTGTTCCGTATTTCTGTATTCAAATTTGATCTGTTTGTTTTGTAAAATACCTTGAGATGACATTTGACTAAACTGACTGAAAGTGTCTTTGAGTCTGTCAACATGCTAGTCTCATTATTACAGCCATCTTGTGGTGCCAAATGTCTTTTGTTCATGCCATTTCTTTGCAGAAGATAAAATTAAAAACTAAAATATTTCCTTTGCTGTGTAAAATTCTCAACCTATGAATGTTGATACACAATCGTCCCTCATCTGCTAAAATAGTTCAGCAGACTGAAGCTGCAGTTACTTGAGCAAACTCACCAGATCTCCACTCTACATATACATCTTCATCTTCATCTTCATCGACCGAAGGAGGCTGTGAGAATGAATTTAAATGAAAATAATTTTGCAAACTGACTGCCTGCTTCCAATCTGAGGCTTCAAATGTTGTTAAATACATAAGTGAAAACAACAGGCTGAAGCTAAATGTGGACTATTTAATGTCTGTGTGACATTTTGGACTTTACAGGCATTAGCGACTATTAATCTTCACTTAGTGGTGATTACACCTTAAATGTTTTAGCACATGGGTATTTTCTATATGTTGCACAGTGTAGGACAACACCATTAGGTCAATGTGTTATCCATTATCCAAAATATTTTACACCTGGGTTTTACACTTCGAAGAGAAATGTTTACAACGGCATGCTTAAAATTATCCAAATGACATCGTCATTTGGATAATTTTAAGCATGCAAATGACGATAGTTTTAAAAGAAAGCAAATGTTCTGTAAATGTGTATGTTTAATTTCTATGTCACTTTGTTTTGGAGAAAAATCAATGGATGTATGTAGGAGCTTTTACTAACTCGGTCATGACTCTACACATCATGTTTTGTTTCGTTTTTTAAACATATGCTAAGGTCCACTAATCTTCTTATTGGTTGGAGTTTTTTTTTTTTTTTTTGCCTCTCCAACTCTGAATAGCTTAACAAAAATGTGCCTCAGTAATGGACGGTCATATCCTCATCCATCGGCCTCCTCCCACCAGCTATGACTTGAAATAGGCCATCAAGTGGCTAATGAACTGATGAGCCCTCTGTGTCCTGTAGGGCTTATGAACATCATAAGCCAAATGTTTGGGCATATTTGGAGAGACTGATTTTTTATTTTTTATTTTCTAAGTGTAGGAGTGTTTCCAAAGGATCTTGCCTCCTCTTGCATACATATCCCCATAAATAACTGCATGTTGTAAAAGGGAAACCCTGAAACATTCAGAGTTTTTTGTCTTTCAGGACATGTTGTTACTTCTGTGACTGTGTGGCCCCTGTGCGTCGTCAGACCTCCAGCTAGTCAAGCTGCTGGTATCATTATCAGTTCTGGATCTGTGTAAATCCGTGGATTTGTGTGAGCAGTCTGAGAAATTAAAATAACATGCTTTTTACAGCGCTTACTTCAAATCTCTTTAGACTTCATTTTTTTAAACATCTAAATCTGTTATTATGTAGGCTGCACAAAACCCTTTTAATGTAATCTTTGACAAGATTATCAAATTCATTGATGATGTCACAAACTTAAATAATTTAAATAAAATTTTTTGACTAAGCCTGGATAAGCACATTCAAGAGGATACTGCAGGATTAGAATATTATTTATTTATATTATTTCCTATGAGTTATTGGCACATATTACATATCATCATGCTGTTTCTCTTGTTGATATTTTATCAGATTGTTTATTCCTTAAAGCACATTAAAGTAGGCTAGTGGAGCAGCTTTGAGATTGATGAATTCATTTTGATCTAACTGAGCTTGTTTTAATTGATAGCATTTAAATTAATTTCTCTCATTTCAACAAGCTATCCCGGATTACTTCAAATGTTTAATCAAATAGTTCCAAATTGTGTTTTAGCAGAAAATTATTTTTCTCCTTCTTAAATGTTTTTATTACATCTCAGAAGGAAAAAAAAATGCACCTGCAAGATTTTGCTAAGAATCCCCATGTAAACATTACATTCCAGCTTGTGCTTCTGCTTTCCTTCACCTTTTGCTCTTGATTAAAACTCATTGTGTAATTGAAGCATGTTTGAAGGCTGGATTATCGATCATTTTAACTTATAAACTCTGAAAACATTAGACCTTCTTATAACCAGCATGGTGATTTCTAACTGTGAGTCCAGTCTTATTTTAAAATGGTGAGGATGTATTTTGCAAAGATGGCCTAATGGGTCCACTTCCAGATTAGCCCAACATCCACTTTCATATTTTCCGTGCATTACCTTTTTTTAATAGCATGCAAATAGAAAATTAAAGTAAAGCATAATCATTTGGGACAGTATTGGTGCAGACTATCACCAATTTAGCTTATTAGGTTAGACTGGAATTATGACTGTTAGCATAACTGTCAAGCTTTTAAGTTTTTTCTTTGAATTTTCATTACTAGTGCATATGTTATACCCTATCTTGTCTTGAGCACTTGCAATGTTTGCTTATCATTCTGGCCGGCTCTGAGACTCTTCAACATTAAATGTTTATGGATAAAAGTTGGTTATATTATTTTAATTAATATTTTTAGTTGGAATTTTTGGATCTTGTATATTCAAAAATGATTGAAAAGGAGAGCTAAATCCAGATAGAGTTAATCACACTTTGTATCTTCAGATTTTTTTGTGTGCTGAAGTGTTGTCCTGTTTTTCCACGTTTTTAGTCTGAAGGGTGACATTTAAAAGCGACCCTACAGTCTATTATTTAACACTTTTCTTCTTCCTGGAATTTGTATAAAGGGGTTGTTGACACTGCACAGACGTGATCTCATGAATATGCAGACCTCTCTCAGTCTAACCTATTGTTGTCAAATTCAATAGTTTGATTGTTTAGCGCCATAGCGGTGCATATCTGTGCGCTTTAAAACATAGGCTTGAGTTGTTACAATTTATTGCGCATTAAGTGAGAAAAAAAATCAGTATAAATTAGTGGGGCAACACCTGAAAATAATCTACTTTACCCTTTGGTATAGGTCAAACCGGCTGTTGCATATTTAGCCTTTTTTTTGTGGCACACACAACTACACACACCTTTTTCTTCCTGACCACGCAGGAGTGGAATCAGAGTGCATTCCTTTTTAAACTATGATTATTTCAAGAAACGCTTTTAATTAGCGGAGACTCCAATGAAAGAGAGATTACTGGCAAAGTCAAGGATGCTAATTGAATGCTGGACTTCTGACAATTAGCGCACTGCAGTGTTGTGCAGACTCATTACGGATTCCAAACCCAGACGGACTTTATAGTCTGAAGTATATGGACTCGAGAGCAACAGAGAAAAGAACAAACTCAGCTGGAGTAGCAAATGTTTCTCACCAATGCAACTCAGCAAATATCATCCAGGTACCTTTGTGTGTCTGAATAAAGTGGCGTAACGTATAAAAGTCAAGAGAGACCCATTCAATATAGGAACTGAATTACTCTTGTTCGGAAAGCAATGAAGATCGTCAGGTAGCACATTAAAAACCGAAAGCCGTAACGGAATTTAGCTGTTTTATTACGGGGTGGCTTTGAAATTAAAGATATATACATTAGCATATATAGTAAAATATATGAATTTTTAGCTCATTCAAAGAATGCAGTGTCCAGTAGTTTCAAATACAGCCCATCTTTTAATTTTTGCTCCAAGTATTTCATTTTGTATCATTTGAAAGTTTAATTTTTGCTCTTTCAAGAGACGTAGCTTATTTTGATGTCATCTAGTTTTAAAAAAAATATGGTTAATTATCCAACTTTATTATCATATTGTTCATATGTAATAAAATGGGACTGGGATGATTAAGGCGGGGAAATAAGCGTCGGACATTTAAAAGTGGTGAACGCTGAAAAAATCAAAATCAAAAGCCATGAGCATATTTGATGACAATTAATTAATGAATAAATACAGCATTTCTTGTTTGAGAAGTGAACGTCTCCTTTTGTGATGAGCCATCCTTTTTTATATTATGGATGCTCTTGGATATTTCTGTAAATTCTCATTGTTTAGCCTATGATAACCATTATTTTGTTCTTCGTAAGTTCAAAGTACACTTTTTCAATAAGAACATTATGTTCCGCACGATACTCCTGAAAATATATCTAATGCTACCCGGTAAAAATTTCCAGATAAAAATGTCAGCATTTCAACAAGTTGCCATAGTACAAAAGATCCCTGGAAATTTACGTTAAAAAGATTACACTGCAGTTTGGATGAAATATATAAAAGAATAAGAAAAGACTAAAGGATTATCCACAGGACTGTGTGTGCAGATGAAAGCTTGTTATTTTAATTAAAAAGTTAAATGGAAGTTAATCAAACTTAGAATCTACAATGTAGCTAAAAAAATGTCCACTCTAATTTGCAATATATTACAAATAAATCATGTAAAGCCGTGTTTTGTTTTTTTTTTTTTTTGTTGTTTTTTTTTTGCATGAAAAACCTTTTTGTTTTCTTCATTTTTATGTAGTTTATATGTAGAAAATAAAATTGTAGATTAGATTGTGGACTTTATGTTTGCCAGCGGCCCTGGTTTAACTGTACTCTGCCTCCCGGGGTGATCCATTCGACTTCCAATCATAATTTTAAAAAGAGACTAATATAACTAATATGTTGCGTTTTGTTGGTTAAATTGATAAATGCCTTTTTAGTCTACGCATCCTAGCAGTGAAGGTGATGAGCAAATTAAACTACAAATCAGCTTTGAAATAAACGCCTGCTGGCCCCATGCTGTAACATGTAATTATTTCAGATGTGTTGGATCAAGAGGTTATAAAATATGCATGAGAAAACAGAGCTCGGTTGAAACTGACAAGTGTAATTATTACTCACTTGGATGGCAATTACTGGCCCAATTAAAGCGAAACTGTGCATTTAAACCAACAAAACGGTGACCTACTTCCGTTCCCCCCAGAAAATATATCAAATATCTCAACAGCATAATAAAAGCTAAACAGTCCTTGTGACTCAAACCTGCTTGGAAAAGCAATCACAGCTGTTTCTTTTTTTTTTTTTTTTCTTCACACTGAGATACACACACACGCATTCACGCACACACATATGTATTTTTGGTAGAAGAGTAAGCCCACAGGATCTTTATTCATGTCTTTTCAGCGGTGAGGTCACACTCTCTTTGGGGGACCGAGAGAAGGATCCACAATCAGATCAGTAGAGGGGTGGGGGGTTGGGGGGGGGGAGCAAGCAGCTGAGAGTCTTTTCCAGTATGGCCTAACCCTCCATAATGTGCCTGCAGAAAAAAAAAGAAAAAAAAAATCTCGTCTCTGTCTCACTTTGAATTTTACTTTTAGCTCAATTTTTGTCCCAAAAAAGTTAAAAATCTATTAAAATCACAGCAGAGAGTCTGATGCGAGAGGGGGCTCACAAATTGCATACAATACAACAGATCACAGTTTCGAAGGCTATATCACAGATAAAAAAAACACCTATGTACCATTTATTTAAGACGCACACTGATTGTCTCTTAGAAACTACATATTGATTCCTTATAAACACTTTTTCTTAAATAAAGTAGTGCATCCATGTCCACACAGTATCCTCATGTCTCTCTGCCAGCAGGTTCATTTTTTAAAGAGGTCTGCACTTCAGCAGGACTCATTGAAGTTTTAGTTCCGTGGCTGCGGTTGTCCTCAACAGGTGTTTTAACGCACAGAGGCACGCAATGATAGAGGTGGCTGAGGGGCTACAAGTTGTGAATGAAAGGGGGGGAGGGGGGGAATCTATATGCCAGCGCTAAAATAAATTAAACCTCTCCTTTAGGAGTACCGAAGACCACCGGGATAAAAAGAAAAAAAAAAGGAGAGCGCAGCCAGGCTCAACCAGTCTGATGTTGAGTTTTATTGAAGGATGGCTGAACTGCGTCTCATGTGATCGTCACTGCTCTGTTCACAGGACCTGGAATTTCCATGAGGATGTTTGATCCTTATAATCCAAGCAATCGGCATTGAAGTTCAGCTTCCATGACGCCGCTTGGTCCTTATAATCCAAGCAGTCTGCCGTGGAGTTGAAGCCCAGGCCGGACGTCCCGTAGCCCTGGGTAGAGAGGGACGCCGGAGACTGGTTCAGATGGCTTGTGACGGCGTTCGTGCTCATCGGGCTGAGAGTCGAGCCGGGCCCCGACAGCTGGTGGTGCATCGGAGTGAGGTAAGAGCTGCAGTCCATGCCCCCGAAGTAGGACGTCGACCCGGCGTAGCCCTGGCTGTAGCCCGAGGCCTGAGTGTAGGTCATGGGGTAGGACCGCTGCATGCAGGAAGAGGAGGTAGACAGGGGGTCCGAGAGAGGAGAAATAGACGCGGGGCTCCAAATGGACACCGGGGCGGTGCTGGTGGAGATGGCGGGGACTGTAGTGGTGCTAGTAGGGGGCGTGAACTGGCCGCTGGCCCCGCTCTCCGAGCTCACCTCCCTGGTTGGGGAACTTTTCTTTTTAGGGGGTCGCACCTTGTTTTGTCCGCCGTTCTGTTGTTGTTGCTGCTGCTGGCGACACTTGGCCCGCCGGTTCTTAAACCAAACCTTTAGAGGTAAGATAGAAAGGGAAATTATAATTTAAAAAATGGAACAAAAACAACAACAAAAAAACCCAAAAAAAAACAAAACAAATAAAACAAAACAGATTTTATTCGCATATTGGTGATCCCACCTAAACCTGTTATAAAAGTAGACAAAGGCTTATGCTTTCACTAAATTTAGTTTGACAAACATTGCTGGAATCTTTCTATTTCTTTGTTTCTTTTTTATTTCTAAATAATAAATCTGTGTTTTGTTTTCCATTTAAGTTATATAAATGAGAATTAATAAAAAAATAAAATAGTGACAATAAAAGTAGCAGGGAGCTAAATTATACATTTCCCCCAAATGCAGGGGAAGAACAAAAATAATAAATTATGTAGCCAAAAGATAGTTTTGTCTTCATAATTTATAACATGATACATTATAAACTTAGCATTTCTATATCAAACTTATTATTGTTTATTTCCTAGACATTAAGCTAAAATGAAGTTAATTAAATCTTTAAAAAAGAAGAGTGGAAACATAATACAATTATTTTCTCTATAAACAAGTAAAACACAAAATCTTGTTGTCTACAGACACTGTTGTTATTCATAATTACGAAGATAGACATAAATAAATGTTGTTACATTTTAATAATAAATTAACACATCTATTGCCCAATTTAGAACACATGTTTCTACCTCATGTCACTAACATTTGAATTTCATCCCTTGTGTTTATGGTACAAGATGTCAAATGAGTGCAAATTATTATTTTTAATTATCCCTAACAGTTATTTGCAGACATTTACAGAATATGTTACCTTAAATATGGCAGAGTAACTTATTATTGAAAACAATTATGAAATACTGCAATAGTTTTTCTTCCACCATAGATTCGTTTGTTTTCTCACCTGTACTCTGGACTCAGGTAAGTTGATTTTCAGCGCCACTTCTTCGCGCATGAATATGTCCGGGTACCTGGTTTTGGCGAACAACGCCTCCAAAACGTCGAGCTGTGCGCGCGTAAAAGTAGTCCTTTCTCGCCTCTGTTTTCGTGGCGTGGCTGCAGGCAAAACAGACATATTAATTCACTTAACACTGCCTACGGATGTGAATAAGATGCATAGCACCCAACTAAAATGTTAATTTGCGACTGAAATAATCTAAACGCACGTTTTGTTTTTGTGTGCGTAATTACACACAAACCGTTCATAATGAGTGCAAGCTTTCAAATAGAGTAGATAATTATTTTTAAAAAAATAGTTAAATATTAAAATTTAAATACAGAATTACTAATTTTCTAAATAGAATGTAGTACAATGTAGATTTAATATTGAAGTGTTCTGTTTTCAGAATCGACCAATTTGTCAAACAGGAGGGGAAAAATACATATTGGGTGTATTATTATTGTTTACGTCAGAGTGCTTTAATTGTTTTGAAGGTAAAACGTGCATTTGAAGAAAACTTGCATTGCTGAAGTTAAAAAGAAAAACAAACCGAAACCCACCTGGATAACCCACTGATGGATGCAAAAGGTCCATCCCGGAGGTTGTTAAGCTCAGGCCATTGACTGTGTAAGGTGGTTGCTTTAGATACGACATCATGCTAATGTTTGTCTGAGGGCTGAAGTTGGAGAAAATTTTGAAAACTGATGTCGCTCCGAAGGCGCCCCTCGTGTCCTCTCTGATCTCCGTGGGCTCCGTGTTACACCGGGTACCTGTTCCAAAATAACAGAGAGCAGATGTGAGCTTTATTTCCCCCCTGCACGTATATTAGCTCAGTTTACAGCGTGTTTGTTGTCCAAAGACCCACGTCGCTTCTCACAAAGCTTCCAACGCACCTCCAGCTGCCCCTACCACTATACGACCCCCGCGCCCCCCTCCAATGAAGGGAAACAAAGCACGGGCATCAGAGCTGCAACAAGTCACTTAGAAATTTAATTGAACTCGTTATTGCTTGTTTAGACAGTTAAGTGAAAAACTGGAAGTTGATTATGTCTGAAATGAATATCTCTTTGTTTTTAATTCACGTGGACAAATTATATAGACTCATCCACAGAAAAAAAAGTAGGGTTCGCTTTAAATGCTTTAATTTTCTGACAATGTTCAACACAGCTCTGCATTTAAATTGGATTAATCCACAGGAAAAAAAAAAAAGAGCACATATGCCTCCTCAGTGAACATGTGACTGTGGCGGCTCTTAAATCCGCGCTGTGATGTTGTCTAGTAAACGCGATCGTTGTCACTTCGACTCCAGTGACCCTCCGCCACCCGCTATCCCCACTGTGCCTCTTGATTAGTTGCATCTTCTCCCTCTCTATCCAACGGTTTTAACCCCCTCATCCCAATCTGTCACACTTAAACACACACCAGCCCGTCAACCAGTTGCTCTCCTACACTCGCTCGATAATAATAATTACCCGCTCGTCCAACGAATAATTATGATAAATGTAGTGCTGCTGATGAATTAAGGTGGTAATTCAAGTGGCAACCAGCTTGAGCTTCTGCAGGCTCGAAAAAAAAAAAGCCTGAAAATTAAATACAGTTTGATTTTAAGATTAAAGTATGTACTGATTTTCCCCTCCTCGTTCTATCTAAGTTAAAAATAAAATTAGTAACTTCGCATCCACGTGCTTTCGGTAAAGAAGCAGGTTGAAGATATTAAAAGTGACATGTTGGTTTATTGGCTGCTGAATTATTTATTTCTGCAGTCGCAGGAGGCGCAAGAGGCCCCGGATTTTTTCTTCATATTCCTTAAATGTACTATCATCAGTATTATAGTTTTCAGTAGATTAATCTTCCATTCTTATTTTGTTTATGTTAAAATTTTACAAACAACAATTGTGATTATTTTATTTTTTCAAAATAGGAACTTTGCTTAGCACAGATGCCACAAATAAAATAAATGCAAATAAAACAAATTAATATAATGAACTTAACAATTAAAAATAAAATGAAAAACAAAATGAAAATCGATTTCAGGGATAAAAAACCCCCCAACTAAATTAATCGTTTACATTTGTTTTGATCGACGATTGCTGGATGTGCTTTATGCTTCTTCTTCTTCTTCTTCTTCTTCTCTAACCTGACCTAAAATACTGTTGCTCAAAACAAAAAATAAATAACAAAATAAAGAAAAAAGTACAAAAAAATCTGTTGTACAACACTGACCTTTTTAATTAATCATTATTTATTTTGGATAATAATAATAATAATAATAATAATAATAATAATAATAATAATAACTTACCCTGGCATTTAGGTGTAGAATTTGCTTCTTTTTTTCTTGCTTCCTCTGTTTGAAGGAAATAACAAAAGAAAAAAAACTGCGCAGAAGTCAACGAGTCCGATACACAAAATCTCCAAAAACCAAGCAGGAGCAACCTCCCTCAGCCAGCTGATGAGAACAACAGCACAGATAAAAGTTGAGCGATGAGCGCAGCATCGGGCTCTGAAATGACGCTAAAGGCGGCGGTGGAGCTGCGGAGGAGGCTGCGTGTGCGCCTTTAGGATTTGTTCAGACTGAAGTGGTTTGAGTTAGATTTTGTACAAACCGCCAGCCAATGGGGAGCCCGCAGAACTGAGCTGAGGTCCTTCTCTGTCTCCGTCTCTCACACTGGTGGGAAGCCCCGCCACCCCTCCTCCCATTCCCCCCGTCACTTTTTTTTTCTTTTCTTTTCTTTTTTTTTCGGGGAACAAACGTCTCCAGCTACTTTTTTTTTTTTTGACGCACGGTCCTCAGCCAATGGCAGCGAGAGGACGACTGACAGCATCCCCATCCCACCTCAGAGAGGCTGCGCTGAAGGGAAGTAAACTGTATGCCGGTGGATGATGACACCAGACTTTGTTAATGTTTATTTATTCTTTTACCACAAGTTACTTTATATCATGGAGAGAAAGAGGAGAGAAACCTTTCATATAAAGACTGACTATGAAGAGTTTCCAACAAATAGAGCAGAAGGTGACGTTTTATGCAGATGCACCGATCAGACGCAGTCTTATTGCTATCTGAAAAATATCTGATTCAACAGAAGGATGGAAATGTGTGTGTGTTTTTAAAAAATCTAATCAAACAAGAAATTTTAAATAAAAGAGGGACTAATCTGAAGGGTAAAAAAGTAGGAGGGAGGGGATCTATTGCTGGGCTCTCACATTCCAGTGCGTCGCAGAAAAAAGGGGGGATTTAGAGCGACTTATTTCCTTTAAATTGTCCTCCGGTCCGCAGAGCCAGCCAGTCTGAGGATCTTGCAGGCCTGCGTCGAAATGCACCGGGGATCAGACCGAGGAGCTGGTGGGGTTTCATCTGGGATGGATATCCAGGTGAGGACAGACGATGGAAGAAGTCGGAGAAAGGGACCCGGCTGAATCTCTTGATGTTACCTTATTTATTAAGGTAGGCCTCTTTAATAATAATAATAATAATAATAATAATAATAATAATAATAATAATAATAATAATAATAATAATAATAATAATAATAATCGTGGTTAATTATCCTGACTGTCTAGAACAGATGTTATATTTTGAGCACCAACAGTCTCTGAGGGACAAAGAAAATCCTCCTTTGCGTCACTTACGTTTTTGAACCTGTGTGCCCATCTCAAAATAACATGCTGAGGGTTTTTGTCACGGCTTGGTAAATGTATCATCCTTAAGAGGCTTTTTCTAACACCTACACACACACACCATCTCTTTCCCTCACACACACCTACACACCCTCTCTCTCTCTCTCCTTCTCTCTCTCTCTCTCACACACAAACACACACACTCGCTCTCTCTGCAGCGTCTGCACGGACACACCCGCTCCCTTCAAACAGATTTGAATATTGATTTAGATTTATAAACACAGGCAGAGCGTGGATTTTTTTTTTTTTTTTTTACTCATTTGTCATTTGCATCCCTCTCCCTCTCTCTCCCTCTCTCTTCTTCTCCCTCTTCCTGCGTGGCTCCTGTGGAAAGGGCCAGAGTCAAAGGTGTCGTGACAGCTGGGAGGAATGCTTTTCACCCAGAGCTGCACACAACGCAGCTCACACACCCAGAACAAACTTCATAAAGTCAGTGACATTTCTTTTGACAGATTTCGATCGGAGGAGGTGCGTTCAGATATCCAGAAGTTGGATTTGTCTTGGATCTGAGAAGCAGAGAAAAGTTTTGCTGGTGGGAAAAGCTGCACCACATGCAGGTAGGAGTCTTTGCCTTTTTATGCTTTTCTTTTATTGTATCTTTTTCAAAATTATCATTGACTTCAACAAAAGCAAACTCTTTAATTTTCCATTAATTTGGTAATTTGGATATAGTGTTGAGATTTACATTGTACAGTAAATGGAATATACACTGATACATCAATTAAAAACAATAACCAAAATAATAATAATAATTAAAAAAACATGCAGTTGTTTAATAATTGGTAAAATATACACTAAACTGCGGAAATGACGTACGGGTTCATTTTGTTTGATTTGTTGAAGAATATAGACAGATGGTGTTTGTTGCCCAAGTCGTAATATAATATTTTATCTTTTCCTCTAAAATTACTTTGACAATGTAAAGTATTTTTTTTAAAAGTGTGTATTTTCTAAAATTGTATTTGATTTTAAAACATAGGTGGAAATTAAAACACAACAAAAAGAGGAAATAAAATATATCCCAACTTTATCGTCAACAGTGTGGGCTGGATCCAACGAATACTGCAGTGTACAAATGCAAAATATTATTTATCCTTGAAATAATATTAGCCACAAATTTTAAGTAGCTGACAGCTTTTCTTTTCACAACTTTTTGTAACTTTTCCACACCTGGATGAAGTTTCAGTCAGAACGCACATATTTACCTCTTTCAAACCACTTTATAAACTCCCGATGTCTCAAACAACTCGGACATATATTTTTCATTTTAATGTAAAAATACATTCTATATGCAGAATGCCTTCTTCCGGGCCGCTTCATTATAGCAGCTGCATGGTAATGGATCCTAATGCGAGACGTATTCAAACTGCAGCGTGGAGAATGATGATGTCTGATGCTGTTATCTGCCGCATCTCACCGTTTAAAATCGCTAAATAAATTATTAAAGTGCAAAGCGAGGCCCCTCCGCGGGGACTTTGTATCTTAAAAGGACGTTTAAAGGGAGAAGCGGCGGAGCGCCTGCGGCGGGCTGCGCTCCCACTGACTCCCGGCTAATTGACGACGAGCGGCTTTTATCTCCGCCTGCGCTGCACTCAACCTGAGGGCGAGGATTTTTTCCACCGGGCCGCTCCAACCTGTGATTTCCGCCTGTTAATGCGCGGCCACGCATCTTTGGAAACTCACCGCGCAGGCTTGCCTGTTTGACCCCCTGTTTGATAGTCTTGAAAGGAAGAAGAAGAACCCCCCCGCTCCCCCCTCCCCAAAAAAAACATCACATTTTCAGATTGGATAATTGCAGGCAGACAGCCCCCTTCTCCCTCTCTTTGCACTGTGCGTCAGTTGAAGTAATCAGCATTTTATGGAATAATTAGATGTGTAGTTTTAAAATTAAATAAGAAGAAAACCTCTACATCTTGAAAGTAGTGCATTAATATAAATTTTCTTGCATACAAAAATAAAATAGAATAAATCTAACATCCTGCCTTTTTTATTACCTCCCAGGCAGCTTTCATCTCTTTCAACCGTTTTCTGCAGCCCTGACAGATATTCGCATGGCTGCATATGAGGAATGTGTTGGTTCAATATATTATAATCTTTAAAAAAAAAAAAAAAATCTAACAAATCATTTATATAATTATAATTTGGAATTTTTTTTCTTCTGTTACTGGATAATTTAGAGTCATATTTGTGGAACTTAGAGTATCTAAGATGCTCAGAGGGAAAAGAAAGAAAGAAAGAAAGAAAGAAAGAAAGAAAGAAAGAAAGAAAGAAAGACAGATAGATAGATAGATAGATAGATAGATAGATAGATAGATAGATAGATAGATAGATAGATAGATAGATAGATAGATAGATAGATAGATAGATAGATAGATAGATAGATAGATAGATAGATAGATAGATAGATAGATAGATAGATAGATGGTTTTTAATCCCATTAATAATGTTAATGGGTTAATTTGTAACTATAACATGCCACAAGATTGTGTGCAAGAGCAAACAGCTGCGTTATGCATTAACAGTAATGGTATGTGGAGGTTATCATGCTTATTAGTAGTAAAAAAAAGTGTTGATTGTCTCCAAAAACCTCAATCCATATATATTTTTCATAATTCTTAACATTTTGAAAACTTATATGTTTATCTACTGACTGATTTAATGCAGATGTAGAATAAGACGGAATCTTGTCTGAACTTATATTTGATCAGCCTTCAAAGTTTGATGGATAAATTAAACTGTTGCTTTAAATGATCTTTGTAAAGTTCCAATAAAGAGTTTATCCTGCTGAGTTACCTTATCTTAAAGAAGCTGAACCTTTGTGTAATGTAACATGCAAGTGACCCCAGAGGTCATCAGGATGCACCAAGCCCCCTCCCCAAGGATTAATGGGGTAAAAAACTCTTTTCAGTGTTTGTTTGAGGAGAGTTTACTGGCACAGCCGAGTGCAGGCATCCAGTATACAGACATAATGTTTCCACATTAAGTACATCAAGCATATCCACTGCTTGCAATGTTCACTTAAAAAAAATGAAAATAATAAAAAGTGGATGCTTTTCTATTAATGTCTAGGATGTGTTTAAATGTGGGACCTGTTTGTGTTTACCAAGTTGGGTTCTTCTGTTAATATGGCACACTTCTTCAATTACTGCCCTAATTGCTTGTGTTGTGTTTATGCAGGAGTTTGCAAACAAACAAGTTGAAGCAGTGAACACAGTCGACGTCCACTAGAAGCCAAGGTCAAGACGGTGTGACAGAGACAAACAAGCAGAGCGAGACTCACACTTATGAGAACCGTCTGAAGGAAGCTTTGCATGAAAACGTCCTTTCAATGTTCAACTTTAAAACTCTTAAACAGTTTTTTTTTTCTGTAATTGCTTGTGACTGAAACATAATTAATTGACTGTGACTGGTTTTGCAATTAAACTTCAATGCGAAAAACCATTGTTGCTGCTATTGTTGAAGGTTTACTCTGTCCCTCTCTCTCACCATTAGTAGCCCCTCTTCCTGTGTGCTCTGAGGAGGCTGCACGGCGTGGTAAAACCTGCCCTGCAGACCGGACCTTCCCAGTCTTCAAAGCAGGAAGAACTCAATGCAAGGGGGATTTGTTCAGGCTTATTTGGCAACCTAGGATTTGAATTGGATTCTTGGAGGCATTCACGACACATTTGAAAAATGTTACATTGTGCGATTTTGTGTGTAATCCCCATAATAAATTTTTTGAAATGGTCACACAACTGTGAGTATTCATGATTCATCGAGAGGTTTTCTTGTCTTGCCTCCCAGGGGTGAGGTGTGTGCTGCCTGCAGGGAACTGAGGAGGGGTTGAGATGCAGTGCATTCTGTGGTTTTTAACCTTTTTTCTAAAATATTTAGTTTATGTGACCTGAATATGTGATAAGGTCACAACTATCCTAGGACCCTCCTCCAACAAAAAAAAAAAAAAAAAGCTACAATCCTCTTATTGGATGATATATTATTGAAAAAAACTGAACATGCCAACAAATAATCCAGCAGAGAAATCAAAACAAATTAGCCCATGTATTGTTATGTGTGAAAAAGTAGAACAACAAATTAAAACAACTTTTTGTGTGCAATATAGGACACAAAATGGAAATGACAAAGCCAAAGAAAGCCAAGAAAATAAATGAAATCTGTCAGCATTAATAACTGGTTTAGTCCTTACTGATGATATATGAAAAAGGTTTCTCGTTACCATGATACCACACATGAATCCTTCCATGATGGGTAAAAGCAACGAGCTCTTTCAAGACTTTTGCAACCTCATTATTGCTGAACATACTGACTGTAGTTGGTTTAGATGTATTTCTGAACATCTGAATGCTACAGTGAGCACCATTGGGACCATTATTCAGAAGGGATACAAGCATCAATTCACCAAAAACCAGCCACAGCGGGGACTCCTCAGAGGATTTCCTCCAAATGAGTCAAAAGAATAACAAGAAGAGTTGTCCAAGAGCCAAGATCCTCTTGCAGAGCGCTTCAGAATGACTTGAAAACAGTAGAAACAGGTTTTCCATGAAAATATCAAGTACTGGACTCAACCACTAAGCCTTCTATACAGACTCATTGCGTAAGACTCCACTGCTGAAATAAAAGCATGCCGAACCTTGGTGGAAGCTTGATGCAGAAACTTTGGAAAAGCCAAAAGAGATTGGGAGAATATAGTCTGGTCAGAGGAGACCAACGTTTAGTTATTTGGATCTCTTGCACTAAAAATGATTTATGTACAAGTTTATTCTCTTAAAAATCCATTAACATGCCGTTAACCAGGGTGTCCACAGTCTTCACAGTTAAATAAGTCAAATATTGACCAGAATTAAAACTAAGTGTATTTTGGTATCCGAACTCTTGTGGTCTGGTGTATGTAACTCGATAAGAGCAAGAGAAATCAGGGTGTGTGTGTGTATGTATGCGAGAATCGGCACTTGTGCCCTGTCCAAAACCCACTTCGCTTTGAATGACACTTTGGCGATGCCCCCAGCTCCCGACTTCGACTTCTCAAGCGCAGTCCCCTGTCAGTGCCAGCTCTGCCAATTCCTCTCATGTCTTTAATATCTCTCTTTGGGCCTTCGGGTTTTGCCAGTGAAGGCTCCCCCTTTGACAGTTGGACATCGCCGTCACATTCGGGAGACAGCGGTGGGTGTTTGCAGGGTTCCCAGCCCTCTGGGCCTGCGGGGAATCTGTGATGGCTCGCCTGTCAGCCGGCCCCTCCCCTGTAATTAGGAGAGTAAACACAGCGTCTGGCTCTGCTTGGGGGATAAGAGGGAGGGAGCAGAGGAGGGGACAGTCCGGCTCCTGTCCTGTTGCTAACTTGAGCTGTCCAGGAGCAGATTTGGACAGACAGAGCATCATTTCCATCCTGTCAAACCTCAGAGAAAAGGGATGAGATGTGGAGAAGTTGCTAAATGTATCCATACTCATGATTTGCTACAAGAAACCTTGTTGAATTATACTGGGATTTTTTGTGATAGACTATCACAAGCTGTGGTAATACAAGAAGAAATGGCTATAAATTAAAACCTGTGCAACCAGTTGACTTCATCCAGACAGCCGTGCATTCATTCATCCATTTTCTCTCAGTTATCAGAGATTAGGTTCTTGGGGTAACAGGTCCAGAAAGGCAATCCAGACATCTTTCTCAGCTTCACTTATTCTGGGGGAACCCAAAGTTTTCCTCGCCTCGAAGGGAGATACAATCCCTTTATCAGATTCTCAACTGGGACCTCCTCCCATCAGAGGAATGGGTTTCAACAAACTATTGACTGACGGAAGCCAAGAACATAAAAAAAAAAACATTTTTAAAGATGAAGTATCATTTTCCTTTCCTGAACAAACATTTGCTACTTTGTGTGGGTCTACCCTACAAATACATACAAGTTTGCTGTTGTTAGCTCGTTAGAATATTAAGGGACACCATTGTTCTCTTTCATGCGTTATATCACATTAACTCATTTTCAAAGAGTAAAAAGAAATAATAAAAAAAGTAAAACAGTGAAGACTGTGTGAATGACAACTTTCTGTCAGAGTTTGTTGTGATCTTAAGCAGTATAGGACTCCAGCTGGTAAAATAAAAACAGCCACTCAGCCTTCCTCTCTCATTCCTTCACCTCTCTCCTGGTTGCTGGGGGGACTGGTTAGTGGGTACAGGAATGCGTTGAGGGTTGCTGTAGAGGCTGTAGCTCTGGACCTGCTTTGGAGAGGAGGTGGGGGCAACGTCCCACCCTACCCGAGCCACCGTACTCTGCCTAGGCGGGGAGGAGGGCCGCGGGAATGCTGAGACCAGGAGGGGAAGAATTTCACCAGAGGACCTGCCAGAGAAATGTCATGCAGCGAGCAATGAAGAGAGCAACCTAGACAGAGAGCAGGAGGAACAGAGGCCTCAGCCAAGTGAAACGCAGCCTGTCAGTGTCATTTTAGGTTCGCAGGATACTTACTGATGATGCGCCAGTAGCTGGTGGCCTCACAGACACCGTGGCACCAATTCTGACTCGGATCTTTCTCCACCTCATCAACGTTCTGAAAGAACAAATTTGACTTCTAATACATCTGCCCTGCTTCCTTCTCATGTCTAACCCAGAATACTGATGTGTGAGTTTTGCAATCAGATGGTGGGCATCGGTGTGAGGCACAGAGTACAAAGGGAGGCTCGGTCGAAGGCCTCAGACCACTTGCCAAAGTCTTTATGGCACCCAGAGAGCCATGCTGCAGCATCATGGTCCACAGCATGGAAAGACATGGGGCAGATGGGTGCAGTGCAGCAGCTCAACCTTCCCCCTTTCTTCTCCAAAATGTAAGTAAACAGTGGTGGGAATGGCACAGTGTGAGAGGGTTCACGGCTGAAGCAGAAAAGCTGTTGGAGGAGCATTTGGGGGGCTGAGAGAGAGAGTGGGAGTAAGAAACTGTCTGAGGTGATGGTGGAGGGGAGTCTTTGGGATCCTGTAAAGACGAGGGAAAGCCAGTCCCCCCTCCCCCCAATCACATCTCTTTGAAACCCAAGAGCAGGGGCACGAGCCCAGCGAGGAGTGGCAGTGTGGCCCAGCGCCTGGGCAGACAGGCAGTCACCGCGCTGGGCTACCGTCCAGCTAGCCTCTCCTGGCCCCTTCCCACTCAAGCCCACCCCGTCTGTCCCAGGCTTATGGGAGTCAGGCAGCTGACCCCCAGCGAACACACCGAAGCGCCGTCTCATATCCTCGGTTGAGTTTGAAACAGCGGCAGTGTCCCCCCGGGAGAGAAGCCCTGCAGGGATGAGAGGGGGTTGCTTCCCCTGCGCTCAGGCCTCTGGATGACGGCCCGAAGTGGTCTGCTGCTGACGATAACCCCCACCTCACCATCAGGCCGTTCTGCCTTCAAGGCCTGTGCAGGTCCACACATCCCCATGGCAACAGTGGCAAGGCCGTCCACACAATGTGAGTGGGCATTGAGCCAAGTGATGCCAAACTGGGATGAGGGAGAGAGATTTCGAGAGAATGCTCAGTCCAGAACCTTTTCACCTTTGTTTTGTCTCAAAGGTAATCTTGTTTTTGGCTCCAGTGATTTAATATCACAGACCTGATCAGGACTGTCATTGAACATTGGTCAGAAGAGACCTTTGTGATGTTCTCCAGCACTGCTGCATGTCTCTTAAACACCAGCAACTCTCTTTGCTGTCTAAAACTGTGACAGACAGCTAAAAACTACACCCTGAATAGGAACTGGACTGATACCCCCCCCCCCCGAGTTCTTAGTTGTGTGTTTAAAGAGACGTCGTCACGGAAATATTAAGCCGGCGTAAACGCAAGTAGTTTGATGACATTCACAACAAGCAACTAAAGTTGGTTGCCCACCCCCTCTAAGCCACCAGTAAGACACTGTATATGAGGGGATGGATGGTGTTTACTGAGAGGGGATATCTGCTGTTTGTTTTGTTGCTCTGCTTTCCGACCGTCAACACGACACAGATTTCCTTGAGTGCTGTTTGAAACGCGTATGCGTGCGTGCCATGTGCTATATTTGCTGATAACAGGATTTGCTCGAGTTGTAACTCACCAGTTGAGGAAGGTTAATTGTCAGCGAGAGTAGTAGAATGGCTACATGCAGTAATTATTAGTCTAAGTTGCTTTATTATTTAATGGTGCTAATTAGGCATTAACAGTGCTCTTCTTTTTGGATCACAACTTCAAATGCATGTCAAATTGCATGAAGTTCACTCTGACATCCATTAGTGGAACGAAGGGAGTGGTGTTTTGTAGATGTCCTTTGCCTGTTCATTATTATGAAACGGATCTGTTCTCAAGGTATTGATCAGAAAACTAGCAGTGGGGATTTTCAGAAATGGCTCATTGAAGTGCATCCTTATTTAGAACAATACATTTTATGGTTAGCAATTTTCTTTTGTTTGTTTCCAGGACAAGATGTGAGCAAAAAAAAACAAACAAACAAACAAAAAAAATATTTATGTTACAGCCACAGACATCAGTGTATTATATTGGGATTCAATGTTATAAATCAATGTAAACCATCGATTAACTGTGAAGTGTGTGTTTTTTTTTTCTGCAAGCAGAAATCTAAAAAGTGTGGCATGAATTCTCAATCGGTCCCTTTTACTATCATGTGCTTAAATAAAATTGCCTAATTGTAATATAAGCACGAGGAATGTAGTAAAATTATAGCATAAGGTTCCAAAAGGTTTGCTAGAGAACATTAGTGAAGAAATGGGATCATCACGAACACCAAGGAAGACAACAGGCAGACAGGGAGGAAAATGTTTAGAGCAAAGTTGAGTCATACAGCAATATCTCAAGTTCCGAATATCTCAGTGTTCAATTGATCATCTGTAGATGAAAGAGCATGGGAAAACTGGAAACCCACCGAGACATGAATGAGGAGATATCTGCTGTTTGTTTTGTTGCTCTGCAAGAGGAGCAGCAAACAAAGAAGCATCCAATAACCTGGTGGTAACTCTGCAGGAGCGACCAAAGCTCAGGCTCGTTGGCACGTCGTTACTGGAGTTAACAGCACAACTATTGGTCATAGACATCATAAATCTCACCTTAGTAAAAGAGAGGGGAAAAAATACTTTTAGACAGTGGTTTAAGAAAACATGCTCGCAGTTTGCCAGAAGCCATATAGGAGATGTAATTAAGACCATGGTGCTCTGATCAGGCAGGACTAAAACTGAACTTTTTAGCGAGCATGCAAAGGGTCATGAGTGGAAAAAACAACAACAAATCCTCTGGTAAAACATGGTAATGGCAGCATTATAACGCTGTGTGATGCTTTTCTTCAGCAGGTGAAAGGAAGCAAAGCTACTTTGAAGGTGGATGGAGTTAAGTATAGGATAACCCTGGAAAAAAATGTGTGAGACATGAAATCGGGTCAGATGTTTACCCTAAACTTAAAGGAAACGCTATTAGGGAACGGTTTAGGTAAAGAGCCTTCATATGCTCTATAATGGTCTAGTTAAAGTCTAGACATAAATCAAATTGAGAATCTGTGGTAGGTCTTGTAAAATGATCTTCACAGATTTCACTTCACAATTACAGACTACCATATGTTGGTCTATTCCTTTAAAATCCTAATGAAATGCGAAAAATATGAACCCTGTAAGAATTGTTTCTCAGTTGGACCACTAAGTGGTGTATGATTTGTTTTGAGGTGCACCCATGCGGATAAGACTGGCATGAATCTGGCATAGAGGTGAGGGGGAAAGTGACAAGGAAAGAAAGCAAGAGATCAAGGCATGACTGCCAGTGCATGTCATTGCCCTACACCCTCATCAAATAGCCCCGTGCTGCTTACGCTGCTGACCAGACGCAAATTAATTTGGACGCCTGAAAGGACCGCAGAGCCCGGGACTCATCTCTGCCCTTTAAAAGAGAAAAGACACCAGCAGAGAGCACTCTTCCAACAAGGGGTGGGGATGGGGGCCAAGCAGAGAGGTTTTGATGGGTTTCAGTGGAGGGCAGCACAGTGTCTAGAATAAGATGGGAGGGTACGGAGGACACGGTTGAAAATGCTTGTCCTGCTATGATGACAAGATGGCTCAGCCACCACTGTGCTGCTGGCCTTCCCCTGCTCTTCCCTCGCTGGTGCTCCCCCTCAGGTTACCACAGAGGGAAGAAAGGGGCAGTTGAGGCGGGGGGTGGAGGACCTGGTGGCTAGCTGCCGTTTAATCTTCGCCTTGGCTCACTGGAGATTCTTTCACTACAAGCCCCACTCCCTCCTCTTCCCAAATCTTCACCTGATCATCCTTGGGTCTGCTTTACGGGGGAGCTCTTGATCAGTGAGGTGATGGAGAATGGCTCTCGTCACACACTCCAAATAGGATCGGATTGCCTGGGAGTAAAAGGTGAGAACTGCATGGAGCCTGGTTAAAAAAAAGAAAAAAAAGTAATGGTGGTGGTATCAAATCAGACACTAACAAGAAATAAGCTCAGTTTCAGCTGGCCTATTTGAAGGAGATTGATCAAGCATGAATCTGTAGAGCTTGTGTTTGCTGTTAATGGGGAGGACAGTGAAGGGCTTGTCCTCCACTGGCATCTCGTTGGCATGTCGTTAACCTCCCAGGGTTCAGGGAAGCAGAGGCTGAAGAGCAGTGTGGAAGGAGCCTGTGGAGAGCTGGATCCCAGCTGGAGGACAAGGTAACAAAACAGCAGCACAGAAAAAAGGAGGGGTAGACGATGGAGTGAAGGAGTTAAAAAAAAAAACACATGCTGGGTCTCAGAGCGCACCACCCGGGTTCAGCATTATACCTTTAAGTGGCTCAAATTAGATGTTTGAATAATGTGGAAATGCATCCAATTCCTGCTTCACTAAACTAACCACTTAAGTCAAAACACCACATATCCAATAGTTATTATTTAGATATCCTCATAAAACCATTCAATCAGAAAGTAGCCACCAGTAAGCATTTTTTAAAACTTTATTTTAGTTATTTGCCTCTTTGTGTTCATGTTTGTTTCACATTCTGGTCTCTTCATAGCTTTTTCTGAGATTTTTAAAATATTTTACATCTTGTTTGCCTAATTTTTTTCTTAATTCACAGTTTCATTCATTTATTGTTATTGTTTTTTTTATATCACTGCACTTTATTATGATTCCTTTATTAAATCTCAAAGTACAGTAAGGATCCACTTAACCTTACATTTTACAGTAAAAAACTGAAAAGAAAAGCTCAACATATTTTAATGTAAAATATTGTTTTATTAAACCATTCAAAAACATACATTAGAAAGCAACCAAGTAATAAACTTCTTTGGTTATAATGGCACAAAGAGAAAAGCTGCCATTAAAAAGTTTTTAGATTCAGAGGAGTTGGAGTAATTACATGGCTCAACTTCACAGAACAAAAATGCTTGAAGAGATTCAGAGAAGGAGCTTGGTAACTCTCCTAAGTCTTGTGATCAAGCACTGCTGGTGACACTACAACCTTCTACCCCCTCTTTTCAGAATTGCACTTTTCCTCCCCCCTTTTCTTTTCTACAGTAGTAATGCCCCTCACTATTTTTCTACATCTTATCCTTTTTAATTAGAAAGCAAATTCTGCAGCCTGGAGAGACCTAATCCTCTACTGCCCAACAATGCACAGAGTGGCTTTGAACAGCCGACCTACAACCTCAACCCCCAACGCTTTAAATCCCCCCACACAACCCCCAGCCTGATGGACCTTCAAGGGAGCAGGGGGCTTGTTCTCCTCAGAACATTATTACTGAAGAAATCAAGTGCTACAGTGTTTTGTAAAACTGCATATTTGCATTTTAGCAGTGTTAACAGTAATTAACAAACTGAGTGACACGCGTGACAGAAACTACACAAGAGTATGCAAACTTGCACTGTCTCCCCCGGAAGAGATATAGCAGCAGCTGATTTGCATATATATTAATGTCCATTATTGTATAGATTAGATCCCATTAGTTGAGCTGATTCTGGGAGAAGGTGCAGTCGCTAAGATGCTAAAAGTCCTGTTATTATGTTAAAATCATATTTAAATAGTTGGAGGGCAAGAAATGAGAAGGGGGTTACGGCACTGATACAAGGTTAAGAGCGATAAGGCGCCCTGGCCATCTCAACAATGTGTTCCGATTAGAAAAGAAAACATAAAACTGAACATAATTAACTGCACATTTCACAATTCGTGTCGACAATCCCAGCTTTTCTTAGCTCATTCAAAGTGTGGACAGGGAATCAGCACACAGTCTGTTGAAAGTCATTCCCAGATTAATTCCTGGCTCCTTCGCACAGTTAACACCTAGAAGGTGAAACCTGTGTGTCTCCAGTGATATCTCACATAATGAAGGCTCGATCCATGCTAAAGCTGCAGTATGTCATTTCTATAAATATATGTTAAAACTGTCACTGTGTATGTTACAGTACAATATGAGACAAACAAGAAGGCGAGCTCCTCTGGCTCCTCTCTGTGATCCTACTGACACCTGCATGAATACACAGCTCCCCATCAAAAACAACCAATCAGAGCCAGGAGGAGGGTCTTAGCGCTGTCAATCATACGTGCTGCCTACATGCTCCACCACACATAATTAATAATTGATGACTTAATTGAATGTCACTCTTATAGTTGAGTTCACAATTATTCACACCTCAGGCAGATTTAGATTGAATTAATTTACATTCTTATCAACAAAGACATTGAGTATAGTGAAATGGGACAGATATCTCCTGGAAGATAAAAAAACAATGTAAAGGACAAAATAAATAACAACAATGTTGAAAATTATTTACACCCTTCTCAATATTCAGTGTTTGTTTTATAGACTATTTTTTACGGACCATATTTTTTGCATGTTTCCACAGGAATTATGATGATTTATTAAGTAAAATAAGCTCCAAGTCTTTGAGATTGGAGGGTGTCTTTGCCATCACCCTAATCTTTAGCTCCACAGATTCCCTAACATATTCAAGTGAGAACTCTTGCTGGACAACTCCAAAATGTTAATTTTACTTCCAGTAACAAAGCACATAATGATAAGAGTAAAAAATTATTTTAAACCCAAATCAGTCAAGGGAATGGATAATTTTTGACTCAGTATTATAAAGTATTACTTAAAAAGAAGCTAAGGTAAAGCAAGTTTGAACATCCTCAGCTGGAAATTAAATGAGTTCAGATTCCCAAGACAACATTTCCATCTTATTTTCAAATTTTCTACTTAGAAACTGGTTTAACAGCGTTGTCTTCAATAAGAACCACAGGAAGCAACTTTCTTAGACCAAATTAATAATTGCTAAGCTAGTTAACATTAATAGAGATGCCCTGGGCAGGTTAAGGTTTTGTGTTTGAGTGGGCTGGGAGTGCTGGGAGACAACATACTCACTCTTTGACTTACTCAAAGCTTCAAGGATCTTTCTTACATCCTGTCTCAATTAGTTACTCACGCTGTCGCTCAATCTGTCACGTCATAGATGTCAAACCGACACAACGATGGAGGGGGCCGTCTGGATGAGCACACAACAAGTCTCCGTGTAAGCATCCAACATGAGAGCGTGGGTCACACTCTGTGCCTAAGGCCACCGTATCCCTTTCTCACTCAAGGGTTCAATTTTCAGAAAGCTACTTAGGTATTATTCTAATCCCCACCCAGCTTCAACCCCTAAGGCCAGAACCTTGGTTTGCCATGTTGGACCCCTGATCAGACGCTGTGTTAAAGTTTGAAGCGACACTCTTCAGTTTTAGTTTGGTAGATTTGAAATGTTCCAGCTTGTTTCAGCAACGCAGTGGTCTAGTGCTGCTGCCAGACTCCTTAGGAAAAGGCTGAGCTGCCAGCTAGTATCTGATGAATTTTATGCCAACGTATTAATAAAACATCATCGCCTAATTTGCTATAACAACACATTAGCATGACAAAATCAATGGCTTTGATTTGGTATTCATGTATTTCTCTGAACATATTTGTAGATCTCTTGGGCCTGATTTCTGCTCGGAGGTGGTGTATCTGGAGGCTGCTGCAGATGGGGGAGCAGAGGAGGTTATAGTAAGGACTGCTGGGAGTTGTGGGGACGGATGCCTCTGTGGGGTTTTTTTTTTCTCTCTTGTACAGTTTTGTTGTCTAAATGTTTTACAAACTTAATTGGCATCCCCAAGGGGAGGCAGCCAGCTGTCTGCCTGATGGCCGGGGTTTTTAATTTGGAGCATGGCGAAGGTTAGCTGAACGCGGAAGCTAGCAGAGCGGAGCAGGACGTGCACATGTCCTGATCAAGCCCAGTGTTTGCTTGTTTTTCCCTCGTTCAACAACAGCTTCACCAAACAAGAGTGAAACAGATGCTATCTAACAAGCAGAGAGCACAGAGTATTAGAACTAACATAAATTTTCTTCTTGCGAGTTTTACTGCTTCTTGGTATGCTAAATGATAAAAAACAACATTTCACAAGTTTTAAAGGTTTTTATTAAGAAAGACAATGTTTATCCAAAGTGCCAACGTTATCTCACTGGGATTACATTTCCTGTTTATTTCCCTGAAAGTTTAGTGTTTGATCCTTGAGGCACTGCATGCTAAATATCTTTTCCCAGGATCTCCATCTTGCTAGAACAAGTGTTGTTGATCGCCAAACTCCTGGATTGTTGGGCAAAGTCGTCTTAGCTCCATTTTTTTTTTTTTATTCATGGCAGCATTTTTAGTAAGTTTGGGGCCACTGACAAGAGGCAACCCTAAACATGAATGATCTTGGGATGCTTCACTATTTGCATGATGCAAAACTCATTGCAGAGTTTACCTTTTCTTTTATAATTGTGGAAATTCTAGCAAAATCATAATCTGTCCTAGAAATTGTTAATGTCTTAACCCTCCTGCTGCTGTTCCTGCATGAGATCTGCACTGATGGCAATTTAATCTCCTTATTTAATCCTCTTTAAAAGATGAACCTGGAAGTTTCTAGACTTTTTTCTTACTTTGTATGAATTGACCCACTCTCGTTGAAGCTCTTGATTTCTCTAAGAATGGTTGAAAGCAGCAATGTCCTTACCTTGTGAGGCAAAGCTTTGATGTTTTCTTGAAAGAGGAATGCTATCGAGCACCTGCTCCCTTCAGAGTGACATCACCTGTTCTACACTCGCTAAGATTTTTCCCTGAGATGAAATGATGTCATTTTGCGGCGGAGCTCAGACATAAAACAAAAGAATTTCTAGAGAATATGTGTACTTTCATTAATCTTGCATTTCATCAGATGACTTCTTAAAAGCCTCCTTGGCTCAATGCAAACTGGTACCATAAAAATGAAGCAGTAAAAATAATTATTTCAGTCTCAAAAGTTTCAAAAGAAGTCTTGATAAATTTGGGGTAACAAACTTGGGAAAACTAAGGTTTAATATAAAGGATGATAGATACATGCCCATGTTGCTATTTTGTCCATTCTTGCTTCCATGTTGTTACTGTAGTCAAATCACTTTGTGCCTACATGCTTAAGCCATGGTGTATTAGTTGGCTTTGCAGTTTGAAGCATTTAAATAAATTATTCATGTGCAGGTATATAATTAAACATATCAGTTACAATTTATTTTAATTGTGTTTTATTGTCAGAGTATAGATTATCACAAATTAGAATCACTGATCAAACCAAACCAGCCTCCTGCCAGTAGATATTAACAATTAGTCATGAAACCATATTTCCTTACTGTAGACTATGAGGAGATTTCACAAAATCTCCTCATAGTTTCCTACCTTATCATCAAATAAGGTAGAAAACATTTTCCTGGTATGAAATGTGCCGTGGCCCACATCTCCATGTTGTACCTGAATAGGTTAAGTTCAAAGGAAAGATAAAAGGTGACATGACTAGAACCTGTTCTTGAATAATGACTTAAAATATGACTTAATTTGACTGACAGTGCTTGTGTTTATATTAATTTAACATCTTATAGGTAAGATGTATACCATTCCTTATGCATAGTGAAGCCAGAGTGCATTTCTCCTGTCTGGATGATATTGAGAGAAAAAATCTTCCTCCTGGTGTAGGAGATCAAAGAGCACTTGAGAGGGGAGCAGCACCATTCATTTCCCTTGAAGCCAAACCAGCTTAGCATGTTACAGAGTCAGTGGGACTCCTTTGATAGTAATGTCTCTCCATCATGCTCCATTTGGAGTTTCCATAATCAACTCCTTTACAGAAAAATGATTAGCAGATCTAGGACAGGTGGTTCCTGCAGCAGAGCCATAGTTTTTACATTGTCTTCCACAACATGTGTATTGGTCAGGTATCGTTGACGTCTATTGAGAGCCCTGACTGAAACCCTGCGGCATGACACTGATTCTCAAAGCATCATTAGCTACAAAAAAACTCCATCTTTGCTCAAGTCTTGTGTCAAAAATAAACATATTGTTTGTGACCCAAAAAAACAACCTGATGAACCGCTGCTGTTTTTCATCTTAATGTCAAAATTACATATTTTTCCAGACATATTTACCTTTTCTTCCCTTTTAAGCTATAGGGTTTGGTCCGAATTATCCAAAAATACATAGAAGTGGTTCCACATTGTACAAAGTGTGTAATCAGCCTACAAGCACACACCTGCAAACACGAATCCATCCTGGTTTACGTTCTGCTGTAGTGGTCTACATGGCAGAGTTTGCTCTGGTTTGCTGGTCTAACCTCTTCCAGTGAGCTGTGTCTGTAGGACATGTTGACTCTGCACACATTATCACCAATGCATGGTGGTGCATAGTCATGCAGGATAATTGGGCTACAGTGGTGGCACAACAGCAGGGAGTACAAAAGTTTGCTGGCAGCTCAAGGGTAAATAGGACTTGTCATCCCCACAAAGTGACATTGACAGATGAGGGAATTATAAATGTTTTCTTTAATTCATTAGTTGTAACTGTTCAATGCAGCTTTGAGGCGGCTATGCTCACTTAATGTTTAGCTTTAGGTGATCTGAAACTGTTGGTTTCTGCTCCATTAAAAAAAAATCAGATGTGACATCTCAGCAGATGTTGTTTTAGGAGCTTACTAACAGTGGCAGCCTCTCTTCTTTAGATGGGATACTCTGGAAAAATGTTGGCTCTGGGCCCATCGGGATTTCTTTTTTCTCAAACAAGAGGCCGGATGTGGAGGATGTAGAGGATCAAGGGATCTGAGGCTTAGTAAGAGCCCTGTATTCATGACGCATAAGTCTGGTGGCTTGAACTGGAGCAAGCATATGCTGAAGTCTTTACTGGTATTCAGGGTGGGACAGTCATTTAGCCATCAAGCTGCCTATTCCTGGGGACTCTCGTCAGACCTGGATGACTTAGTGGTCAAGCCCAGTAAACCAGTGTTCACTGGACTTGACTTGACATGAACAAATGCAACTAGATGAAAATTAAACCACACCGGCAGGTCGGACCATCTTGGAGTTGGTGTAGTTGTTCTAGACTTTTACGGGTTTCAAAATACTCTATCCGATAAGTGCTGTGAGTGGGCTGTGGACGGTTGCACCACACCCCTGGATGAGGTGCCGACTTTAACGGAGCACACGGGGCACTGCTGATTATTCAACATGTTTCTCTAATCCCGGCCCTTGTGGTAGGAACCTGCGAAAGAGCCCGGTCTTTGTGTCGGGGGGCTAATCGTGTTTTGGAAACGCCGATTGGGGCTAATCTCCTGGCCTGCCTCTAACGTGGAGCCACTGATATCCTCTGCTGCGATAAATTAAGCTTCTTATTAATCTAATTATGGTACATTCATCCCCACAAACTTTCATGTGACTTGGAAAGCCCCCCATTCACCAGTAACTCCTGCTCCCCCTCCACCCAGCCCTTTCCAAAGGCAGATCTTGAGACTGACTGCCCTCTTTTTCTCTAAGACTGCCTGGTCCAGGCTGGACCAATTAGGAACACTCAGGATTTTGCCTCTAACAAGCATTCAGGCTCCAGTCAGCTTCTTCACACTGGGGTCAGTCTTAGTTTTTCTCCACCTACCCCCGTTGACCCTTTTAAATCTCCACCTGGTTCACTTCATCTGACTTTAACCCTGTTTCCAATAACATTTTCTAGAAGGCACACAATGCCTTCACAAATTATTATTCACACATGCAACACTTTGTAATTTGATACCATTAAATACAATCATCACAGAATCCAATTAAGAATTTTGTGGCAAGACTCAAAAGTCACTATCCACACCAATAATTCAATATCAGATTGAATGGATCCTCTTGGTCTAATCTAACTTAGCTTGATGTAAAGAAGGGCCAATATTTTAGCCTCTATAAATCTGGTGGAGATGTCAGTCAAAGCATTAATGACTGTGGGGCTGAATGCACGCACACTTCAAAAAATATTGAAAACCACACAACATTTTCCATCCACTTGACGAATGAACTTTTTTTTGCTGACGTTTGTGATTTTATTGTGACAAAATGAATATCTTTGCAAGGAACTGTATACAAATTTCTATCTTTCGTGTTTTCTACCAATTCTCTTCTGGTACACTTCACTCACACAATGTTGACATTTCTCCAGTCCATTTTGATTTGGATTCTTGCCTTTTGCCACTTGCTCAGCTTCCTGTCTCTGTAAGGTGCCAGTGCTTCCTTAGCTGTAGTTCCACTCTCCTCAGCCTGATGCTGAGCTCAATGTTTTGGCTCTTTTTCGCAGGGTGCCACGGCCCTGTCTGGTGGGAATCTTAAGATGTGGGAAACTCTCTGCAGGGAAGTGAGAACAGGATGACAGGGCTCATATCTACAAGGACAGTGAACCTGAAGGGAGATAAAAGAAGGTCGCATTTGCCCTTTAGCAGCTGTAATATAACCCCAATCAACCATGCAGCCTCTCTTACCTTTCCTACCCCTGCTGCTGAACTCAGACAACTATCCCCTGCGAGGCAGAGAAGAGTGTTAAACTATTTCTGCTTCTTTTTTTCCCCTTTTCACTAAAGTTTTATTTCAAAGTTGTTAAGAATCTGATCATTTCAGACCATTCTTTGATAACCCTCCAACACTCACCTTCCACAGGTATAATCTGTGTGGCATTAACATTCTCCTGCTCTCTTGCTGATGCTTTTGAATTGTTCTTTCCTCAAAGCAAAATCTAAAAAGTGAGACAACAGGAAGGCGCTTGCTGCTGTTTGTTCTTAAAAACAAAGGTTCCATGCTGCTATCAAACTCCCATTAGATACGGAGGAATTGAGTGTGCGGTCGTCACCGCGCACCAAACAGCGAGGTGATAACACAACGCAGAGGCAGGCCAGGACGCTAATTGCATGCCGAATATTTATAGGGTAGACAATTAGCTGGTGCCTTTTATATGCAAAATAACAACAGCAGCAGTGGCAACAGAGAAAAGGGTGGTGATGAGGGGGGGTAAGTAATTAAGATGCTCAAAACAGGACAGGGACATGCAGTCTGTTGTGCTCTGATTTGTTGCTAACAAACACAATAATTAGCCTGTTATTGGCGGATAATGAAGTTGCCACTGTCCTCTTCCCTCAGTCAAGTGTCATCCTGAGCAAGGACGTTCCCAGTGCTGCTGCTGGGACCCCAAGGACGAAGGCTTGCAGAGGGTAGATGGGTCATGAAGCCTCTCGAGGATCTCGTCAGGGTAATACATCAATCAGGCACAACATTATGACCAATGACAGGTGAAGTAAAAAAACACTAATTAACTCTTAATGTTAAACAAGGGGTATAGATGGAAGGAGGTGCAGTGACACAATCACATGTTCACACAAAGGGCACCCAGTGAACATTTTCCACTGACATTAATATGCATTTATATAATAAATAAATGCACTTTAATGCAGCCAGAAGCTGATAACTATTGTTAGTCCTGACAGGCATATCAGTGAAGAGGTTAAACAATAAAATGCTGTTAAAGAACATAATAGTGAGTGTTTAGTGCAAGATATTTAGTGAATCGATAACGTTCTGAGCAAACAAGCCATCATTAGATTGAATGTCATACGGCCAAGTCCTGTTCATATCCCTTGAAGATTTAGGATTATAGAAAACCTTTCATGTTTCTTCTCAGTAAAGGTAAAGTTTTAATTTTGGAGAGTTCTGAGTTGAATCTGATGGAGAATATATGGAGGGAGCAAAATATATAATCACTTAAACCCAGAGTTTTGTCCATTGTTGTGGAAAACTTGCTTAAACTAACAGTTATGCCAAAAAATGTGTTGATTTTGTGAGAATCTCCATGATTGCAGAAAAGCAAAAATACTGGAGGGACTGATTCATGTAATTTGCCCTCTGGAGTTTGGAGGGCCATATAAAAAGCTATGATTGTGAGCCAGGTTTGACCCTCAGGCCTTGAGTTTGACACATGTGTTCCAAATTGTCTGCTAGAGTGTATTCTGTGACAGATTAAAGCTGTTTTGGCAGCAAAAGAGAAACCCATATGGTATTTGACAGGTGGTTATAATGTTATGCCTGATCAGCATTCATCAGCCCGCTTGTAAAAACAAGAAATGTTCTTAATGCTGTACTTTGGCTTGCATAGAGCGTCATTGTGAAAGTGAAACATCTTAATATGTGTGTACATGTGTATGTTAGAGTTTGTGTGTGCAGCAGCTTCATAAGATTGTGACCGCAGGTTCACTGAATCAACAATGCTGTCTGGCAGGATTAGGTGCAGCCAGAGCTGATTTGATATTTGTGGCTGATAGTGCTTGTAAGCACGCCTTTGTTCCCTCCCATTGTGGCTAAGATTAAGGCAAACCTCCTCTTCATCATCGTGCTTCGGTGTAGTAATAACCTAGATAAAGCTACTCTTTGATTGAATCATTGCTGCGTGTGTTCAGGACCTCCTCGCTCTCGCCTCCCCACTGTCAGCTGTCGCTTGCGCGTCATATTCCTCACTTCTAACTCCATCGCTGTTATTCATCTCGGTTTTTAATTTCCCAACTTTTCATCTCTAATACCTGTCACTCACTGCTTGTCGCTAATGAGAACGTTTGTGCTTGTTGATTTCTGCTAATGAAGTCTAAAATGTGGATGGTTTTATTGATTTCTGCTTGTAAAGGTTGAAACTTTTGAAATAACTTTGAACAAAGTCTAATAATTACATCAGTTCTTTAAAAATCTTAGTTTGAATACATAAATGAACATATTTTAGCAGAATGTTTACTGAGTTGTTTGGAGTCATGTGGAAGTTTAAATTTGTTAAAAGTGGTTGTCACAATAAGAAACATTTCATTGCTCAGATTTCAATTATAGATGGTCTTGAAAGTCTATTACGCTAGAGATGTCACATGGCAATTAACTCTTTGTTATTTGTCCATTTTAATGTTATTATGTTAACTTTACAGTAGTTATACAATTTAAATTTTCTCTCAAATTGCTTATATTGTGGTACATTTTTTCGCTAATGACTAACAATGAAAACCTATCTGGGCAATGAAGCACAGATTCCCATTTCAGGATTGAAGTAAAATGTTTTTGGCAATGCCCATTCTGATTCTTGTGTATTTGGGATGATGACATCACAACAAGATCAGCTGGAGTAACAAACATTATGTTGCACGAGTGACTTTTGAAAGTTTTGGAGATGTTATCCCTTTTGGTTAAAGAGACATTTTCTTGTCAAAAACAATGCCTGAGTTCTTTAAGTTTTGTTTAATAGCAAAATTTAAATGACAAATCTGTTCCTTGATAAGAAAAACTGGGTTTTCTGTGGCAATCATTACTTTTTTTACTTTTCACTATGGATTTGTATATTTAAAAGGTCAATGATGTCCATCTCTAACCCAATTATTGTCATATGACTTACACAACCCCCTGTGCCAGTTACCGACTAATCTTTGGATTCCTGCAGTCAACTAAGTTAGAGTCAGAGTTGGAGTTTAGCTTTACTAAGAAAACCATTTTGCAACTTGTATTTTTGTGACATTAAACTTTTAGACCCAAACTATTTTACCCAACCAGATTTAAAGCTGCTGTCCTTTCAGCAGAACATTAGGAGGCTGCACAGAGCCAAATTAACACGAAGGACCGCTACAGCACTCATGCAATGTTACAACAACTTTAAACCCCTGGATTATTTTTGCAGGACTCCGTTCCAGGTAGCTCCACTTGGCAGCTGTGTCTGTGATTTTGCTTTAATTGCTAGCTTTAACAATTTCACTTCAGCAGAACTTACAGAAAAGTTGCATTTTAGCTTATCTTTGCTCCCCTAATAAGTGTTGTCACATGATAAAAGACACTCCAAGTCATTGATGTGATTGTGAAACTTTCCTCCCTCTCTTGCTTCCTCACAGAGGTTAATCTCTACAGGTATTTCTCCTCGGCTGCTGTTATTAGAATGCAGCAAATGCTCTCTATTGATGCATGTCAGAGCCCCATTCTTTCATCTCCAACATTTAATTTACCGTCCTGTTGTGCCACTAATCCTGTGTCGTGCCATTTCCTCCGCTCCTCAGATTGCTCTCTCAAAGCCCTCTCTTCGCCAGATAAAGAGGAAGGTAATCGCCATTGTCTGGCTACAGATACACCAGTGCCGGCTCCCCTTCTTTCTGCGGCTCCAAATTAAAGGGCCGTCCTGCCCTTGCGCCCCCTTAATCACTGCCCTCGTCTCTCTGTGCGAGTGGACCCCAGGGCTGTTGCACTTTCATCCGCAAATAGGCTTTGAGTGAGAACCACCCAGGGCTGGCCTCCTTGCAGGAGATCCCCACAGTCTCTGCTCTCTTTTGCTCCTCTCTGGCTGTTCCTGCAGGAGTTTCACTTTCAGCCTCACACACTTTATCTTCCTCAGGCCCCCTCTGATTACTGAACATGGAGAGCATTCTGGTTTAGCTTCTGTTGCACCCTTGTGAATTTCCCTCTCTCTCCTCAGGAGGTCTGACCCACAAGTCTGTAGAAGAACTTCAAAGTGGAAGAGCATAGATTCATTTCTAATATTTCAAAACCGTAGGTAGAAACATCCGCAGTGACATTTTTCTTTGATTACTGCACCACTATCTAGTCCAAGCCTCGACTTGCTTAGTTCATAATATACAATGCAGTTTTGTTATTATCTGTTTTTGCTTTTTTGTTGCACAAAGATGTTTGAAATCATCATATAGTTTTAAAAATTTATACAAAATTAATTAGATTAAATACAAAAAGCAGTTTTCAAGTAAATGTTTAATTTATTAGATTAAAAAACAGTTCAAACCAAGCTGATCCATTGTGAAATGTAAACACCACCTCACAGCCCTTCTGCTAACTATAATAGAAAAAAGATTACTGCCAGGCATTTGGATTTATAACATCACTAAAACAGAACCTGTCTAGCAACATGAAGTAGGTCTATAATCAAGATCTTATGGCCCTATCTGCAGTCATTTCAGAACAACAAAGTCACCAAAAGATATCCAAAAGTGTTGGCTTACCAAAAAGTATTTCAGTACCTGGAGGTTGCAAAATAAACAAGAACATCTAAAGCAATGCATAAAAATATGAAATACCTTTTCACATTTTCCAAGAAAACATCTTCGTGCCAAAGTCTTATGGGAAAATATTCTGAGAACTTTTTAGAGAAGGTGTGTCCTGTTAGCTTTAGCTTAATGCTGACAAAGCATTTCACAAAAGAACATTATGATGATCTGGATCTGCATCTTCAAAACCTGGATGACTTGAACTGTGGATTTTGATCTCTATGAGGAACTCTTGAATGAGAATCTAGTCATGATTTCTTCATCTGAAGCTGAAACATCAGCATGATAATCAGCAGCACAATCATCAATTGGTCCATTTCTAAATGGCTAACCAACAAAAAACAGGATTATTTTTTCTGGTCTGGTATATAATCCAAACCATATGCTGTGGTAATATGGTTGAATTAAAACAATCCTGCAAAGAAACTGAGTAAAACTTCCTCCACAGCTTTGTTATTGCAAACACTTAGAAGGTGGCACAATCAATAATTAGGTAAAAAAAAGGTGATTACTTTTTACAAAGTGTTTACATTGTATAGCTTTTTCTACTTCATACAACAAACAAATTACTTTTGCGTTAAAACTGATTATTTGTGTCTTATTTCAACATTATACTGGTGATCTGGTACTTATAAATCAATCCAAATGTGAAAATATCAGAAATCTGTAAGAGAGAAAAAAAAAAGCTTCCCATTTTCTAGATGAGACGCAACAACCAAAACAACAGAAACCGGAGAAAAACACAGCTGACTAGCTGGGTCAAACTCCAGCCTACAGATTCACAATGTCAGCTAAGAACATTTGACTAATTTCTGTTAATTGTGGCTCTCACTTCCCTCCGCTGCACTGACATAGCGCCGGAGGGCTCAGCCAAATCATCACCATTATGACATTAGCAGCAGCTTATCCAGTGCTAAGAGCTTGAGCTGATACTAACACTAAGGAGTTTAGGATGCTAAGATGAGGACGAGCAATCGGGGTAGCCGCCGTAAGACTGACGGACAACAATGAAAGTTTACAATAAGGATCAAAAGATCCTCGCAGGGTTAAGGGAACTATCCAATTAAGAAAACGTGCGCCTTTCAATGTGTGTGTGGAAGAAAAGAGACAGGGCTTGAGCTAATGCTGAAAAGCTGCTTCCCCATTTACTAATAACAAGCCGTTTAGCTTGAACGATTGCTGCCATGTACAAAGCAATTTGTTATATGGTTAGCTTCTTTGCCCTGGACTTATTAAGGGGATTCTCGTTGACTTGGGTGAAGTGGCTCTTCATAATTAGAGGGGAAACAGTACGGTGCGTTTATGAAACAAGAGAGGACAGTAACCAGGGGTTCTGAGTTCTTTGGGAAGATGATTTCTTGTGATGTGTCCCAGGTTAATAATCCTTAAACAAGAGATTTTGGTTCTCCTTTTAGCCTGCCGTGGGGCTCTGGCAGGAAAACGCCTCTGGGCTTAATTAGATCTGTCTGGGGAAGAGAAGGGCTTTAGGTGTAGCTAATTCAGATCATAGTGTGGCTGAAACATTTTAAAGTGCCTTTCAAAAGTATTCATACCTCCTTTATTGTACATGCAGTTGTGCTACAAGAAACTTCAAAGTATTTCACAGGAATTGTACATGACAGATCAACACAAAGTAGCAGATAATTGTGATGGGGAAGCCACAGTTTCTAACATTTTCTGCAAATATCCATTTGAAAAGTGTGGTGTGTATTTGTATTTAACTCTCACAAATTAAAACCTTGTAGAATCTGCAATTACAGCTGCAAGACCTTTGGGATAAATTTATAGAAAGAGACAAAATATTTTTCTCATTGTTCTTTGTGAAACAGTTTAAGCTCAGATTAGGTGAAGACTATCTGAGAGCATCAAGCCATGCAGCCACAGACTCTCAGTTGGATTTAGATGTGGGCTGTGCTCCAGCGATTCTAAAACACAGACATGTTTTGATCTTAATTCATACTTCTCTCGCTGTATATCTAGAATTGTTATGCTGCTGAAAGGTTTTGAATCATTTGGATCTCTCCAGCTTCCATGTTGAAGAAAAACATCCCCACAGAATGATACTGCCTCCACCATGTTTCACTGAAGGGATGATGTAAAGAGTTATTTTCCCTTCCATGGAGGTCAAAAAGTTCAACATATGTTGTATTCCCTTCATGGCTAACGACAATCTCCACTCTTCCATTATGACCTATTCAGCATTGAGTGAATAGACAAATAGTTGTTCAAGTTCTCTCACCCAAGCTGTGGATATCCAGAGCTCCTTCAGACATACTTTCTAATTAGGTGACTTCTAAAACCAATTACTCTCACTCAATTTTATTTAGATAAATCAATGTAAATGAGCTAAAAACCACCTTAAAGTCATGCTCTTCCCTGTATATCACATAAACTCCTGCTAAAATCCCTCAGGTTTCTGTTTGAAAATGAAATGACGTGGACAAGTCCAAGAGGTTTGAGTACTTTTGCAAGGCTCTGCAAACTGTCGTACCAGTCGAGCCCAAAAAGAGCACGACAATGCTAGCAAGAAGATATCCTTCATGGATGAACATCGTAATGACGAGATCTAGGTTCATAGATCGTCCAGTTGCCTAAATTATCTCCACATTTCAATTATATCAAGCGCTATCTGACAGGTGACGAGTTTAAAATATCACTGGGGCATTTTCAGTAACCGCCAAATGTACGTCATTGCATCTGCCTGTTCCTGGACCTGAAAGAGTCAGGGACACTTCACAATAAAAGTGGAACTGACTCAAACTGGAGCCCCCTTGTGTCTTCTGGCGGCTAAAATGGTTGGAGGCCAAACTGCTGCTCCTATAATCCCTCCTATTGACAAGGGCTGCTCTGTTCTCTGCCTGATCTGTTTGGTCTGTCAAGTTAAGGGAGCCCCTCTCCTGCTTGTGGCAGCCAAATCTATGAACAAACCCTCCACCGATCTCTGAGCCTTCCCCTCATATTGTCTTTGGTCTACCATCATCCCTGCTGCTTCAGTGGGAATCATTATTTAATTGGCCACCACAACAAAATGGACACGTTTTTGTTCTGTATTGAAATTGTACAGATTATGTTTCAAATCACATGCACATGAGGTTTCAGGGGTTGCTCTGCGATAAAATTAGATCCTCCCTTCATATTTTGAAAACATGCCTCACACAAGAATAAAGGTATGAATAGAGCTGTAGAGAAAGACATCTGATATTTCCCTGGAGCTTTTCAACCCCTTTCATCCCTTCATTCTTTTTTGTTAGGACCAAACCTTTCTTGCTGTGACTTTGTTTAACCGCAGTTATTTCATCTCTTGTTCATTTTGGCGAAGGGTGAAAAGGGAAGGGAGCTTTTTAAATGTTGCGCATAGCTGTGATAACCGGGCTCTCGCTCTCTGTTTCCCCTCTGACCAGCAGTCACCTTTAAATCTGCCTTTTCATATTCCTCTCAAAGAGTCTTGTCTATTGAAAAGGCGTCTGCCAAACCGGATTTTTGGACAAACAAGAGAAGGACGGAATAGGAGAGAAGGGATACCTAGAAAAGGCAAATAACCAAAAGAAATAAAAATACTTCCTCCTCTGTCTAATTCAGCTTCTTGTTTCCATTGTTGGACATGGTTTAAAAGTAAATCTGGCCCTTTTAATTGCTAATTGGTAGGTGAGATTAAAAATGTATTCTTAAAATATTCACCACACAATGACATTTTATGACTTTTGTAAATCTAGTTCCTTGAAAATATATTTCAAATTCTTCATATTTTGTTACATCCCAATGAATAACTTTATTGCGTTTTATTGGGATTTAATGAAATAGATCAGCAACAAAAAAATAGAGCATAAGTATGAAACAGTAGGAAAATTATAAGTGGTTCTTGATTTCAAAAGTATAAAAACTATTGCATGCATTTGTTTCCAGCACCCTAAAAAGTGATAGCGCTAAATAAAACTCAGTTAAACCACCTGTCTTCATAAGTCACTCGATTAGTAAATCCACAATCCACTTCCTTTATACCTAATCTACCATATTTTGTGACTTAAATCTGCCTTTTTTTCTTTGCTAAAGACATTGGGGATTGTCTGTGATAATCAGTTTTTGAGTATTGCCACAGATTCACCTTTGGAGTTAAGTCTGAACTTTGCCTGGGCCAACAAAATGGTATACGTTTGATCTAAATGGCATTGGTTGAGATTATGCAATCAACAGTATTTTTCCTCTCCTGCTATTAATCTTTTTACTTTTAGTAAAAATAGAAAGCATTCCTACATCAGTTCTTACATTCATGTGTGTGTGTCGGTCTTTTCTAACCCGCTGTGTATGTGTGTATATATATATATATATATATATATATATATATATATATATATATATAAAGGTTTTGTGAAAAAATATGAGGGGTGTGAATACTTTTGCTTCACCCTAAGTAGTTAAGTGGTATTCACACTACTTTTTGTAAGCTTTCCAACACACCTGAATGATTTTTGCAAGACTTTCAAAAGTCTGCTAATGAATATTAACATGTTTTGTTAATGTGTTACATTTCGATGAGGTGTGACAAATCTAAGCAGCAGTTTGAGCAAAATGTATATCAACCTGGGTGGTTTTCCGGTGACAGGCTGCGGGACAGCACCATCCCATTTGACCGACAGGCCTGCGATAGGTGACGACAGCCTGGCTTCTTCGTCCATTAGCAGCTAAAGGCCCCGCGTCACCGTCCACCAGATCTGCCAGTGCCTCAGAAAAAAGGAAATATTCAAATGGTAATCGGAAGCCCATGAATCATAAGCCCAAGGTAAGCTATGTAATGCTGGTAAGACAGTGAGTAGCACTTTATTGGTGAAGAGTGAAATCCTTTTTGCCATTCAGGAGAAGAATTGCAACAGTAATGCCATTAGCTTGCACCCCGAATCACCGAATGGCATTTAATTGCCAGAAGCAGCCCATTGTGTGGATTGGGTGAATTTAGGCTTTAGCACGGCTCTGTTTGTACTTGTGAGAGCATGAGGGGGTAAAGATGGAAGTGCTTCTGTTGCAAGGGGGGAGCTGTAAGGGTGTCATAGTGTAAGATGTCTGAAGAATGATTGCCCCTAACACTTGCACAGTCACACACACAAGCAACCGACGCCTAACTAAATCTCCGAAGTAACTAGCTTAACTAAAGTCTTTAAGGAAAGTAAATTCGGACAAACTCCTTTCTCCTTAATACCTGATTTGTTCAACAACATGATTTGCGGCATGTCTATTCAAGGCCTTTTTGGGCCAAGCCGAGGTCTTAAGGCTCAAGGCTTGTAGCTTGCGGTTATTGTGGGCTGTTTAGGGTTTGTCTCAAATCTTCTTGTGTGGGTGTGTGGACGATCCTAATACTGGCTAATGGGCTTCGGCAGAGTAACAGTCCCCCAAGTCCTATTGAGGACCCCATGGAAAGCAGCATAAGCTCTGTTTAATAAAAGCTCCAGCCGGATCTTTCTTTAGGAGTCTTTTTTTTTTTTTTTTTAGCATTGAGAAGAGGCCACCCTCCACCAGCCCTGTTTTCACCCCAAATCTCCTGTCCATTCTCTTTGGATCTTCTATCCCTGCCGACCTCGCTCCAACCAGACCAATACCAGCATCTCTCCTCTGGACTACGAGCCCGAACCCATCAGCATTGTTATTTCCTCCCTCCTCCTCCCGAAACCTGCCATAGTCCAAGACATTGGCCTCCACCCCCAGCCCTGTCTCATACCGTCAACGCTGACCCTGACAGCCATGTCCCGGGGAGGGCTAAATTGAATGTGAAATGCATGGTGGGTCCTCGCAGACTTCATTGTGCAAAGTGGGAGTCTGGGAGGCGAGCAGCGTCACTGCTCCTCACTGCTGATCTAGTTTGACAGCAAGACGGGAGGAGGCAAGAAAAACATTCTCTTGCTCTCTTTGAGAACGAAAAGAGAAGGCCTTTTTCAGTCCCCCCTCCCCAACCCGTCTCTCACCCACCAGCCAGCTCCGCCATGCCTCCATCATCTCACCCGTCTTCTTCTTTTAACCATAAACTGAAACAGGCTGCAGCTTTCTTCAGACTGCTAGCTCTCCTGAGATCACAATATATTTCAATGAGCTCATCCTTGGAATGATAACAGTGCGATCTCTTCTTGCTCTGCTGGTGTTTTCTTTTCGTAATTTCCACTCAAATATCCGCAATTTTGTTTCTGAAACGCATAAAAAAAGCAACAAAAAAAAAAAACTTTTAGAAATTTTCTCACATTGCAACCACCAGATTTAATTTATTGGAACTTTATTTGATAGGCCAAGACAAAAAGTGCATAATTCTGAAGTGAAAGGAAAAGAAAACATGATTATTTTTATGTTTTGACACTCAAAAATCAAAATAATTTTTGTATTCACTACCTTTTTTTCTCTGATACTCCAAAATAAAATTCTCAGCAACCAAAGTACTGACTCCAAAGGGGTTCATTGAAGGCATCAGAAGTTTGTTAGAGAACATGAGTGAGCTATATGAATCATATAAACCAAGGAGCACGGCAGATAGGCCATAGATGACATTATGGAGACGTTTAAAGCAGAGTTAGGTTCCAAGCTTAGGACATCTCACAGAGATCTCAAATAAGAGACAAAGCAAACATCTGGAAGAAGGTGATCTGGTTAGATGAGACCATGTCTGAGCATACACTAAGCAAAGGCTGCTTGTCTCGGACTGCGCCTCTCCACTGGATGCTCCAAATCCCTCATTTGATGCAAATGACAGTCATCTAACATCCAGTGATTCTCTCATCGCTGCACATTGCCTAATCAATGTGAAGTGCTGTGTAAAAAAAATACATTGGCTCCCTGTAATAGTTGTTTTTGACCGAGTCAAGTGCAGCTCCTAGAATTAATCCCAACCTGAGATTCAATTATAGGCGCTTGGCTAAGCAGGAGAGGGATAGAGGCATGGGCAGGACTGAGGGGACAGTGATTGTGTTTCCATACATGTTTGTGCTTCTGTAAAGTGTATGTTTGCCTGAACTTTTCTGGTTTCAGACATGAGGGTGAGATACAGGAAGAGTGAAGATATCTTCTTGTTTGTTGACCTTGCTGGTTTTGATAAAGGGTCAAGAAGACTCCTCAGATCTCTTCCCCCTGGAGTCTTTTCATCATTCAGAGGCTCCCCACGTCAGTCTCACAGCAAAAGGGAGATGTGCAATGCCTTGCTAGTGGAAATTCAGTGTTGCGAAACCTCATTGTCACCTTTTTCTAATGAGTTCCCCTATCATCAAATGTGTTTTCAGCTCCGACACTGCCTGCAGAGAAGGAACAGAAAGCCTGGTTTGGGGAGGCAAATAGGAGCTACACTATGGCTTCATCAATGTGCATGAAAGGCAGGCTTCCGGAAATGTATTTCTGCCGCCTATGCCAGATAAGCAAGTTTCGGGTCAGTGTTTGCGCTGTGTGGTTTTGAGAAGACGCCGTATTCATTACGAGGTGTTAGAGTGGCTCTTGTAATATTAATTCACATTAATGTACTATTGCTGCCAGGATCCATCAACACCTCAATCGTGTATAACGACCAATTTGAAGATATTAGATTAGTCGTCCTCAGAGTTATCAGGTGAGAATTTAATGCAGAAACACCGACTAAGTTCAGAACTGAGAACATCTGATGGCAGCAGATGTGCAGCACAGAATGAAAATAACTGAAAATACATTTTCACTGAAATGTCTAAAACAGGAATCAAAACTGCCTGTTCAGGAAATTCAAGATTCAATGACCTTATTGTCATTTGAAACCAAATAAAAAGCAATGAGTAACATGTTGACAATTAGTAGTAGTAATTCGATATTTCCCACAGTAACCAATGCTTTTTGAGCTTCCCTATAACTGCTGAATTAAATCCTTACAAGAAAGATACAAGCAGACATAAATGCACTCACAAAAAAAGCATAGGAACAATCCTCAGAGTAAAGAAAGTATCCAACACATTTGAATTACCCCTTTAATGTATAGTCCGGTGTACAGAGTCCTTTTATTATGATTTTATGAAATAGACCAACACAATGTGTTATTATTAAATGGAAGGTTTTAAGACCTTTTAAAAATATCTGAAAAGTGTGGCATGCATTTGTTCTCAGCCTTCTTGAATCAACACTTTGAAGAAACATTTTTTTTTCTACAACTACATCTACAAGTCATTTGGTGTATGTCTGTACCAGAGAGCAACATCCCCACAACATGATGCTGCCACCACCATGCATTACATAAGGATTGTGTATTCAGCATTCAGGCTGTTGTTCAGGGTTAGTTTTACTTCTTGAATCCTAACATTGCTTTAAAGTTTCCTACAGTTGCTCTTCATTATGCCATTTGTTTATTAATGTTGTCTTATGTCTGTAGGAAACTGATTATGTTTTAATTAGGGGTGTAAGAGTACACGGGGGCTAGATGCATATGGATCTCTCACTTTTCAGATTTATATTTGTGAAAAACTGTATTATTTCCTTTTCACTTCATAATTATGCTCTGCTTTGTGTTGGTCATTCACATTGAAAGTAAGGCTCTGTCATTAAAACACAAAACATGGACAGATATGGAATATGATATCTGTTTGTGCTCATATTTTAATTTTTAGGATTGACTCAGGTGAAAACAAGCCAAAGAAAAAGCACAATTTCTTTGTACTTTAAAAGGCTTAGCAATTATTATACATCATAAGACATAGCAAAATTATTTGTGTGAAGGTTTAATAAATTAATTTGCTTGTCTTCACCACTCGAAAAATACTTTTAATCATTATTTTACAGTGCATGTTTGTGTACATGCTCTTTACTGCACACTATAAGTTGATCTTCTACCAGCCCAAGGACGATGCTACTGTCTCCCATCCCTCCCCCATTCTCTACCCTTCCTGACAGTGGGCCAATGACAGCATAAACACAGAAAAGGCAATTTAGCAGCTTCTTTTATAACTACTTTGAAAATAAAGGAATTTTAATTATGGACACAATGAAAAGAAAAAAGGAGGAAAAAGGGAGGAAAAACATTCACACACAGTAAACAAAGCTGAAACAATTATCTTCTGGTGACCAGTCGGTGTTTTTAGAACAGTCATTTTAATCTTTTATTTACTGCAAACAGAAAGAGAGAGAGAGAGAGAGAGGGAGTGCGAGTCAGCAAGAGAGGATGGGGATGTGAGGAGGGGAAGCTCGGGTGAAAAAGACGGAGATAATATGCATATATTTTAAATATCCCCACCCTCGCAATCAAAAGATGCATTTTATTAGGGAAACAATTTTGCAACACCCGGCTGGAAGAGGGGGGTAGTTTGTCATTTTGTTGTTGGATATTGTTCACCGTCAACCCCCAAACACAGCATTGCATTTTCCCCGTATAGTCAGTGAAAGGGAAAGGAAGTGACATTGTGAGCTCCCAAAGTGATGATGGCAGCCATAATTGAAACTGGAAGATGTCTTTTGTTGAACTGTGGCGGTTATAGTAAGAAGGTGATTGACATAACTAACCAAAGTTACTTTAAATGGTCAACTTTGTGAAAACAAAAACAAAAAAACCAAAAAACAAAATCGCAGGTATGGATTTATTTTAAAGGCGTAAAATCTAAACTAAACTGCACTGGAACATCTGCAAGAGGGAACAACAATTATTTTAACACATGTGCTACAAATGAGACTTTGAAGCTGTGAATGTAGATACTTATCGGCTGTTTCTGGCCCCTAGAAGCCTCAAGTATGAACATTTACCTCATCGGATGCTGTTATCCTCCACCGAGTGACACTGATGAGTTGTGTGATTGCCTAAGATACCAAAAGCTACGAAATCTCCATTTGCAATGAGGAGAAAATTCCATAGGATTAATTTTCTGTGTAAGACCCCTGCTCAGGCCTCCAACCCCCACCCTGTCCACAACTTCAGCTGTGCAGCCTGGTGTTAAAAGACCCAGAGGAATACTGTCTTTGTCATCCCACCGTTTGCGGCTGAAGAATAAGAGAAGTTTTAATCCCCATTGTCCACGAGTCTGTGGGTAGAGGGGGGTCCGCGGCTGTAAGATGATCCAACCGGCCACACTAATCCCTCCATACCACTTTCGCCTTCACATCAAAAACACCCCCCACCCTCCCACAAAGCAGCGGTCCTGCGTGTTGGACCCCAATGTGGAAATTCTAAAGAGCAAAAAGGAGCAAAAGAAATAGTTGCAACAACAGGGCAGAATAGACTTAAAGACAGTTGCACAGAAGACGGGGTGAGCTCTGGGGTGAGGGTGGGGGCATCGCCGGCTCCTTCCAGCCTGCGAGAACACACGCTCCTCCTGCTGCCACTCGCCCCCTCAGGTCAAGCCCTGATGCTGCTGCTGCACTTGCTCTTTTATAGGTCTCCCTGGGAACCAGAATATTCCTCAAAACCTGTATATTTCTTTCTTTTTTTTCACGACTACAAGCCAGGAGAAAAGGGACAGGTGCCTCTCGGCCGAATGCACATGAGCTTAAAGTTGTACACAAATGCCAACTGTGACACACCATATTGTTTCGATCCAAATCCTGGATAAGCCAGTAAAATAACAGACAGCCAAATGTAAAAAAAACAAAAAACAAACCAAAAAAAAAAACAACGAAGAAAAAAACTGAAGAAGTGGATGCTGGAGCTTCTGGATCAAACATGACTTGTTCAAACTGACAAAGAAGATTGAAACCTCACCCTTTAAGCTCTATCTAAATGTTGCTGTGAGGGAAATAATGGCTGTATGCTGTTCAATGCTACTGGAAAAAGATACTTTATGCCAACAGATGAAGATTAAAGCCAGCAACACTTGACTCAACAGAACTACACAATCAAGACAACAAAAGGTGAAGCAGAGCGAAAACGTAGGAAATATCCAAAGGTTAAAAGTGTTCATAGTGCAAGTCCATGCACGATCTTATAATATTTATCATAATTCATTTGATAGCTTTCTTGAGTCGTGATTCTATTAATATTTAATGTGTTTGTGAATGATGAAGCGGTGAAAAAACAAAGTAGGAAACAATAGCTGAATGAAGAAGCATTTGAGTAATACTAACTAAAATATGATTTTGGTTGAAACCCAAAATGACACCAATAAATTAAAAATCATTTGCTCTCCACCTCATAGATTAAAATGCAATACTAAAACAAATACTATTAAATTGTTGATTTTTAAATAAATAAAAATAAAAAAAGCAACATCTTCATAAATGTTCATAAATATGTTGATGACACGGTGATTTATAACTACCTAAAACATAACTAGAATGTACAGGATGTAAAAGTGTGCTTTTATAAAATACATATAATTTAAGTTAAGACCAGAATTATTCATGCCACTGAAAGACTTAATTTTTCCAATCAACCAAGAAGTTTGTTTCTGATATGAAATGATAAAACTGTCTCTCAATCAATAAAAATATGAAAGAAATATGATTTTAAAAAATTATCTGCTAAAAATAGCATATTGAAAAAAATTCAATTAAAGTGTTCTTATTACTGCACAGCTTGTTCTATTTTTCTGCTGGTATTTTTTTTTTAAACATTTCTGTTTTGCACTGAGCTCCAAGTCTTTGGAGGTAGAAGGTAATAGAAAACACAAGACAGCTGAAACTTTTCAAAGAGTGATGACACTGCAAAAAAGTAATTCTGAGATTTATACATGCAGTGAAAGCAGAGTTAATCAAGATTTCATCTGCTTGAACAAATCTGTTTTTTCAATTTAACAAAGAGAAAACAAATAAAAAGATTAAATTGGATGAAAAACGTCAGTCGGCATGATGATCTTGATGCAGGACATGGAAGAAGATGTCTTGGACCGATGATGGTTGTAGTGTCCAATTTGTCCAGGGTGGGAGGAGCAGGACAGTCGATGACTCACAGACTCAAAACTCAATGCTACAAAGTGATTCTTTGTGTGGCCTCTGGGGGCACACAGTCACACACATCAGAGATAAGATGCTCTGATGAAGTTCACTGTAACATAGAGTGACGAGTCAGAGAGGGGGCAGGGAGAGTGTGCGTGTGTGTGTGTGTGTGTGCGTGTGTGTGTGTGCGTGTGTGTGTGTGTGTAGGTGTGTGTGTGTGTGTGTGTGTGTGTGTGAAAGAGCCAGGAGACAGCCGTTTAAAATTCTGTTTCCTGCAAGTGAGGAGGCTAATCCTGCCCCTATAATTCCCTGCAGCCATAGCACCCCTCCTTCCTCAACATCACCACTCCCTTTTTCTCTATCGAACTCGCCCTGTATCTCTCTCATTCTCCCTCTCTCTTAGTGCACACTCCATGAGTGACAGCACAATGCCCAGGCCCTCGCACGCTTATCTAACTCTAGCAGATGGTCGACTTGGATCAATGCACACACGCCACGATCAATGGCTGTGATAAAGAGCGGCGGGGATGGTACCCTTCTCCCCAGCTCCCTCTCTCCTTCTATCTGCCTCCCCTCATGCCCAGCCTGCTGCCCCTGCCCAATTGTTTCTCTCCTCTGCTTGTTCATCTGCATCTGCACTGGCAAGCACCCGAAGCCCTGCTGATGGTAGAAGCGCTCGATGTGCCGTCCGCTGCATCTATCCGCCTCCCTCGACCTCTTCCTTCAGAGAACTCTGAGCCTCGTTTCTATCAAGCTTATCAGAAGATCGCCGCTTCATCTCCTCCTCAACTTATCTCGCTCTGTCTTTCATTCCTACACCGGCTCAAACTGTATCTCATATGTTAATCTCCGATGGCTGTACTCATTCTCTTCAGCCATACAGGGCAGCTTTCTGCTCCTGACCTTCTGTCCTCCTTCTGAATGCCTCGTTTACAATGAAGTTGCAGTCTTCTGATGATTTAGCCTCTCTGGTGCCTCAGGGAATGGATAAATTTCCTCAGTTTTGTTTCATTCAGCGCCATCAAAGGTGCAGAGGTGACAAAGCTGAAGTGAATCAAAGTGGGTCACAGACGTAACCCTGAAGAGAAAGTGGAACAGAAGTCTGACTGAGTGAATCCCCAACACCAACGATGGGTGCAAAGTGGGCCATGGAGCACGCTGATAAACAAATTCAAACAGCGTATGCAAGAATAACATTGACAAACTCAGTGGGGGATCTGATTCTCAAAAGTCGGGCAGTAAAATCCATTTACTGTTAATCTGAATCAACATGAAAATAAAAAAACATCATAGGACAACCTTGTGCGTAGACATGAACCCTCAAAAACCCAATTCTGTTCAACCTGTCCTGCATGTTTTTGGATACAAAAGGCAGAACATGGAAATACTATCTTTGTTTCATTAATCTATGAGTAATGACTTACTGATGTTTTACCTGTAATCTCTTAGAACATGTGTAGTTTTGTCTTTTAGTCAAAGTTTGTAGAACCATCCTGTAAAAAATGAATCAGGATGGAGAAAGGGCATCTAAGAATATCAAGTTCTTGGCTACAGTCTCTAAACTGCATTTACTGTAGGTCTGGACTTTGACTGGGCCATTCTAACACATGGAATACTTTGAAACATTCTGTTGTCCCAGTCATAAATCTTTTGCAGCCTCTAACAGTTTATCTTTTCATCAGTATTATGTAGTATTATGTTCCTTCAATCTATTGTGACCAAGCTCTCTGCCTCTACTGAAGAAAAGCATCCCCCCAGCATGATACTGCCACCACCATGTGTCACTGTGGGGATGGTGTGTTAGTCTTCCAACACACAGAGTTTTTCATATAAAACAAAGGGGTTAATTTTGATGATCCCCCATAACTTTATAGTTATTAAAAACTGGACAGAAAAATTCTCAATTACAGCACTGAAATTTTACTTAATTGATACATTTAGTCATAATAAAAAATCATGCAAACGTCTCAATTTTAAATTGTTGAATCAAAAATTTATTTTTTGAGAAGGACATGAAAAGTCAAGTTGCTAATTTAGATAGAATTGCACTATTATTGAAAACTACAGACACACATTTGTTTAAAATCTAAATGGGTTTGATGGCTAATATTTAATAGTCCTACGTGTCTGCAGTGTCCCCTACTGTAAAATACATTTCTGATGACTTTTTCTCAGTTGCACACAAGTTGACTCTGTTTTCTGATTCCATGTCTTATAAAGGATCTTTGTTGCAGTGGATTTTACTTCAGGGAGTCGGAGTAAAGGTTAAAGTTTCTCATTTGTGAAAGACGTTGGTAAACCTGAGTCATTTTCTTTCCTTTTCACACTTAAATTATAAACCAACACTATAGTGTTGGTTTAAAAAAGGTATAAATAAGGTATAAATACTTCCTCAAGTCACTGTAGACTTTTTCTTAAAGTAATTGGACATCGGTGATGTAATGCAGTTCATAATAAGCCCATTAAAGCTTTTTCTTTGAGCTGATGGAAAACGCAGTGGCAATATGGACACCTCCGCTATTTATACCTCTTAAATCCTCATGCATATTCACACAGTGCAGAGACGAGGGAAAAAAGCGGGCAGACATTCTGACAAATAAGTGCCTGGATCTCATTTCTTTTAGAGCCTGAGCTATTTCAGCACACTATGGCCAAAGCCTCATCTATTCTCTGTCTGAGCCTCCTTTTATTTGGTCTTGGTCAACATGGTCAGCATTGTATGGGTGAGAGGAAGAGAAAAAGGGAGATAGGAAGAAGGAAGTTTAAAAAAAGGCCTGATAAAGAGTTTAATTTGTTAATCTAATCATTCCAGGGACAGTTCCTGTTTAATTGTGTTCTCATTCGATACTAATTAAGTTTAGCACTTTTGTCAAATGAACCTATTTAGTCAGCAAAAGCTGACAAAAGTAACTAAAGAGACAAATTTTGTCAGATGTAATTTTGTAAGTTTAATATTTGTGTCATTACAATACATGTTCTGACATAAAAGATATAGTGCACAACAATGCTAAAGGCGGAGTAAAGTTGAATTTGAGTCTTTGTTCTGATACAAATTGCATTATACTTAATATTAAAAAACTGGGAAAGTTAGCAGTTTTTTTTTATTAATCAGCATAAAGTGCAATATTGAATGTTCATTACGTTCATTGTGAGTGCTGAGTGTGATGATGTTTTATCTAGTGATACAGTTTTGTGTAAAATACAGTTAATGTGCCAACAATTTGTGTTAGAAAAATTAAAAATATTTTTCAAAAAATCAGATATCTGTGAAACTGTCTGACATTATAGAATAAATCACAGAAGAAGAAATTGGCTAATCTCAGAGTCCCTTTTAACACTTGGGCTGGACGTGATTTAACTCCCACACTGGACTAAAATCCACTAATGACTGGTGGAGCCACTCCATGTGAAGGAGTGTATTATTATCTGAGGTTGATATCTGAAGCAAAAATGAGCAAAAGTATTCAAAAGTATTCAACTTACCCAACAGAGTCACCATGAGATAGGAAGGGTGCATTTGGGATAAATCTTTACTTTTTTGGAATTTGTAAATCTTTTATGTACAGTCTGAGCAAAGAGTTTTGTTTTATCTTTCTATTCCTGCACATGTTTGCTGCTATTAGTTTCAATCACTGACAACTTTGTCACTTGGCTCTAAATCCAAAGTGGCTTCAAAATCCAGAGCAAAAGACAACACCACTGCTGTTCTCAGGGAGTTTCAACAACTTTTAAAGATATTTTTATGCTCAAACACATGAATGTATATTGCTGAGTTTGTCAATGATTGTACGGGACATATTAAGCTAAAACCTCAATGGCTATTTAAGATTTTAATTTGTATTTTTATGTGTGTTATATTTTAGTATAACATAACACACAACCGGCTCAGGGCGTTCTTGAAATGAGGTTTAAATGCTTTAATAGAATTTCAATTAGAAAACAGTAATAAAACAATGAAAACAGTAGTTTGCTATAAGGAAAGCCCTCTTGCTCGTCGTTTTGTTTATGCATATAGTGTGAGAAGTATTATTCCTTACAATAAATCAAAATATTTGTGACTGAATTTAACTTATTGCATCCGTAGCATTTATGTCATATGAAAGAAATTAGGAACAGGGTAAAAAAAAAAAAAAAAAAAAAAAAAATCAGAAATGGATAGTTTGGATGCAGGTTTATATATCAAAGTAAAGTTTTCAGAAACTTTAGGATGTTTTGGGAAATAATAATTCAGAAAGATAACTCCTTTGGGTTTAATGATCATCTTGCCATGCTATTGTGTGGATCAGACTCTGACAGAGTGCAAAGTTCAGCCGACTGCCTAATACTGACAGTCTGACTGACCGCACTCAGCTGGTGTCACCTGATCTGCGGTCCGACAGCACCGGTGCTCTCCTTCTTGTTCTTCTTTGTTCCTCAAGCCACACTTCTTAATCCTGCTTAATTTGAGCGCAAAGAAATTCATATGTGCCAGTAAGAACATTTACAGAGCACACTGCCTCAATAAAACTGAGCTTAGGCACTAAGCTGTATTGATCTTAAGGCTTGATAGTGTGATCAAGGGAAAAGATGGAGCCTCTAAAAAGGGCACACTTTTAGATTACAGGTCACACTGTTAGCACTGTTAACCATGCAGAGCCGGAAAACATTGACTGGGATGTTACCCAGTCAATGGCAGATTTAAAAAATTTTAATTATCATTCTGCCAAGAAGTTTGTTGTCTGATAGGAAGTGAGACAGACATATCTCAAAATAAATGCAAAATGGGGTATAGATCAAAAAACAAACATTTGTTCATAGAAAAATATTAGCAGAAAACGAGTCATTCTAATAATTGCTGTATTTGGGTGAGAATAAATTTGGGCTCACCTAAAGAGTGTTGTGAAATATCCCAAGTTATAAGCTAGGCATGCCATTTTACTTTGTTTTATTTATTCAGCACACCTCAAGTTTGGTCCATGATAATATTGTTATGCAGGTCTATCACACAAAAGAGTCACGGTTACAAAAACGTTAAAGCACTGCAGGCATTTGCCTCAGGTGAGGTCAGTGTTCGTAGTTCAACAATAAGAAAGAGAAATTGATTGAAAAGTGCATCCATGGGATGTTTCTAAGGCTTTTTCTTACTGTTTTCTTTCTCTTGCAGTAAGATATGCTAACTGACACACTGACCAGGCCAAAGGTTGCATTAGCAGCAGCTTAGATCCAGGTGTCTTGAGTGCTTCTTTATATAGCCTATCCACCAGTCTCATTTAAGTTGCTTCCACAAATTTCAAAAACTTCAAACTAATTCTGACCCTCTAAATCAACGCAAGTAAAAGACAAACTATTCTCTGCTCCCTGTCTATTTTTGAACAAGTAGATTAGATGTAGTGACAAATCAAACAAAGGCACATCCATCAGCAAAAACACTGTGCAAAGACTTTGCTAAGATTTCTCACGCAGTAAGTCAAAAGGTAAGAAACACAAGACAAAAAAAAATCATCTCCATACAATGGGACTGCTTCTTTGTTTGAAATGCTGAATGTGGCATCTCAGATCTCACTGGCATCTTCCTCTGGCAGCATCACTCTTTCCTTTTTGTATTTTTGTCATTGTGGATTGTTGTTTACCAGCTTTGGTGCCTCATATCTGTGCCTCTGTTTCCTCAAAACACCTACTCATTTGAGGACTGATTCATTCCGGGCTAATTCAAATTCCCTAGGGATTAGAGACATCTAATTTGGTGATATTTCTGCCATGCACTCTTTGGATGTGGTATTTGTGCAGTCAACCCCTCCCCATTTGCCACAAGCACAAACTCACACACATGCACATGCGCACACACGCAGACACACACAAAGAAAAAACTGTAAATATTGTGCAGTTATTTCTCTTGCCAAGCTCAGCATCTTCTTGCAATTTTGAGAGATTTTCAATCCATGTGCTTGAAGGGCATCTTTGTTGTATTGTGAACTGCACACAAGGGTTCAAGATAGGGACAGAAATAATAATAATAAAAAAACAAGTTTTTCTAAATTAAAATATGTGAAACAAACTGGAGCATATATGTTTGTCTTGGAATCAAACTAAAAAAAGAGGAACTGTCTTGGATGATTTCTTTGACTTTATACATATTTGTGTTTGTGAAGCCACAAGAAGTCAACACCTACACACTATTTGGATGTCAACAGCCTTAAATATGCAAATACCTCTATCTGAGCTCTTCTAGAATAACATGTTTTCATTTCAGTTTGAGTAAAAAGAACCACTTACACTGTCTTCAGAAATGTTAAAGAATTGATTTACTTTTAATACTATTTTGGTCATGCATAACTCTTTAACTTTTTCCAGAAATTGTCATGTTGCAATTACAAACTTCATTGTATTATTTTGGGGTTTACGTGATACAATAACACAATATAGTACATAATTGTGAAGAGGGAGAAAAAAAAATTAACTGATAAACACGAACCTTTTATTTTTTTTCTTCAAAAAGGTTTTAGATCAGCCATCTTCCTGAGAGTCACTTCTAGAGTCATAAAGCCAAAGGTGTTGACGAAGTTTCTCCACAATAAACCTTGCATTTCAGAAGGTGGCGTGACAATGATGGATAGCTGTAAGCTTGGTACCAATAAGAACCTCCAAGTGGTCGATCTGAGGCCCGAGACTCTAGAAGATGGGCTCTCCAGGAGATCCACTCTAAATTAAATCCTCAGAGGCTGCCAGGCTACAATGGCGCTTTCCCTCTACTGCAAATTCACTCTCCACCACTGCTTCCAGCCAGCCTCACTTTTGTTCTCCAACAAGAAGTTTTTCCTCCTTAATTAATTCAACAGAAAGTAATTAAACCTTTGCATTTTGCCGACATCCTTCATCTGCCTCGCCCTAGCAGGCCTCAAAGAAAAGGTAGGATGGAGTGAGGGGGCACAAGAAATTAAGAGCACTCACTGCCAAATGACCGTCGGAAGCAAAACAATATTAGCCCCCCGAGTTAGTGGCCAGGACTCATAATAAAAGAATAACAAGACCGCGCACAGAGCCGGGCTGAATGCTCTGCGGTGGCAATGCAGGTTGAATTGGTCGGCAGGGAGCTAGAAGCTGCTGAGATGGACGGCGGTAGCCACAGAGCCTGCTCTTAATTTGCTGAGTGAAGTGAGTCCTCAGGGGTGCATGTTGTTTGGCTCTGAGGGGTAATAAAGGACTTGGCAACTTCAACCAATTTTCCTTTTATTTTGCACTTCATGTGGAATCTTGGGGAAATGTGTTTGCAAACTGCTGTTACATAAAAAGTAGTGAAAATGTACGAGAGGCTTTGGACATTTTAGATGTTACTTACGACATGTTCAGTGGATCAAATTGTTCTGTTAGTAATTAGGAACAAGAAGTTCAAGTAAACCTGAGATCAGGTTGATTTTCAGAATTAAAATCAGATTTACTGGCCAAAGGATTTGAGGGATAAATTTTAGGAAAATTAAAACAAGAATAAAGAATATAAACATAATAGTAGTCAATTTATTTTTTAGATAAAAATAGCGCTCTGTAGCGTCAAAGTCTAAACAGTTTGTGTCCAGGATGTGTGGGGTCTGCAGAGATGCTATCTGTCCTGTCTCTGACCCTGTGCCCTGTTCAAGAGCTCAATGGGGGGGAAGGTCAGCCCTGGTTATCTTCTCTGCAGACCTGATTGTTCCTAGAAACTGGAGGTGATCTATTATAGACAGTGTTGTTGAGGGTGGTGAGGGGAAGCAGTGTAGGCAGTGTTCACCTCCTGTCTTTATGCAGACACATCATTGTTTTGGGTCACACCAATGACAACACTGTCAACTTCAAGAGTTTCACAGACAGCCCACTTTCTCCTGAGATCTGCTGCTAATGTAGAAGTTTATAGGTTTTATCATTGCACACTCTTACTGTGAGAAAGATCTGCACCTGTTCCTTTATGTTTTACTTATAAAGAGAGCACAAATAGTGAAAAAAAAAAAAACATCTGTAAGTCGGTTCCTATTTTAAACTCAAAGTGTGTCTCAGGAAAGATTTGACAAGTAAAAAAAAAAAGAGGGGGTGGGGGGGTCATTGTTGGGTCACGTAGCAAAACCACAGCTCAGCATATGACTGGTTTTAAGGATGGAGGTCTGGAGGTAGGTGGAGGATTGTGAAGGTGGGGCCTCCTTAGTCTACTTGGAAGGAGCCAAACAGCACAATGTGGTTGGAAATGTTGGGGCAAACCAAGGTCATGCTGAAGCTTACAAATTCACCCCAATAAAAACTGATTTGTATGAGACACGACCAATACAGTCACTGATCTGAACTGGTTTTAGTCTGAGGAATAAATAAGAATAGTGAGTCTTTCATGTAAAGGATAAAGAGGCTGCCTTCAAGAAGCCTCTCCTTTTCTGCACTTTGGATTACATTTCTCTTGAGTGGAACTGTTGTGCACCGCTTGCTCTAAACGTTTTTTTTTTTTTTTTTTTTTCCACTGATGCACAGGAGCACACTCTCCTCAGCCATTCTGCGACTCTTGGCATTTTGCTTATTATCAGAATACTCTTAATCATAGTGGAGACAGCGCCAGTGAAGAGAGCGAGCTGAGAGAGACACGTCAAAACATCTTCAACCGTAAAGGACCAGACAGCGAGCGTGATGGGCAAATTAGTCAGAGGCGCTGCCTAAATGGATGGCGAGGGCACGGAGTGGGGGGTGTGGGGGGGGAGACGGGGAAGGACGGGAGTATGTGTGGAAATCAGAGAGAGGAAGCAGAAAACACACAGAGAAAAAAGGAGAGGAACCTTCTCCATTTCACATTTCAGCGGTGCCTCCTATTCCCGAAGCACTTCGCCAGATCACAACCCACTAACTGATAGAGAAATAAATTAAGGAGAGGCTGCTCAAATAGATATGATTCTGAAGAAGATTTAAGGAGTGGAACTGATTGTGCATGTCTGATTCCTGTGCTTCAGAGTCCTCACCCGGGGGGCTTGGCTTTCAAAGCTGCAGTGACTTGCACAGAGAAACACTCCATTAACAAAGTTCAGCTCTCCTCCGAGCCTCACCCCGTCTCTCCCCCCACCGCAGAAGACCTCTCACTGGCAGCACCGCTTCTTTTTTTTGTAAATATATATTTCTGAAGATATTTCAGGGGGCAGCAGCACCATAAACATTAGGAATCTAAAAATGAGAGCAAAACGAGACAGAGGAGGTTTCAGACCACCACTCACAGTCCGTCAGTCACAGCCCATGGAATCACTCAACAAGCAAAATCAGACAAAAATCATTAAAATAATCTGCTTGCATTAGGCAAATCAAACTTAAATAATCATGTCAGAAAATATTATTCAGGTTAAAAAAAATACAAGTTTGTAATATTTCTAAACTCAAAGTGTCGGAGAAATATTGATAGAAACCTTAAATAAAAGATATATTTTTAAAAGATCAAAAATAATCAGTTAAAAAAGGTCAGAAGATATTGATTGAGAAAACTGCATATAAGCAGGAAGTTGTCCTCATGTTTTTGCTGTTTCGTTTTTATTTTTTTTATTTTGGAAAGTTGGTCAAGTGTAATCCTAATCTAAAGCACTTCATGTGAAATAAATATTGAAATTTTGAAACTAATGCTTCAAAATGGCAAATGGCAGTTACACAAAGTTTGTTTTTTATGTAGGTTCTCCCTGTGTTGCATCACATTGCTTTTAAATATTTCTTGCTGAAATCATTTGCTTTTCATATCTACACTCCAACAGGGGGTTAAAGTCAGCAGAAAAAGCTCAGAACGACAGAGAGGCGTACAGTTAGACGGACGGAGGAGAGCAGTAGCTCGGGTCCAAGGATTAGAGTCATGAGACTAGACAAAGGCAGGACCATTACCCCTGATTGAAAAGGCTCAAACCCAGTGACTCCTTCTTAAATCAGATGGTGAGAAAAAGACTAAAAAGAAGACGTAGACAGAGTGATATAGGCAATGGAGTGTTTGTTCTGTACGATCCTGAAAGGGGGCTGCAAAAGAGCTGAGCAATTAGGTGTGGTGGGATGGTGAAGCTCTGGCTTTATGGACAGAAGGGAGCCTTGTGATGACTTTGAATGTGTGAGTTCTGAAGGAGTTACTGCACTGAGAATAATTGTGGTTATGGGGATCAATTTGTGGCTGAGAAGCTTGCATGGGCCATGATCAAAGCGCCTCATTTGATGCAGCCTAGCCATCAGATAACCCTCCAATAACAGGCTCACAGAAAAAAAAAAAAAAACTTGTTTTCACCTGAATATTTCCCCACTCTTTGACTGAGCTCTTGACCCGTTCACTTGTCTATACAGCACTGAGAACGCTTGACTTTCTGGATTTAACTGAGTGGACATGAAGAAGATGAGGAAGAGTGCAGAAGCAAGGTGAGAGTGGATAATTGAGCAGTCTGCAGTCTTGGAGCTCAGAGATAAGTGAAGGAGTGAGAAATCGAGTGTGATGCTGAGGCGAGGGCCGGGCCCTTTATTTGATGGAGAAAAGAGGAAACAGAGAAAAAGGAGCGGCGGACGTCTCTGAGGGGGAGAGATAGACGGCAGCAGAGCGAGGGACTCGGAGACAGACAGGGGGGAAAGATATGGATGGCAGGCAGCAATTACTGAGACTGAAGCTCCATGCGAGCACAGCCAAGTGTGAGTCTGTGTGTGACAGTATGTGAGGAGAAGAGAAGCGCAGGGCGAGTGGAGGGAGGGGAGGGAGGGAGGATTGAGATCTCTGACTGCCGGGGCCCCTGCTGACTCTCATACAGGCAGATCACAGGCTCATCATGTCAGCTCTGTTTGTGGAAATCCTCCCTCATCAAATGGCAAATTTGCTACACGTTTACCTTTATCAGATCAGAGAAGAGAGGCAGAGGAGCTGAGAGAGAGGCAGGGAGGGGGAAAGGTGTGTGCATGAGAAAGAGAGAGAGAGAGCGTGTGTGAACGCCTCTCTCTGTCACGGCGACACCATCGAGGGGCCAATTACTTGCTCCTCTGAGAGCAACGTTGCCATCTCAGGCCTTTCATTCTGCCACCCTCCTCAGAAACATCTGTCTTTGAATATGCAATGAGTCGCCGACACAAGGCTAATATTTACCGACATCAAACCTGTCTGTTCTGCCTCTAGTAGTGAGCTGAATGGGACTGGTGCTGCTGGGATGCTCTCCCCCTCCTGCTGTAAGATTACTGGCCTTGTTACTGACACCACGCCTCGCTGCCCTCCTCCTCCCTCTCCTGCTCGCCCTTCTCTTATCATCTTGCCCTTTCGTTTTCTTCCTCCTCCTCTATTAAGACTTAATTAACTGGACTTGGGTCTCATACGCCCTTTAAAGCCTTCTTGAATAAATATCAATATTGACTGAAGTTTTACATGTCAGCTTAGGATATCTGGATTTCTATGGATCACAGATAATGAGCACATTTAACCTGTCTTCACATGCGTGTTTTAATGAGAAATGTTTTATTCTTGTGTACCAGAATCCAAGAATCAATCGACAGATTAGATTAGAAGACGACCGTAGTCGGCCAGAACTTATTTCTTCTGGAGGTCTCAAGGAGGTACGAGTTTGTCATACAGTCGAAATAATATAGGTATACCATCTTTGTCTGTTATAACATGCGTCTTGTAATCTCAGTAGATTTGTGTTGAAAGGTATTCATAACCAGGGATAGATAGAGTACTCAAAAATTAATAGTAGTAGCACTGTTTCAGCAAAATTTACTCAACTAAACATACAAAGTAGTGGTGCAAGAGTAAAAACGTATTTGATGAAAAAGGAAAAGTACTGAATGACTGATCAAAGTATCAGCATTTAAAAAATTACATCATCAGATGAAACAAAATATAAAGTTATTTGGAAATGCTGGTATTTTAAAGAGCAAAATGAAAATACTTCATATAAATAACATTATTACAAAAATAAAACTGCAGGTGTTTGTCTGTGTCTGGTGAAGTTTTGGTTAAAATTTTTTTGTTTTTCATTCAGTGAAGTTACCAGAAGTTTTACTCAATAAAGAGTAACTGTACTTCATAACAAAGTTACTCAAGGAAAAGTAAAAAGTACAGTGCTGTAAAAATACTCTTAATCATGTTACTTTTTTCGTGTCTCTTTCTTGCTGAATTCAGAGAGTGTTATTATTCAGTTCTTTGTAAAACTCGTAATTCATTTAGAACCTTTTCACATTTTGTCACATTAACCACAACGTGTATTTAATTGTCATTGAGTCATATGAAAAACCAAAACAAACTAGAGCATAGTTGGGACGTGGAATAAAAATTGCACATGGTGTCAGAAGATGAATAGCGTGCGTTTTTATTCCAGTCCAATGTTTTGCTTTTAGAAACCTCCTAATTAATAAATATCTCCCTTATGTGTATAATTGACTCTCCAGTAGTTCTGTGATGGCCTCAAAGGGTTTTCAGAGAAAAGTAGTGAGCAAACAACATCAGAAAGACCAAGAGACACAGCAGAAAGGGATAAAGTTGTGAAGAAGTTCAAGGGAAGGACAATCCATCATGTGGGAATGGGAAGAATACCGTACAAAAAGGAAATGATGAGAAGTCCCATTTGTGGTTTTCAAGAAGCATAGTAGGGAGCACAACTTCCAATGTACTCCTTGTTGGCCTGCATGAGTGAAATGAAACATCACCTTGAACCTGTAGCATGGGTGCTGGCAGTATCATGCTGCAGGAATGTTGTTTTTCAGCAGCGACAGGAAAGCTGATCAGAGTTGACTGAAAAATGAATGGAGTTAAATACAGGAAACTCTGTTAGAGGCTGCAAAAGACTTGAGACTATGGTGAAGGTTCACTTTCCAACCTGACAACAACCCTTAAACATACAGCCGGAGCTGGAATGGATTGAATCAAAACATTGTAAAGTGACATTTTCCATTCAGTCTGATTGATCCTGAGCTGTTTTGCTAAAGAAGAATTTGCAAAAATGTTCCAGTTGACTTTTTGCTACAAGAGCCAAGCTGAATACACACCACATACACCACTCTTTTCATATTTATATTTGTTTATTTTACTTTTCAAAAACATGTTTTTTTTTATCCTACCATTTTACAGTTAACCACTTTCTTTTTTTTTTTTCTTTTTTTTTACATGAAATCCCAACAACATACATAATAGACTAGTAACAGTTACATTTAAATTTTTGGAAAAATGTGCTTTTAATGAAAGAGCTGATTGCATCGAGTCACTAATTTTACACCAATCCCTTCTCCTACTGAACAAACGTGGCAACAGTGGACAGTCGATTGCATAGTGTTGTTAATTTTGCATCAATCCTTCATACTGATTATGCATGTAGTGACAGCGGAAATTTATTTATTTATATAAGGAAAAAACCTCTAGAGAACCTCAGTTTGAACAGATATTACCATGCACACTCATTTATACCTAACGACAATGTAGAGAGACTGATTAAGCCTAACTGTCATGTTTTTAGAAAGCGAGAGGAAGTCAGAGTACCTAGAAAGATCCCACACATGCACAAGGAGAGCCAACTAGGCTGGGATTTGAACCCATGACCTTCTTGCAGTACTACCAACTGCATCATCATGCAGCCACTACTTTCCAACCTACCTTTACAGTTTTGTTTTAAGTAAAAAAAATAAAATAAATAGTCGTCGTGTTTTTACACAACTTGCGAAAGTTTGAATTTATTTTGGAGTTCCTCAAATCAACACATCTTCAATATATGTGCAAGCTCAAATATATAACATAGTATGTCTGAATGGACGTTTGACCACTCTTCTTGTCAGAATAGGTAGAATTGTCTAAAAGAATCGTCTATCTATCCCATTCATTCAAACTTTTGCACATATATTTTGTGATTTCAAATTTATGTGACGATGATTGTATGTAACCTTCTGGCTAGATTTCAACCATTTTCTTGTTGAACCAAAGCTCAACAGGGTCTAAACTCAAAGTTGATTTCAAGTTGGAGCTGAGAAATAAAAGTGTGAACATGTAGCTGAAAACAGAAAATGAACAACATCCTCTATAAATAAAAACTAGTTCAAGATTCAGTAACAATTTTGATAACTGTAAATACAAAGGTCAAATAAAAAATAATCAGGTAATTACTGGTAAAGAAGGTGGCAGAAGCTACTTAAATGAGAAAACATTTTACCGGTTGGCAAAATATCTAAATAAGTAACGGAAACTAAATTTAATCGAGCAGTATGTGCTACACTTTAAATGCAAATTATATGCACCTTTTAAAACCTACATCTTTGGCTATCGGCAGGCTCTTTTTTTCTGAACACAAACTTTGGTTTTTGAGATTTTGGGGATAAGTTCAACATGAAGGCCAATGAGAAGAAAAATAGACAGAAAATCACTGTGTTTTGACAGAAGACGATCTCTCCGCTCTGTTTCTGCTTCTGCTGACGGACGGAGATTAAAGAGACAGAGAAGGACAGATTATGGAAACGCAGAGATTGACTCATGGAGAGAGAGAGAGAGAGAGAGAGAGAGAGAGAAAAGGTGGAAGTAGGGAGCAAGAAAGAGAGAGGGGAAGATAGCAGAGTGAGCGATGAGCATTTGCATAATGTCCTCCACCACAGTAAGTCCCTGAGGCAAGTCATGCTGGATAACAGAGGACCAATACTCTTAATTCAATCTCTTTATTTTTCTAATACATCAGAAATTAATAATTTGTCCCCATTCCTCCCACAGCCACCCTCCTCTCGTCCATGAAAAACCTCCGCGAGCGTCGAGCTGAGCTGCCTAAGTTTGTAACTTTAACCCAAGAAATTGATGTGAGCAGGCCTCCAGGCAGACCTGCTAATGAATGGATAGAGAGAGAAAGAAGAAAGTTAAAAGATGGTCTTTTATAAAGTAATTTAAGAAAATCCTGTTAGCTGGATCAAGTACAAGAGTATAATTTCTCAAAACGGGGAAGTGGAGGAGCTTTTTGCGCCTCTCCCTCTCACTTAATAACAAAATTAAGGAGGTAAAAAGATAAAGAAACTGAATCAATTAGAGCAACGTTCGTAAATAGTGCTAACTGTTGAGAGCGCGGGGCTGCCTGTGGAGGTGGTGGGAACATCTGACATTTTTGACCATTTTTTTATTTTAACTTTTTTTTCTGTATGTGAAGAAAAGATGTACAAATCTTATATTAATCTTTAAGAAATAACCCATGTTTTATCACCAGAATAATCAGTTTTTTTATGTTCTTGGTCTTTCTCACATAGCAGATGCATAAAGAGACCACCCATCAAATAGACAGTCTATGTACAATGCACTAAACACGGTAGTAATAAAATGAGGTGAGCAGGTTATTGTGGACTGATAATGGCCATTGCTGCAAATACCTTTAAAACGAATTTAAAGGTATTTCTTTGGTATTTCAAATCTACATGAAACAATTGATCACTTATCAGAAAAGAAGAAATTATTTTATTGTAGAAAATTTTTTTTTTGTTTGTTTTATAAAATGTAATCAAAGTTATTACTTTGTCATTAGTTCGATTCTGAAAACATTACGTTTTTTGGAACAATTTTCATTGTCATTTTGTCACACACTTGATCCAAATCTTTGTGACTGAGATGCTAGAGGTCAGGGAGAGAGGTGTGGTTATCATGATGATTGAAATGAAAGAAAACAGTCAATGACATGTGGGACGATCAGTAGCAAAATTCAGTTATAATATTGTGCAGCCCAACAATCAGGTGGGTTAGCTACTGTACAGGATGATCTGAACTTGTAGATTTAAATTCAGAAATTGGGAGATTATTATAAATGCAATTTCATAAATATTCTATAAAATATTATCCATAAATATCATAAATTTACAAGTGTTAAAACACAATATAATCTATCTAAATATTAGTTCAACTTTAACTTTTTTGTTAAATAAGTTCACTTGAGAAAATGGCTGGATTTGCACTGTTTTGTTCCAATCTTTTAGGTGTTAATTTTGGCTCATAAATGTTTTTTTAACTATCCAAATTAAATATTTTAAAATTGTTACACTACATTTCTTGGTTAAATTTTGTGGTTTTCAGTGGAAAGTTTATGAACACAAATAAGACCATTTGTCTCATTTCGGCTTTTCTTTTAGTCTGTAAATAACTATGAAGCATTTCTTGATTGGAAGATTATAGAAGTTCTCCTTCTTTGCAAGAACATTTTTATGGAAATCAATTGAAGCCTTATCTATTGGATATTTATATGCTTATTTTAACTTTTATCTCGGCTTAACTTGGTGGTAACTGCCTGACTGAAGTAAATATAGTCACATAATCGTATTTATAACAAATAAACATTCAAATATCCGATAGAATATTAAATAAACACAATATTCAAATAAATCATTTGTGTTCATGTATTCCTTTCATGACTTACAAGCCATGTATTTAAAATACAAACAGATGTAGTAAACTGTAGGTATGATGAATATTTTCAAAGAGAAAAAAATCGTATTAAACAGCATAATTCATGCTGATTGTTTCTGAAAATTAACTTCACGACTGTTGGTTTACAGATTTCTCGTTTTGCCTCACAGAGAAATGTGATTCTTTTGACCTTTTATCCAACGTTTCAGTTCTGCTCCACTTCGTCAGCAGATAAAAGTGAAGATGAACGGTCTCTGCGGGCGCCAGAAACACTGAGCAGCACTATTTGATTCATAGTCCCCTGGGTGTTATGATGGGGGAAATAATTGTTAGTATTTGTATTTGTTTCTTTTTACACTGTGATGAGCACTGGGAAATACTTAATACCTTCCAGAGATTATACGGTAACTCCCAAACTCCCATGATTATAATTAAGCCTGACTTGGTTATAAAATGAGCAAATAGCAATTTAGTTTTGCATCGTGTGAGGGAGCGTCTCTGTGTGTTCCTCCGTGTTTTTATACATCCTTAGGTTGCTAAATATACTTGGTGCATGCGAGTTTCCAATTGCACATGTATTCTTTGGGTGTATTTCAGAAGAAAGGGCTGCAGAAGCAAAGGCATCTATACTGGAATATTTGCTCAGGCATGCTCTCATCTTTCTTCTGGCAAAAAGGAAAAAGAAAAAAAGAAAAAGAAAACAAAAAAACACACAGACATTACCCCATCCTTTCTCTTTCTCCTCCTTATTCTCTATCTTTTGCACCCTTCTCTCTTTCTGTATCACTTACAAAGGCAGCCGTTTCCTCCAAAATGAGGCCACGTTCGGAAGGTATGCAAATGAAATCACTGCTCGTGGATTAGAATGGGACACCATATACCCTAAATCATGATTGTCAATCATGGCTGGGGATTAAGGGATATGGGCTCACAGACCTAAAAAAGCAACATTTCCCCCCTCAGGCTGATTCCCATTGTGCGGAGCTCTAAGGAAGGAGAGGGCTCCACAAGGGGGAAGAGAGCAACACTGGAGCACCAGTGCCCCCTTCTGTCTGAAGCCCGTCGTGTCGTTTCATCATCAAACACCAGTCAGGCTGAACAGAAATAGAGGCTGGCACATACCAGCCTATTCATTTACATTTGACGTAGCCGCAGGCGAAAGCTTGATTAGACAAATGCACATGCTTTGGTGATGCAGTGTTTCATCTTCAGTGGAGGAGAGAGAGACCTCATTTGTTTCTCTGGCATGTGTGGAGTCTTGGTTTAACATCAGTGGGTTAGGAGGGCCACAGGCCTTACAAATCTAGCTGCTGTTCATCAATGAGAGCGTCCAGCACTGAGATCACTTCACTGGATATAGATTTCTCTTCATACAGAGACATTTTCATGCATGTGTAAGTTAAGTTGTTCCATTTGCAATTGGAGATGTGTACCATTAAAAAAAATAAAATAATGCGTGTCAGGAGAATTTAAAAAAAAAACAATTACTTAGAAATGTAAGAAATTAAGTAACATTGCATTAAAAAATATGATTACTTCCCAATAAAAGTGGTTAATTTTTATGTAAATCATTAGAGTGCAGCTCTGAACACACAGCCATGTTTAGCGGAGTGTGCATGCAGGCCCTGGAGCCCTCAGCTAGAGTGCCAGTCTGTTCCTGTGGAGCAGTCAACCAGACGAACCCAGCCAAGAGAGAGCAAGGCACAGGCACGGAGCCAGGAAATAACCCTGGAAAACACTCCACTACCGGCAGAGAACAGCACTGGTGTTTTTATAAGACATAAGGCTTAAAGTCAGGGGGGTAAGGAGGACAATCGAACTAGCCATCAAAACTACTGTTGTGAATAATTATGGGAATGAAAAGGGATGATTGTTAAGCTCTCTAAGACAAGACTTTGAATAGAAAAGTGAGGAAAGGAGGAGAGCTGGCACAGTTTGCATCCTCACAGCCATAAGACGGAGGGCTGGGCGGCACCTGTGCCTTGCAGAAGGGCAAGGCCAGGGCAACATCTGCATCACATCAGAGAGCCTGGCTGAGCGCCCACACTATGAAAATCTCTCACATAAGCAGAGCTAAAGTAAGGTTTTAAGAATCAGAGAAGGCCTTTACAAAAAAACACATTTTCTGATTTCGATCTGTATAATAAGCTGGAATCTTTAACCCCTACTCTTTCTTGGAAACACATTCACATCCCTTGAATATTCTCATTTTTCTTGTTAAAGCCACAAACCTCAATGTATTTCAATGGAATTTGAAAGAAAAGTAGCACAAAACTGTGAGGTAGTAAGTGCATTCAACCCCTTTTAGTCTGAATTAAATCAAATCCATGTGTGTGCACTTAAATTTCAGTGTAAAATCAGCTAAAGTGAAAGCTACAGAGGTTTGCTGGAGAACATCACAGTACAAACAGCGTCATGAAGATCAACAAGCACAGCAGAGAGGGCAGAAAGTGACGGAGAAGCTTAAAGCAGAAAGAGGTTATAAAACAATAATCAAAGCTTTAAATATCCCAGAGTTCTGCTCAATCCGTCATCTGAAAATGTACTGCGCAACTGGAAACATGGGTGACTGGCTGAACTAAGGCTGAGCAAGGAGAGATTTATCAGAGAATCAACCAACGTTGGGGTGACTCTGGAGGAGCTGCAAAGATCCACATCTCACGTGAATCTGTTGATGGGGGGAAAAAAAAAATTGCATTTTTTTTTGAAGAACAGAAAGAAGAAAACTATTAACCGTCCAGCTGGACAACGACTCTAAACATGCAGCCAGAGCTACGATGAAATGATTCAGATCTAAATCTAAATCTAAATCCAGTTGAGAATCAGCAATGAAACTAAAAAATGTGAAGAAATTCAAAGAGAAGCGGGTAAAAATGAGGGGCTTGGTACAAATTCATGTCATATTTTAGAGATTTCTATGTATCCTTTCCTTCCTCTTCACCATGAAGCACTACTTTGTGTTGCCCTGGGGAGAAAAAAAAACATTCCAGTAAAACACACAGAGGTTTCTGAATGCAATACTACAAAATATAAAAAGTTAAAGAGGTGCCAAGACTTTACGAGGTCTTGTAAATGATCCCTATCGCCTTCCACAACAAGTCCACCTGAGTCATCATTTCCACTGGAGTGGGGAAATAAATAGATATGAGCCATCAGTGAAGAGCAAATCATTATGCATCATTAGGTGAAGATTTAGTTTAAACGTGTTTAGCAGGAATTAAGCAAAGCTGCTGTTGACATGGATTGACTACTGTAATGCTTTATTGTCAGTGCTCCAGGAGGCAGAGTGGCCCAGCCCGGATGGGGGAGCAAAAATGTGCCGAAAGCAAGGATTTATGGGATGTGAGGAGGAATAACTGGATGTGCAGACGGAGTGGACAAAACAGGAAATGCTGGTTGATGACTTATCTGGCAGAGGAAATACCGGAGTAAACAAATACCGGCGATAATTAAAAGACAGTATAAGTTTCTCTTAAGCTTCAAGATGTTGAAGAGTTTGTGCCTTACTCTTTCTTTCCAGTCATTATACCTGAGCTAACTTTAAATAGCAGGATCAATTATTTTTTGTCTAAAGAAAACACAAGAATCTGAAGGTTTGTGGACAAAATGTCCAAGTCACTCACATTGTTTGCCGAATAGCTTCAAGCTTGCATTACCCTAAATATTTACCATCCTTTAGAGAAATTTTTTACTGTCCAAACTTATGTCATAAATTAGCTTTTATGGGTCACATTCTTGGAACTACAGAATCCCACAAAAGTACTCAGAACTCAGGTTTGAATGTTTTCACACTTTGTCACATTAAAACACAAACTTCAATCTATTCTATTGGGATTTCATGTGACAGACAAATACAAAGTGTACATAATAATGGAGTGGAAGGAAAATTGTTTAATTATTTAAAGAGTTTATACAAATCAAAATCTTAAAACTGTGGCATGCATTTGCATTCAGCCACCCTGCGTCAGCAAACTAACTGCTGTCAGATTAGCTATATAAACTATTTTTATATTTTAGGTGACTTCTAAAGGCTTGCACATGATTTAATTTCAGATTATCAGAGTGAAAATTGTTTTCTTCCGCTTCACTGTTTTGTGATACTTTAGGGTATTAAAGAAAATCACATAGTATATATTTTTATTGTTTGATCTGATTTATACAGTTTGTCTCACTGGGATCCAAGATCTCATTAAGACGACCCACTTTGAAAAAAAAAAAAAACAGATTTACAAAACAGCAATGATGCATGTAATTAAGAATTCTAACTCAATTAAATGAGCAAGTCTCATAAGAAGATTTCCATTTTTGTCTTCCTCTTTCTTAAAATAAATTTGAATCGTCCAAAAGGAATCAAAGTGGATTTAGGTCCTGCTGTTCCACATTGACAGAGCAGAGTAAGAAAATGCTTTAGGAACGTTTGTGGTTCAAAGGTGACCAAATACAAATACTTTAACCAAGCTGGGCCATTTTAACCAGAATCAGTCCAACTCTAAGTTGCACATAAGTCTTTATGTTTCCATGTATGCAAGAGTTGCTCAAACTAACGATTAAGAGGGTACAGTCTTATCCACCTCTCCAGTGTTGACAGTATTACTAATCCCCTCCACCTGCTCAAACACCCGCCCTCCCCCCTTGAAAGCCCCCCGTCCCTCCACCTCCTCCATGTGCCCATGCTGGGAGTCCCCGGGGCCACGCTGCGCCGCTGCCTCCGTCTGCACGCCAGTTATCGTCTCTGGCCGGGCTCCGCTCACCCCAACCCCTTCCCGAGTCACGCACATTAATCGCCGCAAAAACAAATAGTTCTCAAATGTTTGGAAAATCCCCGCTGTTTGCATCAGGGCCTAACAAAATAATTTTTACAAGCTATCTAGCTGTGATTAGGACAGAGAGAATTGAATTTATGTGGCATTGATAATATTAATATTAGCCTAATTAATTATGTTGTTTGAACTTGCGCAGCTCTGTGTGTACCTTCTACACAACACTAACCAGCCGGCGCTGGAGCTGAGCTCTGAGCCGTCTCTATCTCCGCCGCTCTCCCCCAGTTCATGACTACTGCACACAATTCATCAGCTCGTACAGATCTAATCCCCCCCGGCTCTGCTCACTTCCTGAAGTCGAAGAAAGAACTTTACTCTGGTGGCAAGAATTCCTATGAATACTTGATGACTTCTACAGAAAGGAGGAGTGTTTCATCTCACTTTGAAAGTGACATTCACACAGAGAGAGGAGGAGAGAGACCAAGGCAAACTTTCTATTCACAGCTCAACATATGAAAAATATCCAGAGTCGAATAATAAAATGCATCTTTATTGAATCAGTAATCACGGTAAACAGCAGTACAATGGGAGCAGCAGATCGTTCCAGACAGCAGGAGCAGAGGGCAGCTAACGTGGACCTCCAGTAAGCCGTGTGTGTGTGAAGAAGTCCCTTTTAAGTTCAGTTTGTTTCCCTAATCACTGGAGATCAACATTTCAGCCTCCTCTGACCCAGAAACGCTGCAGATCAGATGAACAATGTCTTGGACTTTGCGCACCGCTGAATGAGCAAGTGTTGATCTGTGCAATTACGGAGCGGCACACTCAGTGACCCATTGTTGCACCGGTCTGAACTGTGAGGGACCACCCAGACCCTCCAGAGAGGGATTCTCAGGCCTGTCTGCTTCCATCATGGCGTCCAACAAGTCACAATGTCCTCATGTGGCTCCTCTGTGGCCGCTACGCACCGACATCAGCAAAGTCTGCCTTGCTTGTCATTTCAGAGTGCAAAGCACTACTGACTTGGCCGGAATCTGTTAATATGTCAACCACTTTGTCTGTTCAGCCAAAAGAATTAACTTTGTGAAAGGGTTGGGGAATTATCGCGATGCTATAGGGGTAAAAAATAATTTCTGATAAGATTTATGATGTAGTGTTTATAATAAATTCAAATGATATATTTGAAAACACAAGTGAATTATGTTAATATTCGAGGATTAGCAGTACAGCTGCAACACCCTAATGTCTATGTGACAGGAATTGTTCCGCTTTAATTTTTTTTTTTTTTTTTTTTACAGGTATTTACGTTTCTGAGGCCTTGACTGTTCACAACGAGGTTAATTTTTCATTTAATCCAATAAATACTGCATAGCATTATGATTTTTACCTCAACATCACCCATCTCCACTTCGTTATATGTCAAGTTACAACTACATTACTTTTGATAAATTTGGATGCTTTAAAAAAAAAAAAAAAAAAAAAAAAAAAAGACGTACAAAACAATCCATATCCATATCCATGTTAGTTTAAACTGAAATGCAGGTTTTAGAGACACATACCTGAGTTACATGTATATTGAGTACTAAGAACTGAAATAAGTGTTTCTTTGCAATGTTTTATTTATGAATGCAATCGCTCCTGCTTCTAGACTTGCCTTTTAGAGAGTAGCTGCTTCTCCAGTTTCACAGAGCTTTCTGATCACCAAATATTTCAGCAAAATAAGTAAGTTTCCACCATATGAAGTGAAAACTGCAGAGCAGATGTCTGACTTGACAGGAAGTCTCCCTTTAAAGCTGCTTCAGAGCCAAATCCTGTGCACATGTTCAACCAAAGAACTTAAATATTTGGCACAAGCAAAGTGTTTTTTTTATGCAAGCACAGACATAAGTAATTCACTTATCACATAAATTTGTCGATGATTAGTATTTAAAAACAAAATAGATTCAAGATCAACAAATACTTATATTTCATCCTTTTACAGAAGTAAAGAAAAACAAAAGGGTAAAATTCCCACATTCAAGGAGCATTGGCTTCCCAATCGGTGTGGTCTGTTTGAAGGAGACAGACCGATTGGCAATTAGTATCTTCAGGAGGCATCATTATTATATTTTTCCCTGGACGGAGTACAGTAGGTCTTTAAAGAGTCATTAGCTGAAATGACGGCCCAGTCTTGCTGAGCGGTAGTCCACTCTGAGCTGGACGAAGGCGTGCAGGAGGTTCCGATCCAGATTGGTGAGCTGCTCACCTGAACAGACTTGCTTCAGGTTGTCAGGCGCGACGACCAGCAGGTTGCAGAGGGAGTGGAGCGTGTCAAAGAGCTGCAGCACGAGAGGGACCTGAGGACAGACAGGCAGAAACGGTTCAAAAACTACATCTTCGATGGAAGATTAGCTTACAGCTAACAAAAAGACAAAATTCTGTTTCTCAGAAAAATCGTTCAAGAACAATAAAGTTAAGACTGCTGACTGACGTCTGTCCGATATCAGCAATAACTTCAACTCAGCTAAGGAAGCTGGATGTTCAGAGAGCTTGATGTGAACATATTTATAGAAAGTTGAGTGGAAAGAAAAAAAAAAAAGTGCAGTTAAAAAAAAAATAAATAAATTGTGCACAACCACACTTGCGAGAATTGTCAGCCAAAGACTGGTTAAAAGTCTGGGGGAGATTCACAAGCCACGGACTCCATGAGGCACCACACACAGTCTTTAATGCCTTAGCAGAGCCACAGGCTGATCGCCCCCACACCAAGCTGCACTGCAGCAATTTATCCCAAAATGGACCCCAGACCAGGTGTGTTGTGAAGACATTAAAATACCTTGAGTGGGCTAATACATCTGTATTAAAAGGAATTTGTAATGGTTTTATGCAGCAGTGCCATTTTCTGAGTTTTTTTTTCTTTTCATAACGTTATAATGTGATAGCGCTCAAATTTTTTTTTCCCCTGCGTGATAGCAATGCGCTTCCGTAGTTGCAAGTCATAATCATCAAAAATCATTCTGTCTAATGATGTATAAAAATACATTTTAAATAAACGTACTAATACCAAGAAACTTTTTAATAATATTTAAATTTCCATAAAGTGATCTACATGCTATTTATCAGTAGAAATGTGTAATTTTTAAACATCTTTTGCTCTGTAACCATTAACCACAACTGTTTTGGTGAATTTATAAATATAAACAAATAGCAGTTAAGGCCTGAAAGGGCAGAACCAAGTTTGGCCTGTGACCGGAGCATTTCGGCCCTCTGTCCCTTCACTCACTCTGAAGTCCTTGGCGCATCGTCTGTATTCAGCCACGTCGCAGATGGCCAGCATGCCTCCCATGGAGCTGTAGCTGAACTGCTGTAAATGCTCGTGGATGAGTCTGTGAAAACGGACGCCCAGTTCCGCCAGCACAGTGTCCACGTTTTTCCCGTCCATGGACTTCCGAACATGTTCCACCTGTTTGCTGACGTAGCCGCAGACCTTGGAGCAGGCCTGTCCGAGAAACAGAGTAAAAACAGGAGAATCTACCGATCTGTAGCTGTAGGAACAACGAGGCGTGTTAAACTAGCAGCATATGCTGCGTTTTGCATGAGAGTTCAGCGTCTCTTACAGTAGTGTACTGGATCATGACGTTGTTCTCGTCCTCTGGCCTGAAGTCGGTTTTCTTCTGCTCTGTCAAGATGTGTTTCATCTGTCCCACCATGCAGTTTAATGTTCTTTGTATAAAAACAAAATGGGCCAGAAAATGTATTTTTAGTTGCCAAATAGTAGTTATTTGGGACAAACAGGAAAAAATAAAATAAAACACACAAACCTGTCAATTCCAGTGTCCAGTTTCACTTCCATTTGTTCAATCACCTCCTTTTTCTTATGCAAACACTCAGCCAACTTTGGAGAGGAGCTGCAGACAGGTTACAGAATTTTTGGGTGAATTGACAAGAACTATAATTTGTAAGATGATCTTTTGGTTGCAACTGACCTTATTAGAGGCATGAGCTGGTCATTAAACTGTTTGTCAAACAAATGAAAGATAGAGTTTGCTTGCTGAACCACATCTAGGAAGTAGAGGTTGGCATTTTTTGCATCAGACGAGGGAATCGCTGGAAGGAAATCGTAAGAAAAGCTGTAAAACATATGATGCCAGTCAAAAAGGGACATTTTTACAAAATGCAGCGTTTTTTAAAGTTTCTGATGCAGCATGATGCCCGTCATTTCCCATTCTGTTAACAGTATAATAATTTAAAAAAAGAGCTTTTTGCTCGGTGTCTCAGATGACTGCCAAGAATAAAACACAGCCTCTTTGGTTTGTCTGGAGCTGCCTCAGCGTAAACATATCGCAGTTAGTAAGCAGGATCACATTACGTGAAAATCACCAGCTCAGACTAAAATTATTCAGCTACCTCATCTTTTTTTTTTTTACCATCCACAACTTTTCTTTATTTAGGATTTATATTCCTCTTGAAGAGGTACTTTCACTTGAGAAATAAGTCAGACATCTTTTTTTTTATGTTTAGATAGACCATTAGTAACATTTAATATTAGTGTGGTGCGATAATTACTTAAAGAAATTACTGAAATGTTATAGAAAATTTTTTTACTTTGCTTTTAATATGGATTTTTTTTCATTTCCCATATGAATAGACATTTTATTAGACAGTCTTGATCAAATTTGTGTTTCTGTACTTCTATATTAAACAGATTGTGGCTGTATGTAACGGAACAAGCTTGTTTAGATTTAATTTTTCTTTTTCTTTTTTTTTTTACAAGATTTTTATTGAATGTAGCTGGAAATGAATCCGACAAGATAGCTTTAATGGAAATCATAAAGTATTTTTTTTTTTTTTCCGGACAGACAGACTACTCAATATCTGGGATTTAGGTTTGCAATAAACTCAAAACAGAAATAAATATTGTATACTTAAGTATTTGTTGAATTTCTGCAATTTCCATATGAACTTTTATCCAAACATACAGGTGTTGTATGCATATTTTTGAGCCTCATTTATATCCTATGCAGACAAGATAAACTCTGCAATGAATCAAAAACATTAGCTCTCTAATTTTAGATTTTTAAAACATTTGGAGGTGTTTGTCCTGAATTAATGTGATATTTACTCCAATGATAAGTGTATGTAATAGTAAACAAACGTGTTTCTAATGAGGACGGATGGGAGTACCTGCCAGGCCAATCTCCAAGGCATAATCAATGTGCTCCACACACAGATGTTCAACCAGCAGGAGGAAGATTGAGAAGGCATTCTTGGGCAGATCAGACGGATCTGAAAGCTGTGCAGCATTCAAAGGAAAACAATCACTTCATTTAATTAGAAAACATGAAGGCATCCGTTAAATGGAGGAGGTAGAGAAGATTCACCTTGTGGCATCTCTCAAAGGCATGGCGCGTCTCCTGTAACAGGTTGACGACCAGCTCTGGGGACAGGAAGGTCTCCCCATGGGTGTCGATGCTTGGACCCAGTGAAAGATTGGTGCGCTGTCTGATACGCTCCTTCAGTTCTTGGATACTGCACAAACACAGCAACGTCTCTTGTTTCTTGCAAAACACAGAGCAAAAAAATAAAAAAATAAAATGCTTATAGAAATGCTTCAAACTGCAGGTGAAAATCTGACCTGCCCGAGCCGAGTGAGCGCTTCTGGTGGTTCTTGGAGTCGTAGTATCGCTGCAGAATCATAGCGCCTCGAGTGCGAAGGTATTCCCTTTCCATGTTGATGTAACTTTCCAGGTAAGAGGAAAAGATGTTCTTTATGAGCTTGGACAGGAATGTGTGCTTATCTGAGCCCAGGTTGAACTCTGTCAGCTTTGTGGCCAACGCTGTCGTCCTGGAAACATTGAGACGTAAAATAAGTACGATTGCACATGAATGAAATTCATGAAACAGCAAGTGAGCAACTTGTTACCTGGTGTAAAGGTCGTAGAGGTTCTTTAGGTACTGCTCTACATCTGAATGCCGAGTCTCATCCAGTTTTTCCCTAACATGAGCCTGTGGGGACATAGGAAGTTAAAAACAAACCTAAACATGAACAAGTGAATGAATGAATCGCTGAAAAAGCACCTGCAGCTTGTTCTCGAAGATGTTTTGGATGAGTTTGGCCATGACTGTCTCCGGACTGCTGAAGACTTCTCCCACCTGCTTGTTGACCCTCTGGCAGAGAGCTGCTGTGTCTTCAAACACATCATTCCTCATGTAGGCACCCTAAGAAGGACAGAGAGTAAAAAATAAATAAATAGAAAGGTAAAGAGTTTGTAATGTTTTTATCTAATGAGGAAACAAACGAGATAACATGTTAAAAGAGAATCAAACTCTTACTTCCTGACACTGCTTTATGTAGACATCCACACAGTGTGCATAACCCTTCAAAAGAAAGACACAGATGTTACCCTTCCAGAAACTTTAAAGTGCATAGATGAAACCTTTAAACACTGTACCAAAATACCCATTAGCAATGTTTTTCACTACATAAATTAAACACCAACAAAACAAATATGTCTTTCTAGGTCACCTTGAAATGTAGGAGAACTGCTGCAACCTCCCGCATGCGACCAATTTCCCCTCTGCGCTGGGCTGCAGTGAACTCCTGGATCAACTGTCGCTCCAGGTCGTGGTATTTACCTAGGCACAAATAAAAACAAACACAAACATAAAAGCAATATTCAATGCAGCCACCTTTTGCTATTCTCAAAAGACGGAAGTGGAGTAGAAACTTACTTGCTATTTTTGCCTTGACATCTGCAAACCTGTCACACACAAAGGAAAAATGATCATATTTGAAAATATCTGCAATAGCAATAATTGCAGAAACCTGGTTTCAGTCAGGGGCCTCCAACCTGTCGGTCTGGAGCCCCAAGTGGCCCTTAGGATTTTCCACAATGGCTCTTAACTTTGGAAATGATAAAGAATCAACCACTGTTTTCAAATATAACAGTTTTTCATTTTTTAATGGAATAACTGCATTAAATGTTCAAAATAGAACAGCACCAATAATGCTTTTAGATCAATTCTCCCCCCCATTCTAAATTATGTGCTTTTCATCATAACATTTTTCACACCAACATTCCATAGGAAAAAAAAAATATCCATTCTCTTTTTTGCAGGGGTTTCATGGTTTTCTTTATTTGAAAACAAAGAAAATAGTGGTTCTTTAAAAAATATTTCCACTGTAGATGTTTATCAAAAAGTGTTATTTTGTTTAGCTGGACTGAGGACAAAAAGGCTGTTTGGACTGTAAAAGTTGCAGATTCCTGGTTTAGATCAAAGCGTCTTAATGTGTTGCAACGCAGCGTTCAGCATTAGGCCTGAATCTGACTGAGAATTCGTGGCAGTACTTGAAAACTTGATTTTCTCAATCCAATCTGACAAGAATAAGCAAACATGATTCAGTCTCTAGATGTGTAACTGAGTTTGGAGCTGTAAGTATTGACTCAGGGAGAGATGAAACACTCCCTTATAAGAAATGTCTTTTCATCCACTTTGTGTTGGTCTATCACATAAAAGTCCGATACTTTTATGCTTGTGATGTGACCAAACATGAAAAAGTTCAAGAGGGTGAATACTTCTGCATGGCGGTGTGAGTAATACACCACGTTCCTGTTGCTTGACAGCGCTCTGTTCTAAAGCTGCCTCCAGGATGCCTGACTCACCTGTCGAATGGCAGCTCCTGGGCAATGAGATGCAGCTTCTGAATGATATCAGCAGCCTCCTTAATCTGAGGGTTACAGAGAGAGACGGCGCAGGTGTGAGTGTTGGCGAGCGAGAGAGGGGAGATGTCAGGTGAGGTGGAGAAAGAGCGATAGCACAACAGAACCACGTGAGGTGGACATGCAGACAGAAAGTGGGCAGGCCGCTGGCGGCGTCTCCACTTGAGGGATCATCATCTTAGAGCAGCCTCCCTCCACCTTCCTGTGTTAAACAGGAAGCTGATAACAGACAGGCTGCGCTCACCTGGGCATTGGCAGCAGCAGCAGTCCTGACTTAGCAGCACATCCAGCTCTTTACTGGCACGTCTTTTCTGAATGGACTGTAATCCCACAGGAGGTTAAATCGCTTTCAATAATCTGTCCGGCCAGGGATATCTGTGTAAAAAAGGAGGCCCTATCGAGAACACTCCTCCCCCCCCACACCCCACCGCCCGCACACATCGGCTGTAAAAGCCCCAGACCTACGAAAGGCCCACCGTCCGCAACTCCTCTGTTCCCGCAGATGCCTGCCTCAGCTAACATCATTACTCTGCTCCCGTGAGGAGGATCCAGCCTTTCTGCTCGGCGAAGGTTTTCTAAGTATCTGTCCCCCAGCTAAGATTAGCTAAATCCCATGTAAGTAATGTAGCCGTCTCCCTGCAGTCAGGGTTTAGCAGCACTTGTCTCCACGCTGGCGGCCCAGCCCTCCCTTTCAGAAGGATTAGCAAAGCCATCCCCCTTCAGCTATTCACTTGCAGCTTTCCCATTTCCCCCTCATATGGAGGTACGCTCAGGAAAAGGAATCTGGACAGATATTTTTGCATGCCTTTCTGGTGTACCAGCACCATCTCAAGCTTCAGTCTATAGGATTGACCCCCACACTTCAAATCAAGTTCCTGTTAAATCTGAAGCATTCAAAGTTGACTATCATGACAAAACTACAAAATCAAACTTTTACACTGCAAAACACGAAATCTTGCCAAGTATTTTTGGTCCAGTTTCCAGAGCAAATATCTTAGTACACTTGAAATGAGACAAAACCTACTTACAAGTAACTTTCAACAAGAAACAGAAGCTTGTTGAAAGTCAAAAATTAATTAATATAGATGCAAAAAAAGTCCTCGTTCCACTGGGAGATTATTTCACTTATAACTTTTTTTTTATCAATATTAAGAAGTTATTGACTTAAGCCAAGCTCCTGTATCTTGCTCAAAAGTTACTTGTAAGTTAGTTTTGTCTTCTTTCAAGTCTACTAAGATATTTGCACTAGAAACTAGACCAAAAATACTTAGTAATGTTTGTGTTGTTGTGGCGTCAGAGTTACTTCTTTCACACCAACTGGCCTCTGCAACATGCATGGCTTGTACTCCTCCTACATCTACCGTCTGGCTTCATAACACAAAGCTGGAGACCAATCAAATTCTCCCTCTAAGACAAACTACAGGAAATGCAATTAGTTTTGACATCCACATCCTGACATCCATGCTCATCAATCAACCAGCTATTGTCAGACAGTTCCATTAATCCAAATTAGCCGAGGGATCTAACCAAGGGGATAAACCTGACAAATTAGCAAGGGTGGGTTACCTCATAATCCTGTTCATACTCACTGCAGGAGCCTTCAACAGTGGTCTCACAAACACACCATATACACACACACACACACACACCCAATGTCATCCTCACCTTGTCTGGGTTATGGAAGACGTCACTGCGTAGGTCTCCGTCTAAGAACTCGTTGAAGTACGTCATGAGCCGCTGGGCCTCCACGGCCCTTTGGCGGGGCGTATTCACCCCTTCAAGCTGGTCGCCAAGGTGACACACCTTAGTGGCCACGTAGCTGATGTGCTCATCGAGCTCTTGGAAATGCTGAAAGGCCACCTGAATGAAAATAAAAGCAAAAGAAGGTGATATAAACAGGAAATATAATGTGTCACACAATTTAGGTGGTTTTAAACAACCCAGCATAAATCTTATAATTTCCAAAAGCTTATCTAAGTTTTGTGTTGAAAACTAGGGTGTTTGTTTTCAAGTAAGCAACCTACTTGGTTGCTTCTTTGCAGGTCTTGCACTTTGTGGGCAAATTCCTTCGCTTCCCGATGACACTGATGCTCGAGCTTCTCCACCTTCCGCTGGATCTTCTCATCCAGTTGCTTCAGCTCCTCGATGTGACACTTAAATTCATCCAAGAGCCTGTCGCAGAGGACAAGCAGATATGTCCAGACAGAAGTTTCCACTCGTGAAACGCAACACAGACAAAACATGAAACAATACGCCTCAGATGAAGGAATCACTGATTGACACAAGGTTATATCTGTCCCACTGACCTCCCAGATACAGTAAATAGTTACAGAATAATGTTGATCGTCTAATTCCTGGCTCCCTTGGCTTAAAAAGCTCAGAAAACTAGTAGCTTCGTCAGCTGCATTTTAAGTGCCATTAGGACTACAGAGCAAATGTTCTAAGTCAGCACCACATTTCAAGGAGTAGGAAATATCCCAAAATGATGAGTGTATAATCTTCTGACTAATTCCTTCAGCACCGGCTGCAGCTTAAAGTCATCTTCCATCCTCTCCCAACAGACACTCGCTTCCCCGGCTGGTGACTCACAGTATGTTGGCCTCCTCAGATACGTCGCCGCTGACTCCTCGCTAAGAGCTTCCGAGGAGGTGCTGGCAACAATTTGTGGTTGAAGTAGATAAAGTGGGAATGGATCTGGAGCAAAGTTAAACTGGTGTGGCATTTTTGCTTACAAGATGCAACTCTGTCCCAAAGTGTAAACATCACAGAAGTGGGGAGAAAAGCATGCAAAGGATTTGTAAACGTATTTATTTCTTAATTTTTTTTTTCAAGCTATCAAAACGTCTAAATCAGTGCACAGGAACCAGAGATGTGCTGTAGTAAGGATTAACACTCTTAGACAAAGACACAATTAATAGTTGGAACAGATAAAAAAAAGTACCTAAAATGTTTTTTTTAATTAATTAATTTAAAAAAAAAAGTAAATTAAATTAAATTCAAAATTGGCTAAAATATTTAACAAAATGAAATACCACAGTATATTAAAACATTTCAATCTTATTCTACCTGTTTTTATTTGGATCTGTTAATTTATTTCTAAGTATTTACTCGCATTTACTTAAAAATAAATTAATTATTTTGGTCGTGCAAAGCGCCTTGAGCAATGTCCCAGTTTAGAAACTTCACTGACTGATCCACATGCATCACATGAACAACTGCAACACTTTGCAAATGGGAGCATTTTAATTAGGACAACATGATTCAACAATTTTTATTACCATGATCATGAAATTAAATAATTTGAAAGAGGACAGGAGGAAACTTTTGAAACAATTTCACATTAAATTATTTAAAGTGACTTGTTATAAAACATAATTTTTTCTTTTAATGTGAGAAAAATAAGGAAAAAACCTGAGCAAATCTAATGGACATCATCCATGTTTTTCAATTTACACAAACATTAATTGACGGTGTATATTTCTAAGCATTTTCTCAAGTTTAAGAAAAAGAATCAGATAAAAATTTGATTTTAAAAACTCAATTTCCACTTACATTGAAGCCCTTAATTACCTTGTAAAGGTCAAAATGTTCATTATATTTCACAGAAAAAGTTATCTCAAAACAAACAGTAATGTAAAACATTCTCCATTTGAACAGAAAGAAATTCAGCTGGGACTGATTTCAAAGTAAGCATTGTAGTTAAAAGCTGAAATTAATATTTTTTCTTCTAATATGTGATGGAATATTGACTCAGGCATTAAACATGTACAATCCAATCAAATAAGTTAATAAAAAAACAACCTTGCAGAATTTGTTTTCGTCTCAACAATGACTATAGAAAGCACGGATTTGTCAAATTTGAAATTTTCAATTAATACACAAAGAAAAACTGGACATCTGTTTTAGACAGAAAACATCTAGTTGGTGAATCACTAAATGCACATTTACAAACGTCTACTGGTCAACAACAATATGCTTTCATATAAAATAATAATAAAAAGATAAATTCAACTAAAATAAGACGATATATAGGGGCATTACTCAGAACACGTGACTGGCAAGCATCTATTTGCTACCTTTTGGGGTCAAATGCCTCAGCTCCTCCTTTAGAGCCTCCTCCTGGAGTCCTCCATGCCAACCTCTCAATGTACTCATCTGCGTCAAAAGGCTCCTACATGGGGGCAAAAAGCATAGATGAATGAAGACCAGATAATAGTATGAGTAAACCATAAGATTCGCACAGGGCAGAGGCAAAAAGATCTCATAAAACATTAAAACCCAGCAGTGATTCTCCTGCACGAAGTCAAAAACAATGACATCTCCAGGAAGATGTAAAGTGCTGCTCTTTTTCATAGTATTTTGCTGAATAAAACAAGAGTGTATTGGCTATCGAAGTTGTTGCAAACCTTTCTTTACACACTGTACAAATAAATAAAGTTAGCACCGTTAAGCAGCCGTTATAACAGTTGACCATTAGTTAGCCTGCTAGCTAGAATAGCTTACTGCAGTTGTTTTTACCTCGAACAGCTGAGCGGTGGTCGCCATATTCACGATTCTCCTGACAGACCCGGAAAATTAAGTTTTAAGACAACAAATCAACCAACAGTCAGCTATCACGCCGACGTATACTCGGGTTTGTTTTTTCTCTCTCTCAGTTTTACCTCTTTGTTGACAGCTAGCCTGTTAGAAATGCAGCTTCCTGTATGGGAGGGAAGGGTGGGGACAAGTAGGTGCTGTCCGAGGCTGAGCCGACTCAATATGCCGGCTCTTTGAGGTGACGCCAAATTGGCAATAGATTCCCATCTGACGAGAGGAAATAAATGACAGTTCTTTGCAAAAATATTCACACTCATTTGACTTTTTTATATTTTGTCATTTTATGAACCAGGGGGATTTTATGTGATAACCAATGCAAAGAAGTGCAAAATTGTGAAGTGGAAGGAAATTAATGTATGTTTTTGAACATTTATTCAAATAATATTGGGAAAATGTGACATATAATATTTAGAACCCTAAATATATTCTTTGTAGTACCACCATTAGTCTACCATCTTTGCATGGAAATACATTTTGTCAAATATTATTTGCAAAACAAGAGTTCAGCAAGTCTGAACTCAATCTTTAGCACATTCTAACAGTTCAGAGATTGCACTAAATTTATCTTCATCCTTTTTCCAGTTAACCCTGACCTGAATAGGGAAGCTGCTATTCCTGCTGAGGACAAACACCTGTATATCATGATGATGAGGCCAAAAAGTAACATTTTGATCTCACCTGACCAGAGGACCTTCTACTATGTTTGCTGTACTTTCTACATGGTTTATGAAAAACTTTAGCCAGGCTTTCTCTTTGCTTTCTTTTTATATTAGTATTTGGTGAACAGAGGAGAAGATGTTCTTCATATTAGATTTAGGCAAATTGATTGTATTGAAACTAAGCAAGGTGTACGCTAAATCTTTCAGACAGTAAAAGGTTTGGTGGTGAACTGAGCCAAAAACCTCAGATCTTAAAAAACAGTCGGCATTCCCATCCCTAGCACAGTCACTTTCTATTGCGCATGCGCATGTGTCAGCTGATTGGTCGTGGTCGTCACATGAAATAACAACAGGAAGTCAATTGCTGCATCAAGAGAAATGTGTATGCTGAGGTTAAGAAGTAATTAAACGTGGTCGAAGGGATGCAAATATTAATCTGTGGAGATTAGGGAAGTTCTTATAGTCGAACAGATGAGTTTGCGAGCTTTATGGATTATTTTTTATGAAAAAGGAGAAAATGCAACAGTACGGTTTTCAAGGTTTGTAATTTCCTTCTGTTTTTCTCCCTCTGTATAGACTCATTACAAAGATAAGATCATTGGTTTTATATGAGTTTGTTTATTCTAACCTTCCTGTTAGTTATTTAATGTAGCTAAATGTCATGTGTCTCTCTAACAGGAGGTTTTCCACTGTGGAACACCGCGCTAAAATTATGGCAGGTTCCTCCTACGTAGCCGTCCCAGAGGACAGAATCTTCCTGCAGCTCCTGCTCACTGAGCTGGGCCTTTCCAGCCCTAACAAGCCCTACGTAGCTGACAGAGATGATTGCCTTTACCGTCCACGTTCACCAGCTGTGGAGCTGCGTTTGAGTGGAAAGGCAACACTGTGGCCTGTGCTGGCCATCTCTCAGGGTCCACTCCTCCTGGCTTGCCTCCCATTAGTGGATATCCCCTCCGAGCCGCGACCACCTCTGGCCAACCTGCTGTCAGTGTCTCAGGGTCTCACATTTCTAGCTGGCCTCCAGACCTTTGTCCTAGGGTCAGGGGGGAAGCTTGACAGGGAGGGCCTGGACTCTCGTGTGGCAATGCTGCCACCTCTCCTCTTGCAGGTGTGTCCTCTTGGCACACCTCTTGATACAATACCACTGGCGGGAACACCTACTGCACCCATGGCACCCACTTCTTCGGTCACCCAGAAGCAGCCAGCCTGGAAGACGGGTCTATATCGGGGTCGAGCCTCTGTGAATGTGGCTGTGGTTGAAACAGTGCGCTCCATGCAGTATGGGAACCAGAGCAGACAGGATACGTGGGATGTTTATGGGACAGTGACCTGCAAGGTAAGGGCGCTATGTAAAGAAAGTAGTTGGTGTCCTGAAAAAGTATCCATACCCAGTGAACATTCACACACGTTCTTATATTGCATCCACAAATTTTAACATATTTTACAGGGATTTAATTTTAAGTGCATCTGCAGAGTATTTCATATTTTTTTCCTGTCCTTTCTGTGTGTTTAAGCATTTAAGCAGTTAGCTTCCTGTCACACAACCTTTTGCATATCACCCTAAAGGTTTGAAATGTGCTTTTATCTGACCACATCACTTTCCTCTACATGTTTGCAGGTTCCCTACAAGGATTGTGGCTAACTGTAAGCCTAGTTTTAGCTTTCTTTTATCATTAGTTTCAGTCTTGTACCTCTGTCATAAAGTCTATATATGTGGTGTGGGCAGTCAGTGATTGTTGTGATGAGAGATTTGCCCACCTGAGCTGGGGATCTGTGCAGTTCCTCCTCCAGACAATGTGGACATTGTGGCTGCTTTTCTGATATATACTCTGAAAAGGTTGTGTTACGTTTTAATTTCAAGTTTCAGGTTAAAAGGGAAAACACATTCTTGACATACTTTTCAGAAAATTAAAACTGTGTCCATTCAATTCCTCCTCCTTCACAATTGCGCACCACTCTGTGTTAGTTTGTCTTATTAAATCCTATTAAAATACACTGAAGTTTGTGGTTTCGACATGACAAAATGTGAAAACGTTCAGGTTTAAAGAACGTTCAGTGTCATTCTGCACTTCTTTCGACAGTGTGAAGTAGAAGGGGTGCTGCCGAACGTCACTGTGACCCTCACACTGCCACCCAACGGTTCTCCACTGCAGGACATCCTGGTCCATCCCTGCGTCACCTCTCTGGACTCTAATATACTGACCGCCAGCAGTGTTGATGATGCAGACGGCTCGGCTTTCTCTGGGCCGTACAAGTTTCCCTTCTCTCCTCCTCTGGAGCCATTTCGACTTTGCAGCTACACTTCACAGGTATACATTTCAGATGAAGATCAATAACTTTATGAAGCAAGGAGAAAATGGATAACTGATGATCTTTCCTTCCAGGTCCCTGTTCCCCCCATCCTTGGCTCATATCAGCTGAAGGAAGAGGAGAATAACCTTCGCGTGAGTGTGTCCCTCAAGCTCCACGAGTCTGTGAAGAACAGCTTTGAGTACTGCGAAGCACACCTGCCGTTCTTCAACAGGTAGACGGCAGAATGAAAAATTATCTTGCAGTATCTTTGAAAATAGCTTCTGATCCATTCGAAAAAGCACCTCTGGTAAGAGATTGTAGTGAAAAGGTGTTTTATTTATTTCATTTTTATTACGGTAAGTTAGTGTTTTTCTATTTATTAAAGAGACTTGCAATTGATCTGTTAAGGTGAGGAACAGGAACTTATACAGTTGTGCTTTCACTCCTCAGTAAAGTTTGTCTAGAGCTCTAAAACCAACTTTACCTGGGCTGTTTGGTAATATATACTGCATAAAATTTCTCTGGGAAATTAAATAAGTTGCAGCAAAAACGGAGACCATTAATTTTGTCAAGCTAGATTTAAGAAATACTATAATATTTAATTCAAAGATTTGGGGATGAGGGATGTTTTTTTTTAAATCTTTTATTTAAAGACGGTGGGAAGATGAGCCTGCTCTTTAGATCTGGTGAGGAAAAGAAGAGAAACATTCCCAAGGCGATCAGAGGAAATGCAAAGAGCAGACAGAGTAGAGCTGATTTTGTTTCACTTAAAGATTCTGGAAAAAAAAAAGTCCTAATTATTTTTATGTTGTGTTTTCCATGAAAAATAACATAAGCATTTATACACCTTTTCTTTGTTTGGGTGTCTGAATCCCATACAATGTTAAAAACTCATATTAAAAAGACTTCCGGGTGCAGCTTTTTATACTCTAGTAAGAAAGATTTAGAGCTGTTTTCTGTTAATGTTTTGATTTTAATTTCTTTTTTCAAAGCTGTGAGACTAAATTGTAGAATTTATAAATAAAAATGTAAAAGACTGCCATTGACCATCTAAAAAAAGATCATATATCAGTGCTCAATAGGTGTGAAATAATGGTGTGGTTCTAACATTCTCAAATATTTGCATGTTGTCCAGAATTAAGATGGGTGTGGCGGATGTGAAAGTGAGCTCCGGCCAGTTAGATGTGTCTAAGGAGAAGAATCTGTTGGTCTGGACTCTAGGTACATGTTTTTTTTTTATTAAAAGTGTTATTTTGTAGAATTTTAAAAAATAAAAATAAAACTTCTTCTGCTTTTTGCTAAACTAAAGGTCAAAAGTTTCCAAGGTCTCGTGAGGTTACATTGGATGGCAAAATAGCTTTTTCTGGATCCTCACATGGACCTTCTGACCCTCTCTGCACTGGACTTACTGCCTACATTAAGGTAAAGTGTTTCGGCTTTCTAATAAGAACTTGTGTATTTATTGAAAAAAGAAAGACGCAAAACTATTTCAGTCTATCTAAAAAGTCATTTTCTTTAATCATTTCAGGTATTTAGTTACCTTTAGTAGCTTTACATTCTGTATTTTTTGTTTGATTTAAGCTTGACTTGCAGGTATTGATGAACACTAATACATATTTATGAAAACCATGAATGTCTTGGATTTTTCCATTCCTCTTAAAAAATGTTAATGCAATTGTTCTTGTCTGTTCATTAATTTCCATTCTTATTTCAACTTTTATAGATTGCAAATGCAACAATTGCAATGAAAATCTAAGAAGTATACTCAGTGCCATGCAAAAGTATTCAGACCCTTTGGGTTTTCTTCCCTAGGGAAAAGTTGCATGTAGGTGGACAACTTTAAATCTGCTTTCATCAACTCGGTGCTGTTTGTCGTTCTTCTGTTTCTTCTGACAGTTGTACTTAAAGGTGCCGGACACGACTCTGTCCGGATGTTGTGTTGACCAGCATTTAGTGCAAGTTTATTCATCTGCCAAACCAAGGATTTTCACATGTAAGCTGAGAGGTCTGATCTCAAAACATGTCCTGCTTTTATCCTTATGTGAAACTGAAAGTGGTGTCATGGTGTGCTCCTCAGCCCGAGAACTTCAGTCCAAAGAGTACTACATCTGGAATTCAACTGGTTCGGCCCCCATGTCCACTGGGCAGATGGTGATCTAGCGTAGATCCATCATGGGCGGATGCACAGTGCACTGTTGAGACTGAAAACCAAGTCCAGCTGAAATGGACTCATATGATCAGAAACATAATGATTTATTGGATTTATTCTGTATAGCGCCAATAACAAGTTTACAAATACTCATTATAGGCATGAATTTCATATGAAGCTCTTTTTTTAGGAAAGATTTTTGATACAACAAACAACTAAAATAAAGTGAAATACTGAGTTTGAATTTAAAATGGATTTTTTTTTATCATTTTCACAAGTTTAAAAATATATACACACACTTGAATATATGCACACAACTCCTCTAATAGTTGGGTCAAAGTCCCTGCAACCACATACGTTTTGTAGCCATCAGAAGTTTGGCCACTAAGGTAGCCATGCTTTTATAACCACAGTAAGGCCATTAAAGTAGCAGTACTTTTGTAGGATGACTAAAGTAAGAATTTACTTTGCATTCAACTTGCTAAGGAACATTTATTTTACTAGTAGATGTGTGGGTGTATCTATTCTTTTGAGCCTGTGTGGATTGGAGAAAATCCACAATCAATTCAAACTTGTGCATCTAATTCCTATTTTTTAAATGTAAGTTATTTGTTGTTGTTTTTTTTAATCCCCAAACCTAAAACAGAATGCATAATTAAAATTAACATGATATTTGGAACAATAACTGTAATTTCTGCCAGCATAGTAATTTTGAAAGCTTGTTTCCTTAAAAAAAAAAGAAAAAAATAGAAAAAGTACAGCTACCCTGATGGAGGTGGAGCCCTCCTTGTTCTTCCACCCTTGACTTTCCATCAGATTTGCACACAAGGGCCACCCCTTGCTCCGACAGTCCCACTTGAGTGACTCTCCATCAGCCGTATAATTAGCAGCTGGGGCCTTGTCATCAGCTGCTGCAGGTCTGGAGAAGAGGGCGGCTGCGCTGTGGAAGCCCAAGCTGCCCTGGCCAGTGTCTGGGCTTCAAAAGGCTTCTCTTAGGAGCTGGCAGGAATCCTTACCCATACCAATCACTACACCCCCTTACCCCCCACCTCCTTTTGACCCCTCATCCTTGGCCTGTCAACTAGAGGCTCGTTCAAACACACAACCTCTCCAAGCGGACTGATTGAGCGCTGACCCTTTGGCCCTCTGAGACTTAAAAGCAGCCGGTCTCTTTCAGTGAGCAGGACCTGCCTAATTGGTGAAAAAGTCACAAGGATGGTAATGGTTGAGCTGGCCCTTGAGGTTGGAGGTGGTGCTGTTTAAGACACAATTTCAAGCATGTGATTTGATCTTTTGTTTGTTTTAACACAGTCATTTGAGAAACCTTGTGATTGATTTTCGCAGGTTAAAAATTTTTTTAGCCACTTTACTCCCTGTCATGTTTTGAGGGCTATGCCGCTTACTCTATTTCTTCTGAAAATGTTTTATGTTGGTGCATTAAGTGGAATGAAAAAGCAGGCGAAGAAGGGGTTAAATTCTCCACATTTCCACGGCAGCCAGACTCCTCTGAGTGGCCTCATTGTCTGCTGTTGGCCTCTTATGCCCCTCACTGGTCCAAACGCTTCATTCTCACGTGGATTTCCACTCAGAAGGCTGACCATGACCAATCTTCTGTCAATTGGAACCAATTGCTCACACGGCATCCTTCACCTTCTTTTTATGTAGCGATACGGAGTGGCAGACACCGAGACCTCGTGTCTCTTCCCCCTCCATGACAATTTGGCTTTAAGGTCCAGTGTGTGTGGTTAGCGAACCGGAAAAGGAGAAGGTCTTTTTTTTTTTTTGTGTGTGTGTGTGAAGGGTTGGGCCACTTTAAATCTCCGCAGCGCCGCAATATGTGGCCCGTCTGGCTCCTTGAGTCTACATGTGGCGGCTTCTTGCTGGCAGACTTTGCTTTATTGATTCAAGAGCTTGCTGAGTAGTTCTCTTTAATGTGTTGCTCCGTCCTCTGTGCCTATGGTCCACCAGGACCTGTGAGTCGTTAATTGCGCCATCTCTTGTAATCATCCATTTATTTTGTTTGAGTTTCTTAGAAGGTGTCGAAACATTTGCAGAGTGAAAATCCATTAGGTCAACATAAAACTGTGAAAGCAAAGTTGCACTTTGCTGGTTAAAATGATTAAGACTTCATACAATATGCATCATATTTTGCTCAAATGTTTTCTATGTCAAAATATTTGCTACACTGTAATTGTGTTGTTTTTTCTGTATCTCTGCCAGACCAAATGAAAGTTTTGTGACAAAACTTTGTTTTATTTCAATCAATCAACAAGCTTTCCTTACTTTTTCACGTTGTCACATTGCAACTGCAAGCTTTGGTGTGTTTTAATGGTTTTTTATGTTATAAGTATTGCACATTTAAGTGGAAGAAAAACACTTTTTGATATCTTTCAATTTCTTATTTTTGCACATAAAAACTAGTAAATAGTCTTAATCTATCTGAATATTAAGGTTATGAACGTTAGCCCTAAGCAGAGTTGCACTATTAATCTTTGTGGCATTTTCTTCCCACTTTCAACCTATGTAAAGTAATTTTAATTATATAGCACACTTTCAGCAACAAGGCAGTTCAAAGTAATTATGCAATATCTTATATTGGTCTGTCACATAAAGTCCCATTTAAATATATGCAACATGACAAAATATGGAAAGAGGGATGAGCACTTGCCACTGTTTGGGCCTTTTCAACCCAATAATGGCGCCTTGTGGCAGAGAACAATAAAAGCTCATGTTAGATTGCTTTGATGTCTTTGATACATTTTAATACACGTTTATCTTTGAGAGATTTCTTTTCAACCGAAGCCAGATTATCTGCTGACTTAGGGAGTCCTGCTGTGATGTGAGCTTGTTGTGCCTGAAGATCAGAGTTTTGATGCTACAGCGGCATCAGGTGTTTGGTGGGAGTCCATTTCGTCTGAGCCTAACGAGAACCAGCCTCGGGGACAGCGCTTCAAGAATGACATTTTCTATTTTAAAGTTTGACTATTTAAGAGGCTTCTGGTTGGTTTCAAGATATACAAACTATTTGCAGGGACTCCATAGGATCCTCTAACAGATTTCCAATAATGGAAAAGGACTTAAATTGGGCTGTCTGAACTAATTATGTATTTTTCTTTGTAGAAGTGGGATATTGTTGCTAATTGTAAAGCATAATAAGCTTCAGCTGCAACTTTAATACATCATTTTGCCCTATAGAGGGCACTATAATCTTATTTTACAAATCAGCGCTCAGGACTGTTTCCTGAAGTCTAAGAGTTGTGATCATATTAAAAAGTTTCCATCTAGGTTATTAAAGTAATTAAAGCCAAAAGTGATCCTACTAATTCCTAAAGACCTACACAATCTGCCTTTATAACTTCCATCATGTCATTTGCATAAATGCTATTTATAGACACTTGGTAATGGCACAGCCTTGTTGAAGACTGATCACACCATCCCTTGTGAAGGCAGCACCATAAATTGTTGAACTCATGTGATGAATGCCAAAACTTGTAACAGTTTTTGTTTAGAAGGCCTCAGAAAACACAAATCCTCTCCGAGATGTTGGTCCTTTTTCCAGGCCTTGATGGCGTCTGTAGGAGCTTTACTTCTCGAGGTCTGGATAAAACTGGAAACAATAGAGTATGGAAAGTTATTTGTATTTCAAGGCTTTGTTATTCCATTCAACTTCCTATATCATCCATTCATCTTTTTGCCGTCCATCTATCATAACACACAAGCTAATAAATACAGCCTTCCTTATCTCCGCTCTTGAGGACACAACAAATCACCTGCAAGAAAATAAGTGGTGCTCCTTCACTGGATGTTTTACAAACACCAGCCAGTAGTATGTCAACTATAGTTGACTATATATACTATACTACAAGCTATAGCTTTGTGTCAAGCTATTTCATATTCCCAAGCTGCTTTTTCTTTAGAATATTATGTAATATAATGTTATATTAATTCCCAAGTAGGTGGGTTTTCTCCTAGTAATTTTGAGTTGGGCGCCACAGAAAAGTCAACAAATATTGAACGATGGGGGGTCCGCTCTAAGCCTTTTCTTATACTTTTTCTTCAACGCAAAGTATTCCTGAACCAGTGCTTTTATAATGTCTGGCTTCCTAAACGCCACATCACAACACGAGGGAGAATAATTCGACCAGCACTTTAATCAGATACTCTGGGAAAGAGGGAGAAGTCATAGTCTCTGCTAACAGCTATCTCTTTGCTCAGCTGTTTCCATATCTTGTTTTAAGCACTACAGCAAACTTTTGTTTTTATTTAAAAATGTATGATTTGAATTATTAATGATGCACTTCATCTATCCTGTACTTTGTCAAGATGCTTCACCTGAATTACTTTGCTGTCTTGGCTGTAAAAACCAACCAATGGCTGCCGTCATTGGACTTTATTGAACTTCTTGTTTAATTAGTTTGACATTATGAAGTCAAAACAACAAAAACAGAAATTTATCAGAACAAACAGATGTTTAACTTGTGCTCAGTCTTTTTTAAACTTGTTTTAAAGGGACGTTTGTTACCCCAAGCACAATCCACAACCATTTTTGATTAATCCATTCCACCTTTCAGCAGTTTTAAAGCCAACAGGATTATTGAACCTCATTATTGTAGTCATAAATACCATACTTTGGGCTTTCTATGATTTCTAATAAATAATAATTAGGGATGACTATCTTTCTTTTTTTTTTAAACCTGAAACACTTTAAAATAATGGTTAGATAGTTGAAAATTGGACACAACTGGTTTATCACACAGGACACATCAGTGGTCATAAGCTCTCTTGAAAGCTTATGGACAGTTAAAAGCCCAGTTTGTCCCACAAACTGTGGGACAAACATTTAATGTGATTAAATGTCTAGCCAGAATAATTTCAGAAATATAACTGAATTACATGGGTGTATGTATATATTTGAGCCCATATATTTAAAATAAATTCAGACTTGTGCACCAAATGCTTGATTCAAAATTTATTGAAGATGTTTTATTATTGACTTACCCTGGGAAAATAACTTTTTTAAATTAAATAAATTATGACAGTCATACCCATGATTAGAGTATCTTATCGAGATGGCATTGTATTTTCTCCTCCCTGTCAGTCGCATGTGGATTTGCACTGCACAGCAAGCCCATTAGTGTTGTGAATAGAGAGGTTATGAATCACAAGCTACACAACTTATAGTTCTTACATCTTCCCTTCCAGTGTTTGCCCTTAAGAGTCGCTGTCTGCTGTCAAAATAATACACTAAACAGTTTTGGTCTGGTTAATAAGTAGGTCTGTACTCTTCTCCTGTTTGGAGAGTTGCCTCTGTCATTAAAAAGTGCTGGGTTTCTATGGGAACTCTCCCTGTTGGTTACTCTGAAACTCATAAGTTAATGCTTCGGAGAACTTGTTATATCCCTGTACCTCCTTTCGCAATATGAAAGCCCGCAGGGGAGCAGGTTCATTAGGAATTTGTAAAGTCTTTGTGAACTGAGGCTCCTGTTGTGTTCATAAAAGTACACAGACTCATTTGTGGTCGTGTGTCAAAATCTTCATGCGGAGCTGTTCTGCTGTCTCTGTGTTTGGTCCATTTTAGGATTATTGCTTTCAATATTGTTTCTTCTTATGTAACACAATACTTTATTATTTTCCATGCCAATGCCTTAGCTTTAGGGATGGTAATCTATCATCTTGCTGGTTCAATCACTTTTACTGAAGTGTTTTTTCAATGTGTGTCAAATGTAGTCAGAAAATTCTCCATATAAATGGTGCTTTGCTAAAGTATTTCCACCTCTTAAACCTTTTCTCATTTTGTCACGTTGGACTCACAAACTTCAATGTATTTTAGAAACTTTATGTGCCAGACCAATACAAAGTAGTGATAAACTGTGAAGTGGAATAACAAATCTAAGAAGTGTGCCGTTCACAGTCAGCAGTCTTTTGAAATTATAACTTCTTGTTTGTCTTTGTAAAACAGTTCAACCTCAGACTGGATGAAGAAAGTCTTTCTATGGACTCTCAGTTAGATTAACGTCTAAGCTTTGACCTGGACAAAGTAACACATAAAAATCCTTTTATTAAACCATTCTGTTGTAGCTCTGGCTTTGTGTTGTAGTTCAGCAGGAAGTTGAACCTTCACCTCAGTTTCAGCTCTTTTCCAGTGTTTTCCACAGTTGTATTTCTCTTCACCCATCTTCCCATAAACTCTGACAAATTTCCCTTTTCATGCTGAAAAAAATAACTTCATCATATCTTTACTGTATCTGTGTATATTGGTGTGAGCTGGTGGCTAAGCCCTTCATAAACAGCTTCACATATTATTAATTTTGGAATATGCATTGCATCTGCATTCTGGGTAGTGTGACACTTCTAACTTAGCTACATGTGGATGTAGTTTGCAAAACCTACAAAGACAGCCACACCAATAGAAAAGGTGCTTGTCATCTAAATATATTAGGAAGTGTCGCACGGCCTCTATTTCACTAGTTCCCTACTTTCTGCCTACTTTATCAATTCAATTTTAGTTAATGGAGCTGGAGCTTCACTTTATTGTCACTAAATAAAACACATCTTATAAAAAAGTGGCATTTATGGAGTTAATATATGAACATTATAGATTATTTACCCTTTTCTACCTCATTTATTTTAATATGTTAAAATGTCACCTAAACTGCACAGTTGGAAGCGTCATCTCAGCAAATGGCTCATTAGAGGTCTCGACTCACTGACTGTGGTCTATGATGCTTTGCTGTGCTGTTCCTCCTGGGAGGGTGAGTGTGTGACAGAACGGATTGTAAAGTGACAGAAACTATAATCATCTCAAAAGGTGTTTGGACAAACATTCAAACTTGGAAATACCTGTCTTTTTTTTTTACTGTTTTGTTCTTCATGTAAACATTTCCTACAGGATTTGACCACCTACAGGGACCTTTATTTTAATAAAATATGACAATAATTATGTTAAAAAAACATTTTGCTTCTTACTAGGGAATAAAATCTAGAAGCTGATTGTTAAATATTTCTACTATTCCAAACAGCAGATTTTTCCATTTTCCAACTGACTAAAAATGAGACAAAATTAATACTTCTGTTAACAGAAAGTTGGCACTGCCTGTTACTCTAGAAAACATTGATAAACAAAGGAGTTTGTGGTTCATATAAAGACAGCAAGGAGACAAAATTTTGTGTACAAAATGAGCACAAATCATCGTCCTTCCACCACCATGCTTAACTATTTGAATAAAAGATGTTGTGCTGATCTACTCTGTTGGTGGCTTTTATATTTTACATACATGTACAGCTTGCTTAAATAACGTTGTAACCCCAGTGATCTAAGATATTTGAATCTGATGCTTTTAGTTACATTAGTTTGTGTTTAATTCAGCTGAAGCTATTTTGACAGCAGTTTTTTTTTAAACTTGGCTATTGGGAAAAAAATATATATACTGTGAAGCATAAATTAGGAGCAGCATAAGCAGAACCTTCAAAATATTAATTAATTTGTTTACTTTTTTGGTCTGAATCCAATTAAAAACCTGTCATCAAACAACAAAATATAACACCACCATGCAACTTTAACCTGAACTCTTTCTTCAACTGGAAACACAATCTCTAGAGGTTTCAAATCTTTTATTATAAAACGCAAAGAGCTTCTGCATTACTCACAGTATAATAGCCATTCTCGTCAGTAAGACTGCTTAGACTTAAAATTGATACTCTGGCTCGAACAGATTTAAATAAATAGAAATATTTTGAGCCAAACTGGCCCTGCCAAAATTTATATTCACAGAATACAGTTTGCAGAGCATATCAGGAGAAGCCAGTCAGCTCTTGCTTTGGGTGCGTGCAGGACATAAGATGGAGCATTGCAACTACTTCCACAGTAAATACCAGTTTCAGCCGTTTTCTGGTTTGCATGATCCATAAGTGTTCTCCTCCCCCTTTGTGAAGTGACAGGGGTACTTATGCAAAGTAAAGACTACATTTTAACTTGGTCAGTGCTGTCCTCCTGAATGAGAAGTCCACACAGACTGAGCTTTCTGCCAGAACATCAGAGAGGAAACACAAGGGATTTGCTAACTCTTGTTATCATGAGAATCCAGCCGTGTCATGCCAAGGGAATGGAGACGGTGCCGTTTGCTCGACTCCGACTTCGAGTCTGGCCACTGGACTCTGTCAGTTCCTCTCCGTGTTCCTCGGACTTCTTGTCAGCAATGTTGGCGAAGAATCGAAGGGTGACTGAGTCCCACTCCTCTGGCAGCAGCAGGAGCAGAAACCCCAGGCAGATGATGCAGGTGGCAGCCAGCCGCACCACGCTGAAGATCACCTCATGTTTCAAAACATCTACAGCTAGACGTGAATGAAAGAGGGAGGCAAGAAGTAGAGCGGGCAGAAAAGAGGCCATGGAGGGTGTTAGTGAAACAAAAACAAATTCAGATTAATTACATTAAGTAAGATAAACAGCAGGACTCTGTGGCTGTGGGGGATGAG